>NC_030678.2:123962769-124633603 GCF_000004195.4 Xenopus tropicalis | reverse complement strand
TTCTACAACTTGTATTGTATTTTGTGTTGCACACTGATGAATCAAATAAATAGTCATGTGCTATTTACAAACAAATTACCCGTATATACTCGAGTATAAGCCGATCCGAATATAAGCCGAGGTACCTAATTTTACCTAAGAAAACTGGAAAAACTTATTGACTCGAGTATAAGCCTATAGGGTGGGAAATGCAGTGGCTATTGCTAAGTTTCAATAATCAAAATAAATACCAATACAATTGCATTAAATGAGGCATCAGTGGGGTATATGTTTTTAAATATTTATTTAAAAGAAAAACAGTAAATTAGCTCTGTAAGTGGAAAAGAGGGTCAACAAAAACAATATGGCATCAATAATGATACCTTAAGAGTACTACCCCCTTAGCTCAATCTGCAACCCAGCTAAAACACAAAGAGTTAAAATCATTAAAAACTATATATAGATTATATAGAATATAAAGTGCAATGTCTAGTGCAGAATGGGACAGGTGAGAACAGTAGATGAAGATGAATTTGGGAGCGGGCAAGGGCACTGGAGGGTCTGGTTGCGGGTGGCCTAATTTGCACACAAAGGACAGAGGGTGCTAGTCTGGAGGGACCCATGGCACCCGACTCGAGTATAAGCCGAGGGTGACTTTTTCAGCACATTTTGGGTGCTGAAAAACTAGGCTCATACTCGAGTATATACAGTATGTTACAGTGACCACAGATAAGAAACTGAACATGTATTAAATGGACTGTCACTACTAACATAGCATCACTGCTTTTGATGTTATGCTTTAGGGCAATAGCACATGGGGTGATAAGTTATCCACTGTTAAATCTTAGCTACCGCGGGTGGTGAATCTCCCCAAAATGCCTTCCCACTGGCAATAAAGTGAACTGCTGGTGGGAAGGCATATGTGATTTGTGGTCACTGTGACCTCCCTGTGTGCCATTGCCCTTAAAAGGGACCTGTCACCCACACATAAAAAGCTGAATAATAAAAGTCCTTTAGAAATTAAACATGAAATCCAAATTATTTTTTTAATTATATCATCCATACCTGTCATAAATGTATTTAAAAATGATTGACAGCTCAGATTTTTCAATTACAATTACTATAATTTTCCATTCAGCGCTTCATAAATTTCACCTAGATGGCAAATGTATAAGATTTTGGGGTAAAACAAAGCTTGCCTTAATAACAGTGTACACAAAATGGCATCTGCCCACTTTCTGTGACTGTAAATTCCACAACTAAATTCAATAATTTATATAGTGTATGTAAAGTTTATTTAAATTAAAATTACCCTCATTTTATTTGAAGTTTGCAAGGTATTTTGGTTTTCCCTATGGGAAATTTACCTCGGTGGCTGAGAAGAAACTGGAAGTGTATGGGGGTTCAATCATTTCTTTATGCCTGTGTTCACAGTTTATTAAGGAAAGACATGGGTTCTCTGTGCTTTGAATATTTACTTGTTAGCTTTCAAATTACATTTTTCTGCCATTGTTAGCAAAGTGATTTATGAAAAAAATAAGAATCCAAAGAATAAAGATTTGCTTGTTCCTTGAAGCAAATCTTCACTTAATAGTGAGTTCAGTTCAGGAACAGGGCCAATGTTTTTCCCTGCAGGAGTTTTAAAACAATCAACATTATTTTGCTATTGAATGTGTTAAACATACCCTTAGATATTGTATACATGTGCATTATCATTGTTGCAGATATATACTGTATTGTATTTGTAATTACTGGTACACCTTTTTCTACTTGGAACAAACGTTACCTTGAATAGCTACATTTTCTTTGCTTGCATTTTTGTTGTTGTGCATTCATTGCAAACACAGCGGGGAATAGGGCAGTTAGAAACACTTTTATAGAGATAAGAGGCAATCAGATAAAAGAGAATCTGTTTTACATTCATCCCTGATTATTTCCATTAGAAAAGTGAAAAATAAGAAGAAGAAAAGGAGTTTAGGGTTATTTAAGGATTTGAATCCTTGTTTTCCTAAGTCTAGTAACCAGTAGCAACCTGATGTTTAAAACAGCAGACACTTCCTGTTGGCTTACTAGACATGAACCTATTGCACAAATGTCAAGAAAGAATTACTGATTGAAGACACATTTTTTTTTGTTCATATGGCCAGATTTATCAATATTCTGAGTGGTTTTTGAAACCATGAAAAAATTCATTTTCACTAAAACCACAAATGGCAAGTCAACTTTATTTCCCTTGGATTAAGGTGGGGTGCCAAAATGTTAGGCACCCCCCAGTGAAATAGATTGCTAAGTAGTGATGAGCAAATCTGTCCCGTATTACTTTGCTGAAAAATTAGCAAATCTTTCAAAAAATATGCAAAAAAATTAAAAATCTGCGAAACAGCGAAAATGTTGCGCATCAACATGTTGCGTGCGAAAATTCTTTAGACAAGTGACAATTCTTTAAGGTGGCCATACACGCACCGATAATATCGTACGAAACCTAGTTTCGTACGATATTCGATGCGTGTATGGTATGTCGGCGAGTCGACCGATATCGCAGGAACCTGCTGATATCGGCCGACTCGCCGATCGGACCAGTTGGAAAATTTTGATCGGGCGCCATAGAAGGCGCCTGATCAAAATCTCCCTTCAGAGCTGAATCGGCAGAAGGAGGTAGAAATCCTATTGTTTCTACCTCCTTACCTGCCGATTCAGCCCTGAATGGTGTGTGGCACATCTGACAATGTTTCGTGCGACCGATGGTCGCACAAAACATCGTCAGATCGCCACGTGTATGGCCACCTTTAGATGCGCTGCAATTATTTTAGTGAACAAGACAATTTGTTTTTTTGACAAGAGACAATTCTTTTTGATGCATGACAATTCTTCAGACTTGCAACAATTCTTTTGAATTTTTGGATGTGCGGCAAATTTTTCTGCAGCAGAATTTCCCCGGCTTGTGCTTTTGTTAGGAGAGAACCAAATAAAGATTGTTACAAATTGCCTAGCACAGCTCTCATTGACTTCTACATGACCTCAACAACTTTTGGATGGTATCATTTTGTATTAGTGATTTTTGTAGTTTTTACACTTTACAACTTACAAAAAAATGTTTTTTAGTAAAATATGTATGTTGTAGTAAAATACATGATTTTTTTTTTTGCTCTAAAAAATATCATTTGTGAAAAAAAATTACAAACGTTAGTAAATGGACCCATAGAATGTTTGTCAATGTGCAGTAATCCATAGCAACCAATAAGGTGTTTGCTTTTAAACAGGCGACCAGTAAATGCAGTACAGGTATGGGATCCGTTATCCGGAAACCAGTTATTCAGAAATTTCCGAATTACGGGATGGCCATCTCCCTTAGACTCCATTATAAGCAAATACATGCATGGGATCTCTTATCCGGAAACCCATTATCCAGAAAGTTCTGAATTACGGGAAGCCCATCTCCCATAGACTCCATTATAAACAAATAATTCTAATTTTTAAAAATGATTTCCTTTTTCTCTGTAATAATAAAACAGTACCATGTACTTGATCCCAACTAAGATATAATGAATCCTTATTGGAGGCAAAATAATCCTATTGGGTTTATTCAATATTTAAATGATTTTTAGCAGACTTAAGTTATGGAGATCCAAATTACAGAAAGATCCCTTATCCAGAAAAGCCCAGGTCATGAGCATTCTGGATAACAGATCCCATACCCGTAATTCTAATTTATAAAAATGATTTCCTTTTTCTCTGTAATAATGAAACAGTACCTTGTATTTGATCCCAACTAAGATATAATTAATCTAAATTGGAGGTAAAACAATTCTATTGGGTTTATTGCATGTTTGAATAAACTTTTAGTAGATTTAAGGTATGGAGATCCAAATTGTGAAAAGATCCCTTATCCGGAAAACCCAGGTCCTGAGCATTCTGGGTAATGGGTTCCATACCTGTAAATGGTGATAGGCTGCTTAGGTGATTACACCAGTAGAAAACTTTCATCTTTTAGGTGCAAACATCTAAAACACATGTGGCTTGTTATATTTCTCTTTATTGTGCCACATACAGTATGTGGGAACAGCACATATGTAAAGGATGCCCTGGTAAATGTAATAAATATGCCCCATTATTTTTGTAGTCAGACACACAATTAAGAGAATTGGAAATTATGAATTAATGCTGTTTTTAAAAGCACTTACATTTACATACAGTATAACGTTAAAATCTTTACTAAAATGTGTTTAGAAAAGTATAGGTATGGAATCCATTATCCAGAAACCCATTACTCAGAAAGCTCTGAATTATGGGAAGGTAATTTCTTTTAGACTCCATTTTAAACAAATTATTCAAATTGTTAAAACATTTTTCCTTTTTCTTTGTAATTATAAAACAATACTTTGTACTTGATCCCAGCTAAGATCTACTTAATCCTTATTGAAGGCGAAAAATCCTATTGGGTTTATTTAATGATTAATTGATTTTTTATTAGACGTAAAGTATAGAGATCCAAATTCATAAAATGCCGTGTCTCAAGCATTTTAAACCTGTATATTGGAAAGTTGCTTAGCGTTAAATTTTGTTTTATTATGAAAAATAACTTGTAGACACCCACTTCGATGAAATAAGAAATAGGTTTATTGAGGCATACACAGACACACGCATGGGGTCTTCAATCACTCTTGTTTGTACTGTACATTCTACTTTATCTACAATTATGTCCAATCAGATGGACTTTCCATGCTATATGTATGTATGTATGTATGTATGTATATCTTTATTTATAAAGTGCTACTTATGTACGCAGGGCTGTACAGTAGAATACATTAATACAAACAGGGTGTTAATAAGATAATAATAGATAAATACAAAGTATAACAATAAATACAGATAAATACAGCTGCAATAAGTTAAGAGTCGAGGACAGGAGGAGGTCCCTGCCCCGTAGAGCTTACAATCTATATAGAAAAAAAGAATGGAAATATTTTGATGCTAAATGAAATAAACTTACGCCCACTATGCTACCAACAGGAGGAGACGCTGTGGAGTACCAGGCCAGGCGGGCTGGCAGCAAACAAGGACAGGCCATGGGTCAGAAATGGGGAATCTAAGAACAGGACTAGAAAGGGCACAGGAGAACTGGAATAAGGTAGGGAACTGGAACAAGGCAGGGAGCTGGAAAAGGACAGGGAATCAGGAATTAGGAACCAGAGGGGGAGTCACAAGATCAATAATTTAAGATCAAGGAACACAGGAATCAGTGGAAAGATCACAGAGACAGCTTAATGACAAAGCAAGGAGCATTGGTCAGGGACAAGCTTAAAAAGAGGCTTAATTGATAATGGACAACACATGAGGATAATGAGGTGGACAGAGGAAAGGGAGCTGGCAGAGAGAATACAAGGAGAAGAATAACAGATTCAACAGGGATTCAAGGCAATATAACCCTAAGTTTAGGGTTAGTTGCAGTGGTGCATAACAGAAAACTGCCTGAGTAGTTTCACACAGAGTTCGAAACCCTGTAAGACCTGACAGTGGTGTTACACCAACTGTGCAAAATTAATGCAACTGTACATGCATATCAGTGCAGAAGTCCAACTGCCATTATTTCCAGTGTTCAGTGCATGAGTGACATTTACAGTATGTCTGATTTATGCAAGTGTGCTGTGCCTATTGATACTGGCCGCGAAGGTAACCCTGGAGGCACTCGATTCAGGATGGAAGGCAGGAAGGGCTACGTTGCATTGAGCACAATTAAACAGAAATGCAAGGAGCAATTCTGATGCAAGTACAGGATGTATTATCCAGAATGCCTGGGACCTGGGGTTAAACAAAACCAATAGGATTGTTTTGCCACAATATGGATTTATGCAGCTTAGTTACCATCAATTACAAGCTAATGTTTTCTTATTACAGAGAAAAAGAAGAAACCATTTTTAAAAATTGAATTATTTGCTTAAATTGGACTCTATAGCAAATGGCCTTCGTATAATTGAGAGCTTTCTGCATAATGGGTTTCCAGATAAACGGTCCCATAGCTGTATATAATTTTTATTCATATATAATTTCAAAGCTCTTTCCACAAGCTACACCCTAAATGCTTAGTCATTTAAACATCAAATTAAATGTATTATTATATTAAAACATTTTTTCCCTCAAAGAAATGTAATATCTTTCTGAGGAACTATATATCTACCCACATACATTTGCAAGCTATACTGATTTAACCATACTTTCCTTACTGCCGCAACAATAAAGGCAGAAAGGCATTTTCCAAGGTTTCAGTGTATTAAGTTTGTAATGAGTTGTAGGCTATGAAATCTTTTCAGATTTTCACATAAGCTTACATAACATTAAAATATGAACCAAGGAGTTATAAAATATTCTGTTCTGCTTTAGGATAATTTCCCAGAAGCTGCTTAATTCTCAGAACTGTAATAATTAGCAATGAGCATAACTGAAACAGTATATCACTTCATGGAAAACCAATCATTTTATATTGGAATGTATAATATGGGGACTAAGGCTACCTGGGTGTATAGTTCCTAAGCTGATAAAATATAAAACAATGTGACAGAGTATAACTGACAATGCACATGTAAAGAATATTAGATGCATTCAAGGCAAAGAGACAACAAAAGTGAACCATGCTTTCATTGACATAATAACTCAGATACCATGGACAAACATTAATCTCAGCAGGACTGTATATAGCATTACAAGTAAAATACATAAAAGGCAAAATCACACATACTGTAGATAATATTTTGTATATACCTGCACACAACCTTCTCCTTCCTTTGGGTTTGTCTTATGTGATATTACTTGGCAAATGAGTAACTACAGAATGTTTGGGGCCTGGGGTTTTCTGGATAAGAGATCTTTCTGTAATTTGGATCTCCATACCCTAAGGGGCTGATTTACTAACCCATGAATCTGAATGGGAAAAATTCCGATTGGAAAACTAACATTTTGCGACTTTTTCGTATTTTTTGCGTTTTTTTTCGTCGCCGTTACGACTTTTTCATTGCTGTTGCGCGAATTGTTGCGACTTTTTCGTAACCGTTACAATTTGCTCGTATCTTGTTGCGACTTTTTCGTATTGAGCGCTCGTAAACTGCGGGCAAAACTTTCAGACTTAGCATGATTTTGGAAGCCTCCCATAGGACTCAATGGCACTCTGCAGCTCCAACCTGGCCCAAGAAAAGTCACGATACTGAAGCTTGAATGAATCCGAAACTTTCGTACTTGGCGCGAAGGCTACGAAAAAGTCGCAACAATTTGCGAAACAGTCGTAACGGCTACGAAAAAGTCACAACAATTTACGAAAAAATCGCGAAATACCGATCATTACGAAAAAAAACGCATTCGGATGCCTTCGGACCGTTCGTGGATTAGTAAATCAGCCCCTAAATCTTCCAAAAAAGCATTTAAGCATTAATTAAACTCAATAGGATTGTTTTGCCTCCAATACAGATTAATAATATCTTAGTTAGGATCAAGTACAAGGTACTGTATTATTATTATTTCAAAGAAAAAGAAAATAATTTTTTTAAAGTTTGAATTATTTGATTAAATGGAGTCTGTGGGAGATGGCCTTTCCTTAATTCAGAACTTTCTTGCTATCGGGTTTCTAATTAATGGATCCCATATTTGTACTCTCAGCACATACACTATCATTACTAATACACTAATGTTTCAATGGAGAATCTGAGACCAGGCTCATAGTTTATAACATCTCTTATCACTTAAAAAATGAAAGACATTGTATTGCAGTTATCACTATTGATATTTTTTTTAGAAATGCTACAGCACCTGTAATGTCCTACACTCCAAATTCTTAGCTTGTGGCATTTTAGGTTCTCTTGGCATCACATCCATCCGCACACAACAACTTAAAAGCACATGTGCAGATTTTTTACCCGTGCATCATCACTTCAATCAGAGCACAAGATTTTTCTGAAGGCGCAGAAGAGTGGAATACAGCATATGTAAAGGAATTGGCCTGGGGCAAGCAATGGGTGCAGATTTATTATGCTGTGTAAAAAACGGTGACAAAATTCGCCACACAAAGACATGCTTCAACATGTAAAAAAAATGGTTCAAAATCAGTGTCATTTTTTTACATGTTTTTTCTTCCATTGGAACTTGCGTGAAATAATGGCGCAAAATCTGGTGGCGAACTTCTTCATTTAATTTACACAGCTTTTTACACAGTTTTTTTGGTGAAATATATTTTACACAGCATAATAAATAGGCCCCCACTGGAATAATAACTAACTACTCTTGAACCACCAGAGATTCTATCCTATCACTATCTTTGCATGGGATCCCTAATGATTGAATTAACTAAGGCCTTAGTTAACTTGAGGCTTAATCTTACTGAGGCCATCATGAAGATAAGTTCAAATATTATAGACTAAATTCCAGGAACTACAATCACTACACATGGTAATGTGGAAACATAACCCACCCCAGGGCATAGGAGACAATTGCTCACAGTAGGAATTGTTGACTCCATACATCCATAACCAACTACTGGAGAGAGAAGTCACATAGTAATCAAACAAAGCTGTACATACATTAAGGGATATATTTATCATGCTGTGTAAAAAGTGGAGTAAAGCATTACTGGTGATCTTACTCAGAGCAACCAATCAACAATTAGATTTTAACAGTTAGAAAATCAAATCAAAGCATCTGATTGGCTGTTATATATAACATCACCGGTGATGTTTTACTCCACTTTTTACACAACATGATAAATATACCCCTAAATGTTCTGTCATGTCTGCAGCAACATGTCACCGAAATCCTACAGACCCATTAATACATGCACATGTGACAGACAATATGGGACTGTGACCTTGTTAGCTGAAAAGTGCACTGGCCTGGGGCACTATCACTTGAGTGCCACACCACCATCTCTGCTGATGCCCCAGTGATCCTCTGCACTGTCCTGAATAACACACATACTTAGTAACTTAAGGGGCCTATTTATTAACATTGGAGACAAACATCACTGGCGATATTGCCCATAGCAACCAATCAGAAATTAGTTTTGAACGGTCCCCTTCAAAAGAAAAGTTCTGATTAGTTGACATGGGCAATTTCACCGGTGATGTTTGTCTCCAATGCTAATAAATATACTCTTGTGCCATATTTATTATAGTGTGTAAGCCAACATCACTGGTGATGTTACCCATACCAACCAATCAGATCTTTGCTTTTACTTTCTAACTTGTAGGTTACTGTCCAAATTTAATTCCTATGGGCAACATCACCAGTGGCTTACACACTATAATAATATGCCCATATAGTGTTGTTTCTTCATAGAACCATTCTTATACAAGGTATTTCCTGTAAAATAATATATTCCTTTGTATAGAACTTAAAGTATATATATAATTTCCTCCTCTCTGTATGTTGTTTATATTTCTCGCAATGGGATATACAAACAAATTCCATACACCTGCTATCTTGGATACTTGATAAAAAGTGGAGTGCCACTCAAAACGTCATTGTTAAGCTGCCATGTAGAATAAAGGCTTTTAAGAGAATATCCAGGATTGCTGTCATTGAACAAGGCGTGTTATATTGGTGCAGATGGATAATAAAATGAAGTATTTTGAATGGTATGCAAAGTGTACTTTAAGCACCCGATGCATCAGCTAAGTCATTTCAGTCTATAAATACAGTACAGTATATTGCTTGTTTCATTACTGTGGTATTTCTATGAATCTCTTCTTTTCCATGTTTTATATATCATTTTTTATTAAATGTCTTTTTGTGCATGTTATTTGTATCTAGTAGATATGCATTATTTTGCTGTATACTAGTACATGTATTTGGTTCCAATCTTTATGTATAGAATTTCTGTCCTTTTTGTTACTGGTACAGTATGAATCTTACAGAGAATGTATATATTTCTGCCTGCTTGTGGTATGAGTAAAACAGAATTAAGTTCAGCATCTGTCATAACAGAGAATGAAAATGCACACTAGAATTACTGTACTCCTCCTTCAATAGCAGGAATTTCACTAAAACTTCCCGTCTGTAATGTTTATCTCCCATATGTTATTTACATGCCTTTCCAACATACATTGTAGTGTCATGTATGTATGTATGTATATCTTTATTTATAAATCGCTACTTATGTACGCAGCGCTGTACAGTAGAATACATTAATACAAAAGGGGATTATTAAGATAATAATAGATACAGTAAATATAAAGTATAACAATAAATACAGATAAATACAAGATAAATACAATTGCAATAAGTTAAGAGTCAAAGACACAAGAGGATGGAGGTCCCTGCCCCGTAGAGCTTACAGTCTATATATGTGTCATGATCCAGTAGTAGGTGCATTTAATCAAACACTACTATTCTAGATGGCAGGTCTTTAAAAGTGTCACTATTTAAAACAAGATATATGCTCATTACAGAAATGTTTGGACACTGTAGTGAATTGGATGGGGATATGGTCAGTATTGTCCCTCATGTCTACATACCATACCCCATTACTCAGCTTACTGTATCTTATGGCACATTGGGAATAGCAATTCTTATCAAGCTTGCAAGGTATTTGATCTAAACAAGAAAAACAAACTTAATTCTGTGTATGTACAATTAATTATTTGGCACATAACTTTATTACTTGATTCTATTGTGCCTGATATATTTACACCGGATAAATGAAAGTGTTTTCAAACATTAAAGTATTTAAAAAAACAGGTTTAAATAGTCTTAAGAATAAAAGAAAGCTGAAACTCATTATTATTAATATTCCGTATATCTCATCTTAGTTATCTTATGTCTGTGGTAGAAATCCTATATAGCAACACAAAGGACAGGGTCAATATCTGTAACTACAAAGTGAGCTCAGTAAAATAACATGTATTTACTGTATACCAAACAGTCAGTAAGTGAGTATAATAGCACTATCAGTAAACACCATTTAAATGTTTTTTTTATGTCTCAATAAGATATCAGCCAAGCAAATGCAGAATATTTATTTACAT
This sequence comes from Xenopus tropicalis, assembly GCF_000004195.4. Taxonomy (NCBI): domain Eukaryota; kingdom Metazoa; phylum Chordata; class Amphibia; order Anura; family Pipidae; genus Xenopus; species Xenopus tropicalis. Next base: position 124,622,621 of record NC_030678.2, on the reverse strand, counting down.
CAACAACTATACAATGCAACCTGTCTATAAAATTAACTTTTATAATGTACATAGACACAAATATATGCCACATATATTACACTATGCAAGTACAGAACATAAAAGCACACATTCTTGTCCCTTTACTGGAACATTGTAAAGAGAGCCAACTGGGAGAGTAAGGTAATGGTACACCTACATGCCACCTTCTGGCTGAACTTGCAGCAGATAATACTGTACTTCCTGATAATTTGGCCCATGCTTGGTTTGCGTCTTATGTAATACTGTAACTAAGAAAGAAATAGTTGTTTTGGTGGCAAGGAATGACTTCATGTTAGTACTCACCAGGATAGCCCTTCCCATGCTCCCATCAAATAAACCCTCCAAAATATTTTAAAAGGCCAACCACACCTGCTATTAACTATTTCATCCTTCTGCATTAGCCACCTGATGTGTCCTTCTGCCTTTGCCCCCACTGGAAGCAAAGTTTTCTGTTTAACCTTGAGAAGCATTTGGCCTGCCCAAATGCATCCTATGGACAAGGGTTTTGGTCCATGGGACATTTTTAATTCCCTAGCACATTACCTCACAGTCTTGGATTCCTCAGTGTTTCAACTATGGCATCAGGTGGGGCACTGGCGGACAGTTTCTTACCAGCTCCCCACAAGACATACAGTGGCAGTGGTGTCTGGGGCCCCTACACCCATTTTATTTTATGGAGGAACAAGCGAAGTGGCAGTTAGAATAGGGTCAGTTACTAATTACACTGGGCATCTGTATCTACTTTAAGTAGGGGTTTAGGGTACATGTCTCATTTGTGCTAAGCATATATGCTCTTTGCTTTCTGCAATACTAGACAGATCTCTTGCCTACAGAGGGTTTTCACTACTGCTGTTTCTTACAGGGACCTTTTTAGTCTGTGCTGAAACTAGGCATACATAAGGTAAATGTTTTTTAGTGAATGAAGAGTATCTCACACTTGATGTCTTTTAGTCATGTGCAAGAGTGTCTTAATATATCTCAATTTCTCAGAGTGTCAAGCTGGTGTGCTCATTTTCCCGGGTAATGCTTTTGGCAGTTTCCCCTTACTTTCCCTCCTTGCATGTGTAATGGGCTAGTATGCTATCACCATTTATCTTTTACTTATAACTTGATTTAATGTGGGTGATTCAGTGCCATGTGATACATGATATACAGGGGTAAATTATTCTGTAATGTGGATAGTAATCTTGTTATAGCCCTTAGGGGCACTGGTGCCATTCTGTATGCTGAACCTAAACCCTTTCAATATGGAAGCTCCACCCCCTATTGTGATTCCTGTCCATATCGTGTCTACTTTTTCTCACCTACAGCCCCAAAAGGTTATCAGACAAAGAAATAGTTTCCAGGCATAAGGTATGGGAAAGGGAAAGTCTAGTTGATTACTGAATCCACTACTCTGTCCTGTCTAAATATTTCTACGTAAGGCTACAATAAGCATTATCAGCATTTTATTTGTATAAAAAAATTCCATCTGCTAAAAATGACAACTCTCTTTTTTACTGTATTGATGGACAGTATCACTTTAAAATGGCATTGTCAAGAAAGCACAGAACTAAGATGTTGTACAGTTTTCACTTAACAAGAGCACTTCAATTCTCCTACTGTTTTTATTTGTCTGTTTAATGCTTCGTTACATTGGAATTTCTTTGTGGCAGAAGTCTTCCTGTGTTTTTCACCTACTTACACAGGCCTTTATATTGCATATAAGTACATATGCATCTGTGTTATGCCAATAAAGAGAGACACATTTTCATTTACAAAATGTACAAAATTAGATAACGAATACATATTTTTTATACTAGAAAAATGTAAGATGGAGCAAATTAAAGACAAGCAATGACACTTATTAAAGTAGGTTCAGTCAGCTGTAAACCTTAATGGTTACTATCAATCAACCAGTTGGCACCAATAGTAAGAAGACACATTGAGCTAAATAAACAATAGTGTCTCTACTTTAGTAAATAGACTAGACTTTAATTGCAAATGTTATCATAACCTTTTTACTTTTTTGGAAGCCCTTTACTTTTTGTGGGAGTAATAGTAACTGAAAGTATTGGGTGGGAAAAAGCTGTACTTAAAGGAGTCCTCCACCCAAAAACAGCTTTTTGCATAATCAAGAAAAATATGGTTCTAACTTTCCAGTATACAGGTATGGGATCCCTTATCCGGAAACCCGTTATCTAGAAAGCTCAGAATTATGGCATGCCTATCTCCCATAGACTCCATTTTAATCAAATAGTACAGAAATTTAAAACTTCCTTTTTATTAGATGCAAAACAATCCTATTGGGTTTAATTAATGTTTTATTGATTCTTTAGTAAACTTAAGGTATGAAGATCCAAATTACGGAAAGACCCCTTATCCGGAATACCCTTGGTCCTGAGCATTCTGGATAACGGGTCCTATACCTGTATTTTTAAATGTTATGTGTAAATGCAATTGCAATTGAAAGTGTTTGTTATCATTTCCTGTTCTCTGAGTCTGACTCAGAGAACAATGTTCAGGTTCAGAGTCATCTTTAATCAGCTGGTTTGCAACACTGTGTTTATGGTGTAAACTTCCCTAGTAGTATTATTGGGGCTGCCAGTTTTCAAAAGAAAATTATAATAAGTTCAGCAACTGTGAAATGCATCAGTAGTATTGTTTTTCCAGAAACAATCTGTAAACATTTTAATGCAGTTATCAGGTGCTTTGTGTCATGTGTATAATGGCAGTTTCAAATGTGCGTGAACACATAGTCAGTAATGAACTGAAAATATAAGGATATAAGAATATTATGTCACCAAGTTCCATGACCACATAAAGACTCCCAACCTCAATCAAACAACATTATTTCAATTTTTTTTTTATAAGAAATAATGTGCTCCAAGGTCCTCTGATATTACACCACCAACAGTGCTCTGTGGAATAGAGAAAAGGATCCAAAATAGTGGAGTGAAGATATGAAAGAAGTTCACAACAACCATGTACCATATAACCATATGAAACATAGAAGGGGCATAGACATGAAAGAAACTGAAGTCATGGCAAGAAATCAAAGGCCAGAAATAGGATAGTACCGCACATTACAAATATCATCTGAAACCATACGGTACTGCATTACTTGCTCCCTTTAGTGATGAGCATCTGAATGGAGGTCCCTGAGGAAGTATGTGTGAGTTCCCTTGGTATACTATATTTAAATAGTAACATAATAAAAAGTTTTAAACCAAGGATCCCCCTGCTTCTTATTTTTCATTATATTCCTGTCCCCCCCCCCCCCCCATAGCTTTCTTGTCTCCTTTCCCAAAAATGTGCAACAACTGCTGCACAAGAACAACTGCAAAACTACATGGAACATGGAACCAGCTTAGACCTGAGAGGAACTGAAAAGACATGCCATGCTTAACCACACATGTGTGACTGGCAGGTAGCCTATGTGCTGGGTAACCTTATGTACACCCGTTAATGGGTAGATTAAAACCAGAAGCCAAGATACAGTGAAAACAATGGTTTCATTACCAATGTAAAAAAATAACAGAAAAAGTTCAAAAGTTCAAAACTGTAAAATAAGTCTAAACACTTGTCAATCGCCAGTTAGATGCACCAGATCTAAAACCCACTAGGGGTTAACAAAGGTAATGCAGAACCAGTTCAACATGCAGATTAGAATTTAAATCAGAACTGATCCTGACAAGAGAGGAAAACGGAGGCCAGAAAGATGATCTGACTGCGCATTCCGAATATCATCTGGTAAGTAGACTCATAACTGCGCTGCCTTGTGAAACTGAAATCATATATTACTGCACTATAGGCTGCCTTGTTATACTTTATTGATAAATGTTGCATCGGAGCCAGCTACTCAATCATATAAACCTTATGTAAATTCACATAATCTACTGTAAGTAATATAAAAATTTGAGGCACAACAGTGTACTTATGGGACTTTACTATTTTAGATCCCTTTCTGTACTCCACAGAGTATTGGTGCTGGCTAGTGATGAGCGAATCTGTCCTATTTCACTTCGCCATAAAACTTAAGAAACGGCAAGAAAATTTGTGAAACGGCAAAAAATTTCTTGAAACTCGTGTTTTCTTTTTGCCACCGGCGTCTATTTTTTGTCGCACGCATATATTTTTTTGTTGCCGGCGTATTTCCCACTCACAATTTAAACCACCATACGCCACTGTGGAGGGGCCTATACACTGGGTTACCTGGAGTATAATTGTAAATGGTAGAACCGAGACGGGAAGCCATGTTAAGTGAATGCAAAGCTTTAATTAAGATAAAAACAAAACATCTTCAGGTGCAAAAGGAAAACAGGAAAAAAATATACAGGCCAGTGGTAGTAGTAATTGGCAGGCTGAGGCAAAGTCCAGTAGTGGGCCAAAAGTCGGGACGTCAAGCCAGGTCCAGTATCGGATCAAAGGCCAGGCAAGTCAGCAGTCAATGGAGTCAAGGAACAGGCCGAAGGTCAAAACCAGGAGTTCACCAAAGCAGGGCTAGGAAGGGCGCTGGAACTCAGGAACAAGAAGATGGACTAGGAAAAGACTAAAGGTGGCCATACATACCACATTATGCGTACCAATTTTGATCTTTCCTGGTCATTTGTTTCCTTTGTTGATGTTCAGGGCTGAATCTTCAGATATGGAGGAAGAAACAATAGGGATTCTACCTCCACCTTACGATTCAGCCCTAAATGCAGATTTTGCTTGGGCGACTGCAACCGATATCTGGCAAACAGCTTAATGATCAAGCAAGGAGCAATGGCCAAGGGCAGGGTCTAAACTGATTAATGGACTGCACATGGAGATAATGAGGTAGGTGGAGAAATGGAACAGAAGGCAATAATACAACAGGTGCAATGAGAAAACCAAACAAAACTGCACCAAGGACCTCCAGTGGCTCAGCAGGTAAATACACCAGCAGTTTAGAGGCCAGTACAGGGATGGAATCCCAGCAAGTCCTGAAAGATATATTATGTTACATTCTGATACTGAATGCATTTTATCAAAATCCTGATCTAAAAATCCATAAATCAGGGTAAAATACTTAAACTGTGTGGCCCCTGGTGACTACATTTCTTTATTTTGAAAAACTATAGGAGTCATGTAATAAAATCCCAAAATTTTCATAGCCAGTGTGTAACCAATGCACAGCAACCAATCAAAACATTAATACCAAAAAGGGGGTCAGTAAATGCCACCTGCTGTTCCTATGGGTTACTAAACTATATGCAAACTTTGGAATACATAGTTAAGTTGGGTTGAAAAAAAGTCCCTTCCAAGCAAACCCCAGTGCACACACACACACACAAATAGACCTATATAGGCCTATCTATACACTCACATACATAAACTAGATATACCAACATCAATACTAACTGTAGATTTCAGTATCACAATAGCCTTGGATATTATGCTTGTTCAAAAACTCATCCAAGCCCCTCTTAAAGGCATTAACAGAATCTGCCATCACTATGAAGGGCAGTATACAACCTCACTGCCCTCACCATAAAAAAAAACCCCACGCTGCTTCAAACAAAAATTCTGCTCCTCTAATCTAAAGGGTTGGTCTCTGGTGTGTTGATCCTTTTTATGGGAAAAAAGAAACCCCCCTATAAAACCCCCCTGTCTATAATCCTCTCTAATGTACATATATGTATATATATGTATATAATAAACACTAATTAAATCTTGCTTTCTTTTTTAGTGTTTTAGTTAAAGCTAATTACAGAATAGTTGCTGTTGGTAACCACAATGGTGCAATTTAGCACATGTGTTAGTAAATAAACACCCAGTGGTCTTTTTTATCATCATTCAAGGAAGTCATTAGGGTTCAATACATTTACGCTTCCCACCAGGAAACATATGGGATACTATTTACAGTCTCTTATCAGTCTGCAACTAAATAACTGCCACATGGATGTCAGATGATAACTAACTATAATGAGAAGATAATAAAATAAATAACTATATTTAGTTTTTCTCATTTACCAATAATGCAGACAAGTGTTGGAGTGCTCAAAGGCTCTAAAGTTCACCCCCTCGAGACCAGTAACACTAAGAAATAAAAATGACCCAAAGCATTAGGTGGAGACCATACAATAAACCTTCTCATGCTTTATTCACCAGTAGATCCTTCCAGCAGACATGAGGGCACAACTGTTTGTAGAAGTTTCTCCCTGAAGTCTCTGTCCTTGTAGTTATATTAGATAGCTTCAGTAAAGGACTCGGGATACTTTTTAGCAAGGGAAATAGTAGAATTAGCTCTTAGCACAACGTTGATCAAGGGACTGGTCCTATTGCCATCTTGGAGTTAGAAAAGACTGAAGTTTAAGTAGCTGAATGCACTGCTACAGGGTCAGGACTAGGGGAAGGCAGAAGAAGCACATTCCTAGGCGCAACGATTGGGGGGTTCTAGGTACATTCCTCTTCTGTTACCAACCCCTAGTATAGGCTCTTGTTCCACTTCTGGCTGCTCTCCTTTTATTAGTTTATGTCCGTGCATATACTCGTACATTTACTCATGACTCAGGTAAAGACGACATGACAGTTACCTAGGCCACCTAGCTGGCTTGGTCCACCACTGCATTGCTAAGTTTTACTGTAAGGAAAAAGGTTAGGTTCCTGAAGCACTGAATTGATTTTTCATGATTTTTCATGTGGGAACCATATCTATAGTCACAATTGATTGCACCACGATGGACAGAGGTCAGCTTACAGGAAGGGATGGCAAAGTGTCTGGAGCAGTGTTAAAACTATGTAAGAGGGGGTTTTGTAATTTAAGCATTATAGAGAAGTTTTTGTAGACAGGGACATGGAATAATACTGGGCACATATAGGTGTGAGATAGTATACCCACTAAGGAGATTCCATTGTTAGAAATAAATCTGCTAGTGATGAGTGAATTATTATTATTATTATTATTATTAATAACACTTATTTATAAAGAGCAAACATATTCTGCAGCGCTGTACAATAAGTGGGTTTCATACACTGGAACCCATTTTGATTTGCTGAAAAATTTACGAAATTAGTGAAATGTGGGCACTGCACAACTTTTTTGATGCATGCAACTTATTTAATGCGACCAAGGCTTTTTTGATGCAACCGCAATTTTTTTTTACACATCCACAACGTTTTCATCACTCTGCAGTTTTTTTTTGTTGTGGCAAATTTTTGCCAAATTTTCACCAACGGCAAAAAGCAGAATTTCGCAGTGTAGTCATGCCTGCCGAAAAAAGTTCACTCATCACTACTCTCTGCTCATTGGAGAGTAATACTACTCCAAAGAATAATATAAATAACAGACCAAAAACTAGTAATCTTTACTGTCTTCTTGCAAATATATGGAGGTTGTCAAGGAAAATGGAAGAGTTAAAGTGGATTTCATATATGGTATAACATTGAGACTGAGTGTCTTTTTTGTCATTGTTTTGATGTATTTGTAATTTGTAATTCAGGCTACTTCCAGTCCAGGCTAGCTGTTTTGAAATGATTGGCTCATCCTTCATTACCACCTCTGGGATTTATTTTATTAACATCCTAAGTGATTATACTTTGAGTCTATAGGTTTATTGATCAAACATATACACACTGGACTACACACTCCTTTTCTGTGCTCATTAGTAAATGTTTTTTTTATTGTGCTCTTCAAAAGAGCTCTTGTGCTCGTCTAGCTACACTGCATTACAATTTTCCTTGAAAGAACTTTAGGATTTAAGGATAAACTTTCCTTCTGGACCTTCTTCATATAAGATCTCATCTATGAAAGCAAGTACAAATTGCCAATTTTTTTTTTACCCACAATATAGTGTTTTCCCCAGAACTCCAGTGGGAACTCGCTGCTGCAATTTACAATGCAGCCACTAACTAAACCCCATAATTACTCAGCAATGACTAAAAACTGGCGGAATGCTTAAATACAATGCATTTAACATTCTATTACATGAGCAACAAGGCTCTTTTGAATAGCTTGATGGCCAATGTGCATCGATTTATCAAAGTGTGTGGCATGTATGAACTATAATAAAAATAGTGCATATGAATTTAATGAATTGTGTGTGAATGTGGATAAATGAGTAAGTATGTCAGGACATACTGAGATTCAATCCCTGGACTGTGATCTAAAGTGCTGTGCACTTACCAGCGTAGTCATTGGAGGCTTTAACGCTTGTGCTGATTGGCCTCTCAACAATGACTGGAGGTAACAATACATCTAGGCAACAAGCCCCCGAACTGATCTCACAGGTCCTGGGTATTATTATTCTCTAGATGTATGTGTGCAAATAGAATGCAATTTAACATCTTAGAAAATTTTCAATAGCTTTGAGTAGTCAAACATTGTTGAAACATCTTGCCTGAAGTTGAACCAGTGACCTGCAGGTTGCTGTGCAGTATCCTATGCATATGCATGTAGACATGGTGGTTTTACCTGTTGTTAATCTGGTCACAGGTGCTCTGTGTTAACCATCAGCCTCCCTATAGAATCCTCCACGCTTTCAGTCATTGCCTGTTGTAGGTCAAGCTTGCTTGATTTGGTGATCTGATTCCCCTGTTCCCTTCTGCTGCTGTTTTCTGATATTGACCTGGCCTGCCTGACTGTTCCTTGCCTGCCCCTGTGGAAGGGCCTAGATTCTCGTGAGGTAAGACCTGGCAGCACCTAAGTAGCTGAGGGCCAGGCCCAAGGCCAAAGGTGGCTGTTATAGGCAGGAGAGCATGCTTAGACTGGGTCCAGTCACTCCTTCTGGAGTTTGGGTTCACCATATGTGACAACTGTTCAGTTTAATGGAGTATTATAGTTCAGCAGCAGTGCTCAGTGCTGAATTTAATCCTTCCATTCTTTTGTTTAATTTGTTGATTCATTTGTTGGTTACAACCATTACAACCAAAAAAAAAAGCTTCAAAAAAGTTACAAAGCTTCTCTTATACTCAACAATGATCTGCTCACTGACAATTTTAAAGGTTTCCTTTCATCAGTGGTCGCAAAGTTGCTGTCACCCTCTCTTTCTTCCAAGATTAATTTTGAAATCTTCTTTGGAACTGCATTTTCCTGATTTCTATTTGATATTTTCTTCACTTCATGAGTCTTCGTGGCATCTAGCTTTCTGTGTGGCTTTCCCAATAGTTTGACCTAGGCCCCTTACTAGGGAGCAGGAGGTACAAGCATGTGCAGTAGAAACATCTTTGACTATCTTCAAAGTCATAGAGAGCTCAGAAAAAAAAGTTGGCAGACCTTCACATAACTAGGAAGTAGCTAAAATAAGCTGCACTTGAACTGCTTGTTCTGTAGAAACAACACGAGACACAATGCAGGAAGAAAAGAGTTGTTTTAGGAGATTTTCACCTACGCAACGCCTTTTAAAATGCATTCCCTCCTTACTGTGTCATGCTTGCCACAATTAGCACACAAAGCTTGAACCAACTGTTATCTTGTTCTCGGAATTTTCAACTAAAACTTAATTCACCTGGTGGTAATTTGCTTTTAATTTGCTAAGTTCCATGCATTTTCTTCATATTTTTGGACATTAGTTAATGTTGATTATGCATTTTCTCCCCCAGATTCTAAACTCTGTATCCATATTTAAACAATAAACATTGCTTTCCTCCCATGCAATTTTGTTGGGGATCTATAATGATCTGACATGGGAAATTTACTTTTTCTGACTTTTAGAAACCATATAGTAATTTATTTTCAAATATCATGTTTTTCCCTTTTACATCCATGAAGTCAACACCAAGATACCAGAATGGCTTTTTTCAGTTTTTTTCCCTAGATGGCTGGTCATTGAACTTCTACAGCTAGTAGACAGCACTATTATTCATCTAGATATCTATTTCTCTACAGCTAGAGATATTTTCTTTTATGACCCGATCACTGTAACAGTTATGTACTAGCTTCTGTGCTGCCCATATCAAGCCCTTGCAATCTATTCTTGACTGATAAAATTAATCATCTGACTTTAAGATAAATGAAATAATTCAATGCATAGCCCTTGTTCACATGTACAAGGTCCTACCTTCTCTGGTCGCACCTTCTATTTCCTCTTAGTTATCAATTTATGTGCAGGCATGTCTCCTTTGCTCTATACAAAGTCATTATGCATTTTCTTGATTTTAAGAGTTCTCTTTTGTCATTCTGTATCCAGCTTTCTCACACACATACACACAGTATAAATCTCTCACTATGGATCATATATTTAACAGATATATCTTATTGCAATCGTTCAGCATAAGAGTCTCTTTAATACAGGCCAAAGGTCCCTAGTCAGTGTATGACTACGCAAGGAATTAACGCATAATTAAGACCAAGCAAAAGAGTCAGTATATCTCAGCTAACTTTTGCTGGGGTCTGTAGATCTTGAAATAAGTATACCTCTGGATATTGTGCATGTTTTACAAGTCATTCAAGCCACTCTTAAGTGCATTAATGGAGTTTGCTATCACAACTTTGCCCAGCAGGGCATTCCATAACCTCATTGTAAAAATGAGATACCTACTGTAACTGGTAATGAACTTTCAAATTAACATTTTGGAGGTTTTTATGTATGGAATATGTAAAAAATGTCATTTTATTTGAAACGAAAAAAAAAAGCTATTTCATGGATGAAACAGTCAATTCTGTATGTAAAACTGGAAGCAATTTAGCTTTTACTTGATATGCATCTATTAAGTAAAAAAAAACTGTGATCTTTTACTGGCTAACTGCAATACTTTGCACTACAGCAGTCTATCATTCTTCTTATGAAGGTGTCATCAACACAGGTATTGGCTACCATTTTGCAAAATAATACTGAAATTCTAAAATTCACCTGATATCAACATGCTAAAACATTTTGCACATTTCTAAATGCAGTTATCTTGGAGCAGCAGTTGTACAAAATTAGCAGTATAATTGAATGTAAACTTACCAGCAGAGTTTGTTCTCTGTAAAATTATGTGTGAACTAATCCCTTAGTATTAATTGCATAAATGATGCAAACTTCTCTTAGACTTTTCTCTTTTGTAATCAGGCTATAAATAATTAGTCCTTAAGAAAATGATGGTTGCACAGATTTGCTGTAGTTCATCACTGGCAACAAAAAGTACACATTGAACTAATGTGAACAAAATTCACAATAAAACATGGCATCCCTGGACACTCCTGTTGACTTTAATTCCATGCCAAACAATCCACTTCTTGGGAACACCACAGCAATCCAGGGCCTCTAGCACCCCTAGACTCTGCATAGAAGGTGTATTCCTTGTTTGGTAGGGTTGCAACCTCTACCAGTGCTAAAACAGTTATTTTGCTCTGCGATACTTCAGCACATTCAACTGTATGGGGCATTGATACTATTCAAACAACAGAATTGATTGGAGTAGGCAGTAACTCATCTGGCCTAGGAACCAATGGGTCTCTGGTTTCCTTCCTAAAAAGATCTTGTTGCCTGAAAGGACTTTGTTCCTCCTCTGACTAGCACTTATTGAAATGGAGGCAACCATAGGTCGTTAGATGTGTATATAAACTTAGGAAATATTTTATTTTAAAAACTGATTATATATTCTCTACTCAGAGGCACACAGTTAGGCAGATATATAAAGTTAGGAAATACATCTGTCTAAAAATTCTTTATATATTCTTATATCACTGGTGTTCACTTAATATACCACTGAAAAATATGTTACTTGGCAGTATTACAACATACAAAAAAACATACAAAAAAGTAGTGACACATTATACTAAAAAGTTTCTGGGGTCCAGTTTCACATGCTCTATCTGTTTATTTCTTCACTGTCTATTTCTTATCAGCAAACTCTAAATCCTTGTACTCAAGCCCACAGAGAAAGTTGGTTGCCCCTGATAGTTCTCTGCTACCTTGGGCAACTAACCGCTTCGAAATGCCTTTCCACCAACAACAATAGGAGTGAAAAGGGCTCTTTCCACCAGCGACTATTTTTGTTGCCTGTGGAAAGGTATTTTGGAGCAGTTAGTCACCTGCGGGATCAGAGATCTAGCGTGGGCGACTAACCCGCTTCGTGGGCCATCAGCCTTAACTGGCCTGACAGTCTGTCTAACCTGTGGATAATTTCAATGGTTCAACTTTCAACCCTCTTGCAATTATTCAAATTAAAACAGTTCAATTTCAAACCAATGAGGGACACTGGGTCCATTCATCATTTGTAGAAAAAAAAAATTGGGGGGTTTAGTTCCTTAAATCAAAATGGCGCTAGAAATGTTGGACTTGTTACTTACTGTAACATATATTGTATTCAGTACCACCAAGCTCTGTAAATGAAACATCACAGCACAGAATAAGTGTTTTTGAACAGCTTGAGATGACTCTGTCTATATTTTAAATAAATCTTTCAGACTGATCCAACAAGGGATGCATGTCTTGCAATTGCAGTTGGTGCAAAAATGTTGAATGTTGTTTTCCTTTTTCGTGTTATTACAGATTTTTTAGAAATGTCTTTATTTTTCTACTGATGGGTGTAAGCTTCGGGATTATAAAGCATTATGTTGGGCTCAATGACTTTGTACTGCTCATAAATCAAAGAGTGCCTGAGGAGCAGCCCAATGTGAGGGCTATACATCATTTTCTGAACTAACAGTTCACATTTGTCACAGGAAGACCAAGCAGTCTAGGTTAATCAAAACTTTGCAACGGAAAAAAAAAGGAAACTGTTTTTGATCGCACAACTGATACTAAAAATAAAATAAAAAAGTAAGAACTTGGATATTGTGTCAGTTATATTTATTTCTGGCTCCTGCTGTAATATTTTGTAGGCAACATCAATTTATTGCTAACATTTAAAACTGCACATTTTTATTTCTTTATTTTTGTCATATTTTAACATTTTCACTGCTAGGATAGGTCTTCCTTTCTCTTTATTTGCAACAGTTTATACTCCCTAAATGATGATAATGCTTGTATGTATATGTGCATAAGTGTGAAAAGGGGCAATATTAATGTTTTATGGACTCCGAGGAACCCAAGCTGTCCAGGTTGAGAGTACACATTTATCAAGGACATAAGAACTTATAAACCTATCATTACTACTTAGGGTTAAAGTCAGAAATAATAATTAGTATTTTGTTATAATACATTTATCCACTTGGTGGAAGTCAAGTTAAAGTCATATATTTTTATTTGGTCCTTGCAAATACTAAAATATAAGTACAGGTATAGAATCTTATCCGGAAACCCGCTATCCAGAAAGTTCTGAATTACAGAGGCCATCTCCTATAGACTCCATTATAAACAAATAACTATTTTTTTTAATGATTTCCTTTTTCTATGTAATAATAAACTTGTACCTTGTACTCAATCCCAACTAAGATATAATTAATCCTTATTAGAACAATCCTATTGGGCATATTCAATATGAATGATTTTATGATTGAATGATTTTTAGCTGACTTAAGTTATGGAGATCCAAATTACAGAAAGATCCCTTATCCAGAAAACCCCAGGTCCTGAGCATTCTGGCAACAGGTCCCGTACCTGTAACAATACAGCCTGTGTAATAATGCATAGGAATAGTGGCTGCCTTTAGACCTTGGAATATTTTGACACCATGGGGCTGATTTACTAAGACACGAATTCCTTTACGACTTTTCGGAAATTATCGCGACTTTTTTGTTACCAATACGATTTGCGTGAAAAAACGCGAGTTTTTCGTAGCCATTCCGAAAGTTGCGATTTTTTCGTAGCGTTAAAACTTGCGCGAAAAGTTTCGCTTTTTTCGTAGCGTTAAATCTTAAAAGGCGCAATGTTTTGCGCAAGTTTTAACACTACGAAAAAATCGCAACTTTCGGAATGGCTACGAAAAACTCGCGTTTTTCCGCAAAAATCGTATTGGTAACGAAAAAGTCGCGATAATTTTCTGAAAAAATCGCAAAATACCGATCATTACGAAAAAAACGCAATCGGACGCATTCGGCCCGTTCGTGAGTAAGTAAATGGGCCCCCATATGTGTGATTCAAAGTAGTCGGAACGCGGTATCCTGGGGGGGTATACCATTCCACACATGCGCAGTGATCCAAACTCCACTTACCTGGAAAAAACTGTCCCAGTTTATTTTCTAACTCCCTTAAGAATCCATGCCTATTGGTGAGGTGGGTCTATTATCCTGCCCTCAAATAAACAGTTTGTCCACAACTTGTTACTTAAAGTTTAAACAAGGAAAGTATAGGGGCATTGTTACTAAAGTGAGAATCCTTTCCTCACCAAACCTCAATAGGTTAGGTGTTTTGTTCACAACATATCTTATATTTATTAAAAAAGTATGCTGTTAAAAGAGAATTTTCTAGTGGCATAAATTCTTTGGGAAAATTCATTAGTGTATCTTCCCCATACAACTGTGGTGGAGAAAATTTGCTAGAAATGTTTTACCATAATTAGGTATGATGTAGAGACATATGATGGGGTGATGTAGATCAGTGCTGTCCAACTGGCGGCCCGCGACCCCCCTCTGTGTGGCCCCCCACCTGTCTGGCTGCTTTGATGGCTTACCTTTGAGTAAGCATTAAATGGTATCAGTACTGTGATTAACTGGCCCCCTGCATGGTTCTCACCTCAGATTCAGGCTGTAATCCCCCTGTATTGTTTAAACATGTAATCCCCTGTGTTTTTCACACCTTTTAATACCTGCATTGTTCACCCCCTGCAGTGTTCACACCTCAGTCTCAGACTGTAATCACTCCCATTGTTCACTTCTTCACACCTTAGACATAGGTACTGTAGGCAGAGTATGGCACATACAGCCAGCATAGGGCAGGTAGAGTATGGCACATACAGCCAGCATAGGGCAGGTAGAGTATGGCACACACAGGCAGCATAGGTCAGGGAGGGTATGGCACACACAGGAAGGGTAGGGCAGGCAGAGTATGGCACACACAGTCAGGGTAGGGCAGGCAGAGTATGGCACACAGAGGCAGCATAGGTCAGGGAGGGTATGGCACACACAGGAAGGGTAGGGCAGGCAGAGTATGGCACACACAGTCAGGGTAGGGCAGGCAGAGTATGACACTCTGCCTGTGTGTGCCATACTCTGCCTTCCCTATGCTGCCTCTGTGTGCCATACTCTGCTTGCCCTATGCTGCTTGTGGGAGGTGAACCTGGCAGGGGTTTGTTGTGGGAGTTTGTTAGCAGTTGGAAATAGCCATTAAATGGTCCTTAAGGTGTGTAATTATGTACTGGGGGTTGCTCTGCTATCCACAGGGGAGGAGGAGGCATATGGAATTTAAGGGTATATCTTAATATGACATAATTCTTTCACATATGAATGATGGTTGATATCCCCACTGTAAGGACCAAGCATTTGGGATTTTTCTGTGCTACCACCATTGTGATAAAATAGGTGTGGTTTGAAGTGGGTGTGGTTTCAAAAAGGGGAGTGGTCAAAACTGGCTTCCATAAGCGGCCCTCCACCATGTATGCTAGAGAAATTCCGGCCCTCGGCACCGTAGAAGTTGGACAGCACTGATGTAGATAATTAGATGCAAGTTGCTGCGCTATATTTCTAAAAGCAGTTTGCCAGTCTAGCCCTGGAGAAATTTCTCTTGGTGAAAATCATTCTCGCGCTCTTGGTAAATTAGGGAAGATTCAGAGGAGAAAATAGTTTTTTGCTTTACATTGTTAAAAAAAGTGAAGCATTTTTTTCTTGGTATACATTCTTTGTGAAAAAATTATAAGTGTATCTTTCCTATACAATTGCAGTGGAGAAAATTTAAGAGAAATTTTTGCCATAAAGAAATTACGTATGATGTGGTAATGTATGATGAAGTAATGTAGATAATAAGATGCAAAAGTAGTTGCTCTATATTTATAATGGCAGTCAGTGTGAACCTGGAGGATTTTTTTCTTGGTGAAAATTAGTTCTTGTGCCCTTTGGCAAAAATTTAGTGGAAAAATTTCACCTGTGAAAAAAATTTGAATTTTTGATGCAAAGAGAATGTGAAGTTAAGTTGCCCAAACTTGTTGTACTTATCTCTTAGCACATTGGCTATCACATGCTGAATATTCATATACTGGGACCTGTTATCCAGAATGCTTGGAACCTGGGGTTTTCCGGATAAGGGGTCTTCCCATAAATTGGATTCTACATATTTTAAGTCTATTAAAAAATAATTTAAAGCTACATATATACTACTCTAGGGGGCATAAAACATCATTTTTTCTTTTTTATAGATATGTTTTAAACCTTGAATGCAGCTGCAGTGCAGCTTTGAACTTCCTAGCAATGATAATAATGAGTTGCAAAGCACACACATACAAGCAACAAAACTGTTAAAAGCAGTGAAACAGTAAGGCCACTATTTGGTTTTCTCTGGGGAAGATGTACTTGCTACGGGAGAAAATAGGAATCCAAATATTTTTTCACCAAAACGTGGTGATGCTATGGAATGTTCTTTCTGTTTATGATTCCCTTAATGCCTTTAGGAAGAACTTGGATGTTATCTTGAAACAGACAGAATATACAGGCGTTCATGTTTGTGCGTGCCGATGTGGTAAATTGATCTAATCCAGTGTTTTGGTCAATTAATGTGACTCTAATGTTACATCTTTAAAGGGGAACTCCTGGTTCCTACCCAAAGAGCCCTATACAACACAGAAACCCCTAATATGCCTATCACTGTAATCTGTTCCTTCAAAAAGTATGAATAAATACCATATGCTGGAATCCAGCTGCAAAACAGTTCTCTTTCTGCATCATTTGAAATCATGGCAAGGGTGGAGGGACTAAAACATCCACTTAGCTTACAGACTGCACTTAGGAACTACATAACCCACAATCCATTGCACTGTAATGTTCCTTTCCATCATGTCTTTAGGGGATTGTGGGATTTGGAGGATGCAGGCTGAAGGCACTTGACTACTGTTACATAGTCAGACATAGTCAGACAGATTAGCAGGAGAACTGGGGGCTAGGCTTTAGTAACTGTTCCAAACTATGTTATTACATAAAAAATATGAAAAGGATGCATATTTTTTAACTTATCTATATTGCAAAGTTGCTTGAAATTATGTTTACTTTTCAAAAGCTTAAGAAGCGTTTGGGTGGACTTCCCCTTTAAAACAATGTTTTGTTTTGTGTTTCTTTGTAAAATATAGAGATCCATATTAGGGAAAGACTCCTTATCAGGAAAACACCCCAGGTCCCAAGCTATCACGGTTAGTGAAGTGGAGGTCAGCTTCCACAACTTAAAGTCCCTGTAAGTGGCAACAGAATTAAAGAAATAAATAAGGCAGGAAGGCCAAAATATCAGGTAGCCTTGTGGTCAAATAGGCAGAAGTCTGGGGAGGCATGAGGTCAAAACAGGCAATTTGCAGCAACAAGCAGGCATAATTCAGACAGGCACCATCATAAGGCAGAGGCAAGGTCAGAACGGGCAAGATGTTGGCAACAGGAAGGATGCTCAAGCAGAGTCTAACAGGCAGGGTCAGAAACAAAGGTGATTCTATCTTTGCGTGAGGCAACTGTTGTGATGCTGCCCCTCCTTGGCACCCTTGTGCTTACCTTTACAGCATTTGAAAGGGTCTAGTTGGGACTGCATTGCTATTGCATGGAGAGCAATTGTGCTCCCTGTAATAGAAGAGCAAAATTTCTGGATTAAAAAACATAAATTCGGCTCTTAAAGTTTCCAAGAGTGGGTTTTTGCCGCCTCTGGTAACTTGTAGGGTGCTGCTGCTTGAGGTGCATTTCTCAACTCTCCTCACACCAACAGTGCCCCTGATCAGGAGCCAGAAGATCAAATGAAGAAACAGGCTTAGTACTTTAGCTCTCCTGAAAGAGCACTTAGCAAGGAACTGCTGTGCCTGGAGTCCTTAAAATGGCTTTGCAGGTGTGCACCAGGACTGGCGCAACTTAAGTCAAAACCAACACAGCGTGCATCAGAATCAGCATGCAGCCACTCGCCGGACAGTATGCAAACCAGCCAGACGCTGCAGAGCATGGTAAGTTCTCTGATACAAGCTTTGCATTTTGTATTTATCATTTTGTCAAGCTTCCAGACCTGACACTAGAACAAAGCTAATAGCAACACAATTCAGCATTACTATAGAAAGTTATGCTATTTATGTTCATTTCTGTAGCACAGGACCTACTTTAATTTTGGTTTGTACTATTTACTATAGTGATATGCCTTGAGCATCATGTCTAATTTTTGAGTAACTGAAATCCCAGTAAATAAAAAAAGATCAGTCTGCCCTTTTGGACATACATAACTTACTACTTGAACCTTAACTAGCCCTTGGACTTTAACTCCCTGCTAGTGATGAGCGAATCTGTCCCATTTTGCTTCGCCATAAAATTCATGAAACGACCGCACCTATTTTTGCCGTGACTGCGCCCATTTTGTGGAAATTCTCTGTGAATCCATGTCTAATGAAAAAGTTCGCTCATCACTACTCCCTGCCCCAGGGAAATACATTTCTTAGGTATCTTTTCATTCCCTTCTTAAACAATGTAGATCCAGTCTATTGAGATTTTCTTACCAAAAACAAATTTTTTGGAGGGGGCAAAGACTCATACAAACCTCATAGATTGTGCAAGTCTTTTACCAGTAAGGCTTACTAGATTCTTTTATCTTGTGGCCCATGTATTAACTTTTTACTTGTGGCCATGTATTATTGCCAAGAGGTTTTCCTGTCCTAGTACATCAACAAACTTCTGTATCACACATGTCAACACACCCTCACTTTTTTGTAGTCACTCTAATTTGCCCCATTTCACCTAGTCACCCCCAGTCAAAATTTGCCTCCTGCTATCAAAATTTGCACCCAAATGTTACTTACCTGTCACTATTGATATGCAATCCAAATTCAGAACAGGGAGTGTGGTCAGGGGTATGTCCTAGGGTACAGGGTGTGTGGGAAGAACAAGTATGGCTCAGAGAGAAAAGATGCACCGACTTAATAATATAATCTGACTGGCACCCCTGCTGTATTCTCTGTAGATTCTAGCTGAGATGAAGTAATTTTTTGTATCTCAGCAAGTGCTGTTTGATTGCTGATATTAAGTAGCTGTTCTGAATCTGTAAATCCTGGCATGGGCTCACAGACAAAACACCTTTGGAACTCTCTCAGTAAACTGTAAATCTATATTTTCCTTGTTTATGCATTGCCTATATTATGGCTTTGTGTTTTTCAAAACACAGCTCAGTAGCTGCCATAAGAGTAGCTTCCATTAGATTTGCTTTATATTGAATAATAATACAATCCAAAGCCAAAAGCAAAGCAATTTACTTTTATGCATAAATCCGTTGTGTAGCTGGCTGTACTTTTTAAAACGTGAAAGTATGATCATTAAAAGGGACGTGGGTGGATCTGTGAAGCCACCGTCTGGGTTGCATTTTGGAAATGTGTGGCTAATTGGGTCATAAACAGGAAGACAGATGAATCAGAATTAAAAACATAGCATGAGACGTCTAAAGCATATTTCACTTCCCATTAATGTATAAATATATTTGAACCCAACACTTTCATTTAAGCAATATTTGCAGAACGTAGCTTTCTTTGTGCACTTTAATTTAGCTAAAACCTTCCAAGTCAAAGTGCGTAAGTATAGGTGTATTAATGTTGTGAGGGAACATTTCAGTTTACTAGTAAGGGGAAATTATCATTAACACATTATCATCTGGAAAAATTTAATAAGGGTTACAAATTATGCTAAATATTAGTATATTTAGCAAATCTGTAAAATTTTATTTGGGTCTCAGTTATAGATCTCATTGTTCAATTTAAAGCCATCACGCAGCCACCTATTTTCTCCTTCTGCTGGATATCTCTTTCTGTTAATCAATAATTTAATTAATACATTTTAATAATTACACAATAATGAGCATTGTGGATTGGAATTAATCATTCCATAACGATCAATAGTAAATCAGTACTCAAGCTTTCCAAAATAAAAAAAAAAACATTGTGCAAGCAGACACACATTTGTGAAATTAACAGTATAATGTATTTTAGGGTGACAATTGACAAATAATTTTTCACAATGAAAGAAATATTTGTGGCATGAAAATCATAATCAAATATTGAAATAAGATTTTCCTGTAAGGGACTACGTTCAAATTATCAAATAAGCACAAAAAGCATGTTATTGTCACATAATTCTTATAGGAAGCAATGGAAAGTGATTTTGAGGAAATGTGTTGGGCAAAAGACAAAGGGGCCTATTCATTAAAGTACGTTTGAGTCTATTCATTCTTTCTACGTTTTTAGAAATGTGTGTATTTTCAACGATATTTTCATTAATTTCTGCAATATTTTCGTGCTTTGCGTCGATTTGTGCGTCAAAATCATATTTGTCGCAACGAATACGAACGTTTTTGAATTCATTCAAGCTTCGGTATGGTGACTTTCCTTGGGCCAGGTTGGTGCTGCAGAGTGCCATTGATTCCTATGGGAGGCTTCCAAAATCAGAAAGGTTTTCACACCATTTCGGATCGTTCGGATACGAAAATGTTGGAACTTTTGGATCGTACCACGATATTTTCGCACAACCACAATACATTTTTTTCCGCAATTAACACACATCCGAAATTATCGTATTTAATCAGAATTTTTTGCAATCGTACTTTTTAAGATCTGAAATTTGGATCAGTCAGCCCCCTGGTGTTGGGTAAAATCACCCTATAGAACAAATTTAACAAAGTGATACAAAGTATAAAACATTTGTGCAGATTGAAGTTTATTTTCACCACAATTATCCAGCTGAATCTGATACTGAAATGGCTGGATCAAATACTAAACACTAAACATGGGCATTCACCTGCATTCCCGCTGCTTTTTCACTATTGGCTACTGATCTGGATTGGTAATCTGTGGATTAGTACTTAAGATACCAGGACCTATTTTGAATACCAGTCCAGGACTGATTGACTACATGCAAGAATGAACACCTACAGTATATATGGGCCCAATCGATTAAAATAGCCCTGAACTTAACTCCTGCTTAAGGCAGAGCCCTGTAGCACTTGAGCATACCAGAGTGCAAGTAACCATAAGTGCTTTAGTGCATGCTTTATTACGGGTGTTTGCAAATAATTAATTAATCCTGACATGTTATTACCTACAATTTCATAATCTATCAGGATTTTCTAATTATACGTTACAAAGATATTTTAAGGATTCATTATTTGTCCTTCAATTAAAAAAGAAGAAGAGATTAGTAATATATTTTTATCAACACCATCTGGACTTCCTACACAGCCAGTGTGCAATGTCAGATACTGCAGAAAGCTATGTAATTATGAAGACAAATATGACACACTTATTTATGCATTACTGTAGCTGAACTGTAAATTGTATGTTTATTGTTATGATGTGTTAAGGCTTTCTTAATAGTAATACCTTAGTTTCAACAAATATTCGAATTCTTTTTATTATATTACCTGATCTTTAAAGTCCTTTTTTTTGTCTATGCATTTACAGTGTTTAAAAATAAATATACATACATTTGGTGTGATATAACTGGCAGCAAATTCATTTAAAGCTGTTTGTGTCTTTAAAAAGTGTGATTCCAATCAATTGAAAGAACTGGAAGATCAAATTTAAAAAGTGGATTGAAGAGAGGCCTGTGGTTCTACAGAATTAAGGCAGCTTTTGAATAATCTTTAGTGAACCCACCTATCAGCAGGGCGGGAGCGTTTTACCAAGAACAGCCTGTATAATGACATTTCTGGCCTATATAAATGGATTAATACAATTTTTTCAAATAAAAAATAAGAAAATGTAAAGAATTATAGAGTGTAGGTTGATTGGCGAAAAATGCTAAAAAAAAATCCTGCTAAACTAAACATATGCTTCTACAATCAAATAAAACAGATTTTCAGTTTAAGCAAAAATAAACAAAACGGTTGAGATGACAGTGAGTGGAAAATAATTGTCACGTTTGCAAAGAGAAAAAAGAAATCTGTTTTGGTACTTCATAAATATAAATCTTGTGAACCATTATGTAGCTCTTACAGAGCAGATGCAATTGAACTCTTCAGCAATTTTCTCTTTGCCAAATAAAGCCAACGAATGCTAAGGCATGCAAAATAAAATGACTCTTTTTAACCTTTTGTGTGACCTTGTTCATTTAACATACTGCAAATTTGCTCTTCTTATTCGCCCCAGGTAGAAACCATTAGTGTGTGTCTAATAACAAAACTGTAGGACCAAAACTTTGTTTATATATTTTAAATATATAAAGAAATACTATCTTGATTCACATAGACCTGACAAGGGGACTCCTCAATTTCCCTTCGCCTTCAGCCTTCCCTCTGAACCCCATTGTTACATACATTAATAAAACACCAGGAGACGGTAATGGGTAAAAAGAGGCCACAGCATTTATTTACATTTTATCAAATAAATAGGACCTTGCCAGCCTCACCCCAAGGCAATATTCGAAGCCAGAATTCCATAAGAGATCGCTACTATGCTCTGCTGTTCCTTACTGAAGACTTGAGATCAGCACTATGTCATTATATCCACCACTGAGTATTAGGCTGCCTCTACCTACAGAGAGGATGGCCCCAAACTCTGCTACCAGCAGGAGCTGCATCTCCCACCATGAGAGAAGTTCAGCAGCCCTGCTGCCGGTCCTGAATCTGCAGTGCCTCGATGATAGGAAATCCAAGCAGGCTGTCACCTAGCACAAGCAGTAGTAGCGTCTGTATCAATCAACCCACCGTGCAGTCAAAGGAGAGAAGCTCCTTTCTCCCTCTTCTAAAATTTCCTGTGCAGTACTCTGGCAAGGTCCTACTGCTGCTGTGACAGAAACAACTTAAAATACATTAACATATATCCACTGTTTTGATCCAGAGGAAAAGAGGCGCTTGCGAGGGGACATGATTACTCTGTACAAGTACATTAGAGGGGATTATAGGCAGTTGGGGGATGTTCTTTTTTCCCATAAAAACAATCAGCGCACCAGAGGTCACCCCTTTAGATTAGAGGAACAGAGCTTCCATTTGAAGCAGCGTAGGTGGTTTTTTCACGGTGAGGGCAGTGAGGTTGGGGAATGCCCTTCCTAGTGATGTGGTAATGGCAGATTCTGTTAATGCCTATAAGAGGGGCCTGGATGAGTTTTTGAACAAGCAGAATATCCAAGGCTATTGTGATACTAATATCTACAGTTAGTATTAGTGGTTGTATATATATAGTTTATGTATGTGAGTGTATAGATTGGTTAGTAAAGGTTGTGTGCTGGGTTTACTCGGATGGGTTGAACTTGATGGACAATGGTCTTTTTTCAACCCTATGTAACTATGTAACTATGTAACTATGTAAAAAAACCCAGCCTGAAGCCTGTGCCAATTATGCCTCAAGAGGGAAAAAATTCCTTCCTGACCCCACCTGGCGATCGGAAAATTCCCTGGATCAAGGATTTGACTTTTATTTAACATAAATAATACCATGCAGACTCTCACATTCATACTGTATAGTGTTACCGAAACCACAATATAACAGTGCATATTGGAAAACATTCACATTCTGTTATTAACAGATAATATGAGAGCATAAAGAAGAAAATATCCTGGCATTTTACAAAATATGCAAAAAAGAGGGGAGGGTGGGTGGGATGTTTCTACCTGTTCAGAAGATAGGAAGTGAACTCCTTCTTTTGTGACATCATATCCCTATCCTTCTCCACCCCCAGCCCAGCTTTCCCCCTCCTTAACATACTGCTTCTCACCCAATCACAGCTGCATCTGATTTTTCAATCTTTAAACATAAACCAGTGTAATCTGGCTGCTGGTCATTCGGATCCCTTGTCATGCAGCCCCTGCGTTTATAGCTTCAGGGCTTCCTTTCTTGTCAGCTAACTTCCTGTTTCACTGCCAATGAGGATTCTAGTACAGGTATGGGGTCTTTTGTCTGAAAACCTGATATCCAGAAAGCTCTAAATTTAGAGAAAGGCACCCCCCCCCCCCCCCACATTTTAAGAAAAGAACACCACTCAGTACTTGAAAGAAACTAAGGGTTGGGCAAAACAATCATTTTGGGTTGATTGTTTAAATGTTTTTTTAATAGACTGAAGGCAGTGATTTTTTTTTATCCATAGTATGATGATAGATGTTATACCTTTATAGGTGTTTTATTCAGAATATAAACACAACAGATGTCATAGCTCATTAAGAAGGCATATTGGAGGAATGGAACTTTTTTTCAAGCAGCGTAGGTGGTTTTTCATGGTGAGGGCAGTGAGGTTATGGAATGCCCTTCTTAGTGATGTTGTGATGGCAGATTCTGTTAATGCCTTTAAGAGGGGCCTGGATGCGTTTTTGAACAAGCATAGTATCCAAGGCTATTGAGATACTAAAATCTACAGTTAGTATTGATGTTGGTTTATATAGTTTATGTATGTGAGTGTATAGATAGGTCAGTATAGGTTTGTGTGTGCTGGGTTTACTTGGAAGGTTTGGACTTGATGGACTCTGGTCTTTTTTCAACCCTATGTAACTATCTAACTATATAACTATATATAGAGGCCATTAACATGACAATGACACTGAAAACAATTTATTATGGTTATATTCTTGCAGGACAGCCTAACCCTAAAGGAACAGTAACACTGCTGTTATGCAACCTGTGCCTCTTCTCTTTTTTCTATCTTGAATGGCTGCCCCCCATGGCTACACAGCAGCTTGTTTATATAAAATATAGTAGTCTTTCTAAAGCAAACTGACAACTTTTGTTAGTGCAGGGCAGCAATACATTACATTTTAATTACTTTAAAACACTTTTTTTATGTTACTGTTACTTAGGGGCTGATTTAATAAGACACGATTTCGAATCCGAATTGGAAAAATTCCGATTGGAAACGAACATTTTGCGACTTTTTCGTATGTTTTGCGATTTTTTCGGCGTCTTTACGATTTTTGCGTAAAAACGCGAGTTTTTCGTCGTCATTACGATTTTTGCGTAAAAACGCGAGTTTTTCGGCGTCTTTACGAAAGATTTTTTCGTAGCGTTAACACTTGCGCGCAAAGTCGCGCCTTTTTCGTAGCGTTAAAACTTAAAAGGCGCGACGTTTTGTGCAAGTTTTAACGCTACGAAAAAATCGCGACTTTGCGCAGCTTTCGTAATGACGCCGAAAAACTCGCGTTTTTACGCAAAAATCGTAAAGACACCGAAAAACTTGCGTTTTTACGCAAAAATCGTAAAGACGCCGAAAAAATCGCAAAATTACCGATCATTACGAAAAAAACGCAATCGGACGCATTCGGCCCGTTCGTGGGTTAGTAAATGTGCCCCTAAGACTGTCTTTTGTCTTTTGATAAATAAATATTTTTTTTCTCTTTTTAAAATCTACATACCTAGTTTTTAATGATTTTTAAAGATAACTGGTTAATAGTAGACCTCTGTTTTATTGTCATTTTTTTTTTTATTAAATCGGTTCTCATTGTTCCATGATCTGTTTAATACTGCTTTTCTTCAAGGGCTTGTGGGTTTGCAGTTCTATGTCTTATCTAGCCTCTACTGATTTACATTAGGTGATCAAAGAATTATTAGAAGTGCAATTGAGGAGGCTGATTTTTGAAAAATCGAATACTCAAGTTTTTCCTATCTTGAAAAAACTGGAAACCTGAAAATCCCAAATGTTTTCTTATTTATTGAAAAACCTTGAATTTCAAAAACTTGCAGCGAAATTACATTCTACCCATGTCTGCCGCATTTCAATTTAATCTTGAAAATTCCAAAAATATCTTGAATAACTTGAAGTTTAACTGCCCATACTTGGGAAATATAGTACACAGTTAGTTTACAGCTTTACTATGAAAGGAAACTATTTATTGGGCTGCTTTAAGATTCATTTTATCTTAATCCATGAGAAGTCTCATGTGTGCAAGCAATTGGGTAACCATGACCAAGGCATTCCAAAAGCAGAATATGTGTTAGAATTATGTATGTAGTCATAGCAAAAACTTAAAAAAACAACATATTCACTGATTTAAATCAGTGAATCACTGATTTTAATTGGTGATGGGCAAAATAATTCAGCAGGCATGGATTTGCAGCAAATTTCTGTGTTTTGCCATTGGCAGATTTTTTCGTGACAAAATTTGCCACAGAAAATTTGCAGTGTGTCAAAGGAATGCATTAAAGGCAATGGGTGTTTTTTTATGGTAAAAATATTTTGTAAGTAATTAAATTAAATTATTTTGTAGTAATTAAAATATATTCTATTGTTAGCTTGCACTAGAGAGTTAAGAAACACTACTATAGTTTATATGAATTAGCTGCTGTGAAGCCATGGGGACAGCCATTCAAGCTGAGAAATAGAAAAGGCACAGGTTACATAGCAGATAGCACATAAGCTGTGTTATATAAGGGGTTTAGTTTTAATAGCTGAATTTCCATGGAAAATGGTAGACTACTTTCTAGAGGTTTGAGCAATATATTTCTGAAGTCACTGAAGCTCTCCCAATAAAGAAACAGATGGAGAAAAAAAATGTGTTGATACAAATACATAACCTCCTTGTAAGCCAGTGTTACATATATTCACTCAGTGTAACTATTACAACTAGTGATGGGCGAAAAGTTTCGCCAGGCATGGATTCGCGGCGAATTTCCGCATTTCGCCATTGGCGGATTGTTTCGCAAAACGGATGAAAAATTTCGCCGCGGAAAAATTCGCCGCACGTCCAAAAATTGTCGGCGGCGTAAAAAAAGAATAGTCACAGGCGACAAAATAATAGCCGCGCGACAAAATAATAGCCACGGGCGACAAAACTATAGCCGCGCAACAAAATAATAGCCGCGGGCGACAAAACAATAGCCGCGCAACAAAATAATAGCCGCGGGCGACGAAATAATAGCAGCGCGACAAAATAATAGCCGCGGGCGATGAAACAATAGCCGCGCGACAAAATAATAGCCGCGGGCGACGAAACAATAGCCGCGCGACAAAATAATAGCCGCGGGCGACATTTTTTTTTGTTGCACGACATTTTCACCGTTTCGTGAATTTTTCGCCGTTTCGCGGATCTTTCTAAAGATTCGCAAATTTTTCGGCGAAGCGAAACGGAACAGATTCGCTCATCACTAATTACAACTAAACTTTGAAAAAATACTGGAGTGATGTAATCTTTCCATGATCAAAAATGGAGTCAGTTTTATTCACAAATGTTCAAAAGCAATCAATTTGCTATAAAATTCCAATGCTATACCCTAAGCACAGTTACTGCATATTCCACCCACTTAGGTGCAAAGCAGAGTTCTCCTATGGGTTAAAATGAGACATACAGATAGGGCTGTGCAGATACATTTTGTATTCAAATAGAACCAAATAAAATTGCACTTCTAAGCATAAAATAATTTAATGAGCTTATCTCTAAAATAATATCCACAGTGTCTCATAAAATCAATCAGCTCTCTCTGCCGCATTTATCGATGTGGTCCTTACCATGCACGTGCTTTATGATTTGGCATTTATATTGTTGATTGAATCACAATGTTACTTAAGAATTATACATATAAAGAATACATAGAAGGAATTATACATATATATTATATTATAGTCATATAAAGTATTTCTGTTTTTTAAAATTCACAGTTGATGAATGCTAGCTATGCTTCTTTATCTTTCTGAACCATTTCTAAAAAGCTAAATCAAAATACCTATATGGATTGTGTGCATTTTTTTTTGTCATGTAACAAAATGGTAATTTTTTTTTTAGAGTATGGTAATCAATTGTAATGTTTTCTTACATGTCACAAACAAACATACCATCTAATTTTAAGCTACAGTAGAAGCTGCTATGAAAGCAAAATATAAATATTATGACAGTTTATATCATTTGTTAATTTTTTTTCCCATATTCAAGCAACAGCTTGTTCATATTTACTTCATTTTATTCAAAATGCAAAAGATGGAAAGAAACATTAAAGCAAAAGATGATGGTTTCATCATTACAATTGTTTTACTTTTTATTTGTACAAAGTCTTATTGGGATCCTTGATAGTTTTAATGATCAGATTTAAACTCATTAATCCTGGAAATCAACAACAATCCTGAAATATTCTATAAATAATATAGTGTATGAGTGTGTGTGAGTGAGTGTGAGCGAGTGTGTGTGTATGTGTGTGTGTTTGTTATCTCCTTAACTGTCATTCTGGTGGTATTCAATATATTTTAAAAAATGTCTCCATATGTTTTTGCAGTATTTGAGACTGCTGATTAAATCATTTGAAATTGCCCCAGTTATGTTGTTGGTGTTGTGTTATGTCAGCAAACAGTAGTATTTAAATGTCCTGTGTGGTGTTATTAGTGACATTATTAATTATGTCATCTAATATGAATCATGCCACCAAATTCTGTTGGGCCATAATAAGGTTGTGTGTATCCTTAAATGTCTCGATTTTCTATGTTTTGTAGCTTTACACAAAATCTACAGTATGTTTATTAATAATGTATCACTTCTGTAATTTATAAATGTAGGGTTAACAATCCATATGGCTTTAAATTCCATACATTCTCTATTACCTTAGTTACTAGGAAGATTGCACTGTATCTAGGTTCTCTTATTTACATATCTGTATTATTTGTTCATAGGTTTGTGACCACTTCGTGTCATACTTTGGTATAATATTGGTTTTGACCTTCATCTGCGGATGTGTTTGTGGGGGCCTGGAGTCAACAAGGCACAGTAAAGCTGTTCTGCTCTAGAGGGACAACTTTTCTAGAGTAAGTCAGGGAACAGGCACCATGTGAATGATGTTTAGTCAGTTACAGAACTCTTATTGCACATTGTAGGGATGTGAGATAGTCAGGAATAGCTAGAAAGAGCAGCTAGAGTTCCAACAAGAATTGATAGCTGTAGGTAGCTCTACCCTGGTCTCTGCTTGCCAGAGTAAAGGGGGTGCAATACTGAAGAGGGATTTAGGCTAGGTTCTTCTTTTGATCCATATCTGCTATAAGGGATCTGGACCATATTCACTAAAAACCCTAGAAGGTAAACCCTTAAACTACCAGGATATTTCAATAAGGTGTAATAAGATCCAGCTTACTATATGATAGTACCTGACATCATATCATACCATCTCAACTGTCTGTAATTATAACTATGAGGCACTCTATGACCTTAAAGCCTTTTATACTTTTATTTGCAAGAACCTTTAGCATCCTCTATTACTTTACACAATAGTGAAATAGGTGTAGTTTCATAATACCATCTTCCACTTAGCATAGGCCCATCATATGCAAGAAAATCTAATGTGATGTATTCTATCAAGACTAGCTGGGCAAGGCCTGTATTAGCTAAGACAGAGTTACAAAAATATACTGTATTACAAGAGGAGTCATGTTTCCATATAAATTATATTGCTCAGGAAATTATATTTATAAATCTTTGTAGGGGGGTATGTTCTGCATTTTAATTTATGTTCGACTTTATGACAACTTTATGACAAAAACTATTTGTTTGTTAAGATATAAAAAAATTACTGGACTTCTGCTGTTTTATAACCCATAGTTTTTCTGTCATTCTTATGTAGAGTTTGAAGTGCTAAATAATTGTGTCAGTATGTAGAAACATTTTTTATATTTAGTATTTATTTATTTTGCATAGATGAGATTTAGATTTAGAGTCTGAGCTGTATATAATTTTACCTGGCTCTTGCTGTGAGTTGTATATATATAGATTGAAATACTTAACTTACTGCTTACACAGTTTGGTCCAAAAAGGGATTCTTACAAGTTATTTCTGTGTGCTTTAGTTAAAACGATTAGTAGCAAGTATTGTGTTGATGATGAGTAGAACCACAGTGTGATGTCATTCTTCAGATAGTTTATTTCTATGTTTATTGTTGTATACCAGGTGTTGTAGTGTCATTTGAAATTTATATTTGGTGTTAGGTGGAAAATTTGAATCATTCATCATTTCAGGATACCCTACAGGGGTAATTTAGATAGACCTCAGACAGAAGCAAAATAACCTTCCTTAGTACTTATTCAAAGAGCACTCCAGTCCAGGGTCTGGCTACACTCAGCACCTAGTGCCATATAAAAGATCCAGCACTAATTTTAGAGATCAGCATTTGCAGATTCAAGGCACTACCAAAGAGCAAACAAACTCACAAATAGTTCAGTAAATCTTAATGGGATAATGTAATAAAAGGTGCAATGTTTTCTACAGGTCTAATAATCTATTGCAACCAGTCAGAGGGTAGCATTTACTGATTATATTAAATCAAACAACTGGTTGCTATGGGTTACTGAGCAAACTTTGTACCTTTTATTACATATGGGGGTTAAGAATTAATTCTTAGAAGCTGAATTTATTTCAGGAACTTTCTGGAATTAAACCATGGGCTGTACGCTTGATTGTTCCTTTTGGGTATTAAATCATTATTTTCATGGCTTCCAGTCTTAATCTAGCCATTAAAGGGTATACCCCAGGATACCCAGCACCTAGGGTCCTACTTGCAAGTCACACATCTGTGGCTAAGCCTGCCAATTTATTTATTAACATGCGATTGGCAAAGAATGAAAAGAAAATATATTCTTGATAACATTTTGAATAACTTCACGTTTTTGTAGAAATATCCATACTTAAACTGCATTCAGTCTACCATGACTAATGTGCTTACGTACAAAATGCATATTGAATCAAAATAGAAAAACAAGATGTTGAGCTGCTTACAAGTAAAAAATATGGAATTAAACATAATCTTTAGCACAAGTGTTCCATTTTGCAAATAACAGTGCCAAAGACGTTGGAAAGAACAGAAACTTTAGTTGAGTTTCATTTAAAATATAAAATGCATTATGACTTCATGACATTAACCTTTACATGTGCTGGAGGCGTTTTCCTCCTGTCTGATCAGTCACACTAATACATATTGCTGTACAAAGTATTTTGACCAATAATCTTTTGTAACCAGTCACCTAATCCATTTTAAGTTAAACATTTTTAGCAACTTTGATTAATATGTAAACATTTTTACAAAATTCATTAACATGGTTAAACGCCTTCCTTCACCAACTTTCTAAAATTACTTTTTATGGAAAGCTCCCACACCAAGAAAACTTAATTAAAAACCCTCCGCATATGTTTGTAAGCACGAATGGCATAATCTCCCACATAATTTTCTACATCATGCAACTACTGAACCTCCATATGAGCCCAGTCTGACATTAAAATTTACAATGCAGCATTATTTCCAAGAATTCTAGTGTAAATGTAGACACCCACAAAACAGAGATTTAACACTGCAGATCCTAATTTATGCTAGAATTTTGGGAACTAATGTATTATTAGCTGGAAAAAAACATGGTGGACTGCACAGAATTTTTCACTTTGTGAACATTTGTGTTTTGTAGTTGCTGCAGAGCTTGTGTCAATTTTGAGTTGTGAATCTGTCCCATTTCGTTTCTGCGAAATGGCAAAATTGTTGCAAACCATAGTATACTGGCAAAGCATTGGAAAAATCGAGAGAGTGATGTTGGGTATTGGGAGAACAAGGGAGAGCCACCAAGTTCAGGTATCTCCCAAAGAAATAGGGGCGTTGATAAATCTGCCCCCTAGTGCAGAGCTGTCAACAATCAAATTTGGATTTTTTCCATAATTCAATTTTTGCGTGCACTAAAACTCCCAAATTAAAACTATGGGGCACATTTACTTACCCACGAATGGGCCGAATGCGTCCGATTTGCGTTTTTTCGTAATGATCGGTATTTGGCGATTCGGATTCATTCAAGCTTCAGTATGGTGACTTTTCTTGGGCCAGGTTGGAGCTGCAGGGTGCCATTGAGTCCTATGGGAGGCTTCCAAAATCATGCTAAGTCTGAAAGTTTCGCCCGCCGCTTACGAGCGCTCAATACGAAAAAGTTGCGACAAGATACGAGCGCATCGTAATGGCTACGAAAAACTTGCGTTTTTTCGCGCAAATCGTATTGGTAATGAAAAAGTCGTGACAATTTCCGAAAAGTCGTAAAGGCGCTGAAAAAATCGCAAAAAATACTAAAAAGTCGCAAAATGTTCGTTTTCCAATCGGAATTTTTCCAATTCGGATTCGGATTCATGGGTTAGTAAATGTGCCCCTAAGGTTTCAAAAAGT
This sequence comes from Xenopus tropicalis, assembly GCF_000004195.4. Classification (NCBI taxonomy): domain Eukaryota; kingdom Metazoa; phylum Chordata; class Amphibia; order Anura; family Pipidae; genus Xenopus; species Xenopus tropicalis. The sequence goes on along the minus strand of NC_030678.2, from coordinate 124,590,572 downwards.
CAAATGTTCAATATTTATTAAGCACAAAATAATTTGACATTTGATGTATTCATGGTTTTTATTCAATTGAGTTTTGTAGATTCCAATGTGTAAATAAATAGGCAAACATTCAAGTTCGGTAAATTGTCAAGTTTATTTGAAAAAAACTGCAAAATTCATAAATTTGAATTCTGATAAATCAACCTGGGAGAGCCAGGTTCAGGGGCACATTTATAAACAATCGAGTCTTCAGGCTTGAGGATTTGTATCCCAAAACCATGTGAGTTCCCATACTATTGTGTGGTTTCTTAATCCGAATAGCCCAATTCGTGCAAATCGGGTTATTCTTTTCCCCAACCAAAAAATAAAAAGCTTGGCAGGTTTTAGGTGCCAAGCTTTTTATTTTTTGGTCAGGGAAAAGAAAAACCCGATTTGCATGAATTGGGCTATTCGGATGAAGAAGCTACACAAGAGTTGGGAAATCTCCATGATTTTGGGTGACGAATGCTTGAGCCCAAAGGCTCGAGCGTTCATAAATGTGCCCCTCAATTACATGACAAATTTTTTTTTCATTTTATGGTTTATCACGTAAACTTATGGGCCTGATTCAATTTGATAAGTTCTAGTCAGTTCCATTTTTCCCCCATAGACTTTAATAAAGTTTTCACGTGATAAATACTGAGACATTTTTTCTCATTGAATTGCAATTTAAGAAGTTGTTGGAAGAGCATCAGCTTAAAAAAAAAGAACACGCATTTTTTTTCCATTTGATATTGAAAAATAAAGGAATTCTTGAAAAACTAGAACCTTTTAATTTTTTTGTTAGTCTTTGTTAGTTAGGATTTTTGAATTCCACAAACATAGCACCATAACAGTTTTTTTTATTTTTTATTTTCACCAAATACATTGAAGTCAACTGGTGTTTTTTCCGTGTTTTTTTTTTTTCTTCTTCTCGGGTCAAGTGCATTGAAAGCAATGGGTGTTTTATTCTTGCATTTTTTACATTCATGAAAAAGTTTTTTTTTTCCACACTGAAACAAATACTTGATGCATCTGTAGCACAGATTTGTAAAAAGGCAAATTTCACTGAAAATCCATGCTAAATGAAAAAAAATAACTCATCCCTACCAATGGCAAATGAGGTACGTCTTATGGAATTCCTTGTTCATTTATTTGACATGACTTTTGCCACCAAAAGTTTTTTATTCTCATAATCCTATGCCTTTTTTTTAGTTTACACCTATTGGTAATAGATATTGGCCTTTTTAATTGTCTTTTGTATTACATTCAAGAAGATTAAAAAAAACAACATATTTTAATTAAAAAAAAATTATTACATGAAAAATACTCTTATTTCATAGAAATAAATAGATACCGCTATTGATAATTAACCTTTCTTTTTTTAAATGTAGCTAATGTGCTTGATTAGATTTTTTGTTGTAATGTCTGCTCAACACATGCTACCATTATATGAAATAGTCCCTCAGTCTGTATTATATCAATTTAAAGAAAGAATTCAAAGTAAATAAAATTGTTCCCTCGGGTCCTTTTCACAATATCAATGATATGGAGTGGATCCATACTGACGTGTTGCACAACAATGCATATTGTTATTAATGAATAATGCACATTGACATAAATAATAATAAATAGTGCCTTTTAGGAGCACATTTACTAAAATGCGTTTTTTTTTTCTGGGCTTGAAAAACGCGCTATGGTATCATTTCGAAGTAACTATGATAATTTCTGTAGTTCTAAAATCTCTCGACAATGCTTTTATTGTTCATACGAAAATATCGCGATTGCGTTCTGAAAGTCACAAAATTTTCGGACCGTAAAGTTTGTAAACGCAACGAAAACAGTTCTGGCTTTGGAAGCCTTCTATAGGACTCAATGGCACTTGACAGATCAAACCTAGTGAAAAAATAGTCCTGATAAAAGTGTAACAAATTCTGAAATGTTCGTATTCTTTGAGCAAAGTGTGTTTTTTTCGTGGAAATTTACCATAAACCACGAAAAACTAGTGGAATTTTACTGAAATTTTTGCATACATTCTGAAATGTTCTATAATTTGGAAAAAAAATATGAATTTATATGAAAATTGTTTAGTAAATGTGCCCCTTGATGTGAAGAAACCTCAGTTTTGTTGTATTACTCTGTTTAACAAAGGGTTTCTAGGGTATTCATTACCATACTCTGAGCTCAGTTATTATGTTGGGTTGAAAAACCCAACATACTGTACCGTTCTTTGACGTCAGCTTATTCTTCCACTTTTTCTTCTTATTCTTAGCACCCCCCCCTATTTGCTAAACGTTACTCCTCCTACAGTTTTAGGGATACAACACCCAAACTCTCCACACTTCTTCACACTATAGCGGAGCAGGTTGCTTGTGTTTTTCTAAGCAATCCCCCCCCCCCGTCTTTTTGTGGTGCAGCTCCGAACACCCCAATTTTCCCATTGACTTTGACAGGGAAGATTTTCAAAATGCTGCCACTCATACAGCTTTAAAGCTACACCCTCCAAACTTGAATAATATAATCATGGGGTCACCCCGAATGAAACAGAGACATTTGTTGGATGACCCAATGTGGGTGGGGCCAACAACAACCAATCAAATTTCACCCCTTGAAACTGCTGCCAATCTTACAGCTTTGAGGCTACACTCCCCAAACTTGAATCACACAGTCATGGGGTCAGTCTGAATGAAAATATGATAATTGTTGGATGCCCGAAATGGCCATTAACATCCAATCAGATTGTACCTATTGACTTGGCTGAAATTCAACCTGCTGCCATTCTCACAGTAATAACACCAGGGTCCCCAAACTTTGCAGACTTAGTCACCAGGTAACTGCTGTTCAAGGTTAGAAAACGTGGTTGGAGCCATAATAAAATTTCACCTATTGACTTTCAATGGGGAAATTCAACCTGCCATTCTCACAGTAACACCAGGGTCCCCAAACTTTCCACAGTTTGTCACTAGGGGACTGCAGGTTTTGTTTGAAAAGTGGGCAGAGCCACCAACAGCCAATCAGATTTCACCTATTGAATTTTATTGGTTTCATGCCAAACTTTACACAGTCACTGGGTGATTACATACTCAAGATTAGGAAAAAGTAGGTGGGGCCACCAAAAGCCAATCACATTTCTTTCATTGTTTTCTGTGGGAAAATTTTAACTGCTGCCATTCTCACATGTTTAATGTCAGGGTCCCCAAATTTTGAACAGTTTTTCACTGGGTGACTAAATTTCAAGTTTAGAAAAGTTGGCAGGGCCAAAAACAGCCAATCAGTTTTACCTATATATTTCATATGTTTAAATTTAAACTGCTGCCTTTCTTTAAAGATTAATACTAAAGTCCCCCAGCGCTAGTCACCAGGTTACTGCAGTCCAGAGTTAGAAAAAGTGGATGGAGCCACCAACAGCCAATCAGACTTCACCTATTGAATTTTTTTGGTTTAAATTTAAAATGCTGCCTTTCTCATGCTATTTTTATCAGGGTTCCTAAACTTTCCACAGTCAGTCACTGGCTGACTACGTATTCAGGGTTAGAAAAATTAGGCGCAGCTACCAACAGCCAATCCATTTCCACCCATTAATTGATTTATATTTAAACTGATGCCATTATTTAGGTATTAATTCCAGGGTTGTTAAACTCTCCAAAGTTAGTCACTGGGTATTTGAGGTTCAAAGTTAGAAAAGGAGGGTGGAGCCACCAACAGTCAATCACATTTCACCTATTTACTTTCAATGGTGAAGTGTAAAATGCTGCCAGTCCCACAGTTTTTATGCCTGAGTTCCCAAACCTTGAAGAGTTGGTCACTGGGGGACTGCAGTTCAAATATAGGAAAAGTGGGTTAGGCTACTAACAGCCAATCAGATTTCATCCATTGAATTTTATTTGTTTAAATTTAAAATGCTGTCATTCACAAACTATTTTTGTCAGTGTTCCCATTGTTTGTCACTGGGTGACTTCAATTCAAGGTTAGAAAAAGTGGGCACACCCACCAACCACCAATCACAATTTACCTATTGACTTTTATTGATTTAAATTTAAACTGCTGCCATTCTTTAAGTATTGATTCTAGGGTCCCTAAACTTTGCAGAGTTAGTCACTGGGTAACTGCAGTTCCAGGTTAGAAAAAGTGAGTGGAGCCACCAACCCCCAATCAGATATCACTCGTTGACTTTCAGTGGGGAAATTTAAATTGCTGCCATTCAGACACTATTAAAACCAGGGTCCCAAAACTTTGCACAGTGAGTTTTACTATATAACTGTGGTCCAAGGTTAAAAAAAGTGGATGGAGCCAATAACAGATCAGATTTCATTCAGTGACCTTTCCCTGCTTTGCTTTAAAGTGGACCTGTCACCCAGACATGAAAATCTGTATAATAAAAGTCCTGTTCAAATTAAGCATGAAACCCAAATTCATTTTTATATTAACACATCCAAACCCATTATAAAGGCATTTAAGAATCACAGCTGTCAATCATATATTGCTTGCCCCGCCTCTATGCCTTAGGCATAGAGGCGGGGCAGACAATAACTTTAGCTTTCCATTCAGCACTTCCTAGATGTCACTGCACATCTCACTTTCCCCCTCCCTCCTCCTCATCTGATTGTGTAGCCAGTGCATGGGCATCTGGCCCCCCATTCTGGCACATACACAAGATTTTGGCATGATACAAAGCTTGCCTTAATAACAGTGTCCACAAAATGGTGCCTGCCTGCTTGCTTTGACTGAGTAATTCCAAGACGGAAGGAAACAAGATTTATATTATTTATATAGAGTAAGTAAAGTTTAATTTGCTCAACTAACAATATAGAAAATAATTTGGACTTATTTCTTAGGGTGACAGGTCCGCTTTAAAAAGTAAAGGCATACAAATACAAGACTAAACAATTTACAAATGCATGTAAAAAACAAACAGAATCGAATCACAGGTACGGGGGGGGGGGGGGGCTGCTCAGAAAAGCTTACCATTAGTTTATGATTATAAATTCCAAAGTATAGCATCAAATTTAGCCAACCTTCCATCATCAATGCACTCCACACACTTCTTAATGTAGAACTAACCTCCATTCCCTATGATTTTTAACTACCACCTCATATAGTCCTGTAGCCCTTCATAATATCGTTTCTGGCACTTTAAAAATGTACCGGGGTTCCCAGTACTCTATATGTATGAGTTGTGCTGCAGGGTTCAAACTCTGCAATTGCCTATGTCAGGGTGCTAAGTATTCACACCATAAGAATTACAGTACAGAGTGCTGTAATTTATAGAGTTATAACAGAGTTACAGTTTAAAACTAAACTTAAACTACAAAGCCATTATGGTGCAATATTGGAATACTTATTTACAAATAAAAATACACATATCCATATAGTTCATCAAACTTTATTGAAATCCTTCAAAACACATGGGTGCATCATAGGACAGGGAGAGAGAAGACTTAACATGTTATGTGGCAATGGACAGCCACTGCCTCAGAAGCCATAGTTCCCCTGCAAATCCTGTTCATTATCTAAAATATTCAGTTAAAAACATTAATTAACATATTAAAATTATTAATGTAGGAAAATGCCACAAACTATGATCATAAGTAATTACATAGAAAAAGCAGCACTGGAAAACAATACATTACTATCACATATCACTTTTTCACCTTATTTGGGTTGAAAATTTTCAAGAATCTGTGCCACAAGTTTGCCATGCCTTACCAAAATAAAAATGGGGGGAGGGGAGAATGTCATTAGAGTGTTTCCATACATTTTGTTTCAACCAAAAATAAAAAGAAAAAACACTTTCTTATTGGTCTGGTGTCTTCCCAGCATACTGAAGCCTGAACCTGCATGTGGCTAAACTAATGACCTAGTACTGCAAATTACATAAAAAGAAATGTTATCCCCTGAGACAGTCAATTTGTTTGTAAATAACCCCAGGTAAGTGGAGGGCTGGACTGCTAAAAAAAAACAGCTGAAGGTCCATTTAAAGGTCCATTTTAAAGGCCGTCTGACATTCAGTTGATAGTTCATCTGACATTGAAATGATATTGATTTGTGAAAATACTGTTTTCACACATTTTATAAAATAGAACACAGAGAGGATTTGAACAAAAGCTAATACTATATTAGCAACTATGACATACTGAAATATGGTATTCAGAATATTATTAGAGGAAGGGCTAAATTAAAATATATTCCCAAACTGTGATGTATTAGACCATTCTCTACCATGATTAATGGCATCAGTTATTTCCCCAAAAAGCTAGTCTAATAGCCATAAATCTTTCCCAGTGTAATTCCTTTATAATTTGTTCATTCTTTCCAGAATATTTTATCAAGTCTCTAAGCATTTTCTTAATCCAAATCTAGTTTAGAAACATTCAAAGTATGTCTTCAAAGAGAGAGAATGAAGTATTTTTACACTGAGGTGCTCAGGTAACAAAATAAATTCATTATTCAAATTCATCCCTTGGGTCTTCATGCACAACAAGTTTTACTTTTCATACATTAAATCAATCACTAATTCACTAAGGTTTTATCCAACATCTAGAATACTGCTTGCTATTGATGCAATGTTTAGCATGCAAACTTGATACAGTTTACTTAGACCAGCTATACCAGCTATGGAGACAGGGTTTAAAGGTTATTTTAAATATGTGGTATGATTTATAGCAATAATACAGTGTGTGCTTTACATGTAATAAAAGCCATTGATAAAAACCATTAAATATATAACGGTTTCCAAAAAAATTCTGCTTGTCACAGTCACTACCAAGGCAAACAAACAACAGATCAACTGTGAAGGTTCAATTTTGTTGTTATTCTTTTTTCATTATATTTGGGAAATTGAATCTCCTCTAATAGAGTGCTAGGATATGTCAGCCCTAGCATCCTATCCTATAGCTGCTGAAATTCCAGTTCAAGGGTTGCCAATGTAAATATTTCAAAATCCACAAAAAATAAAGTGTAGACTTGTTGCAAATTATCTGTGTAAAGTAAACTTTTCTCTACTTAATCTATAAATAAAAATAGCTTAATCTTTTTGTGTTACTGGCTCTTTTAAGTTACATAAGGCAAAAGGGGGTTATAGTTGTTTTCCCTCATGCATGCATATCATAACCGGTTCAACCATTTATGACCATGACCAAAATTATACTTGACTCCTGGGGTCATTTATTTTTTAAATTACAAAAATACAAGAAATTAGTACAATTGGCCAAGTTTTCTCCACCCTGCCCTGCATTTTAAATGAATGAATACAGTGTTGCTTGCAATTGGCAGATCTGTATTCACAAATGGTTGGGAAAGGGGAGGCATGTAGGAATCCCCCTGCTGACCAACACCTATCCCCTTACTTCCTCATCATTCAGATGTGTTAGAAAGTCCTATCTACAATTAGGCCCTGTGCTTACCTCCTGCTATAAGGATAGGGTTGCCTTGCACCCAACAATACTGTATTAGTATATGGTAAAGAGGACCCTGCTCAGAGTCTAAACATTTTAAAAGAAAGAATTATGTGCAAAGAAATATTACATTGAAGTAGTAGAAAACCACTCAAATTTTATATGAAGAGAACTAATAATGGGATGCATAGATTACTGAGGCACATAGCAAAGAAATAATGAAAAGGGAAATATTGATTAAAAGACTTAGAACAATTGATGAGTGGATAGTAGATAGAATGGATAATTATGCACAGAGGGATTCAAACAATTAAGAAATATACCTTATAAAAATGCTGTATCAGACAGTTAACTGTATAATTTAAAGATCTCAAAACTGTATGGAAAACATTATTCTGGAATATTCAACTTAATTTCAGAAAGTGTGTTCTTTAGAATTGCCCTGGTAAGAGTCTAAAAGGCTCCTATCTCTGTTTTTTTCTAACCACAGTCATCCCCAAAAGACTGGACTGATCCACTTAAAGATTTGGAAAAGGGCATAGGGAAGTCTGAAGGCTAATCAGAGTAAGATTTATGGGCCAAAGCTCATTTATTATCTTTGGTACTTCTGAAATAATAGGAATGAGAATATTAAAACCATAAGGGCCATTTATGAATGCAAGTGGGGTGTGTAAAGTGGAATCTAGGATGCTATTTGCCATGTTATTTTCCCCTAGAATGCAGAATTATAATTCCAGAGTAATTGATGCCAAAGGGAAAAGGTCCACCTGACACCTGCTGAAAATTTTCTGAATCAGAATAGCATCCTTTCTGGGCTATACATCACTCATGCAGCTCATAGAGGGAACGCCAGCTTGAAATCTGCAGTAGCTGTAGTAGTGTTCATAGTTAGGGGCACCTGCACATGATCTGGAACAGAAGGAGAAACAGATGCACTAGCATCAAGCTCAAATACAAGATTGATTCAAGAAGCATCTCAGCTGAACGTAACTTTAATGGTGTCCATTTGCACTACAACCATGCTCATTTTTGGATGCAGTCCTAAATGAGCCCTCATGGTTTCATAAATCTGCAAGTCCCCTACCCTGCACATAGTAAATAATTCTTTATGTATAATCTAAGAAAGATAACTTCATTTCTTGATTTGCAATGTATATAAATCCCTATACTTACTTTGCTTCCAGTTTTCTTGACACAGCTGAAACAAAATTGACAGTTTATAGGGGCATGTTTGAGTTTTAAACGGACCCAAATTTATAAGTAGGTTGAAAATGTAAATTAGGCTAATACATTTAAGAAGCACTTTAACAGCAGTTTTATGTTATTAAAGGGCAAGTACGCAGTTTAAGGACCAGTAACAGTTTACCCTTTTTCTGGATGTAGCAGGCATCAATTCATTTATATAGAGTTCAACTGACAACCCAGCCAACTTCACTGTTCTCATGGTAAGCCTCTTTTGTAAAGGCTTCAGGCATGGTAAACCAAAGAAATATAGTTAAGAAAAATCCTTAATGCATTCACATCATATAATCTTTTTATTCAAATACTTTTCTTAAAAGTTCAAATGGAGATTTTTTTTTCAGGCAATATAATTATTATTTAATTTATTCAACCTGTAATTGCTATCCTTTGAACATAAAAAAAAAATCTATTTTGTTAGCTACATAAAAAGAAGTGACCCAAAAGAAAATTATATGGCATCAAGAAATCAACATTGCTCTTGAAAGCTAAAAAATGCAAAGAAATTATCAGTTTTGCTTTAATAATTGTTTGATATGTTCCCTTGTAAAACATCAAGATATACAATATAATTTCTAAGCCAATGTTCATAATGTACAAAGTTAAATTAACCATAAAACTAATTTTAGTGTCTTATGCCTCAACCATGAACATATTTGATGTAAAAAGAATCACACAAGGTCCTTTGAATACTGAATAGGTTTTCTGAATACCAAAATACTGTATACCACATTTATCCCCATAGTCATTGTGTGAATGACATTACTGCCAGCTTACCGATGCATTTAGAGCTAAAACATTATGTAATCATGCAAACCATTAGGTGCAGGTCAGATGAGTGCATGCTCAGCAGGCAAGAAGGAAGGTAATTGCAGGACAGAAACTGGTAAATTTAAGAGCCAAATTTCCATTTTTAAAACCCACAGTTTGGCACTCTCCCCTCCACCACCCCCCCGCGACAAAGCACACGCAAGGGGGGGCAGTGCGATCCGATCGGTCATTGCCTCCACTGCTAATGACAAGCGGCGGGGGCAATGACAAAGTAGCACAGACTAGGGGTAGGCAGGAGGGGCTCCTGCCTGGCGCCCCCCAATCGTTGCGCCCTAGGCAGCTGCCTCTTCTGCCTACCCCTAATGCCAGCCCTGCTGCTAGTTCAAAGAGTGCAACTGCACTCTGTGCACTAGCAATTGTCGCCCCCCCTGGAGACTCTCTGGTGCAGGAAAGGTAAGCGCTGAGAGATGAGCGGGGGGCAGCAATGTGGCTACGGCATAAAAAATCGCCCCTGCTCCCTTGTGCATTTTACATTTAACAATAATTTACTATACTACCACTACTCCCAGCATTTAATGTGCTTTCAACAGTTGGGAGTTATAAACCAACAACAGCTACACATGTACTGTTCTATTAATTAAAAAGATGGAGCAGATGCTCTGTATATAGCAGACTTGTCTTTTTCAGTGGAAAACTCTTTGGGCCCCTCCACTTAGGGGGCCATTCATTAAAGCAGGATGACCAAAATTGCAAAAAATTCATATTTTTTCTAAAGTTTAGAACTTTTTGTAATGACCATGATAATATCGTTGCACTGCAAATTTTTCCTGAAGTTTCGCAAAACAATTCGCCAATGGCGAAATGCGGAAATTCGCTGCGAATCCGTGCCTGCCAAAAAAATTTGCTCATCACTATAAGGTATAGGTAAAAATCTTGGAATAGGTGAGGGTGCTTTAATTTTACCACCAGAAACAGTAAATGCAAAGGTAACTGGAAGAGATGCCTAGTATTTAGGCTTTTATTTAATATTATATAAACAATTCCATTTAGTGTAGGATGAATAAGTTAAAATAACCAACCTTGTAGAACAAAAATGTTGTTTTGCTATTTTTTCTTACAAAACAATGTAAATAGGAACCTGATGCAGATCTTTTGTTGTACTGAAGCCAGTTACAATAATGAACAACAGCAATTTAATGAGAGCCCGTTTGGAGTAGATCAAGCTAAATGGATAATATACATCTGAAAAAAAGATAAGATTTATAATATGAAATATGAAACTTATGTTCACTGCTTGCTTAAATTGTATTAGCAATTATTCTAAAGCATTATGTTGTGCATTGTGTGAAAGGTACTTTAGCATAATTAAAGCTTTTACTTTGAGAAAAACAAGGTTAAATATTTAAATGAAAAAAAAATAAAAAAGAGGACAATTAAGGCTGCAAACAACTTCACACAATTTCACATTTATTTTGTTACATCACTCATATGAAAGTCGCACGGGAGAAAAGCTCTGAAAATTTTTTTGTCATTTTTATTGTTAATATTATTATTCCCCTCTTCAAACAACCCCCCATTCTTTATTATGAAAGAAATAGAGAATCTGTAATTTCAGTATATAGTTATTACTTATATTACGTGATATAGTACCAAATGTTACTATATTATCATTATACCTGTATTATATTGTACAGGTATGGGATCTATTATTCAGAAACCAGCTATCCAGAAAACTGGGAAGGGCATCACCCACAGACTTTGTTTAAATCAAATAATTCAGATTTTTTTTAATGATTTTATTTTTCTCTCGAATACTAAAACATTTCCTTGTACTTAATTCTAACTAAAATATAATTAAACCTTACTGAAGGCAAATAATCCTGTTGGGATTATTTAATGTTTCAATAATTTTTTGATAGACATAAGAAATGGTGATCCAAACAGTTCAAATGGTAGGCACTCATGAAAATTAAGTCATCCGATGCTTGGATAGTCGAAAATTCTCCAAAATCTCAAGGTAGATAAATGCACAAATAGGCTGCCTTGCTCAGAATGACTTATGAAAAAATAAATATGATTTTTTTCATAAGTCGTCCTGAGCGAAGCTGCCCATTTGTGCATATATATATATAATAGAAAGAGTGCCGCACACACAGGGATACAAAAGAAAAAGTGTTTTTATTGAAAAAAATTCAAAGCCTGAGGTAGCGCACTGGTTATGCTCGAAATGTTGGATTTTTTTCAATAAAAAAACACTTTCTTTTATATCAAGTCCCTTATATCACGCTTTCTATTATAATTTTGAAGATCTTTTCTGAAGATCGCAAATATCTCGAAAATGGTTACGAAAAAATTGTATTAGTCACGATATTATCGTATCGGCGATCCAAAAGTCCCGAAATTCTCGTACTGAATGATTGTAAACAGCGGCAAAATCGATCCGATTTTTTTCGCGCCAAAAGTCGCGCAAGTGTCGAAAAAGTTGCGAAAGCGCCGAAAAAGTCAAGGTACGAAAAAGTTGCGGAAAATACGATTAGACCGATCGAACAAATGCTCTGAGCGTTCATGGATAAGTAAATGTGCCCCTATATATATATTGTGAGAGATACAAACAGTAAGAACACTGTTTGGTGTATTTTCCACCATTCTTAAAGGAGAAATACATGCAGGACCAGGGAAAATGCCTGGTTTAGCAGCAGCTAATGTTGTTATTCATACAATTGGATTAGGAAAAGCCAGATAGGTGAGTCCTGGAGTAAATAGAGGTCCTCCATTCCATACTCCAGGTAAGCAATTTGGTTTGGCCAGCTGTAAGTAGCTGCCTGATTAGGCTGCAGGTGAGCAGCACATAAAAGAGCTGTGGGATTACACAAAGAGGTGATAGGTGATTGGTGATTAAGGTTGGGGACTCAGAGGGGTTCACTCTCAGAGCAGGGCACAGGGCAGGAAGTCTGCCTGCCTGTGTTAGGAACACCCAGAGGGGCTGTGGGTGCTGCCTGCCACTGCAAGGAGCAGAGGGAGCAGTAACCAAGTGAGGAGTCACCCAGAGAAATGCCAGGAATCAGAGGAAGGTCTCTCAGAGTAGGGCACAGGGCAGGAAGGCTGCCTGACTGTGTGAGGAACTCCCAGAGGAGCTGGGGGTGCTGCCTGCCACTGCAAGGAGTAGAGGGAACCGTGACCATGTGTTTGAGTGGTGGAACGTTGAGGCTTGGTGAGAAGCCAGAGTGTGCCAGAAGCAGGGGAGATGGTATCCCAGGAGGGGAGAGACAGCAGGGCAGAGTGAGTAGCCCAGAGAGTGTTCACGAGTGCGAGAGTCACCGTGGATGTGTGAAAGCCATTGGGGATGGTGAGAAGCCCCGGGTAAAAGGTTCTAGTGTGAAAGTTACCCTGGAAGGTGAGAGCCCTGAAGCAAGGACAAATTTATAACCATATTTGATGCACTGTTTATGAACTGACCGTTATGTTTATGTTGGGAGGAGTTTCCCCGAATAAATGTTATGTTTGTGAGAAAAAACATGATGTCATGTGTGGTGTCCCTGTCTCTTATGCTCCTGATCCTCTGCATGCCTGCCTACCATAGCTAATTCCCCCAAAATTACGTGTACAGGCAGTCAGCATGTCACAATATATACAGTATATATATATTTATGCTGATCCAGTAAAAAGCAAATTTTTTGTTAAAAATCCTGGTGTACATTAGCATTTTTTTCTATGTTTTGCATTATGATTCTGAATTGCACCCTGGTTGTAGCTTAAATGAGTGTGTGTCTACGCCTTTACATAAATAAATAAAGGTTCTAAAAAAGGTAAAAATATCATGATTAAAGTCCAGCTTTGCCATACAAAAAATACAAAGACCAGTATCTATACTCGGAACCAGTAACCTTTCTGAGTGAATTTATCAGACCTGGAAACATTCACTTGAAGCTTGGTGCTTGTACTGTAGATGGTAACCTTAATCTAGCCCTAAATCCCTTATGGGATTCATCTAGTAAAATTTAACATGTCTTATGAAAAATTTACACAAGCAAAGCAATTACTTTTAAGCTTATACTTGCTTGACACTGAAAGATGTTAAAACTGGAAAACTAGGGATTATACTCGTTTGAATTGTTTAAGTATTTATCAACTCAAATTGGTTTCCCCTTGTCAATAAAACATATAAAGGTCAGGTCACATTATCAGACTATGTCCCTGTAATAATGGTATTTAGCACACTAAACTTCACCAAGGCTGAATATAATTGGAGGTTAGTAACTATTTACTGCATAACAAAAAAAACAAAAGAAAAATTCAGTAAACAATAAGAAAAATACCTAACCTAACATAGATCCTGGAATACTCAAAAAACAATTGATTGTGTCACTGTAGTGCACCAATACCTGCACACTATGGCTTATGAGACATGTATTACTTTACTGAGTAAAATAGCTGCAAACAAATAATCCTAAACCATACACAATGCTAATGTACAACAGTGACTGAACAGATAAAACACTTGAATTTGGGTTTGTTTAATTGGTGAACGGTGACACAGGTTCCTAAAGAGCAGCAACTTTTCGACAAAGCTTTAATCCCATCAACCATGTTTCAGTTGCCACCTTCAATGTAAAAGCAATTGTCCAGGCATATTTAAAATCCTATATGAGATTTTTTTCTGTACAGTCCTTTGCAGGTTTATTTCCTGAGTTTTTTTCTTTTTCAGGGGACTCTTCAAAACAAAAATCCCTCCCATTTTACTATATTCATAAAGTATAACCTACAGGTATGGGTCTGTTATCCCAAATGTTTAGGACCTAGGGTTTTCGAATAAGGGGTATTTCAGTCATTTAGACCACCATACTATAAGTCTACTAAATAATCTTTTTAACATCAAAAAACCCAATAGTTTTGCTTCAAAAAAGGATTAAAGGGGTGGTTCACTTTTTAAGTTAACTTTTAGTATGTTATAGGATGTCCTATTACTAACTTTTTGCAATTGGTCTTCATTATTTTATTATTTTTTTTATATAGTATTTTAATTATTTGCCTTCCTCTTCTACATCTTTACAGATTTATTATGATTGTTACAGTTTATTACTTAAATTTCTATTCAGTTCTTCTCTAATTCATGTTCCACCAGTCTCTCATTCAAACCACTGGCTGTTTGATAAGGTAACCAAGACCCTATCAACTACATAGCTGCTGAAATTCCAATCTAGAGAGCTGCTGAAAAAAGGTAAATAAATGAAAAGCCATAAAAAAATAAAAACCAGTTGCAAATTGTCAATACCTATGTCATAGTCAAGTTAATTTAATGGCAAACAACCACTTTAAATATATATAAGATTGGATCAAGTACAAAGCACTATATGCTTTATTATTACAGAGAAAAAAAGGAATTGTTTTTTTAAGTTTGAATTATTTGATTACAATTGAGTCTATGGAAAATGGCCTGTAATTTAGGACTTTCTGGATAACAGATACCATAACTGTACTAGAGGAAATTCCAACATACAGTATGATGCTTATGGTGGAAAAATGTGTTCTTGATACGATATATATATGTGTTTGAGGATTAAAGAAAACTGTAACATTTTTACTGTATTAACCAGAAATGTAATACAATTATGTTGAGTATGGAAAAACATATTTGAGGACAGGCCACAAAAGCCTGGGGTTAGGGTGGCAAAGATTTGGGGGAGGCATGCACCTGCTGGTAAAATCTTCACTAGAGCCTGAGCAGGAGGAAATGGAGCATAGGCATCCATCTGAATCCCCCACCTGTCCAGTCCCCAGAGGAGGTGATCACATTGGAGTGGGCAGCGCAGCAAAGTGGTGATGGGAAGAGCAAAGGTAGGTAATATGAACAGCAGGGGATAGGGTATACAAGCAGCAGGTTGGTGGGTAAGAGTAGGGTCTTGTGATGAGTGAATCTGTTCCTTTCGCTTTGCCATAAAATTTGCAAAATGGTGCACTTGTTTTTTTGTCGCCCGCATCTATTTTTTGTCGGCCGCGTCTATTTTGACGTGACTGTGCCTTTTTTTGATGAGTCCACACCCAATTTGACATGACTGCGACCAATTTGTCGCGTGACCAAAAAAATTCCGCGCAACAAATTTTTTTGCTGCAAATTTTCACAGAACAACAACTCGACAATGGCAAAATGCTGGCAAAAAAATTTGGTCATCACTAGTCTTTTTACAAATAAGCCTGTAAGCTATTTTATTTTACTGGCAAAGTAGAAATATCATTATTTCAGTCTGGGTCTTAACATGTGACAATCCTACTTTATAAATTTCATATAACACCAGAAAAATTGAATGTATTTCATTGTGCTACAGTCATGACAGATCATCTCATCTTGATTGGCTCTAGACAAAGAAAGAAAAAAAAGTTAAAACAGTAATAGCAGAAATTTAAAATCAAGAAAACCATTTCTTTATTCAAAGAGTTTAAAGACAAAAAGACTCAATGAAAATCCATACTAGACCTTAATACAAACAAGTCGTATATGAACAATAAACAAAGAGCAAATACAGCAGAGACAAGTGTAGCAAATATTTAGCAAAACTGCCAAACAAAGTATAACCAACCACACAAGTCAACGCTATGAGAGCAATGATAAAGAAAACCCTGCATGAGTTAAGGACCTAAAATCACTAAATCTAATTTTATTTGATCTAACAAGAACCCAAGAATAAAATATAGATTGCTCATGCAGACTAAATCTAATGGCAGACTTTATTACCAAAAAACTACTTTTAATATGTAGCAATTCATTTGTCCTTTTTCCATTAGTGGAATCTGAAAAATAAAGAAAAACTATGGTTAGAGTTTGAGCAAGCTGAAATTAAACTACCTTTGCTAAATCTCACATGGGCTCAGAAAATACCAGTAAATATCAAACTTCACCCACCACAATTCCAAGGTATATGTACTTTAGAGGGATTAGGTCTGTTATTTGCGAAGTAAGTAAGAAAACAGGCACTACCGTACCTGTTTTCTTACTTACATATTCTCTTCTTTTTGATCGTTTAGCTGTAAATAGCTATAATTACAAAATTTCTCTCTGTAATTGTTGCTTCCATCTTCTGTACCCCTATATACTACTTGGAAATGCAAATAAACAAAAAAAATAAAAGGATTTAAAAAAAGGCAGAAAAAATATGGACCAAAATTGGGCTAATTGTAGGTTGCTATGGGTTTGGCATTGTATAACCAACCCAAAACTGCAATGCATACTCAAGGTGAATCCTTACCAGGGATCTATAAAGAGGCAAAATTATGTTTTCATCCCATTAGTCAATGCCCTTTTTATGCGAGAGAGCACTTTATTTGCTTTAGCAGCCACTGAATGATAATTCAACTTGTTATCTACAAAAATCCCCAGATCCTTCTCAATTAAGGATCCTCCCAATACACTACCATTTAGTGTGTAACTCGAAATTTACCTCATTTTCAATTTTGCTGCCCAGTTTTCCAATTTAGTCAAATTGATCTGAAAAGTGGCAGCATCCTGCACTGAACTTAAATAGTTTTGCACAATTTAATATTGTCAGAAAAATAGAAACAGTACTTTTAATGCCCACGTCCAAGTCATTAATAAACAAGTTAAAAAGCAAAGGACCAAGGACTGACCCCTGCGGTACTCCACTAACCACACTGGTCTAATTAGAAAATGTTCCATTTACCATCACTCTTTGAAATCTATCCTTCAGCCAGTTCTCTATCCAAGTACAAATATTATGGTCCAGGCCAATATTCCTCAATTTTATTATTAACTTTCTGTGTGATACTGTATCAAATGACATCCACTGCCATTTCAGTATTGAGTTTTCTGCTCACCTCTTCATAAAAGGCAATTAAATAAGTCTGGCGAGTGTGATAAATTCACTTTTTTTTTACTTTGAAGAAAGGAATATCAACTCTTGTTTCCCACCATAACCAAGTGGCAAAGGGTATATAAATTCTGTATGATGTTAATTGTAGGCAGTTTGAATTATTTGTTCATTCCTAGATAACTGACCCCTACTGTGATGGTAAACAAAGCCTGGGCCCTCTTTAAGTTTTACCCTCCCCAATACACATAGTTAGCCCTATGTCCTCTTGCAACAGCTGTGCTCTGCCTGGATACTATATTTAGACTGAACTTGGTATGCTTCCCAAATTGACCCATGGTCTGTGATTGGTACTATTACAATTCAGGTCTGTAATTGTCCTTATAATGGCCCATCAATGGCCCATGTGATTGGCCCTCTCTAGAAAGGGTCCCTTTGTGGCTTACAAAGGTGGCGGCCAAAAACCCCATGTTGTTAGTTTTTTTACACTTGGAAGAGACACTGCCTAACTGTAATCATTGCATCTGAACCCACATGCCCAAGTAACTAAAGGTAGCAGTGTCCAACAATGGCATCCTCCACAGGCCAACCTGTGGCTACAATAGAACTTCTAAAAAGTAATGTTGAAGCTGCCATGCTAATGCAATTGTTTGTCCTTCCCTATGCCCACATCCTCCTATGGCATGGGGCAGTCAGACATAGTATGATATAATAAATCTAAATTAAATAAACAATCATAATTACATTTAGGTTTCTTAGTTATAAAAATATACTAATCTACCCTTGACTTGTAACTTAGGTGTTATTGACAACTGCAGTTTATATACATATATTGCAAAGCCTGTATAGTGGTACAGATTCATTATTCATTTATAGCAATCTCACATAATGAAAGTGCTTAGTGTCTTGCAGTGGAAACTACCATAGTAAACATTATTTATTTACTTGTGGGCTTGCTGTTTCTTGTACATTTAAAGAGCATTTATTTACTAATCTGAGTGTGAATATTATAAACTAATTTTGAGTTGAAATAAGTAGAGAGGCATTTTACATTATACATCACTAATCAGAAAATAATTATAATAACAACAGAATTAGTAACATTAATTAGAACTTTTTGTAAAAAAAAAAGTGACCTGCTTTCTCTGAAAGCAAAACAAAATGTTTGTATGAAGAACAACACACTGACTGATTTTACAAACCTACAATATTGAGCCTGTGCTATTGGCTGCATTAAGACACAGCATGCATTACATATACTGCATTAAAATCTGTAGCTGGAAATGTTCCCTTTAACATAAACACTCTACCTTTCTAATTTACATTTTGCATAGCTATTTTCCATTGACATTTTTTTCTTCACTGCTGATAAGAACAAAACACTCCCACTATTTCTACAGTCACCGTTTCCTATCCAAATCACAAAATGCTTTTTTTACGCACAGCTACTTTTATACTATAATCAAACTGACTCTACAGATTGTACAACTAATGGAAATAATGGGCCACCTGTCAACAGGCTGTCGTGAATGTTTTAAATGTTTTAATATTTTCCTCCCAACGCCTGCACAGACTCAATTTCATTCTTCTTCACAGCTTAGAGTAGTCTTCCTATAGTGACACTGAATAGTGTTGATTAGCTTCACAACAATCAGCAAAGTTGTACATTGCCTCAAAAGATCAAAATGTTCTGCAACTGTGCTTTCTCTGACCACCCTCTATGCTTTATTGCTGTTTATTATTAGAATGTACTTTCTCTAAAATATAACCGTTTTGACCAAGACTGTATCATGAAAAGAGCTGAGTAATAAATATCTCTGTGGTTTACATTTTAGAGCCGTGATGAAACATGAATACCTGAGTTTGTCTTTCAAGCTATTTCTGTTCATCCCTCTCTATAACAGATTAAGACACCAACAAGTGCATTTCCCCCATTTGTGAAAATGTAGTTGTTTTGCTTTGCTACTTAAAGAAAAGGTTTATAATATGGAATCTATAATACATGAATTCATTATCCAGCAAAATACTGGCATGCCATATCACATAGTTACTGGGTTAGCTTTCTCTGAAATAAATAGACAGAACCTTGTTCTTTATGTATTAAAAGTAATTAAAGTAATACAGGTATGGGACCCATTATCCAGAATGCTCAGGGTTTTCTAGATAAGGGGTCTTTCCGTTATTCAGATCTCCTACCTTAAGTCTGCTAAATAAATTATTTAAACAGTAATTAAACCCAGTAGGATAGTCTTGGTTCCAATAAGGATAAATTATATTTTAGTTGGGATCAAGTACAAGCTGCTGTTTTATTATTATAGAGAAAAAGGAAATCATTTTTAAAAATGTGAAATATTTGATTAAAATGGAGTCTATGGGAGATGGCCTTTCCGTAATTCGGAACTTGTACTTGTACTTGTCATGGGAAAACATGTTTTTTTTTCAAAATGGTTCAGTTAATAGAGCTTCTCCGGCAGAATACTGCATTGAAATACATTTTTTAAAAACACAAACAGATATCTTTTATATTTGAAATTTTACATGGGGCTTGACATATTCTTCCTTTCCCAGGGTGCTACAGCCATGTGACCTATACTATGATAAACTTCAGTCACACTTTATTGCTGTGCTGCAAGTTGGAGTGGTATTACATCCCCCCCCCCCCAGCAGCCAATCAGTAAAACAATGGAAAGATAGCAAAATAGCAGAAAATCAAGTCAGGCATGGGACTCCTCCAGTTACATGGGAGTAGAAGAAACAATAGGTTACCTGAAAGCATTTCTAATGTGTAGCACTGGCTCCTTCTGAAAGCTCAGACTCAGGCACAATGCACTGAGATGGCGCCTACACACCGATTGAACAGATAAAAAAATACATTTGTTGGTTTAAAAATAGTATTTTAAATGATAGAGTGAATTGATTGATTGATTGATAGAGTGAATTATTTGCTATGTAAACAGTGTAATATAGTAATAAAAAGTACACCATAAAAATCATGAGTCTGTCCCATTCTGCCAAAAAACTGATTAAAAATTTGCAAAACGGCAAAAAATTCACAAAACACATTGAAGTCAATAGACGACAAATTTTATGTGCCACTTTTTCTTTACTCCAGATGCATTAAAGTCAATGGTTGTCTTTTCTCACTCCAAATGCATTAAGGTCAATGGGCATTTTTTGTATCAGCATCATTTTTGTCTTGGCGACATTTCGTCTAGTTGTGAATTTTTGCCACAGTTTATTGAAAAATTTGCAGATGGCAAAATGAGCAATTTCACTGCGAATCCATGTCTGGTGAATCATTACTAATCATGACAGAATCCTTTGAAACAATTCCATAATAATGGTACATGTATGAGACCAGTTATCCAGAATGTTTGGGACCTGGGATATTTCTGTAATTTGGTCCTCCATACCTTAAGTCTGCTAAAAAAGTAATTTAAGCTTTAATTAAACCCATTAATTGTTTTGCCTCCAAAAAAGGATTAATTAAAACTTAGTACTGTTTTATTAGTTAGAAATTGTTAGAAATTTGAAATATTTCATTAAAAGGGAGTCTGTGGGAGATGGTCTTCCTGTAATTCGGGGCTTTCTAGTTAACGGGTTAATCATAACTTTCTTATTGCATTTGTTTAAAGTTCTGTAACCCTATTTTGGCTACTGTTGTACTTTTAACACGCAGCCACTACAGGAGCCCTGAGCCCCCGCTTATTTATGGGGGACAGGTATGATATGAATGAATGGCGTGCCTCCACCCAGGGTAGGTATAGGTAGAACTATATGTCTCCTCCCTGGGAAAACTCTATGGGGTCCTCCTTGGACCCAGACTACCAGCAACTCCCGGCACCTTGCCCCTCCCTTGGGGTAGCTGCTTACCAGGCAGTTGAGGATCCTCAGTATATGAACAGCCAAGACACTGGTTAAAATGGTGAACCAGATGAACTTGCTTTATTGATTGATGCAGGCAGAACTTTCAGAGGATGTCACACAGATGGCTCAAGTCACACACTCTCTCTTTGGGCTACCCCTGGTACTCCTGCCGGATGATCCCACCTAGGAACTCACCCCGGTCCACGCGTAGGGTCCCTTCACTGGGAACACTCCCAGGTGCTGACTTGGCTCCTCTTACTACACACTACAGCCATGAATGCTGGGGGGGGGGGGGGTCTTAACACTTCTCTCTCCTGTTGGGGCTATCGCTGCCCGTTCTCTCTCGCCTGCCTGTCACTCCTAGAGTGACCTATTACAGTACCTCCTGTACTAGAACACTAGCCTGTTGTTCACCTCCTTACAAAGGGGGTCCCAGGCAGAAAGACCTTCATAAAATTGGTGTCATCCCTTTTTATATTGCAGCACACTGCCACCTAGTGGTTGCTGCTGAACAACAGGGAAACTCCCTTTTCACACATAAACAGCTAGGACCACCTTTAGGTGTCCGAATCACATAAGGCGCCCCTGAAGGGGCCCAATTCTTTGGGGTCCCTACAGTTCAAATAATTTTTCAATGGTATTTCACATTATGGAAAGACAGGGTTGGATTGGGCGGGCAGGACACTAGGAAAATATCCAGTGGGCCCTGGTTCTCGTTGGCCCCACCAACGCAGGGCACTTCCTGGCAGGAACTTTGGGCTCTCCACCCCCCTTAATATCCAGACAATCCCTGGTTCCAAACATTCTGTATAATAGATCCCATACCTGTGCTTACAAATGTTGTTAAACAGGAAATACAGTGAACATTATACAGACATACCGTAAAATGAATGCCTGCAATCTACTGGAACCAGGGGCAGAACAAGACCATTGAAAAAAACAGTCCAAAACAATAACCCCTCTCTCTGGCTCAAAAAACTTGTCTCCCTTCAAATAGATATCCACATAACTTTATAACATATGAGCCAGCGGTAAAAAAGCTCAGGGAGAAAGCAAGCAGAATGATTTGGTAATATAGTTTGTGAGTACAATTTTAAATGGAACTTTGTCTGTATTAAAGGTGTTACACTATATTGTGCTTTATAGGTTTCTTAATAGCAGAAGATTTGACACTACAGTCTGGTTTTTAAGTAAAGCAAGATATTGTTTTAAACGTTTGTAAGAACCTTACCTACCTCTACCCCCTCCAACAAGGTGAATTACAGTGGATAAAGGTTGCCTGCTAACAAGATTCCCATGGTGTTTTGAGGAGCTGAATGCACTAAATAGTGAAATATTCCAAAGTCAATTTTACAGTTTGCAGTTACTGTATATACAGGAATATCCTGGTAGGTGTGGGTTAGGTGTGCTGGGTTTACTTGGATGGGTTGAACTTGATGGACACAGGTCTTTTTTCAACCCTATGTAACTATGTAACTATGTAACTGTGACATAACATACTACACTATATTACCAAATTATTCTGCTTTCTTCCTGGGCTTTTTTTAGCACTGGCTCACATGTTAGAAAGTTGTACCATCAATAGATGTATACCATAACATGGGTGACTCAACACTATAAGCAGTGCAATACAATTTATTCTCTTGCTCAGCCCATCACAATACACAATGTCAATATTAAGCTTAGAATGGCCAAAAATCTTCTATGCTTTCTATGCCTGTGACATTGGTCTAATTACCCTGTAGATAGTAGACCTCCTCAGTCTTGTAGGATAGTTGCACCTATGACTGTAACCCATTATTCAAGCTATGCATGTCAGGATTAAACTTCTCTTCTTGCATGGTTCTATCGAAGTTGCTTGCTTGCTGGTCAGCACTTTGGAATTCTTCATGGCATTGTGAGCAGAGAACTGGAAACCTGTTACACCAGAACAGTACAATGATATACTGCAATAATAATGAGACTGAACAATTACAAACAGGCAAATATTGAAATGGGGTGGCAAATGGCAGGATCCCATTCTGTCTTTTTCTGGCTAAGTTACATCCTGCTGGGTGGGGTATATTGCACTGCAGAGATTTTCTATTTCACTTTTTAGTTTAAAAACAGTGGCTTGGCGCAACATTGCTGTAAGTGAACAAATCAGAGCATGTGATTACACTCTGCTCTGTCCAGAAACAGATAAGGCACTGAGAGAAGCAGGAGTTGTTTTACAATATACTGGGGGTTATGGTGCTTTTTTATGATGAGGTTGTTACTAGTCCCTAAGTCCTATAATGCAGTGGTAACTATGAAACTGTGAACTTTGTTGCTTGAAGTCACTGTATTAATTTACACTACAGAAAAATCAAACCATGTATAAATCTGTATAAATAAGTCAATAAGTAGAACTGCTTTGTACTGGAATGAGCATGAACTTCAAAATTGGGCATAGTCTAGACCAGTGCTGTCCAACTTCTACGGTGCCGAGGGCCGGAATTTCTCTAGCATACATGGTGGAGGGCCGCTAATGGAAGCCAGTTTTGACCACTCCCCTTTTTGAAACCACACCCACTTCAAACCACACCTATTTTATCACAATGGTGGTAGCACAGAAAAATCCCAAATGCTTGGTCCTTACTGTGGTGATATCAACCATCATTCATATGTGAAAGAATTATGTCATATTAAGATATACCCTTAAATTCCATATGCCTCCTCCTCCCCTGTGGATAGCAGAGCAACCCCCAGTACATAATTACACACCTTAGGGACCATTTAATGGCTATTTCCAATTGCTAACAAACTCCCACAACAAACCCCCTGCCAGGTTCACCTCCCACAAGCAGCATAGGGCAAGTAGAGTATGGCACACACAGGCAGCACTCTGCCTGTCCTATGCTGTCTGTGTGTGCCATACTCTGCCTGTCCTACCCTGCCTGTGTGTGCCATACTCTGCCTTCCCTATGCTGCCTCTGTGTGCATACTCTGCCTGCCCTACCCTGCCTGTGTGTGCCATACTCTGCCTGCCCTACCCTGACTGTGTGTGCCATACTCTGCCTGCCCTACCCTTCCTGTGTGTGCCATACCCTCCCTGACCTATGCTGCCCGTGTGTGCCATACTCTACCTGCCCTATGCTGGCTGTATGTGCCATACTCTGCCTACAGTACCTATGTCTGAGGTGTGAAGAAGTGAACAATGGGAGTGATTACAGGCTGAGCCTGAGGTGTGAACACTGCAGGGGGTGAACAATGCAGGTATTAAAAGGTGTGAAAAACACAGGGGATTACATTTTTAAACAATACAGAGCCTGAATCTGAGGTGAGAACCATGGAGGGGGCCAGTTAATCTCAGTACTGATACCATTTAATGCTTACTCAAAGGTAAGCCATCAAAGCAGCCAGACAGGTGGGGGGCCACACAGAGGGGGCCGCCAGTTGGACAGCACTGGTCTAGACAAAATTTTAGTGACCATCTGAAAGCACCATATTGTCCACTCTTAGGGGCACATTTACAAAAGCACGAACGCTCCGAGCGTAATTTCGCAGATTTTTTCGGGCGTCCGCATGACTTTTTCGTACGGCGCACGACTTTTTCGTACGCCGCACAACTTTTTTGTACGCCGCACAACTTTTTCGGACGTTTGCACGAAAAAATCGGAAAGGATTTACCGCTGTTTACAATTGTTCGGTACGAAAATTTAGTGACTTTCGGATCGCCAATACGATATTATCGTGACTAATACGATTTTTTCGTAAGCATTTTCGTGATATTTGCGATCTTATGAAATTTTCGTTTCCAATACGATTTTTTCCCATTCGTGATTCGGATTCGTGAATTACCGTAGTAAATGTGCCCCATAGTAGTACACATTGCTTTACAAGTTGGTGTTCTTGAAGTAGATGTGGCTTAAACTGACAGGCATGGGTAAAAATTGGCATGGCACAAGAGCACAAGAGCAACAGACGCTGTGTAAAGGGACTTGTCAGACTTTCTGTACACTAATGTAAGAAGCTAAACTCTGAAATACAGAAAGATGAAAGTGTTTTTACTACATATGGTATACATGAAATCAACTTTTTTTCAGAGGGAGGGAAAAAAGGGACATATAATCTTGCTAATTCCATACTGTTATTAATTCCATACAGGCAGGGGTGGATACAGTAAGTATGTAGATTTGAAATTTTAATTTTAAATGACATGGAGTCAGATTTATAAAAGAAAATGCCAGTTTATCAATATCTCAGTATGAATGCAATTAGTAATTTTCATCAGAGTATAGCTGGTGCAACACTCCCTTTAGGTTATATTAATCATTTCGCTGATAACTGCTTGTAAAACCAATTACAAGTGTGCTAAAGATTAGCAGACATTGCATTTTAGCAGCTAATTGTGTTGGAGGTAATGCTTTGATTTCAAATCCAGTGTGTAGTAGTGTGTAGTAGAAGTGAAAATTTCTTCTCTTCAAATCAATGGTAGGCCCTAAATGGTATCTTATGTCTGCTTAACAAATGCAATACAAATGCACATGGTGATATCAAAGTGTATGATACTTAGAGATGTAGCGAACTGTTCGCCGGTGAACTAATTCGCGCGAACATCGGGTGTTCGCAAGTCCGCAAATTCGTGAACTTTTCGTGATGTTCGCAATTTGGGTTCGCCGGCACCGAAAAAAATCGCAAAACTTACGATAACGGTACGAATGCTCCGAAAAAGTCGCAAAACTTACGATAACGGTACGAATGCTCCGAAAAAGTCGCAAAACTTACGATAACGTTACGAAAGCTCCGAAAAAGTCGCAAAACTTACGATGACGTTACGAAAGCTCCGAAAAAGTCGCAAAACTTACGATAACGGTACGAATGCTCCGAAAAAGTCGCAAAACTTACGATAACGGTACGAATGCTCCGAAAAAGTCGCAAAACTTACGATAACGGTACGAATGCTCCGAAAAAGTCGCAAAACTTACGATAACGTTACGAAAGATTCGAAAAAGTCGCAAAACTTACGATAACGGTACGAAAGCTCCGAAAAAGTCGCAAAACTTACGATAACTTTACGAAAGCACCGGAAAATACGAAAAAGTCGCAAAATTACCGATCA
Source organism: Xenopus tropicalis (assembly GCF_000004195.4). Taxonomy (NCBI): domain Eukaryota; kingdom Metazoa; phylum Chordata; class Amphibia; order Anura; family Pipidae; genus Xenopus; species Xenopus tropicalis. Next base: position 124,564,401 of record NC_030678.2, on the reverse strand, counting down.
TTTCGAAAAATGGCGTGTGTCAATTTTTCAGAGGTTTTTGCCCTTGATCCCCCTCCTGCATGCCACTGTCCAGGTCGTGGCACCCTTTAAACAACTTTAAAATCACTTTTCTGGGCAGAAATGGGTTTTCTAGGTTTTAAAGTTCGCCTTCCCATTGAAGTCTATGGGGTTCGCAAAGTTCGCGAATATTCGCAATTTTCGGCGGATATATCCTATGTATGTCAAGTTTAAGTACAGATTGCAAGGTGTCTGTAAAAAATATATATCCCCTGCATTGGAAACAAAGAAAAAGTAACAGGCTCAGACCCCTAACTAATTACGCCTCCTTACTGTCTGATTATAGGCTTCCACCTCCCTCTTTTATCCCTAAAAGTAAAAGGGGGTGTAGGGGCCACATATAACACTGCCACTGGCAACCTTTTGGGCAAGCCAGGAGGACACACAGATGGGGGGACAAGCACTACAAGAAGATAACTAAACAGACATAGATACAAATAAAATATAACAAGTGCCCTACCTGATCCAAGAGCTGAAACATAGTAGACTCTAAGATATGAGATAATGTTCTGGGGAACAAAAGGTCCTGTGGACCAAAACCTCCTGTCCCTGGGATGTCTTATGAGCAGGTCTAATGCTTTCTCAAGGTTAAAACTAACATTTTGCTTCCAATGGGACCAAAAGCAGAAGCAGGACTAAAAAATTCTGGTAGGGGGATGGGGTTTAACCCCTTTCCTCTTGATTGACATTGAGGCACCGTCTCCTACAAGAATGTTCTAAGGGGGATGATTCCACTGCCATAAAATAACTAAAACCTTTTACATGTGTCTTATCTTAAAGCAGAATAAAGTCTTCACCTTAGAGAAAGGGTGGGTTTGTTCATACAGAGGACTTCTCAATGGACTAGTAGTTTAATATGATTATGCTCATTTGAACAGAAAGCAGAATGAGACTGAATTTTATTTAAAATTTTGCCCTATTTAGTAAAATAAATATAAAATAGGCAAAAAAATTTAATAAAAAAGGGTGAGAGGAGATCATTTGATGAGGATGGGGATTAACAAAAAGCTTGGGTTTAAATGAGAACAGCAGAGAGATTTACCAGAGGTCTATTAAAGTATATGCATGGCCGAGGGTCGAGAGTGATGCTCAGGAATAGCGATTAGCAATTTTTTTCACAAAACTGCCTCAAAAATTCATTGCAACAGAAATTTGCAGAGTAAGGAAAAAGTCACGGTTGAAGTCTCCTCAAATTGTGGCATCAAAAAAGTTATGAGGTAACTCCTTTTCATGAATTTCACAGTTTGCTGAATTTTTTAGCAGTTCCTCACATTTTTTTCAGTGAAACATGACAGAATCACCAATCACTACTCAGGAATGATCAATTTGTACTGTATTTGAAAGCATGTGCATGATTCTCTTTTTTTTTTTTTGCAGAAAAAAAATTTCTGCAAGTAAAGTTACAGTGAAAATACGCTCATTGATTACAATGTTTTCTACACAGAAAAAATAAAGTTGCTGCTTAAAAAAAAAGTCACCACGAAAAAAGTTGCCTCAGTCTCCAATGTATTTTGTGCCATTTTGCCACAGTTTCATGAATTTTTAGATGATGCAAAATGGGGCAGATTTGCTTAAAGGAACAGTAACACCAAAAAATGAAAGTGTATAAAAATAATTAATATATTATATACTATTGCCCTGCACTGGTAAAAGTTGTGTGTTTGCTTCATAAACACTACTACAGTTTATATAAATACCCTGTTGTGTAGCCATGGGGGCAGCCATTTAAATTGAAAAAAGGAAAAAAAGGCACAGGTTACATAGCAGATAACAGATAAGTAGCATAGATTCCCATTGTATTCTACAGAGTTATCTGTTATCTTCTTATGTAACCTGTGCCTTTTCTCCTTTTTTCAATTTAAATGGCTGCCCCCATGGCTACACAACAGCTATTTCTATTAACTACAGAAGTCTTTCTGAAGCAAACACACAACTTTTACCAGTGCAGGGCAACAGTACATTATATTTTAATTATTTTAAAGCATTTTTATTTTTTAGTGTTACTGTTCCTTTAACACTAACACAAAATTCATGCTTTAATGAATGGGCCCCTATGTGTTGCATTTTGTATCAACCAAGCGTTGTTTTTAATATTAACTCCGAAAGCTATTTTTATTTAATATTCAGATATCGGATCCTTTATCTGGAAACCCTTTATCCAAAACTCCAAATTACAGGAGGCCATCTCCCAAAGAGTCTATTTGAAACAAATAGATTCATTTTTAAAAATATTTCCTTTATTTCTGTAATAAAAAATAATCACTGAAAAAAAAAAATAGAAAATTGCTGTTTGTATGATAGTACACTCATGGCAATTAACAACATTATTAAATATAGTCTAGATATAGTTACATTTTGAATAAAAGCTGAAGTAGAAGTACACAAAATAAATATATTTGTAAATTGTCTGTATATTTTTAAGGAAATGTCAGCTTTCCCTTCAGTCTTTTTTTTAGTCTCTTTTGATTGAAAGTTTGCTGAGCTATGAAGCTTGGCTTGCTAAGCAGCTAATCCCTGTAAAAGGAGAATAAAGACTCTGAAGAACACTGTGGCCTCTATGCCCTGCAAAAGTTCTTATCCCCATGTACTTGTCTATGTGTTGCATTTCTGGCACGCTGAGGCTGTTAGCTTTAACAGATATCTTCCTGGGAATTTACAACAGAGCACTATGCATACATACAAAACTTGGCAACCTTTAACATTTCAGATTTTGCAGAACAACAACTGCCAACATTAAGTCATAAGGTGACATGGTAGGATACTGGCAGTTAGTTCTGCAGCATCTGGAGCTTCACAGTTTTCCTACAATAGAAAAAATCTTACAAAAAAAGGAATTGAAAAAGATTTAAGAGTAAATTGCTGTTTAATCAAAAACATTATAGTGATTTGTACCTAATGATTTGTACTTATACATAGTTATTTTGTTTCAGTTTGTTTTAATCAATATATATTAGAAGTTCATTTTAGACTAGCAATTTTAATTTTTAGAAGCAATTTCTTTTGTTCTCTGTAATAATTAAACTGTGCCCTGTGTAAATAGGCTGCATAAATTCAGATTGATGGCAAAATAATCTTATTTATTTGAAGAAATTCTGTCAAAGGAAAACATTTTTTTCAAAACACACCAGTTAATAGAGCTTCTCCAGCAGAATCCTGCACTCAAATCCTTTTTTCAAAAACACAAACAGATTTTTTTTGTGCTGCAAGTTGGAATGATATCACTCCCACTACCCCCCCCCCCCAGGAGCCAATCAGCAGAACAATAGGAAGGTAGCAAGATAGCAGCTCCCAGTAGATTTCAGAAAATCACTCAATTGTAAGAAATCCAAGTCTGGCTTGGGACTCCTACAGTTACATGGGAGTATGAGAAACAGTAGGTTACCTGAAAGCAGTTCTAATGTATAGCACTGGCTCCTTCTGAAAGCTCAGACTCAGGCACAATGCACTGAAATGGCTGCCTACACACCAATGTTACAACTAAAAAAAATACATTTGTTTGTTCAAGAATAATGGTAGAGTGAATTATTTGCTATGTAAACAGTGTAATTTAGAAAAGTATGCCATAAAATCATGTTAATATTTAAATTTGGCATAGTGACCAAATGCCTTATCTGGAAAAACCTTAGGTCCATAGCATTCTGGATAATATATCCTATATCTGTGATGGGTTACATTGCACCATTGTGACTGGATAAGTGAAAGAGTGTATGCTGAGGACTTCCCCTACCAGTCGGTTGAACTAAATAAGTTGCTCGGATGAGTAGTGAAACATCTTTTATGATTACTCAACAAGTCCAGTTGCTCTAGATTTACTTTAAGATCTATAAACTTGTAAGTTCATGTAGAAGTCAACGGGGTTGTCCTAGGCAAAATTTATGTATTTTTTCAATTTGAGTTTTGAGAATTTTTCAAAAATTTGTAAGAGTTTGCAGCCCATTAAAAATGATGAGTAAAATGTGAATTAGATGTTATTCACAGTTTAATTCAATACATTTTTAATATTGGATTTTTTTAATAAATAAGCAAACATTCCAGTAAACTGAAAAAAAGACGCGGGGGCGACAAAAAAAAAGACACAGGCGACAAAAAAATTGTGCTACAAATGCGTTTCGCAAATTTTCTTGCCATTTTGGGAATTTTATGGCGAAGCAAAATGGGACAAATTCGCTCATCACTACTCATTTTCTTACTCAATATAATTATTAGCTTTTTAAAAATAACTTGCTTATAATGGTCTTCAAATAAAAAATAATCAATGGTTCATCTTTAGTGATAAGCAAATTTTTTCACCAGGTATGGATTTGCATTTAAATTCCACATTTCGCCATCGACCAATTTTTCTCAAAGCGGTGGCAAAAATTCACTGTGAAAAAATTTGCCACAACAAAAGTCACCGAGACAAAAATGTCTTTGATGCAAAATATTCCATTGACCTGAAATAAAAAAAAAAACTTGTGGAAAAAAGTTGCCCATGTAAAATTTGTTGTGCATAAAATTTGTTGCCGCGAAAAACTTGTCATATGACTTTAATGTGTTTTGCGAATTTTTCTACAGGTTTGCGGATTTTTCAGTGAAGCGAAGTGGGACTATTCATCATCCAAAACAGTGGAGGTCCTTTGAATAAACCAGTTTAATATGATTTTCATTTATTGACATTTTTATCTTTCAATGTTCATGGATTCAGTCAAGATCATTATATAGCACAACAATCAATGACTTGTTTGCATTTCAGCCTCTTTCAGTTCTGTTCAGTTTCACCACAGTATTACCTCAATGTACTATTTTCCACGATCATTACTGCTACATGCACTCAGGTCTCATCATGTTCACTTAATATACTTGTGCATCCCGTGTCATGGCATGAGTTGTTTATAAATATGTTGTATTTTTGATTCCCTGATTACTGTTCACTTTTATGCACTCTGCAGGCTTTTTTTCTTGCTTTTCACCGCAATGGTTTGTAATTCCTTACCCCAGGGTTATACAAAATGAGCATATATTATTCCCTTTATATTTAAAGCTTTATTATTCTTCTAAATATACTCCTCTTGGCTATAGCTTACACTTTTTTTTATTGTTCTGGTTTATTTTCATTCTCTGCCCTCTTTGTTTCCTCTGTATTTGTCTTTGCTACAATCCCATGTTCTATACATAAAATCATTTGTTTCTTGCTTTCTTCTGTTTATTTTTCTATCTGATTATGGATTTTTGTGCCCATTTTATATCTTTCTTTTGGCCCGGTCGGCTCTTTAGCAGTCCTTACATTCCCTCTTGCTTTCTCTCCATTTTCCCTCTAGTCCATAATTCCTCTAACCTAATCCCCTATTATTTTACTTGCTATCCCTTACCTTGTTAATATATTAATATATTGACCCTGATTTTTTTCTCCATTTTTGAAAATCACTTGTTTTTACTTTAAGAAAGCATAATTTGGACCCCCTAGCTCCCTCTTAAAGGTAGCCACACACATGGCGATTTGCGATCTTTCATGCGACCAACGGTCGCACGAAAGATCGTACAATCCGCCACTAACCTTCAGGGCTGAAACGGCAGATAAGGAGGTAGAAACAATAGGATTTCTACCTCCTTCTGCTGATTCAGCCCTGACGGAAGATTTTGCTCAGGTGCCTTCTATGGCGCCCGATCAAAATCTTTTAACCTGGCCGATCGGCCGACTCGCTGACTTGCCATACAGGCACCGAATAACGTACGAAACGAGGTTTTGTACGATATTATCGGTGCGTGTATGGCCAGCTTTAGTCACATTATCATGGGATGTTTAAATTCCTAAGAACAATGGCCTGAGAAAGCAATCCACTTGGAATAAAAATGTCTGCTCTTTTTTTTCCGGCTGTCCTCCAAATATATGTGAACATTGCTCCAGTCCTGCTATAGCTAATGAACCACACAATTGTGATGGATAACAGAGTTGTCTACAGTAGTCAACAGACTCTCAGATGTATGAACTAATCACTTGTTGATTACAGCTTACAACAAATATTGAATATTTTCTCACACATCACTGTCCCTTCAAAAGACACATATATAAAGGGGAAGATAGAAATCCACAGTACCTTGTCCTACTTTGCAGAACATAAAGGTTTGTTTCCAACAGAGGACAGTATTGTATAGTTTATATTTTAAATTTCCCTAGAGAGTTTTAGCAGGTTAACTAGATAGCTAGTCTTTGAGTAGGACCACCTGTGCAGCTGCATACAAAACAGGCCCTCAATAGAAGTATATAAGGCAGTGTGAAAATCTCATAAATGACCTGAGAGCAAGTCACAGCAGGGATGGAATAAGTTTCTCTGATAATGTTCTTTTGCATGTTTATAGAATATCATTCCCACAAGTTGTTATGTTCAATAGATTTACTTGTGGAATAGCAACTCTATGAAACAATTACAGATTAAGTACCTGAGCTCTCATCTATTGCTATGAACTTCAGGATATTGTAATGCTGAAAATGTAATTGTCTAAGAACAGTGAGCAGTAGAGATGAGCAACATTTTTTTTGCCAGGCATGGATTTGTGCAAAATTCCGCATTTCACGAAACAGGCACAAAAAAATTGCAGTTGTGTAAACAGTCTTGTCAAAAAAGGCACACGGTGGCCATGTTTTGGGAGTTTTTTTGCCATTTTGCAATCTTTTTCCCAATTTTGTGAATTTTTCAGCAAAGCAAAGGGACAGATTCGCTCATCACTAATATCCAGCTATATGTTAAATTAAAGCAAGAAGGTAGCTATCCAATGGTCCAAGTGTTTTAAGTCAGCGCTCTATGGGTGACACCAATAAGTTTGAGAGATAGTCACTGAGGGTCAAATGCTTAGATCAGCAGCTTTAGCCAATCATCTTGGTAGCCAAAATGGGGAAAGATTCACTTGTTTGGTAAGCATAGAACATATTCAGTGACTGAGAGGGTCCATAAAATGATTTAGTACTAATCTATAGTAATGAAATGTATGGCTAGTCCTGAAATATTTCCCCCCACCACCACAAGAAAAGAATTCCAGTTTTGAGATGACAGTATCATGATATCATCATTGATGGCAATTGCACGCTAAGTTAACTGATCTTTCTGTGACCTAACAATAATATCCTTTTTTATCAAATTAAAGTAGCATTTGCTAAACAGAATATTGGCTCATTACTATTGTCATTTTTTTATTAAATGTATAAAGCTATGCAAACTTAATTACAGTACTCCTTGCTATATTATGCACAAGTTGCAGACAGTAGAGAGGTCAAATGGGCACATCACTCTGTTTAGATTTTGATTATTGCAAGACAGAAGATATTTTTTGGAAGTGCCAATGAAAGAATGAGTACAAAAACACACAGGGGGTCTGTTTGGTTTTAATAAAACTGCTACAGTTTTTTCAAGCCTCTGTAGCCAGTAGGTGTCATTTATGAAGGCAACTCAAAATGCACTGTGTAATTTAAAGGAGAAGGAAAGTCAAAGTCACTTGGGGGTGCCAAAATCTTAGGCACCCCCAAGTGACTTAAATCGTCTACCTTTTACCCCGGGCTGGTGCCCCTGTTAGGAGAGAACAGCACCAGCCTGGGGTAGCTGCAGCGCTTCCTCCTTCCTGTAGCGCTCGCGCGTGCATGCGCAGTAGAGTCAAAAGCCGAACTTTAACAGAGAAGTCAGCTTTTCACTCTACTGTGCATGCGCCTATTGTGTTAGTCGCAGCAAAATGAAGCCGGAAGGAGGAAGCACATTGCTCCAGGTACCCCGGGCTGAGGTATGAGGTAAGAAATTAAAGTCACTTGGGGGTGCTTAACATTTTAACACCCCCAAGTGACTTAGCCTTTCCTTCTCCTTTAAGGATATAAATCACCATGTTTTGAAAAATTTCAGTCAAGTTTCCCTTGTATTGTGGTGAAATGGTGCTTGTGCTAATAACTGCATTAGCATCCAATTGACTTGCTGTAAACCTGTTGCTGCTATACTGTACATACAAACCTCTATGGAAATTACCACCATGTCCAGTATGACAGTAATTTCCTCCGGCATCCCTATGTGCATTCTGTTCATCAGAGCAGGCAGGATGGTGGGACGGTTGGTGCCCCCCACACATTTATCAAAATGTGTATTTAGACTTAATATGTCCCTTCCCTGGTAGATCGTTCTTTGTTTCGAATCTTTAGAGGTTTTTGGACTTTTGATGCTGGCTTTTGTTTAAATGCAAAATAAGTCGAAAAAAATCACAGTTCAGATTATTTGATAAATGTCTGACAATTATGGAAATGATTTCATTCAAAGTGTAAAACAAATTAATGTCAGAAAAAAAATAGTTTTAGTAAATATGCCTCCACCTCTCACTCATTGATAAATATGCTTCAAAAAATGCTATAAGAATGAATAGAACCTGGTTTTTATGTATTGAGCTCTAAACTCATTTTTGATAAATATGCCCCTTAGAGTCTTTTCAGATGAGCTTTCACATTTTTATTTTTACTTACTGGAGTATATTTGCATACAGTATGTGCTCCAGAATAGAGTTACAAAAGCTCCTACCAACTCAAATATAAGGCTGTTATATCCGACAGGAGCTTTAATAACACAAGTGGTTTTTGTGAAAGCATAAAATATTTTTAACAAAAAAAATGATTATAGGGCCCTCACTCTATTTTATAGCCATCTATAGCGCTAAACGTATGTACAACCTACCCACTTACTGAAAGGTCACCCTCCTATCCTATATAACTGAGAACAGTTGTCCTCAGGAGAACAATTTTACATACTGTAGGCGTACCAATCACATTAAAGAAAACATTACAGAACTATAGCTGGAAGGGGATTCACCTCTTGAGAGAAAATGTATCTATGGAAAGGGTCCCCCAAATCATTAGACACAACTACAAGTTGGCTAGAGTTACTAGACAAAATCAGAACATTGGTTTAAATCAGTACTAGTGGCTCTGGAATTCGGAATGCTACACTTCCTGCAAATCAAACAGTATTGGATTCAAGCCATCGATACATAAGTCAGCATGAATATTTAAAAAAAAAAAAACAATTACAAAACGTATAACTCTGGAGTAAGTAAATGGATCTGAATTTATCACAGAAAAGAATGTAGACATGTTGATATTATTTGCACACTGTAATTTCTGCATTATAAATGACTATCTAGATGAGTGTTCCCTGAATGTGGTTGTTCTGTTCTAGGGTCTTTGGACATGCATTATGATGTATGGTTACTGTTTAATATAATATGTACGTAGGGTGTATATAATGTCATGCTGATAACTGTGTGGCAGACATTGAAGTGGTGTATACTAAGCAGAGGTTAAGACAGACCCCCTATTAAAAACAGTTCAACCAATTCCCATCCACTATGGGGATTTATGCTACTTGTCTGCTACCAAATTGCTGATGGGGAAGCAAATAGTCATTATACTTATTAACCATCTCTTTTCAATATTTATGTGTGAAATGGGAGTCATTAGATTAAAGGAAAATTCAATGAACTAGGTAGAAGTGAAAGTGCTGAATTTCTGGATCTCCAATAGGTTAAATTGGACATAATCAAACTTAATTGGATTTGCAAAATGAAATAACATGGAATGGGTGCATTCAAAGGCAGTCAAAGCACTTAGAGCAGAACTACTCATAATCACCGTAATACCAATATGTTTGCTCAAGCTTACATAGCAGCTGATTTATGGATTTGCATCAATACTGTTTCAGGATGGCTTTGTACCACCTGAATGCTATTAGATTTACTGGCATGGAGAAATCTGATTTATCTGCTAATGCATTCACTTACCATTATAACTGCCAGGGCAGTCTGATCTTGTGTTTTGGTAAATTCTTGCAAAATATTTGTAAATGGTTTGTTTGTTGCATTCTCTCCCATGTATTGGCACTTAAAAATGCTTAATATATTATACTTACCATAATAATATTTATAATACGATAATATTATTAATGTTCCAAAACTACATTTTATTTCTTGATAAAGATTTATATTTGTATAGATATGTTTTATATATATATATATATATATATATATATATATATATATATATATATATATATATATATGTTGTTATTCTTTTCTCTGTAGTGCCTCAAAGGGATTCTACCTAAAAATTACAAAATGACAATATAAGGACTATATTTGGCCCCATCTATTTTTATGTAGGTAGGACCAGTTTGTTGTTACTGATATCAGGGAGTACCGTAATAAAGTTTTGCAACGCGTGTCCATAACTGGATGGTATAATATAAGTTGCAAACTTTGAACCAGGTCTTCTAACCCAGGGGAACTAATCAGCACATAGCATTAGCTGTAAAAATGGTATGTAGGCAGCCATCTCAGTGTCTGAGCTTTCAGGCACATTAGACCTGCTTTCAGATAACGTATTGTATCTCCTACACCCGTGTAACTGGAGAAGTCCCTTGGATTTCTTATTACTGAGTGCTATTCTGGTATCTACTGGGAGCTACTATCTTGCTACCTTTCCATTGTTCTGCTGATCAGCTGGTGGAGGGGAAAGGAAGGGGGAATATCACTCCAACTTGCAGCTCAGCAGTAAAGGGTGACTGAAGTTTATCAGAGCACAGGTCAAATGGCTGTGGCGCCCTGGAAAATGAAGAATACGGCTAGCCCATGTGTAATTTCACAATTAAATATAATAAAATACGTTTGCATTTTTGAAAAACGGATTTCAATGCAGGATTCTGCATTGAGCATGTGCGGGTCATTTCTTTTCACATTTGGCTCCCAACAGCTGCTGGAAAGAGAGTGCTTACCCAATGCAGGTGATTGCAGGGGTTAACGTCACCATAATGCTGACATATGGGTTCATTGCTCTCTTACATGAAGTAACTAGAGTTAAATCGGCTGATATATGGGCAACTGGAATCGAATGATGTGCTTTGACATCCCCACACATAGTTCCATTTCCCTCACACCACTTTCTACTGTCCTTTGCAAAAAAAAAAATCTTTTTTTTGCACTGGTTTTTTTTTTACTTGCCTTTGTGTACTTTCTTGATACCATGGCTAATGAAGTTTGGTATCATTTTGGGGATTTTAGGGAATGCGTATTTTCAATTTGTTAGTTTGTTTTGTCTCATTATAAAGGCCCTAGTTTATGGCTAAAATGATAGGTGAATAAACCTTTTATCCAGAATGCTTGGGACCTGGATAAGGGATTCATAATTTGGAGTCTACTAAATTTTAGTCTGCTAAAAAAATTTTAAACATTCAAAAATATGATTGTTTTGCCACCAATATGGATTTATGCAGCTTAGCTGGGATTAAGCACAATGTACTGTTTTATTATTACAGAAAAAAAGGAAAGATTTGTTTAAAATGAGAATTATTTGCTTCAGTGGATGAAACTTTCTGGATAACGGGTTTCTGGATAAGGGATCCATCCCATTGTATACTACTTGTTTTATTTTAACTAGATCACTACTATTTTGTTTTTGGTTTGCTGCACTGGGGGCATGGGCAAAGTTAGAGTTAGTTGCCAGTTAACAGACCTGTAATAGGCAGTCATCCTCTACTGTGCTACTGTGTGAATGACAATACAAAAGTAAATCTAAGATGAATTCATATGGCTTTTAGTAAGGCAGTAAGTGCAGTAAGTGCATTTATCAAATCAAGAATGTTAAGGCACTCAGAATTGATAAACTCTTTCCATATTTAATGTAATAAATACTGTAAACTGTGGCTGGACAACTTTGTTGTATGTTGACCCAAATTTGTTGTACAGGTATAGGACCCGTTATCCAGAATGCTCGGGACCAAGGGTATTCCGGATAAGGGATCTTTTTGTAATTTGGATCTATATACCTTAAGTCTACTAAAAAAATCAATAAAACATTAATTATACCCAATAGGATTGTTTTGCATCCAATAATAATCTTGGCACATGTGCAAGAGCTAGTTGCACATATATGGAAACAGTAAAATACACAGTTTTCTAACACACATGATGAACACAGTTGTTAAATTCATCAGCAATGTGGTTGTGGTCATATAAGGATCAATGCAGTAAAGTGTGCAAAGTGCAGTTTTTCCATGCAAATTGCATTTTTTCTTACCCAGAATGTATTGGTTTTCCCTAGAATTCTGAATGCTCAGATAAGTTACATCATGTTTGCATGATGTCCTGTGGTTAAAATGGAGAGAGACAAAGCATAAGAAAGGAACAATGGTCGGGCCACTTTGACTTTTGCCATTGACAAACCATATCTCACAGTGGATTGAATCACAGCGAGGTACTAGTTGATTAAATAGCAAAGCGATAAGTTTGGCAGCTAACCAAACCACCACAGAGAATAAAACTCTTTATGTGCTGTCTTCCAGCAGGCTTGGGAACGCAATTTAACTTGACATACCCATTTCTTTTTGTTTGTTGGCAAGGAAAGCCAGACATTTAAAAGCAAACTGTCTCCACATCCTGCTGAATACTGGCATGATGCCTCTATTCGACATGTAAATTTTCATGTTAGAAAAAAATACCAACTTGAAGTTGATATTATTCATAGGTAGTACATGTTTTAAAATCAAATCATTGTCAACATGTCAGCATGTATGTGTAAGAAATTAATGGACATTCCTTATTTATAATTAGATAGATAGCTACTAAGTTGATTTTGAAGGTCATAGATATAAGGAACATTTGGCAAGATTGGGGGTGATTATGCTGAACAAGAGGAGCTTAAGGAGTAAAATGATAATTATGTATAAATATACGAGGGGACCTTTCAATAAACTCTTGTGCTTTATTTACCAGTAGGCCCTGCCAGTAGACATGAAGGCTTTCATATTAGGAGCACAAAGATTTCATTTTAAAATGCTATTTTTTTTATTTTATTTTTTTATAGTGAGAGATGTGAAGTTGTGAAACTCTATCTACAAGGCTGTCATGCTGGCAGATACATTTGATACATTTTTTTAGAAAAGGTTGCATGCCTTTTTAAAAAGTGAGAAACTAGCATGTTTCTGAAATTAAGTCTACTACAAAGTTGATCGAGAAACTAAGCTTGTCAGGAAGGAATTGCTTTTCCCCTCTGTGGCAAATTAGAGATGTTGCAAATGGGGGTTTTCATCTCCCACTGCATCAACTAGCAGTTGATGGGTGTGTGTCTATTTTTAATTTTTCTATTATGCTATTAGGTGAAAATAACTAGAGTTTGTAATGTTGCTTTGATCCATTTATACATTCCATAAATGGTATTTATACATATGTTACAATGCCAGTAACATATAACACAGAATAAAAAATATTACTGGAACTTTTTAAAGAGTAAACTTCCTATCTTTTCCTGTGCTCTAAGTTTGGTGACATTCTCTGGATGTAAATAATGGTGTTATCACAAAAAGGTCAATGCAAGTAAAAATGTATTTAGGTAAGTAGTATTCTCCAGACATCTGCCAAACTCAGACTCACCGGGTGAAGCAGAACTCATCATTCCAAAGCACTTACCACTTATCACTCCCCAATACCGGCAAACTTTACACCAATTTAGCTGATGCTGATCATTATGCATGCATGCTGTTGTTTGCTCCATGAAACCCATCTATTTATCCCCTAAGGAATTATTTTTTGGGTTTTTAATTTTTATGCACTATTTGTTACAGCACTTAGTGGCTCCTGAAAATGATAAAGATCTTCCATTCGATCCACTTGACCCTGCTGCAAATGTTTCTTACTGGTTGTGTGATAAACTATACAATATGTCAGCAATGGGTGTGGCTTATATAGCCAATTCCGCTTATTAGAAGAGGCCTCTTTTTGCTATATAGTGTAGCTCTCCATTACACACATACATGAAGCAGAATGAATAGCTCTTTTAGAAGACAGAGGCAATCTGCAGCAAAAAAAAAAAAAAAGACATTAACTGATTTGTTAAAAAAGTAAACAAGTATTGCAACAAAAGACTGATCATCAGGCTACTAAATAGCAGTTAAAAGAGAAAATGATTAGCATAGTGGAAAAAGGACACCCTAACATGCTAATTTTTTCTATGTACATAATTAGAGATGAGTATAATTTTTTGACAGGCATGGATTTGTGGCAAATTTCCACCTTACACCATTGGCAGATTTTTTTTTTGCAAAATGGGTGCAAAAATTAGGTGTGGGAAAATTCAATGCGCGACAAAAAAGTTACGTGCGTCAAAAAAAAATGTTGCACGTGTCAAAAAAATTGTTGTGTGTGTTTTTTCCAAAGTTTTGCGCCAAAGCTAAATGGGACTAATTCGCTCATATAACGATATTTCAAAATACCTGCTAATACTAATACTCAGCTAATAAATGTACTGTATCTAAAGGTCAGCTGGAAAAATGCCAGTCACTGTTTGTCTATATGCCTTTTATTTCAAAGAAACTGTTAAAGTTTTTTAATGCTCTGAGTACAGCCATTTTTTAATCTATATTTTTTCTTTAAAGATTCATACAATAACAGGTACAGTCAAGAAAGAATAGAGAAAAAGAAAAGTAAGAAGAAAAGAAAGTTGCAAGTATTCTATTTACTTTACATTCATATGAAACCTTACTACTACTGACACAATGGATTTTCTATTTATTAAACAGCCTGATATAAAAACCACAAAATAAAAAAAAAAACCTGTGAAAAGAATCTGGATAAGAATACATAAAACCAGGGCTGGACTGGGCCGATCCTTGTTGCCGCTTCCCCTGGCTGCTGATGTCCTCCCCTGACTCATTTCACTTACAAGTACACATGCTCAGGGGATGATGTAAAACCTAAAAATCCTTTATAGACAGTCTGTATTTTGTCTAAAATTGTCTATATAATTAAAATAAAATATACAAATAAAATAAAATAAAAAACAAAATAACGTTTTGCATTATTTTGAATCAGTGTACATTAACAATATGTTACACAAAAAATTAATTATTTCATACATAGATAATGGACTAAAGCATTAACATTTATAATCAGCATCACTATTAGTGATGAGTGAATCTCGTTTTACTTTGTGAAAAATTCATCAAACGCTAGGAAAATTCATGAAACAATGAAAAACCCACCAAATGCATTTGTCACAAGAATTTTTTGTCACGTGCATCTTTTTTTGCCGCGACTATTTTGTCGCAACAGCACATTTTCACTGAAGTTTTGCAAAACAATTCACCAATGGCGAAATGCAGAAATTCGCTGCGAATCCATGTCTCATTCACTCATCACTAATCACTATCTCTATGAGGATTCCCAATCTGGGCAATCAGGTTCTTATCTAATTCTGATTATTAATATAATGTACTTATTTATTTTCAAAAACATCAGGCTTGTGGTATTGGCTTTGGCTGAAACTTTGCTAGATATCCAGAAGTTGGAAACTGATTGTAAAATATTGCTTGTTGTCCTTGTTGTTACTTGTTGTTACTTACCTGCATTCCAACTTAAAATGTTCTATCTTCTTCGGATCTCCTCGAAGATGGTTCCATTTCTCCAAAAGTTGAAATCTAGATCATAAGTTTATTACTAGGAAACACTATATCATTAGTTATTTGCAGTTAACTTATTTGTTCTTGTTGTCTGAAAATGCCCAAAGCTGCAAAAAAAAAGGCAAACTACACTGCAGACATTACCAAAGCTTAAGTATCAAATTTCAAACACCAGCCTTGCCCTCAATATGGAAAACAGTCAACAGGTAATACAAAAATCAAAAAACAGCGCACTTTAAAAAAAAAATTGTGTGAGTCAAAAAAATGATGTGCATCAAAAAATTTTGGCAATTTGACATTTTTTCTGATGTGTGTCATTTTACCTGTTTTGTAAATATTTGCAAATTTTCGCCAAAGTGAAAAGAAACAGATTCTCTCATCAGGGTAATACTGAAAATTGGCAATATACAGTTTATGATCATACACTACAGGTAAGGGATCCACTATCCAGAAACCCATTATCCAGAAAGCTCCAAATTATAGAAAGGAAATTAGCCATAGACTTTATTGTAATCTAATAATTTTTAAAAAAAATTATTTCCTTTTCCCCTGCAATACTAAAACAGTACCTTGTACTTGATCTCAACTATGATAAAGTTAATGTTTATTGAAAGCAAAACAATTCTATTGGGTTTATTTAATGCTTAAATGATTTGAATTTAAGATAAACTTTATTAAAGAAAAAAAAGTCCCCAGAAAAAACTCAGCAAGTAAAAGCTGGCGAGGTTCGACAGAAGTCAGTGGGAATTGTCTCACAACTTTATTTATTTATTCATTTTCCCAGTTTGTTAAAAATGAACTGAACAATGTGATTCTGCCAGCGTGTATCTTTTTTTTCTGAGACAAAACAAGCTTGTGAATATTCTGTTACATTTTTCTTCAATAAGATAGCATTCTAAAAGAAAAGTTGCACAAGTTTTGTTGCAGTTTTTTTTTGGCATCCACATTTTTTTTACTCATATTTCAATAAATTTGCCCCTTAATCGAAGGGGGAAAAAACATCAAATCCAGAGAAAAAAATTTCTTTATCACTTTATCATTTCAGTTATCACTTTGTCTCAAAGATATATTTCCCGCTGACTTCCATGACAGCAAAAGATTGGGATTGCTGGAAAAAATTGCATAATTGTGACATCTCTGATCTCACATGCATTCACAGCAATTTGTGTGGTAAACAATACACATATCAAAGATTTATTGCTTTTGTGCTATATTTTATGAGAGGGGTTTAAAGCAAGGAGAGCATATGCATGGTCTAGATTCTGTAGGGAACATTTGTTAGAGTACATTGAAGAAAGCTAATTCTTAGCATAAGAAGCAGGAGAGTCAGTTTAATGCATGAAAATCAAAAGGCCTGATAGTCTTGTTCATTTATAATGTAGTGGTCACATGGTCCCAATATTTCCAGTTCCCTAGACATATGTCTGGTTAACCTACTGATTTTAACAAATCTTTGGAGGTTTTGTGAATCACTTGAAAGTAAAACATGCAAAACTATGGTTCTATGCTGATAAGGAAATAGATTTGTTTTTTTACATTTTTATGGAATTAAAGGAGAAGGAAAGTCACTGGGGGGGGGGGGGCGAAATGTTAGGGCCCCCCCCCCGTGACTTTAATTGCTTACCTTCTACCCCCAGCTGGTGCTAATGTTAGGAGAAAACTGCATCAGCCCGGGGTAGCTGCAAGCATGTGTCTGATCATCCTTCTTCTGTAGAGTAAAAAGCCGAACTTTAATAAAAAAAAGCCTCTTTTTCACTGTATTGCACATGCGCTGGCCCCAGGATTCAGAAGACAGATTCGCTGCAGCTACCCCAGGCTGATGCGGTTTTCTCCTAACAGGAGCACCAGCCTGGGGTAAAAGATAAGTAATTAATGCCACTGGGCGGGGGGTGCCTAACATTTGGCACCCCCCCAGTGATTTTTACCTTTCCTTCTCCTTTAAGTCTTCAAGTTCCAGATTCTTCTTATAACAGACATTTCAGATTTTCTTTGAAAAAAAATCCCTCAAAATTCAAATGTTGACAATTCTGCCTCCTTGAGTCAAAGGTTGGAAATGCAGGAGTTAGGAGTTAGTACTATATTCTAATGGGTGAACTGTAAATTCTATACATACAGCAGTCTTTGTTTATCCTCATTTAGACAAATACATGACATGAACTTGTACTTACCTGCTGCAAGTTTCAAGGGTGTATATATTATTATAACCTCCATACATCTTGTTGGCAAGAGTAACAAGCAGATCATTTGCACACCAATAAAATATACAGCAGTCACAGTACTGTTTTTGCTTTAAAATATTGCAACCATTATAGGTAATCTGGGCTGCATGCCCACCGATTTCCAAGATCCACCAAGAGATGAGCATGTGCATTTTATTTGCCATCCTCTATATAGCAGTAAACATTTAAGCAGTGCTTTACAGAGACTTAATCAATCATTTACACTACTCCTACAGTGTACATGATACTGCAAATATACATGACAAAATAATATTCTCAAGGGGCTATAATTAACAGTAAAGACTATCTCAGTGGCTTGTGTGGAGGTGAGCTATGAGCATATTTTCCTTCTGGATATATTGCTATTGTATAAAGTTATATTACCACACTTGCAATAGCTGGAACTATTAATATATTCTGTAACAGAATGCTCAAATGAAGCACAGCCATGCTTTTGTAGGCAGTGCCTTATGATAGAAAGGATGCATCTTCCACCTCTGTCCATATTTTGTGTGTAAACATTACTGTACAACATAATAGATCTATGAACACTTTTGAATTAATATATAGCCCTTGTTAATGTGTTCTGCTTATTACTGAAAAAAATCAATGTTTTTTTCTCAATATATATTCAAGCACACTGAAAATTAACTATTTTTATATGTAATTTCCCCTCGTAGGCCTTGTAGAGTAAATGAGGAATTATAGCAGAGTGATTAATTTAAACCCTCCAATTTAGTTTCCCCTCTTTAAAATGAACTTCTTATTTCACACTACTGTATGTGCAGCTCATTATCCTGAGCTCATTATCCTTTCATCCCCAGAGATAAATAATTGGACTAAATAAACCCACTCTTCATGGACTATGTAGAAATGTAATCAATGTGCTATACATTTATTTCTATTTTGTATTTTTGTAAGAAAAAAAACATTTTTGAGACAACCTTGTTTATTGGACTTTTGAAGATACAGATGTGCACTTAAAAAGGTAAAAGTCAGAACTGTGACTTTTTGGGGCACTATTTTTCTATTTGAGGCAAAATTGAGACCACGATTATTAATACATCTCCCCTTTAATAGTAAGAGATGATGTCATTATCTGCATGAATTTGTAATGGTCTGCCCATAATATAACCCTATAAGCTACACAGACATTCATTTGCTATATATACTAAATAAAAATGTTGTTATTTATCCTACAATTGTATTCATAAAGGCTTTTAGTGGTGTTTTTATATTTTCTCATTTGTCTCCTCTGCGGGGCTAATGACCTATTTGTCCAAGATGGGTGATGTCAGCAGGTCCTTTTATCCCCAGAACACCTTGCATCCATTATAGATCAAATGAACAGTTCAATAAACAATATTAAGGGACTGAAGTACTTCACAATCAATAGTCATTAAAAATTACCCATATAGTTTTACAAAGGACAAGCCATGGTAAGCTAGCCTAATTTGGCTATATGAGAAAGTAAGTTGGTGCTTGGGCCAAATGGTTTTCCATTTGGAGATTACCGTTTAACAGGAGATTGAAAAACCTTTTCATGAAAATAACATATAATCCTAACGTAGCATTTTATGTAAAGAAAGCAAGCTATTAATTTTTGGAAGGAGCACAAAAATGTATTTTTTTAATGAGAATAACTTGAATGAAACTATGATAGCAATACTTAATACTTAATAATTACCTAATACTTAATACCATAATATACTTTATATGTACCCTGATCAAGTACTGTATATGGAGTACAGTTAAAAACATCTGTGTATATATAAGAAGTAGAAGAAGGATGGCTACATTAAGCAGTGGCTTAGAGGGCTTGAGCTATGAAGGAAAGGTCACCAAGACTGAATAGAGGGACTCTTTGGGGAAATATTTATTCTCAGGAGTAGGCAGTGACACAAGGCCATACCATTTGAATAGAGAAAGAGATTGAGCTTTTGATAGCAATGTATTGATTTAGGTCTTTAAAGCTGTGGTATTTCACACCTACAGATGATGTAACTGCTGATTCATTAGATTCATTAGACACCTTTAAAATATCAGATTTTTGTTTAGCAAATTAAGTTGTTTAGTGGTATTGATTCAGCTAGGAATCTAATTGCCTTGTTGGTTTCAGAATGGAATTTGTGATGTCCATTCCCGAAGTTAAATGAATTCTCTCTTCTATGTCTTTTTTTAAATCTTACTTACAGGTTTCTATACTTTTGTCACCACTACTTATTTGTTTGTTTGTTTTTCTGTCTGTCTGTCTAAGATAGATAGAGCCTGGGTGCAGTCTATAAGTATATATGGAGACTAATGTTTTGGCCCTACATGTCTCCCAGCTATATATAAGCCCTGAGTGCAGATCTTTTTCATAACATTTGCATATATATATATATATATATATGATAATGTGATAATGCCTTTAAGAGGGGCCTGGATAAGTTTTTGAACAAGCAGAATATCCAAGGCTATTATGATACTAATATCTACACGTAGGGGCAGATTTACTAATCCACGAATCGGAATCCCGAAAGGGAAAAAATCGCATTGGAAACTAAAATTTTGCGACTTTTTCATTGCCGTTACAATTTTTCGTATTTGTTGCGACTTTTTCGTCGCCGTCGTGACTTTATCGTATTTTGCGTGATTATTTCGTTCCTGTCACAATTTTTTCGTACTGAGCCATAGTAAACGGCGGAAAAACCAATCCGATTTTTTTGCGACAGCGACGGAAAAGTCATGGAAAATATATGAAAAAGTCGCGACCGCAACGAAAAAATCGCGGGACATACTAAAAAGTCACAACGGCGATGAAAAGGTTGCAAAAATACCGATCATTACGAAAAAATGCATTCGGACACCTTCGGACCGTTTGTGGATTAGTAAATCTCCCCTTAGTATTAGTAGTTGTAGTAGTAGTAGTAGTAGTAGTAGTAGTAGTTTATGTATGTGAGTGTATAGATTGGTAAGTATAGGTTGTGTGTGCTGGGTTTACTTGGATGGGACTCTGGTCTTTTTTCAACCCTATGTAACTATGTAATTAATTTAAACAAACAACAATATACCTTTTTAGAAATGATAAATAATTGCAAAAAATTTGACATCTGACATTTTTGTTGACCATCCCTTAATTTGGATTTAATTTGCCTGTATCTGATCTTGGATACTGAATTACACAACATGTTACTAAATAACAGCATGAGGGACACTATGCATTTAAATTTTAGTGAAAGTCAACATGGATTAAATACTGGAAGATTTTACTAACACTATTGAACTATATAACTATAACTATTGAAAAATATATTAAATACATACAATTAATATTACCAATTGAAATAACTGAGAAGCATATTATGCTGTATGGATCAAGTTCCTGAAACAAATGATATTAAGGGGCAGATTTAACAAAATTCGAGTTTCTGAAAAAAATAACGTGGATGTGAAACGAATCTCAAACTACTTTTCTTGCTAGCTTATTTAAGATTATTCCCATGTGCATTTGGTTCATTAATTTTCAATGAGGCTAAAAATCTCGAAGGGTTTAATAAGTGGGAAAATAAATAAATAAAGTTCATAGAGACAATTCTCAATTACTTTTTTTCTGGCGATTTTCAAAAGATTTTTTCTTTAATAAATGCAGACTATTCGTGGTCCTTTAAAAATATTCTCGAGTATATTCACATTTATTTGGCTGCATTTTTTCTCAAATTGTAAAAAAAAAAACTGAAATCAAATTTTTATAAATTGGCCCCTAAAACAATTTTCTGTTCAAACAAATTTAGAAGTTGATTATCACAAGTCTCTGTAATGCATTTTTGCCCTTGAAATATTGTTATGACATTCAAGTAGATATTAAAAGCATTATCGCAAATGAAACTTAATTATGCAAGATCATACACTGCGAGTAGAGCTCCACAATCTACAGAAAAACTTGGATAAAATAAGGAACTGGGTTGACAAATGGAAGATTGGATTTAACACAGATAAATGAAAGGAAGGATGTCTTTGTTCCTAAGTGGCTGATATCACACTGTGAATAAATGGCTAATGGCTGACAGAGCAGTTGACAAGTACTGAAAAAGTTCAAATGTATTTAAAGTCATCACAATTATTTCCAAAAAGAAGAATAAGTAGAATGTAATTGAATATACAGTATTGTAAATATGATTAAAATGTTAATTTTATACAAAGGTATAACGTAACAGGAAATTAAAAGGGGATTGCACAAGCAAAATCTATTTTTCAATTTCAATCCATTAGACCAGAGACTTATTTTAGGTTTGGTAGACTCATTATAATGACAGATTGTGATCTTCCTGAGTTTTTTTTCACATTTTTCATGATCAAGTTTTTTAATAAAGAGCACATTCGAGTCATAAATATGACTCTAATTTAGAAAGTAAAATTATAGTATGTCTAGCAACAACACATTTTATTCTTTATTTGTTACTTTAAGTCTTTATCATTTAGTTACATAAAATATTGATTCTTTATGTATTTTATCTGCTTTATCAGTACAACTTGCATTTTAATGTAACACGTGTAGGGAGGAATGCAGTAAAAGTCGTTAACATTGTAAAAAAACATTCTCAATGTAAAAAGTATTCCTGTGTGCAAACAATGTTTTCTTTTGCATGAATTTAATATAGCCTTTAGAATGCGGAAAAGATTTAGGGACCCCATGGGGCACATTTACTAATCCACGAACGTCCGAAAAGCGTCCGAATGCGTTTTTTTGTAATGATCTGTATTTTGCGATTTCTTTCGTAAATTGTAGCGACTTTTTCGTAGCCGTTACGACTTTTTCGTAAATTGTGGCGACTGTTTCATAGCGTAACGACTTTTTTCAGATTCATTCAAGCTTCAGTATCGTGACTTTCCTTGGGCCAGGTTGGAGCTGCAGAGTGCCATTGAGCCCTATGGGAGACTTTCCTTGGGCCGGGTTGGAGCTGCAGAGTGCCATTGAGTCCTATGGGAGACTTTCCTTGGGCCAGGTTGGAGCTGCAGAGTGCCATTGAGCCCTATGGGAGACTTTCCTTGGGCCGGGTTGGAGCTGCAGAGTGCCATTGATTCCTATGGGAGACTTTCCTTGGGCCAGGTTGGAGCTGCAGAGTGCCATTGAGCCCTATGGGAGACTTTTCTTGGGCCAGGTTGGAGCTGCAGAGTGCCATTGAGTCCTATGGGAGGCTTCCAAAATCATGCAAAGTCTGAAAGTTTTGCCCGCCGTTTACGAGCACTCAATACGAAAAAGTCACGACAATATGCGAGCAAATCGTAACAGCTACGAAAAAGTTGCGACAATTCGCGCAAGTCATAACAGCTCCGAAAAAGTTGCGACAATTTACAAAAAAGTCGTAACGGCGATGAAAAAATCGCAAAAAATACGAAAAAGTCACAAAATGTTCGTTTCCAATCCCAATTTTTCCCATTCGGATTCATGGATTAGTAAATGTGCCCCCATGAGTCAGTGGAAGAAAGATTAATTTTAGTTTGCACCATATGCACTGCTTATAATAAAACATTTTTACAGCAAAAGAATATGTCCCCATTAAGTAGGCCTTAAAAATGTGCATTTAAAATTTCAACCCCCATATGTAATAATAGTTGCTAGGTATGCCAAGGAGTAGTAATCCATAACAACTAATAAGATGTTTACTTTTAAACAGGTGACAGTAAATACTACTTACTAACTGGTTACTACAGGTTGCTACTCCTGGGCAAAGTACTGCCTTTTATTACGTAACCCCTCAAATTTAATGAAGAACATTACGTGTTGATATGCATTTTTTATTCTTCACATTTATGCAAATGTTGTTATGAATCTTACTCATAAATCATTTGCCCCATAGGACTTTTTTACTACCTTGAAAGGAGAAGTTTGTTATAGCGGTACCCAGTTCTACAAAAGTATCCATTTTTATTTATCAAATTGTAAAATACTCCTAGTACTGTACTAATTCACTAGGAAATATAAGGAAACCACATTTAGTTATAAGAGTATTTGTGCATAATTGGTTAGTGTATATATTTTATTAAAAGCATTTTACTTTGATATAATATATTCATGCTTGGACCATCATTAATTAAATTCGAAGATCACATATTTGAATTATTGATATAAATCCACTTTTGTTAAAAGTAATAAAAAAATCAATGTTATCATTGGTAATTAGAACTATACAGCAGGGACCCCTGATCTGAGACTCTCCAGCATAAAGTAATAAGCATTCTCTAACGTTGCCTAATGTTATGTAATGATTTCCCCTACCAGATACTCTGTTACCTGTTCCAGATCTCTACCTGCTTACTCAAGAAGGAATGGTATAGACTTGTACTGCCAAATCTGTTACACTAAAAATGATAATAAGACTACAATTATTTTGCAAAAAAGTATTTATATTGTTTGTATAACAACAACTAATAATAAAAAGAAGGTGACAGGCCAGGCAAGTAGTTTTCTCCCAGTGGTCTTTTTTAAATAAGAAAACATTTACCAAAAGCAATTGCTGAATTTTTACTTATGTAAGAATGCCAGCTCAAGGAAAAATACTCAGCTAATGATGTTTTTTTTCCTGAACCCCCCGTGTATATTTCTTAACTCACATGGCATTTCCAGTATATTGCTGTTAATGGCTAAAGAGAGAGAGAGAGAGAGACCATTAAAAAGAAATACATTTGGACTGCCAAGGAAACAGAACACCAGACAGACAGAATTTTGGATAGATATACAGTAAATTACATACCAGTGAAGTTCATGCAATTCGCCAAATTCACATAGATGTCAATTGATTAAAATAAAATACGCTCCTGTAGAAATGTTTAAGCATATAATTGCCCTATAAGACAGTTACACAAAGACTGATGCCAACATGAACTACAATTCAATGTCTTTGATCTCTTAAAAATATAAAAGTACTTTGTTGAACCCAACTGTAACAAACATTTTTAACAATTCTTATAAACTATAAAAAGGTTCAGCAAAAATACATAAAATAAATGAACATCAAAATAGCTGTTTTAAACTTTCCTTTTGATAATGCTTTTTTCTTACAATAAAAAATATTTTTTATGGCTGTAATCTGTTTTCTTTGCTCAGGCAACAAATGACTAAAAATAACTTTTGGCTTTCTTCTTTTATTTGGCAAAATATATTATCCTAACCCCCTGATGGTATGAATCACCTACAAAAATGTATTGTTCTGCAGGGATGTCTAAATGCACTGTAATCCATTGATAATGTTTTTTATCTCTATTGTTAGTACAGGTATGGGACTCGTTATTCAGAATGCTCAGGACCTGGGGTCTTTCGGATAAGGGATCTTTCTGTAATTATTTAAACAGTATTTAAACCCAGTAGTATTATTTTGGCTCTAATAAGGATTATTTATATCTTAGTTGGGATCAAGTACAAGGTTCTGTTTTATTATTACAGAGAAAAAGGAAACCATTTGTAAAAATGTGAATTATTTGATTAAAATGGAGTCTATGGTAGATGGCCTTTCTGTAATTCGGAACTTTCTGGATAATGGGTTTCCGGATAAGCGATCCCATACCTGTATATGGTAGTGGGTTGGTGTATAGAGTACATGTATGTGGTTTGTTATTAAAATTATATCTGTTTTATGGAGTATGTAATTATGTCTAGTGTGCCAGATATAACCCATCCCCTTATGGATTTTAGTATGCATTCTATTTATAAATCCCCGATTCTGTAATTTAAATATAAATATTGTAACTTATCTGATATACAATATTCTTCATTAGACAATTATTACATCAATAAAAAATGCATTTATACATTTTTAAAGTGCATTTTTAAAGCATATGTAAATGTGATGTTGGCTATTGTTTTGACTCAACAATAGCAACTTTTCTTTAAGAAGTTTTATTAGCTGCACTTTCCAGATTCACAAAAGCTATATTAAACCCCTTTAATATAGCTTTTACTAATGCTTAATTTTTCTTTCATGATTTGCAAAATATGTTTTAGTCATGGAAAAAAAAACCCCCTCTATTTTTCACAATTTATTATTCAACAACACTGCATCAAATCCAAATGCAAAAATCCGCCATCTAAAGCCTCGAGTTAATGGCAATTGTCCCCTTTACAACTGGAAGATATTTCTTTGCTTCGTGGTTTTAGAGGTTTTCAGGGTTTTTGACAAATCACAGTTTTTTTCAGGATTTTCGTGTTCTTTTTTCTGCATCTTTTTTTCATTCGTTCTTTTTCAATTTTTATTTATTGATACATGACTGACTTCTTAGAACCATGATAATCCGAATGTTGTTAAAGGCCACCCTTAATGTGCACAAAGGAAAAATTGTTCACGTACAAGAACCATTTTATATATTCCAAATATTTTTTTGGTAGCAACTTACATTCCCCCATTTTTCAATGTGCAAAAACCTTGTGGTTCAATCAATTCAATGTTTGTGTTCAAAAAATGGGTTAAATTGTGTCTATAGAAATCATGATGTGTGCACATGTTCACGCATAACTTGAGGCGACACTGATCCAATATACAAGGAATGTGCACAGCAACAAAGTGTAAAAGATCAGATTCTGTGTATGTTAAAATTATTTATCTCACTAGATTATGCAGTACAAGCTTTTATCGGCACAATGATACATAAAGCATTGGACAGAAAGAGTTTTGCCAAAAAAGCAATTTTTTTTAGCAGGCTAGAGCAAAAGACTGGCCTTGTGTTCATGTTATATATATTTCAAACCTGAGGCACCAACTGGAAAAGGGTCATTAACAACTCTATATTATCAGTGATTTTTTTTTCCATTTAAATACCTCTCATTGTCATCAGATCAAGTATCTTTATGGTTATGAGGAGGTTAATGTTTATCTAGATTGCTAAAAAAATGTTAGTTTGATCCATAAGATTAAATATAATTTCTATAAAGAAGCTGTTATGTAGCCATGAAGATTGCCATTGAAGATCCAATGGGGTGGTTAAGCATTTGTTTGAATAACAGATATAAGATAAGCTTTTCACAGCTTGTAAAACAACAGGCAAATTACTTGAAAGAGTATGTTACAGACACTACCATTATATTTAAGAGGAAGAGGCTCAGCTTCTGTTGCAAAGAAAGAGAGAGGTTGTAAAGCTTGTCCAAGCCCAGTGGAAGTAACAGTCCTGATATTAATGTATGTTGCAAAAAGTAAATATACAAGGACAACAATACACTTTACTTCAGAAAAGTGAACTTTAACTCTTTAGGATCATTACTATAATGCAAAGATTGGAACATTATGTTCTCAGCAAAACCACAGAACAAAAATGGTTGACCTGTGCAGAGATGTTAAGCCACTACTATTCTCAATGTATTCACCTTGAAAAGAAAAGTAAATATTAAAGACCAATTTAGGTCGCTTAGAGCAATTGTAAGGAGGGTGATAGGAAGAAAGTTGAAAGAACTGAAAAACAGACACAAACACTGGAAACAAGTGCTGTAAAGCAGCAAACAAAAAAGCAACAATGAAACACAAGGAATTGATTGCTTTACCTGCAAAAAGGAATCCTAATATTTTAAAGCACATTTCAATAGTTAAAAGATGGGAATTTAGTATGTAGCTTCATTGAAAAAATATTTTTGTTACATGTGCTTTGGAAAGCATGTTTCCTATTTTCTAGGAACCTGGTGGTTTAGCTTTCTATACACCTGGAGAATTTTAAATGGCAACTAAATCAGACAAAAAACTTAAAATACCTTTATCTGCTTGTCAAAAAAACATTTCTGAGTAGTGGTCTGGCTGTTACCACTACAGTACATGTACTTGTCTCCTATAGAATATTTTGATGGATAGGGGCATTTATTACAGTTTTCTGATTACAGTGACTGGTAAAATTATTCATGTGCCTTGCCATGGCAGTTTTTCAATTTCTATTTATTCCATGGCACGTGTTAGAAAATTATATATATGTTTTAATATAGGGTGTTTTATTGTTTATAGAGACCTACTTTGATACAATTTTTAGCACAAAATAATAGCTATTACTGCGCCAAATTACAGAACACATTCTTTTGACTGTTGGTGGATGGGATCACCACTGGTGATAACTTGTACAGTACTGAAATGGCCGTAATTTTCAACATGTTCTTTTGAGAGTCCATAAAGAGAAACATAATGATTTTGTCAGAGGAACTAATGCTAATTGTGTAAAAAGTAAATGGGACATGATAGCTGGTTTATATGCATGTGTATCTGTATGGCAGTTCTACTCAAATGTATTTATATATGCAAAAAAAGCATGTTTTGTAAACAGAAAAAGCAAATAGTTTGCTGCCTCATTAGAAGGACACAAATGGCAGGTCATCGGCTCAATTCCTTGTGCAAGATTAACTGCAAAACACTAAAACAGATTCAAAATTGAGTGGGCATTGGTGCTATTAACATAGGTAATTTCACCCGTAAATGCAGCTTAGTGTCCACCAATGCACCTGTTCAGCCTGCTCTGCTGCATTGTGCAGAAGTGCACACTCTGATGCAAGGTTGCCCTTTAATTAACACCAGTTCGAGCCTACAGGTAACACAGAAGTCTTCAACACAAAAGGAAGGGAAAATGAGGTTAAAAAAATAAATATAAATTCATCTGACAGCAGTAAATGAATTAGAATGTATGTAGCCATAAAACTGTTATTTGGCTAACAAAGTAAAAAAGCAACAATTAAAGTTCTTCAGAAGTAATACAGAATAAAACTCTTTGCTAGAAAAACTATCAAACACAATTTAATAACGAAGAGTCCTTGGTAATATAAATAAATATGCTAGCAACATTAATGAGAAAGACAACAATGAAAAGGCATTTCTCAAATACCAGAAAACAAATGGAGAATATTTTTTAAAAGTTATGTACATACAACTTAGCAGATGATTTCTTAATTCTCATGGTCACATTTTCCTTAGATTTGAGTAAAAAAAGAACTAAAGAAAACAAAAAAAAAGGTGCTCATTCTTTGTTTTGTGATCTGCTGGGTAACCTCAGACAAGAGACTTATGGGTTCCAGATTCCTATAACAGGTTCAGAGTTAGTAAAATCTTAATTACTGTGTAACCTTTTAGGCTAAATATTAACAACAAACCAATATTTTGAAAATAACCTGTGCACTCTGTTGCATTTAAGGAAAAACTAGATGTAAAACATATGCATAGTTAAATATCAGTGGCCTCCATGTTCTATTGATTTTTTTTATTATTTACTTGCACTCATGAATAAAGTACCCCAGGCCAGTGCATTATTTGAAGAAGGGGGGTTTGACCCAAGTTAGGGAAGGTAAGCAATACAACCATTCTTTCTCTTTTATAGCATCAAACTAGTCTGTTTCCTGGTAAGCTGGCTGCTTTTTCACTCCTTAAGTTAAATAGTGTAAACCTGGTCATGCAGTTTTAGAAAATGTTAGACATTGATGTTAGCTTTGAAAAAACTGGTCCAATAAATGCCCCAAAAACTGATTGCCTGATCCAGATAAAAAGCTTTTAAACACACATGCTGGTAAATATGTTTAGAATGATCTGGAAGAGACCAGATAAACGTCTGTTAATTCTGTAGTCAGATCTGACCATTTTAAGTCTGTTTCAGAGCTACATTTTTGGGTCATATTCCAAGTAACTTCTTATAGGTTGGGATGGAAGCTGAAGAAAGCGCTTTGAAAATGCTTCTTCTTTCTCTGCAACTGAATTTTAGAGCACCTAGTTGCCTAAAAGCTGTGATGTGCACTTTAATTGACTTCATTTCACTAGCCACCAGGGCTTAAAAAAAACAAAACACAATTAAAAATAACAATAACATTGAAGCCTCACAACAGCTTTTTTTAGATGCAGGTGTGCATAACTAAAAGATCACAATCAAGAAAATCAGAACCCAGCAGTTCAAGATGGTTTTGTTATTGCCCATTGTACCACTGTACCTCCTGAAAAGTAAAAATTAATTATATAATATCAATGGAAAGATGCTCAAACACCAGTATTCCTACCATCACTGCTCCTAAATACTCATTATTACTGAGTGCACAGCTAGAGCAGAGTTTCTATGGAAACCAACAGTGCCATCTCTTTATTGGCTGCTAGGTTGGAGGGCGTGGTTAGTAACCTGAGTTAAAAAGAACTGAGCATGGTAAATTAGCCAACAGCCAAAGCAAATTCCTAAGGTAGGGGATCAAGTGAGTTAGGGGATGCTAGAGCGTTACTATTTTTTAATAACCAGAGTGGCAGGTATTTAAAGAGTTCAAACAAGTTTACATACTAGTAAGCTGAAAAAAGAAAAAAAATTAATGTCCATGAATGTGTGTTGAAAAGCGAGGCTAATTTAAATATAATTACTGCATATGTGTGCGTACATATAATACAGTGCTCCCCCTAATTTATTACTCAATGTGAAAACATAACTAAGCATTTATTCTGACCTGCTCATCTCCCTGCAAACACAATTAATAAAAACTATGTCCCCCGAAGGCATACGCACAAGGCCAAATTGAAATTAGAGAGAAGTTAGACATGGTGTTCCCTATCTTCTAGTTGGCCGCAAAAAGATCAAATTACCCGTATCATGTCTTGCTGTGACCAACCATGCTAGATTGCACTGCTCACTTTCTTGTGAGGAGAATAGAAAGGAAAATTGCTTCTCCTAGATTGCAAAAAGCATTATATACAGTAATGTTAGCATGATATAAAAGACTTTGCTTAGGTTTTTGTTAATGATCCCACATGCTATTTTATAGAAGAGCAAGTAACAAACAAAACACTGGAAATTCAGCTATCGTTTCCCCATACAAAGTTCATGTTTACAATACATTAAAAATAAATAAACAGTATGAGTCTAAAGAACAGAATTGAACAGAATTTTTTCTGCATATCTTAAATAATACTATTAATAAGGTTCTATTATATTTTTTTCCATAAGCCAGCTCATTTTCTACAGAGGTCAAAAGATGAATTTTATTATTGAACACAACACAATACATACAAAGGATGGAATATTTTATACCATTTCAGATGGATACAGTCTAGAATGCTGATAAAATACGGTATAACTGGGACTTACTGATTCTAAAGGGAATTAATTCTTAATAAAGAGGGCAAAACATAAAGCAACCAATTCTATGTAATGGGATATGTTCTAGTACAGGCTATGGAGGGCTGTGTAGATAAATAAATATATTCACAGTACATATATTTATTTTCATTGGATACATCTTTCTGTTGAAAAATAAAGGCAAAACACATAAAATCTTTGTATTATGTTGATACTCAGAGGAATTTTTATATTTCTGGTTTTCTAATGGGTCAGTTAATTAGACTTTGGTTTCTGGTTTGTTTTTCTTTTTTCCATTACACAGTTGTTTGTAGATACATACATGCATAATGCTCCAACTGATGTCACACAATTATCTTTTTTGATATTTTGTACAAGTGCTTAAATGAGGCCCACCACTGCTAGCGCATGAGCAAATGCTTCTGCATACATGCTTAAAGGTACACTAGTTGTCAGTGTTTCTAAATTCTCTGAATAAAATGTTGATTCTTCATAAATAACTGCTATCACTTTTAAGGCTACTACTAACACTATATAAAGCAAAAGAGATGCTAACCTAAAGCCTTGCAATATTCTTTATTCCCTACTGACTGCAAAGCAAATGACAGAAAAACCCCAACAAAGTATGGTTTTTCATGTACAAAAAGATCAAATGAAAGATGATATTGTACATGCATTATCCCTAAAGTAAAATTATCATGAAAAGGCAGGAAACATTTACATTTATTGCAGTGTGATCAAGCCTCTGTAACAGTTATTGCTTTGGTTCAAAAACTGTAATGATTCTTTAATAAATGTGTATTCAAGCTTGTTTATATGCCAAAAAGGCATTATTTGTTTTTGGTTACTTACTCAAGCATGTAATGAGAAACAAGAGCTAAAGTAGATGCTTGATTGACAATTGTACCCTCAGACTTTTTTTAATCTTAGATTGACTCATATTTACAGAACACTTTAAATTCAAATCTGCTATTTATTGCAGGCGTGTCTTTCTTATGCACAGAATTTAAAATCAGCATTCTGAATCCCCTGCACTAGATAAAGGGCCATCTGTATTTTTGTTTTACAAACACTTGTGTATAAAAAACAACCAGTATTTGTATTCCGTTCAATAGTTATTGTCTTTTGTATATTTAAAAGCTTTCCATTTCATGTTAATAATGTATGTGTAGGAAAGTAAACGGTTTGCCTTTTGTACTTTAGGCAGTCCATTAAGGACAAGCACAGCAAAGAGCTGGTCCTATGTTATATTTGGTATTTCCCTGGTAGTTTAAAAGTTGGCCAGGGGTGTTCCTTAGTCTATAAATGGGGAAGGCACCCTATGGGAGAACCTGAGGTGGACATAAGCCTAAGTAGGAGAAGGCGGTGTTAGAAAAAATTTGTAAAAGGCACGATTAGGCTCCAATAATGAGCCCTGAGCATTCACTAGCCCTGGGGAATAGTTCACCTATGACATTGTCTGAAATATCTTTGAAGTGTTGATGATTGTACCATCTGAGCAGTATCACCAATGAGTTTATGTAACATCTTGTAAATAAAAAGTTATTATTTGTTGTGACATAACACACTTGATCTCACAATAACTTGGCACCCAAGTTATTGTGAGATCAAGTTCTGTGTGTGTAAATTCAGTGTGGTTAACCCTTCCTCCCCTAGTGAATCCACCTGAGGGGAATAAGGGAGATACCCATCTTCTATATAGTGTTACATATGTGTATGACACCCTTGATTGGAGCCAATATACTGGTTTCTTAGCATGAATTTTATTATGATGTGTATTGTACTGGCGCTTTACATAGATTAGACATCATTCCCATTTGTCCCTGCCCCAGTAGAGCTTACAGTATAAGATTCCTATCACTTTCACACACATTTTAATCAGTTTTCTAAAGGGGGTCAATTTACCTGCCTGTATGTTTTTGGAAGGAAAACTGGAGTACCCAGAGGAAACCCACACAGACATTCAGAGAACATACAAACTGCTTGCAGATAGTGCCCTGGCCATAATTGAATAACTTATTTTTTTGCTATTTAATCAAGTGCTTCTTCATATAAAATATATAATTATTAACAATTCATACAAAAGGATTAAAATACAAACACACAACTGGAGATGGAGCTCTCCATGAAGCAGTCAAATGCCGAGGCACTTGCTATCAACAAAAGTAAACAAAAAAATTAAATAAACAAAACCCTATGCTTACAGGCATTCTGCAAGAAAAGAAAAAAAGTGGTTTATTCCAAAGTTTCAGCCTCATAATATGAGCTTTCCCAGGCACTAATAAGGGTTACAAAGACATACTGAACAAATAAAGAAGCTCAATGATCTATATTCAGTACAGAGAGTGTTTGGGTTGAGTCTTTTTTTACCCTACACAGCTATAGCTGTTTTAAAAATGCACAGCAATGCAACTGTTTATTAAACACTATTTTAGCCTTCTTAAGGTCAAGAAAGCCATCTATAAAAAGCTTGAAATAGTTATTTATAGAAAAGAATATTAAAGGTTATGTATTTTAAATTCAGTCATGTGAATTTAGTATAAAGGTCATAGGAGACATAAAGAAAAACCATAGAACAGTACAGAAAGCAGAAGTCACTTGTATCATTTTAGAACCCGCCAATAGGAACATGAGTTGATTTAGAAGTTAATGGATCCTTACACTGACAACTCTACAGTATTTTTACAGTATGTTTTATGGCTTTTCCAGCAAAAATGTTTAATTGTTCAATAACTGGAGCTTGCAAAACCATGTATCAATTACACAATATTCTTATTTGGCCACATGTAGTGAAACACTTTTATTACCTTTGTGATAGAAGCCACACCCCTCAATCATAATCATGGAAGAAGCAAAAAGTTCCTTCTTGTCTAAAGTTCTTTGATTTGGCATTATGAGAATTGCAAACAAATGTACTTCCTTTTGAGGGAAAAAAAGACATAGAAAATTAGTATTGCAATGTATGTTATTTCTTTGGATTTCGCAATTGTTGAGATCTAGTAACAGCCCCATGAAATCCTTAGGACAGCTACAATCATGGCCACAATGGGACACATGCAGCAGTGTATACCACCTTTTCTTTGTGATATTGATTGCGAGAAATAGCAGCACACTTTGTTTTTTAAGTTTGTCTCATTGCACATCACAATATATGGTTATGTACACTACATAGAATGCTGAACTGTAGACATTTCTTTATATGTATATATATATATATATATATAGTTCTTTCTCCTACAGTTAAGCCCTACCCTGTGCATAAAGAGGATATAGACAAAAGGACTTCTATCTATATAAGTATAAATCTGACTTTTATATAGTTTTAGTTTGACTTTATACTGACATTTCAGAAACAAAGCAAAAGAATGGTGGCAACATTTATAAAAGCAATTTAAGCTTTTATATATAAAAACCTGCTGGTCATGCTTGGTTTGTGTGCAAAAGAGGTACCTAAATTTGGCCAGAGGTTATGGGATAATCCCTCAATATGATAGCCACTGAACTAATGAAATTTGGTAATGGACCTAAATAAATGTAATTGATCAGCCCTCAGGACAATTGGTGCATCAATTAACAGAAGTGCCAGCCATGTATTTTTGGACTGACCTTGTGTTGACAAAGGCCTCTGGACACAAAAATGAGGCTAGGGTAAATCTTCCCTTAGGAGTAAGGTTGGAGTAAGGTTCTCAGTGGGGTCCCTCAGAGTTCTGTACTGGGTCCACTTTTGTTTAATTTGTTCATAAATGACTTAGGGGAGGGTATTATGAGTAATGTATCAGTGTTTGCAGATGACACAAAACTCTGCAGACCAGTCAATTCTATCCAGGATGTGACATCCCTGCAGCAGGATCTTGACCAACTGGCAATCTGGGCAGCTAAGTGGCAGATGAGATTTAATGTGGATAAATGTAAGGTCATGCACCTGGGATGTAAAAATATGCAAGCCCCGTATACCCTTAATGGGACTGCACTAGGCAAATCCATAATGGAGAAGGACCTTGGAGTCCTTGTAGATAATAAACTTGGCTGTAGCAAGCAATGCCAGGCAGCAGCTGCAAGGGCAAACAAGGTTTTGAGCTGTATTAAAAGGGGTATAGATTCACGGGAGGAGGGGGTTATTCTTCCCCTTTACAGAGCACTGGTAAGGCCCCATCTAGAATATGCTGTTCAGTTTTGGTCTCCAGTGCTCAAACGGGACATTATTGAGTTAGAGAGGGTCCAGAGAAGGGCAACTAAGCTGGTAAAGGGTATGGAAAGTCTCAGTTATGAAGAAAGACTGGCCAAGTTGGGTCTGTTTACACTGGAGAAGAGGCGCTTAAGAGGTGACATGATAACTATGTATAAATATATAAGGGGATCATATAATAACCTCTCTAATGTTTTATTTACCAGTAGGTCCTTCCAACGGACACGAGGGCACCCACTCCGTTTAGAAGAAGGGAGGTTCCATTTAAATATTCGGAAAGGATTTTTTACAGTGAGAGCTGTGAAGTTGTGGAATTCCCTCCCCGAATCAGTCGTACTGGCTGATACATTATATAGCTTTAAGAAGGGGCTGGATGGATTCTTAGCAAGTGAGGGAATACACGGTTATGGGAGATAGCTCTTAGTACAAGTTGATCCAGGGACTGGTCCGATTGCCATCTTGGAGTCAGGAAGGAATTTTTTCCCCTCTGAGGCAAATTAGAGAGGCTTCAGATGGGGTTTTTTGCCTTCCTCTGGATCAACTTGTAGTTAGGCAGGTTAGGTATAGGCATTATGGTTGAACTTGATGGACGTATGTCTTTTTTCAACCCAACTTACTATGTTACTATGTTACTATGTTACTTAAAGGAAACGTAACACCAAAAAATTAAAGTGTATAAAAATAGTTAATATATTATGTACTATTGCCCTGCACTGGTAAAAGTTGTGTGTTTGCCTCATAATGACCACTACAGTTTATATAAATACCCTGCTGTGTAGCCATGGGGTCAGCCATTTAAATTGAAAAAAGGAGAAAAGGCACAGGTTACTAAGCAGATAACAGATAAGTAGCATAGATTCCCATTGTATTCTACACAGTTTATCTGTTATCTTCTTAAGTAACCTGTGCCTTTTCTCCTTTTTTCAATTTAAATGGCTGCCCCCATGGCTACACAACAGCTATTTCTATTAACTACAGTAGTCTTTCTGAAGCAAACACACAACTTTTACCAGTGCAGGGCAACAGTACATTATATTTTAATTATTTTAAAACATTTTTATTTTTTACTGTTACTGTTCCTTTAAGGGACACAAAAAGATACAAATTACATTTTGGTAGTGGAAAGGTTTCTTCTCTTTTTTATAGTAAAAAAATAACAGTTATAAAATGTCTGCCCTAAAGAGGTCAAATTGGCATACAGTAAAAAGTTTAAAGAAAATGTTAAATAACTTTTAGGGAAGCCAGAAAATGTAATTATTTAAGAAATGTGACAATTATTGCCAAATAGTCAGAAAAATGAAATTACTAAGCAACGTAACCAGTATCGAGTTAAAAAAATGAAAATATAGGAAAATGTATCAACCATTGTAAATTGTAAGGATCACTGAATAGTTCCATGAACAAATAAAGACAAGAGTTATGAAGGTTGAGTTATGAAGGTCATGGTTCTAATATCCTCATATTTGCCATTGTTTTAATGATCACTCAGCACTAACAAAGACTGAGATTCTCACTGAGCCCAATTTACTAGGTTAGATTTTAAAGATGATTCAAAGGGCCCGATTCACTAAAGTCCGAAATAAGGAGTGCTATTTATAGCATGCGTTAAAAATCTTATCACTTCTTATTTTTCGCTAAAAGGACACTTGTCATAATTAAGAAGCGATGTTCTTGGCGTTATTTATCTTGCGACAACATATTTTCAAGCAACGTGCTGCGTAATATGTTGTGCGCTGCGTAATATATTGCTTGAGAATATGTCGTCGCAAGATAAATAACGCCAAGAACATCGCTTCTTAATTATGACAAGTGTCCTTTTAGTGAATCGAGCGAAAAATAAGAAGTGATAACATTTTTAACACATGCTATATATAGCACTCCTTATTTCGGACTTTAGTGAATCGGGCCCAAAGCTTTTCTGTTATATAGAATATATAAGGCCTACATTACACATTTAAGTGAATACCTTTACAACACAAGTGGATTGTTATTTCGTAATGTGGGCAATTTTCGAAAACCTGGAACTTCATATAAACAGCATGGTACCAACATATAAATCTTAACATGATGCTAGATTGATATAGAACAAAAAAGATAGATTTTTAGATATGCAAACAGAGGGAGTGATGACAGAATATGTACTTTTTATTTCCAGTGTTAAAATATGAGAGATTGCCACTGAGCTGAGGCAATTATAAAAATATTATTGAATTATACATTAGTGAGCTGAATCTAAGAGACTAAATTTATTATAATTTATTGAATATACTAAAACCTGTAAATGGGCTTACAACTGTCAGAAAAGAAACTATTATAAAGAAGCCTTTAGCAAAATTTTGGGGCACGATAATAAAATGAAATCAACGTTAAAAAGATCAAGACTTAAACACCTGGATCTCTTTGGTAAGGAATACATTTATAAAAACTAAGAACAACCTGTGGAGAAATTAATACTGAATTAATAATTATTGCCTTTAGTTAGCATGTAAATAAAGCTGAAAAAGCTAAAAGAATATACAAAGTGATGTTTGTAATCATTTTAAAACTGTTACAAAGCAACAATAACACACATAAGAAAATGCCTAACAAATAGATGAAATGCCTTGGATCTATTTAAGTTTTCTAGAGCAAATTATGGCTCATATCATGCCTCCCAACATTTTCCATTGAAGAATCATGACCAGTACAAAAGTGAATATATGCTTCTTTTACATGCAAAGTCTGTACCTGTTGATCCAGTACTTACAAATAAACTCTCTCTTGGCAATGAATGTCCTATTTTATATTAGAGAGGATTTCTGTCTATAGTTCAATAGAGAGCCACGAATGGCATTTGACCCTTGTTTGTCTTCCTGTGTAAGAAGATTTAAAACCCAATAAATTCTACAGAGCTTATCTGCTATATAATCTGTGCCTTTTTTGTTCTTTTCAATTGTTAGTGTTACTGAATGACCCCAATCCACCTAAGCTCCATCCGCCTATGGGCAATGGGCATGCCTGTGATCTATGTATTAATACAGCCCAATGTAGGAACACATTTTAGGTATAGTTTCCACTGGAAACTGATTAGATAAAATTAAAAAATGCATACATTATTGATGAAGAAACTGGACAAATGACTTTTATATAAAGCATAAACTGACTCAAGGAGAAACCATACTCAACTGGAATGTTAAGCCAACCCTCTTGTTATGGCCTTTCTCAGTAGTAACAGGAACTTTCTAAAGTTCAAAATAATAAATCATTTATTGAACATCACGCCATGTAGGTAGTTATCTACAAATAGGCCAATATTTTGAGATCATTCAGCCACTACTATCTGGTCACATATAATGGGAAAATTGCACTGTGGAAGAGAAGACCCCCTTATAAGGAGCCTCTTCTAGGCTGAACTCACATACATGCAAAAAGAGGCTACCAAGAAAGAGAGAACTCACAGTCCTCACCCAAGTGTCCTACACAAGTGAAGCCACTGGCTGTCAGTCAGTTCAGATCAGAACAGCCTTAAATTTAAAATTACTAGTCAAACAAACCTGTGAAGAGGAACTACATTGTACTTATTCATGGTCTGTAATGAAGTTATACATAGTGACAGATGTAAAATGTAAGAGAGAGTTAAACAATAAAAAAGAAAAGAAAATGAAGTTCATAGGCATAATGTAATAAAAGTCCTTAAAAAAGAAGGAAAGGTTCAACAATGGGGGTGCCAAATATTAGGCAACCCCCTCCCATGATTACCTGATACCCTGGGCCAGTGCTCTTGTTAACAAAAATCTGCCCTAGCCCAGGGTATTTGTAAGCATGCAGTCCTCTTCTTTCTGTCTTTTTTATTCAAAATCCCAGGGTCAATGCATGTGCAGGAGAGATAAAAACGCGGCTTTCTTGTTAACGTTCAGCTTTTCACTCTACTGTGCATGCGCACCCTCACAAAGTCAGAAGAAGAAGGAGCAGGATAACAGGAGCACCGACCCAGGGTGTCAGGTAAGTAATTACAATCACTGAGGGGTGCCTAAAATTTGGCCAGAATTTATCATTTATAAATTTGACATTATCCAGAATGCTCGGGACCTGGTTTTCTGGATAAGGGATCTTTATGTAATCTGGATCACCTTACCTTAAGTCTACTAAAAATTAATTTAAACATTAAATAAACCCAATAGAATTGTTTTCTCCAATAAGGATTCATTATATCTTAGTTGGGATCAAGTACGAGTTTTATTATTACAGAGAAAAATTTAATTATTTGCTTATAATGGAGCCTATGGAAGATGGCCTTCCTGTAGTTTGGAGCTTTCTGGATAATGGATTTCCGGATAATGGATTCCATACTTGTATTTTTGACCCATCAGTAAAAATTAGGCATTTTATAGTTTGCACCAGTGTGCAGTGTATGTAATAAAACTGAAAAAGCTGCTTTCCTAGTACAAAGATCTATGCCACCTTTAAGCAGTGTTATGCAGGCTTAAATTCCCAATTTAATAACATTCTAATTAAAAATCTAATTTAACATTACGCAATGCAAATTTTTGTTAATATTTATGTAAATGATGTTCAGGTTTTTTTGCTCTCATTTCCAATACTGTCTAATATAATGTTGATAGAGAAAGGCAACTTGCTACTGGTTATGACTGTATTTAGTTAAACAAGATAAAAGAACATTTAATTTAATTTGATATTGTGATAACACAACACAGTAATACACACTGTACTAACATATTACAGGAGAGGGAGGGGTATTTAAAAGTCTTGAAAACAAATATATTTACAATTGGGCATATATATATATATATATATATATATATATATATATATATATGTGTGTGTGTGTGTGTGTGTGTGTACAGGTATATATATATATATATATGTTTAGTCTAGGTTTGTGAATTTTCTCAAGCCAGACACAGCTGGATATGGATATTCATGCCATCTTCTTCTTGGATTGTAAAGGTTTTTTGAGTTATTAGATAAGTATTTGTGCGTTTTTTTGTAAAAAATAATGTCTGTGGCAGGCATGAAACATTTATTTAAAATATATGAATCCATCTTTACTGCACCCATCTAACACTCGAGCAATGCCTAAATGCCTGCATTCCATCTTTGACAATATTTTCCTTTTTATTTAGCACAAAGCACATGAAATCTATAATCCATGACATCTGTATTATACCTATATATTATAGTGTAGCTGCTACAGTATGGTGCCTATTACTCTTAGATCAGTGCACAGGCTGTATTTTCTATAAAGAGCACAAAGGCCTACTGCTGTCAGAGCTACACATTTATTATCTGTGTCTCAAAGAGTAGGTGTGCAGTGGCAATATATATATATATATATATATATAGTATGGGATCCCCCTTTTATTCAGAAAGAACCAGATTAAGGAAAGGCCATCTGCCATAGATCACATTTTAAGCAAATAATTGTCATTTTTAAAAAGGTACCTTGTACTTGATGGTAACTAAACTGCATGAATCCACTTTGGTGGCACAACAATCCTATTGGGTTTATTTAATGTTTAAATATTTGTTAGCAGAATAAAGGTCTTGTGATCTAAATTACAGTAAGATCCCTTAACTGGAAAACCCCAGGCCCCATGGATTCTGGATAAGAGATGTTATACATATACTGTAGATAGATAAACAAATTAATATCATCTCTATATTTTTTCTGTCTCTCTTTCTTTGTTTATATAAGTTAATGTTGCCTCTATATTTTAGCAGCAATATATATGACAGTGAATGATGCAAGTGAAATACAAATAGCACTCCCAGGACTTAGCTGCGAAAAAGAGGAAATACGTAATGGCCACCATCTCAGGCAGGCCTCTGACATTTACCAAGATAATAAAGATAGATGTCATATGATCGAGTGTAAATTTAGCCTAGCTATTTTTCCTGTTGTGCACACAGCTTAAATCCTGTTAGTGCTACCTCAATAATTCTATCCTTATCATTTTATTTTCAGGGTATACCTTGGAATTTACAACATAAAATGTAATCTAAGGGCATCAGCATCCCAAACCATAGCACGATAAAGCAGGATCCATTGTAGTGATGTGGTTTTTCACATCATGGTTAAGAATTAAAAGATTGCAGATATACTGCACTGCAGTAACTCAATATGGCACTAAAGAGAGCAACAGGAGGAAGCAGGATAAGTAGAATTAGACAAAGAATCCAATAGTGACAAACCTTAATATGTTGAATTTGCAGCAAAAGCACATCCTATTTTCTCCCACAGACAATCCTGATAAGAACACACTACCCAGTGCTGTATTTCCCAACACTGGTAATTGCAATAAGCACTATAAATTCATTTTAGGATAGACATGTCACTGGCAAATGTATTTGTCTGTGTGTATAGATTTTATTTGCTGTCATCTAGGATGTGTATAGCAATTTATTTTGAAAGATCACACATCTCTATAATCTATTGCATGGAGATTGTCCCTTGACATTGACCTGCATTTCAGTTGTGCCTGAAACAGATAAAGCCTTGAAGGTTTACCTGGTAACCACGTTGCCAAGCCTGTTGTGAAGTTTTGTGAATTAAGTCAAAATGCAAATCAGTTAAAAATGATTCACACACTGAAACATGTAAGTCAAACTGGAATCTTAACAAATTCTTCCATTTCAGATCCTTGATTCAAATATAATACCTGCACATTGATACTCAGCTGCAGGCTGCCAGTAGGAAACCATTCCCCACCACTTCTATGCATAAACCATATATTTGTTTCCATGTATAGACTGTTTGGCTTTTATTTGGGTTTATGCAGGGACTGTTGCAGCAAGATAGCTGAAAGTAAAGAAAAACCTTTAAAAGCAGAGAGATTTATTCATATATTCTGTCGCAATATTAAAAACAAAGCCTTTGGGATTCTTGCTTTCTCTAATTAGTTTTCATATTTTCTACAGATGCTGATGCTAAATTGTCCGCAGACAAGGCTGCCAGTATTTGTGCTGCATCTGGGCTTGAAGTGCTGACGATTCAAATCTAGAATCTGCTTAATGAGACTGCTCTATGGCGAGTCAATTACATGAATTTCAAAAAAAATAAAAACAAAAAAACCCCCAGTGCTACATCTGCAGTACCAAAAATGACTATTCTTTTCCCATGAGTGATTTTTAGATCCCAGGAAAAGGAAGGTGGGGGGGGATCTCAAACTGTGTGTTTAATACTCAGCTAATCTGATCCAGCCAATTAGATCCAACATATTAAATGACCCCAGCAACTGACAGTGACAACCATCATTTGGAAACATTTCACTTTAATACTGAAAAATATGCCATTATAAAATTTTTGAATATAATTACTGATTTTCAACATTATTTCCTCCATTTAATTTTAACTCCTTCATTTTTTGTTTTCTTTTCTTTTTTTAAATAAAGCCTCTTCTCCGAAGCGACAAAATGACATTAACTCATCATGCTCATCTGAACCGGAATACCTTTGATTGCTTACACTGTAACCATAATTAAGAAATCATTGTACATTCAGAATGAAAATGCATTGGTAGATATGTTATTTAAAGGAACACTGAATATTTTGCAAATAAAAAAAGAATGGGAAGTCAAGAAATTAAAAAAAAAAACTGATTTGAATATTCATGCAAACACGTCTTAAATTAAACAGTACATTGGTTCTTTCACAGTAAAAGTATGATAGTACTGCGATTCCATCACAAAAGATAGAGCAATGGCACTTTAAGTATACCACTAGTGTATAGAGATAGCTGGAGAAGATGAGACTTGTGGGGTCAAAAGGGATGGTGTGCCCAGATGTGATCTCCAGTTCACTTGAGCGACCCTGGGGTACGTTGTATCCATGCGAGCCATGCAGCACTTGGTTTAGTTAGTCTCTTATATACATTACATTCATGCCTTCGTACAGCGTTCACCCTCTTGCACCAACACAGCAGAGAGCAGACGCTGCATGGTTATTCCCCCACATTCCAGCCTTTCAACCCCAAGTAGCATATTCTGACATTCACAATTCTTTCTCATGTGAATAGCACAGCAGGCCACCTAGCAACTGTCTCTTTAACAAACTGTTTCAGTATTGACAGGTGTAAGTTTTTTTTTTTTGTTTTTTTTTATTCACAATAAGGTAGCTTTGAAACAATTCCTATTTCAT
This sequence comes from Xenopus tropicalis, assembly GCF_000004195.4. Classification (NCBI taxonomy): domain Eukaryota; kingdom Metazoa; phylum Chordata; class Amphibia; order Anura; family Pipidae; genus Xenopus; species Xenopus tropicalis. The sequence continues at coordinate 124,521,324 of NC_030678.2, read as the reverse complement.
GGAAATGGCACAATTGTAGCGAATGTTACAGCAATGCACAACAACATTTGCGTCCATTTAAGAAGTGATAGCATCAGGGTGCAGTGTTTCCTCCCACTCAAACCCTCTCACCACTCTGCCCATAACCCACCCTGGCAAATCTAGTCTGACAAAGAGTGGGAGCCACAATCATAAACTCTATGGGTGCCATCTGTATTATAGGGTCCATTGTGCCAGTATGAAGAATCACATACTGTCTGGAGGGAATTGATTTCAGAAGCAGAGGAGTTGGCATCCCTTCTCTTCGATCTTTTTCTGTTTCTAAGGATAAAAACGAGCATACCAACTACTGTAAAGGCAGAGGTAACAAACACCAGCAGAAGTCCAGGGACCAGCACAGATATGGACACCCTGCTGGTCTCTAGGTAGGAATTGGGATGAGTGTTGGTCTCTGCTAAGCCAGTACTATTTTTATGAAGGGAATTAAGAGTTGGGGACATTTTTGCATACAGCAGTGGGCACATCATATCATTGGAAAGAAACCTGAAATCTTTTCCCCAGAACTCCTCTGGGAAATAACATTTGAGATCACTTACAATTACCTCTGGGCCAAGGCGCTCTGCCCACTGTTTGAAAGGCACATTATTGCAGGAGCAGTCCCACTGGTTGCCATGTAGATCTATCTGTATGATAGAAGTGAGCTGATCCAATACCCCAGCCACTGGGAGATACATAAAGTAATTATTGTGAAGACTTAATTTTGAAAGACTTACACCAGCGAACACATCCACAGGCAGAGATTTAAGAAGATTATTGTTTAGGATCAGGATCCTAAGATTAGGCATTGGATTAAAAGTGTTTGGGAGAATCAGCTGAATAAAGTTAAATTCCAGATTTAAATACTCCAGGCTCTGCAGACCAGTGAATTTATCAGGCATAAGAGTGTCTATACAGTTCTTATCCATATACAACCAGCGGAGATCAGTTAGATTCTGAAAGGTGTTGTTTTCCACCATTCCTATGTTGTTGTTTCCCAGATCCAGCAAAGTTAGGTTAACATAATCCACAAAGTGGGTTTTGCGAATAGTGTGAATTTTGTTCTCTCTCAGAAATAATTCCTGTACATTTGGGGGTTTGGGATCCAGGTCAGCCAGGCTTTTAACATTTTTGTTACTGCAGTCGACTTTCAATCCAGGCCCTAGAATTTGCTGCCCACAACTGCAGACAGCTGGGCATGCAAAGGCATGAGGTGGTTTCAGATGAGAGTGAATTTCCGACATGACAGCTGTAGGGCGAGTTTTTATTTGCCAGTTCCCAGGGATTTTGGTGCCCCCACTTGCTGAGGAGCCTGGAGTGGCAGATTCTTCTTGTCCACTGATTTTAAAAGGGGTCGGGATTGGCCCAGGATCATAGGTTTCATCTTGGGCAGGAGGGGCGGCCAAACTCGAATCCACTGCGTTTTTTAAGGGGCACAATTCTTGTTCTGTCGTTTCATTCAGATCGTTTCCTTGAAGCCTGGTGGGCGCTTCACAAACGACTCTGCCGATCAGTGCATTCTTTGGGATATTTTCTAGCCACTCCTTTAGGGATAAAAGATCGCAACTGCAGTCCCATGGGTTATCTTCCAAAAGGATCTCGGCTATGCCTGGGATCTGTTCCAAGACCCCCTCATAGGGCAAGGTCTTAACTCTGTTCCCCCGGAGATCCAGGTGTGTGATGGGCACGTACTGGAACACATTAGTAGGTAGTGTGCTAATGAGGTTGTCGTTTAAAATCAAAACCTCTAGCTTGTTCAGGTCCCTGAAAGCCCCCGGGTCAATGTCTCTTAGCAGGTTGAAGTCAGCCTGGAGATATTCCAGGTCATCTAGTCCCAGGAACGTGTGCCTCCTGAACGACTTGATCTTGTTGTTATTAATGTGCAAGCGCTTGACCAGCTGCAGCCCCAGGAAGGCACCGGGCACAATCTCATGCAGACCATTGTTCTCCATGTGTAAACTGACGGCATTGTAAAAGTTGGCAAACTCATTAGGGAAAAGCCTCGTTAAAGAATTCCCATGTAGGAACAGATGGTAAAATTGGGACGTAGGAGCTGAGAAATGCTGAAGGTTGGAGAATCCCTTTTTCCCACAGTCAACGTGCAGATCCCCCTCTACCTCGTTGCAAGAACACAGCTTTTCTTTGCAAACGTCCCTGGTAACGTTTCCACTTGCAAAACAAAGAGATATCTCCAGCAGCAGGATCCAAAGCAGCATTTTTAAACAGAGCAAGTCATCCCCGATCGCATTGCAAAGGGTTAACAATCCATCTCCACCAGAGATTCTCACACTCGCTCGTTTTCTTCCCCAAGACCGAAAGCAGCAATGAAATATGGGAGCGACAAGAATATCCGAGGGCTCCCCTCACTGCGATAATCCCAGACGGCTGTCTGTATTATACATCCACCAATGATCTGGCCACGTAGGGGTTTGTCAACTATGCAGCAGCAGCACAAAACATCCGAGCGATCAATTGCCGGACAATATGTGTCAGGTAGTAGAAATCGCCGTGGCACTGAGCATACCGCAGTTCTTGGGCACTGCCATGCTACAGACAGACAGGCACGGCGTAATGGTCGGAATGTGCAGAGCGGAAACCGACCTTGCCTTCCCCCCCGCTTTGTGTAGATCCCGCTTTGTGTGAATTAAATCGCTCTTTGGGCAGCCGAGTGCCCGATGCCTTTGCCTGTATCAATCTCTAATCCCTCTGTGCGCTGTTCACAGCCTCTTGGTGCTGAAATCACGCCCCAGTCTAAACATTCCCTGTCAAGCCAATGGCGCTGCAAAATTTCCGCAATCGCTGCGTTTCTGTGCTGTCCATTTCACCCTGGCCCCTTTCCTTCGCTGCTTTCCCCTCTTCTTTAGTATCCAGGCTGTGGGTTACAGTGCGCACACAGTGTATATGTGTGTGTGTGTGTCTGAGAGAAGGAGTGAGCTGCTAAGAGGCTCTGTTCGTTCCAGCCTGGTGCACTCTGAAAGATCTGACACCCTCTGCTGAGCTGCAGTGGCAAAAATCCATTTGCTGAGGGGATGCTGGAAAAAATCAATCAGCGCACAGGGCAAGCGTTAAAAATGTTGGTATTAAAGACCGGCGATCTACTGACACGCTTATTTTAAATGGGTAGTGGATTTTCCCTCTCAAGTTTAGGGACTGACAATAAGCTTCCCGACAGATAACAAAGTAAGTGAAGATGACGCGCATACACACACACACACACACACACATATATACGCACACACAGACGCACACATAGAATCATGCGGATCTACACAACCCATTAATAAGCCCAACGTTGCCGACAATAAAATGAGGATAGGATGGACAAAATGTGTGAGTTTATATGACTTCCATTTTATTTCCCTATGTAATGTCATTTTCCAATCCCTGTGCCCCATATAGACACATTCCTTTGCTCTTTTTTTGTCTTTGCTTTATGGAGTAAGTCGCAGATTGTACAGGTTAGGCAATTGTACTGTGTGTGTGTGGGGGGGGGGGGGGGGGGGGGAGTGGTTTTTGATGCAGTAGATATTTCATCTAAGCTCTTAAGATGTGCTAGTGCCTTTGGGCTCTCTGTGTGTCTGCAGTGTTTCGGTGGCCTCAGTGCCTGCCTTTCTGCTTTAGAGCTCTATGCAAACAGGTTTATTCCCCTATTCCTGCTTCACATCAAGAAGGCATGTGGAATGCAGCTGTGGCCTGGGGTGAGTCCATGGACTGGCAAAAAGGTGGTCACCAGATAGGAGATGAGTGCTTTAACATGACAGAGCTCCTGGCTGCAGAACACAAGAGTCAAATGAAATCAGAAAAGGAGGCAAGAAATCAGTGCTAACGTGAGCACATTCAGCTGAAGCCCTTGGTTGCATGGATGCTGCGGAATGCCTTTGGGAACTTTCAATCATTACTAGGCGCTTAACTACAGAACTACAGCTTCAGGGATGGGAAAGGAACAGAAAGGGGAGGAGAGAAGGTTGGTCATAGTGCCTATATATAGAAATGCCGCTCTAAACCATAAGGAATGTTCACTTGACTGTCCCTCATGAATACTAATGAGCCCAGGCTTTCAGAGTCTGCAGTTGCTAAAACAAATGAGACATCCAACCAACCCTACCAAGTGACCTTATCAAAGTAAATTAATTAAGATTTTACAGAGTCCTCGGCAGCCCTGGTCACTGCAGAGTCCTTCTGTCTCACATCCCTAGTATTTATTCGACTTGGATAATTTGGTAAAGATAGACGTAGGATGTGTTTTACATGAATTAACCATAGTTAGATCTCAGCTGAAAGACACAATGGGTTGCTAAATTCTGTACGACTCATTAGTTCTCATTTGCGATCTGGTAATCCGAAGCCACTATATCAGGTATGAAAATCATTTCTGACTTCAACTAGCATTCACAAGGAGGTAGTAATTACACTGCGACGCAATACACATTTTTGTCAAACAATGTTTTTTAAAATCAATGCTCTCACGGGGAAATGTGAATGCAAAAAAAAAAAAAATCATGTCTGTAGACAGCACTCTTGTTCTGTTTAGCAGGGCCCTAGAGAATGGTCAGAATAATTGTCAAGGATACAGGTTTGACATTTGTTAACGGGAAGCTAACACCAAACATTTGTTGCTCCTGCAGGTACAGTAAATAATTATGCAGAATAGCATTATAAATATCAAATGAGGGGCACCAGATGAAAATTCCTGCACCATATGCATTTGAACTAAGCACAGGTTTACAGTTCCCTTGGAATAATTGTTGTCCAAGGCATTGAGAGCAGAATGTGGGTCATCCATCCGTTTCATATATATGTCTTATTTAGACAAGAACACGCACAGTTCAGTCTCAGGATGCTCTGTAAATGTGATGTATAATACTAGAAAGAGCAGCACACCCATAATAGTGCAGAAAAAATATCACGTTTATTCTATCTTATGTGACTAGAAAGGTCCCAAGGGAAATGGAAACATCATATACAATACATGTGATTTTCTTTTTAATGAAATGTGTACTGTCTCAAGGTATATTGCAGTCATTGACTTGCATCACTATTGGGAGGAAATAGAAAAGACTTTTAGGGTAAGAATCCGCATGGCGTTCAAAAAAACTGATTAACCTCCAGTTTAATGTACAGAGGACTAAAGTATTAAGCACAGCTACCACTAGAGCTTTAATTGATAGGCAACAGGAGATGTTTTTGATCCTGTCCACTTTTATTTACATTAATAAATGCCTTTTAAAATGCCAGTCACCAAAAAGTGTATATTGCAGCAAGAGCTGTAAGTCTAATAACCATATATTAAAAATATACTAAGCAAAGCAGACCAGCAGATGGTTGGTTGCTACAGTATATATATATTTATATATGGCTTATTCAACCTGAAATATCTGTACTAGTTGCTGCTTTCTCAAACCCAAAGGCTGAAAAGTATAAGTTGATTAATCATGGAATCGGTAGAATCTGTTATATGGCAGCATATAACATTATATGCTAAATGGAGATGGGAGGATCTGGAATCCTTAGGGTATACAGTGGAAAGTGGTGGGTCAGAAGTGCATATACAGAAGTGTATAGTGGCACCATAAGCACATTATACAGTGAGAGTCAGCAATACTGACCCCCCCCCCAAGCACATTATATTCAGAAATGGGCAATGGGTACTGGCACACCAAGCACATAAAATACAGTAAGATTCAGTAGTGACACTGCCTACACTATATTGAGAATTAGTGGCGTTGTATGCAGTTGTATTTAGTGGGTATTGCCAACCAATTAAATTATAAACAGTGAGGGACAATAGGTTCTGGCATCCCAAGTACATTATATACAGATACTGGGCACCCCATGCAGATCACTTGTCAGCTCAGGGGGGAGGAGCAATACTGTAAAGGGCTTGTCTCCGGCGCCCCTTTGAACTATCCCAGCACTGGCCCCAATTATCTCCCACACCACCCCCCAAAAGAAGCAAACTATTTGGAGCTGTAGTGAGTGAAGTGACAAATTCAAATGGCTGTCACTGTGTGGCTCTCCACTCTCTTCTGAGTACTGTAAAATTAGACCAGAGAATCAGTACTTTATCAACCACAAAGGCGACTAGCAAATCAGGGCAAAAGCACATGACTACATATGAAATTTATATAAAAATGTGGAACATCCTACACACCTTCTCTTTAAATTGTTTATCGTCTTTCTTCCTCTTTTGTTTACCACTTTTCTTTCCCATTATCACTGGTAATATCCCATCCCTCTGTTTTCCTTTTCCTTGGTCTCTCTCCATTTCTTTTTGATCTTGTGTATTTCATTCGCTCACTTTTCTTCTGTTTTTCCATTTCCTTTGTCCTTTTCAAAAGACCTTGTTTTTTTGTTTGTTTGTTTTTTTTATTGACAGTTTTTTTGCATATACAAGGTTAACAAAAAGACCTTGTTTTTTTAACCTTTCCTTATTATTACTTTCTTTCCCACCTTTTCTATTTATCTTCTTTCTCCCCTAAATGTACTCCTTGTGTCTCCCCTAAACACATTCCTTTTTTATTACTCTGCAAAACCACCTTTCTATTATATTATCCCTTGATCTACTGATTTACCTTATTTTTTTTTATTTTCTTTTTCCCATTCTCTTTTCTACTACAGTCTCATGTGCCCTTGATGTCACTGCTTTAATGCAACACTATACATGCACTCTTTACAAAAATAAAGCTCCTCTGTAGCAGTCAATAGGTTGTATATATGTGCTATATCCGGAGGAGAAGCAGAGAGGAGCCGGCAAGGATATACTAAAGACCTGGGACATTTAAACACAATTTTTTTTTTTCCTCTTGTAAAAAGATTTTTTCTTGTACCGTAAAACTATTAACTTCCTCTGTAGCAGTGCAGACAGCCAATTCAAGGTCCAGTTGGGGTGTAGGACAACTTTACTCAGCACATATCAGACAACCTTTGAAAATGTAGTGTCATGGTAGCAGGGAGAGGGAGGTTCCAGTGTGAGCCCCCTCCCATTCCTGCTGTGTGGATCACTGTTTTTTTTTTCCTTTTTTGCTGTTGCAGTTAAATTAGATCTGTAGTGTTGTCCCACCAAGTTGTACCATCTTTTGGGGCATAATGAAACACTGCCTGAGTGTCTGCTATGCAACCATAGATGGTTTACTAATATATTAAAAAGAGCAAACAGATGGCCTCAAATAGGCTAAGTTTTAATCAAGTAAAAGGTACTGTTTCATTTAAAAGGGAAATAATAATGAGTAAATAATTATTTGCTTTAACCTGACTCTGTTGGAGATGGAACTCCTGTAATTCAGGGCTTTCCTAATATCTAGAACATGTAATGTCCCATTGTAGGCTAAAAGTATTGAATTTTTGTTATGTTTTTCTCTCTCTACTAATTAATTTAATGGGGCCTATAAACCAGACATAAATATCTGTATAATAAAATTATATTTCAAATTGAACATGAAATCTAAAGTGCTGTTTTATTAACACATTCATAACCATTAATAAGGCATTTTAAAAAAACCCAGCTACCAATCATATATTGCCTGCAGGCATACAGGCAGAGCAGACAATTACTTTCACTTTCTACTCAGCACTTCCTAGATGTCACTGCCCTTCTCTCTTTCCCCCCTCCCCCTCATGGTCTATCATTTTGTAGCCTGTGCATGGGCAAGGCCATTAGGTCTTCCATTGTGGCACATAGACAAGATTTTGGGGTGATGCAAAGCTCACCTTTATTCAGGGTTGGACTGGGGGGTGAAGGGCCCGCCGGGGCTCCCGCCCCAGGGGCCCTGCAGGTGCCCGCACCGCCTCCCCTAGGGGCCCCCCTAAGTCCCCTCGCAGGGCCCCCCACCCGATGTCCTCCCCTGAGCGCGTAAATTTAATACGTCAGGGGAGGAGCGGTTGGGCAGGGGGAGCGCAGGTAAGGGTCGGCACAGTCCGACCCTGCCTTTATTATAGTGTCCACAAAATTACACCTATCTGCTTGCTGTAATATTGTAATTCCAAGACTGAAGGAAACAAGATTTATACTATTGATATAGTGTAAGTGAAGTATATTTTGCTTGACAAGCACAAAAGAAATACATTTGGAATTATTTCTTAGGCTGACAGGTCCTCTTTAAAACTTCAAAATACCCTTAAAACAAAATAGCAAAGAAATGTTTTTGCCAGCTCATACATGGCAAAACTAAACTTTCAAGTTTGAAAATGAAGAAATTATTTTGTGCTTTCTGATATTTCTGCTGAAGTCTCTTAAATAAAACTAAATTATTGGGGTTTTAATAACATTTTACTACTTCAAGAGAACTTCTGTTACTGACTTGACAATTACTACTCTGCATATCAGTTAATCCATGTTAAGCCTATGAGTAAGTGCCCTCCAGGCACGAAACGCGTCAGGTAATATGGCCTAATAAAATGTATAATTTTTTTATTTTATTTTGCTGCTGTTGTGATTTTTGAATTTTTCTCACTTTATTTGATATTGGATTGGCTATTGCCCTGACCTGGACTGAGGTTGAGATGTGAGAAAATCATTTCTACTTTTTTCATATAACTTTTTGCCTTTTTATTTTGTAACGTAAGGCAGTTTACTGCCTTTTTTTATCTGTTAATCCACCAACAAAAATCCATGTAGATTAGAATTATGTATACTTGACAAGTGCATTACAGATCTGCAGTGCTCCCCACACCCCCAACAACTCAGAAATGGCACTGTGTACGGAAAGAAATGGCGACAGTTGTTTATTGCCAAAATGGTTTAATATAACATAATTGACAAGTACTGTATGACCATCCAAAACCTAATGTCAACATATCATTCAAGAGGGCTGACCCTCAGTAAGATCCTAAAGCCTGATCCCCGCCTCTTCCTAATCCCCATCCAAAAGCTGGCCACCTTTCCTCAGGACCCCAGGCCTTCCCAGTTACCAACTCACATTTACAACTATTATTTTGTTCCCCTGGGAACTTGACCTTGCAATTAAGCTCCTTTAAAACCCCTTTAGGAAGGGAGGGATGGATATTGGTTTTGCTGCTGATGCTCTCAGTGGCTGCTTCCACTATTCCCTAGCCCTTAAAACCAATCATTTAATCACAGCATACCAGGGGATGGGAGGGGGGCAGTCTATGCTACTCTACAGGCCATTGTATGACATCAATTATCTAAAAATCATTGTCTTTATTTTATATATTTTTTTTTACTTTTTAAACTTCTATCAGGCAAACATCATAAACTGGTTGCAAGCTTTGTTTTTTTAAAAACATTTTTGTATTTTATTTATATTTATATAGTTCTATGTAATTCATCTTCCAGTTTCTCACTCAGTCTATTATTTCTATGGGACATGCACCTAAGCAACTACATAGCAGATCAAACGCTAAAACAGAGAACTGCAAAGGGAAAAACATGATTCTATTAAAGAAAACTGCTAAGAAAGGCAATTAAAAGGAAGGTTTAAGGTGTCAGGAAGGTTGCTGATGGCAATATGGGATTTTGTTAATGTCCCAACTCCACTGCATAATACATTAGCAGTAAACATCAAAAGTTCTGAATCATGAGTCACAGGCAGACATATTCCACTTTTCCACATTCATTACCATCTTTAATCTGTCAAATGCTATCATAAACTTGTACTCCCATGATTTCCTCTCTTTTTATTTTCTGACATTTTCCTTCAGGATAGAGATTTTCAGGTACTTAGTGCTGTGGCCTGCAAGAATTTTCCTACAGGTATGTCAGTTTTTCATCCTCTGTTACAACGTAAGATGTTTCTGTCTACAGTTTCTTTTCATAGAGGATAGAGTACATTAGAGTCAACTGTGTATGAAGCATTTTATAGATGAGAAGTATACATGGCTGTGGCATAAACTAGTGTAATTCTTACTGACTCTGCACTGCTTCATGTCCAATTGTACAGGGCTTTAATGCTTCCTAAACAACATTTTTAAACATTTGAGTGAACCATGTACATGGTGAGATCTGCTTGTCTGGAAAGGTTGCCAAATGAGTGGATTTTAGCCAAATTTGACCATCCATCAATTGAGCCAAATAACAGAAACATGGCCTAGGTTTTCCTCCGGAGAGAATCCTCCCTAAGACTTTTTAAAACCAAACTCAAAGACTCCCTATTGGAGCACTCACCCAGTACCTGACCTGGGAACTAGCACTAAGTAAGTTACCCTCCCATCTAGATTGTAAGCTCTACGGGGCAAGGACCTCTATCCTCTTGTGTCTTTGACTCTTATCTTATTGCAACTGTATCTTGTATTTGTGTTTATTGTAATACTCTGTATTTATTGTAATACTTTGTATTTATCTATTATTATCTTAATAACCCCCTGTTTGTATTAATGTATTCTACTGTACAGCGCTGCGTACATAAGTAGCGCTTTATAAATAAAGATATACATACATACAACAGATACTGTATTTGTCACGCTTTATGGCTCTCACCACACCAATCTAAGCTAAACTACAAATATATTAAAGGGATTCTGTCATTATTTTTATGGTATACTTTTTATTTCTAAATTACACTATTTACATAGAAAATAATTCACTCTACCATTTACAATGTTATTCTTGAACCAACAAATGTATCTTTTTAGTTGTAATATTGGTGTGTAGGCAGCCATCTCAGTGCATTGTGCCCGAGTCTGAACTTTCAGAAGGAGCCAGTGCTACACTACACAGAACTGCTTTCAGATAAGGTATTGTTTCTCCTACTCCCATGTAACTGGAGGAGTCCCAAGCCAGACTTGGCTTTCTTACTAATGAGTGTTACTCTGATACCTACTGGGAGCTGCTATCTTGCTGCCTTCCCATTGTTCTGCTGATCGCCTGCCGGGGGGGGGAAGGGTGATATCATTCCAAGTTGCAGCTCAGCAGTAAAGTGTGAGTTTATCAGAGCACAGGTCACATGGCTGTGGCAATTTTAAAATTAAATATAACATTTGTTTGCGTTTTTGAAAAACAGATTTCAATGCAGGATTCTGCTGCAGAAGCTCTAGTAACTGATACATTTTGAAAAAGACATGTTTTCCTATGACCGTATTCCTTTAACAAACTCCATGTAATTAAGTAGATAATGATCAAGCCCAGGTATTGTAAGTACATTATTCCATGCTGTTATTTTGGTGTAAAGTAGAATTCTCTGTTAGAAGACTGTGATATGTCTCATTTAGTGTTTAGGGATTTAAGCAATAAGGGCAACAATATTAACTGGTCTCTAGATGTCATAGAATAGAAGTAATTGAACCAAATCTCCTTCCCACTCTTTAAATATAAAACAAAATGCAGTTTCAAAATAAGGAGATATCTAATTGTAACAGGTAATGGAACTGTTCAGTCATTAAGCTTCTACTTTGAACAAATCAACCCCATGGGATTTGGCAATGGCAATTGATGCTAAAAGGAGTAACATCTTAACAGTTCCATTAAATCTTTGCAGTTTGAACTTTCCCCTTCATCCAGTCGTCACTCAATAAAGACAAATCCCAGTTCACTTTTCATTTATTCTTACTCTCACATGGTGGATTTTTCCTTCTATCTTTACTGTGCAGAACAAATGCTTAAATACATCCAGCTTAGTCAAAGAAAGAATGAATTATAAGGCCCCTTTTTTCATGGTGATGTCAAAACAGAAGCAGCTCATGCATTTATTCATATTTCTTTCCCCCCTTTTTTTCTCTCCGCTGCACTTCTGGCTATTTGTAAAGATTTTTGAGGCTTCCTGGTGCTCTCGCTTATTATATCTTTTAACCCCATTTGTGCTAGAGACATTTATATTGCAAAGCTGAAGAAACAGTTGACTGCTTGACCTAATGTTAAATTTTTCTTCTGCTTATAGACTGCAGATAACTGAAATGAATAAAGCGCTTCTTTATTTTCATAAGGCATGAAAAACATGCAGTTTAAAAGCAAGCGGAGAACAGAATCTATCATGCATATTGGCAAATGGTTTTACAGTGCATTAGAATATAATTGTCAGCCTCATGGACATGAAATATATAGATATATCCAATCGGTTTGATTTAGTGCTGTTATCTTGTTGTTACTAAAACAGTAAGCATGCCCTCTAGTAAATATTGATTGGGACACTATAAAGCTGTAATCTTGCTCACAACAAAACAAGGTATAAAAATTAAGATAGTGTCTATATTTATATACTGAATTCCACTCTGAAAAATATTATAGATTGCTTCAGTAACAGTAATTTAGTTCAGGGTTCACAGATATGTTTAAATTAAATTACAACAGACATTAACATCTAGAGGGTAAAAATTGGTATTTAACAATACATTTGATGTACTATGCATAATCAAAAAATGAGGGATAATTGTTGAATTGCAGTTTTCAGTGCTTTATATTTACATGACATTTTAGGATCCAGATTCAATTCAGCCTGATTGCATGGAAATCTATTTGTCTATGGGACCCTTAAATGGGGCAAATGCCTTATACTGTAGGATTCTGCACTTAGCAGTTTTGATCTTGCATTTAAAGGAAAATACATTTTGATATCAATGAACCATTTTATGGTCACTTTATGTACTATATTACACAGATGTCAGTTTTATAATACTTAGTAGATACGGTTAATGCATTTGTAGCAATGCTGGGAAAAATTAAGTGCTATAATTGTTTTGTAAAACCTGAGAAGGAGATTTTAAAGTTTTCCTAGTTGATAATGTATTCCTTACTTAAAGTATTCATCATTTCAGTTTTCCCCATTATCCTTTTATCCCTACAAAGAAACCGAATGATGTGAGACCATCACTAAATTACCTCCAAACACCCACTAAAAAAACCTCTAGTGCAGTTTTCTTGCTGTCTAAAATTAGCCACCAGCTACTGTAAATGTATGTATATTTTTATTTATATAGTGCTACGTATGCACATAAATAACACTGTGAATATTGGTTTCGCAGATTAAGAAAGTATTACAGATGTTATGCTATACTTCCGAAGTACAGTGGGATAGCAAATAGGCTTACACTAAATAATTTTGACAAATTATTAGTATTAGTAAGTTCTTGGCTGCTAACTGGAGGAGAAAATGGGTATGCCTGGTATCCTAGACTCTGTTTAAGACACCTATCTGTCAATCACTCAGGCAGAGCTCCTTAACCTTTTGTGTCAAATGCCAGTAATGAGATGTAATGTGAGTAAACATACCACCATATGCATCACCTGTATTAGTCTATTACCATCTTTCAGTAACTGGGATTAGTATTTGACAATGGTAAATATAATTTTAATAGGTATACAAAAAAAGCAGGGCAAAGAAACAGTCTAACAGAAAACATTGGAGAATAAATGTAGTGGCAGATTCATGCGTAACTTGTGATATAATAGCCCAAGGACACGTGTGGGGGAATGTAATAAAAGTCGTAAACAGAAAATAAAATAGCACAAATAAGAATAAAATTTGCATTTCGCAATGTCAAATTCTTCATTAAAGGAGAAGGGAAGTCTTAATCACTGGGTGGAGGGGACAAAATATTAGGCTCCCCCCTATTATTGTAATCACCTACCTGATACACCAGGCAGGTGCTCCTGTTAGCAGAAAACTACACCGACCCAGGGTACCTGCAAGCGAGCAATCTTCTTCCTTCTTCTTTCTTTATAATACTTGGGCATGTGCGGTATAGTGAAAGGCCAAACTTTAGCAAAAAAAAGCCAGCTTTTTCACTGTACTGTGCATGCATCGGCCGCCAGGATTGCCAATAAAAAAGACTGAAGGAAGAGGATTCCTTGCTCACAGGTACCCTGGCCGGTGCAGTTTTCCACTAACAGGCAGGGCCGATTTGTTGGCCGGGCGCCCCGAGGACACCCCCTCTCTGTCGCGCCCCCCTGCGCATGTACAAACGGCGAACCTCACCTCCGCGCATGCGTGAACTCGCGATTGCGCATGCGCGGCCCTTTTCAATCGCATACAGAGCACTGGGGGAGAGGTCCCCATTGCTCCGTATGCGCAATAAACTTTAATATTTTGGTGCGGCGGGGCGGCATGCCCCCCCCCCCCCCCCCAATTTTTGCCGCCCTAGGCCCGGGCCTTTGTGGCCTTTCCACAAATCCAGGCCTGCTAACAGGGGCCCAGGGTATCAGGTAAGTGATTACAATAACTGGGGGGGGGGGGGGGGGGGTGACTGAGACTTTCTGTCTCCTTTAAGAAGTTTAAAAACATACACAGCGTTTTGGCACAAACTATAAAATTTGCTATAAACTTTCTTCCACTGCTAAACAGTTAGTTGTTGAGGGAAGGGGTGCTTAAATCCACCCATATTTATTATTCATGATGCATTATACAGATCCAGACAGATTTACCATGTTTGTTGCTTGCACCAATGATTGTTTTTCACTTTATTCATTTTTGTGGTGTACCATTTAGTTTTTAGAAATTCAAGGATTAACTACTGGGTGTGGTATTAGAGCTCATTTCTGTGACTGCTCTCCATAGAATAAAAAGGTGTTGAACTGAAGTAGAACATATTTTATTGTACAGTTAGGAACAATTAAAAGACAAAAAAGCAATTTATATATCATATGCCCCTCGAAAAAAAACCCTTTTCAAACTACAAAACCAGCAGTGTGCAATACTGCCCAATTTTTGCTTACCTACAGAGTAGCTGTTATACTTGCTTGTAAAGTGGCAGAGCTTCCACCTATCACTTCTCCGGTTTCCAGGCTTGTTCTCTTGTGTGTGGGTATGAGTGTCTATGTCCCTTCAGGTGCACCCAACATCTTGCACCTTGCCAGTTCTTCTGTAGTGTGGAGAACTCTCCCTTGTCAGAAGATGTGTTTAGTGTGAATTTTTAGGTCTTTGCTACCTATGATACCTATAATGCTAATGTTTCAATACATTCTCTGTTGTGTTGGTTTTGTGGTTTTAAATTCCCTATCAGAGCCGCATGGCTTCCTCTATGGATGAGGACAAACCTACAGAAGGAACTGAAGACACTGATGGAATAGTAAGATCAATAATCATTGTAAAAAAAAAAAAAAAGACTATAACTTATAAAGGTAAGTACCAGACAGCAATCGCATCTGTGAGGGGTTCATTGAGGCCCTGCCAGAAAGCTGCTACATTGGTCTCATTCTTCCAAGATTCTACTGTTAATTACAATTAATGGAGGGCATTTACTGCAGAATAATACCTGCTAAATACAGCAAAAGGTAATTTAGGTGCCAGTAAAGAACCATTTTCACTATTTGCTGGAGTCATTTATCATAAACTCTGCACACTGATAAAATAAACAACAAGCAAGGGTAGTATACTGAAAACATAGTTACTGTTACTTGCATAATAAATCCATAAAGATACTAATATACAATAGTATTTCGGTACTATTCCACTTAACAAAGATTTGCGCTGAAACACTGGCATGATTTTCAGTTGAGCAAAGGCTTTCTGGTAGCAACTGTACAGACCAGTATGTCTAGTCAGGAGAAGCAATAGGTCAGTAAAAGGTAGGGAGCCGCACCATTTTTCCCAGAATGCCTGGGCCCTGGGGTCTTCCATAATTTACCAATAACAACTTGCCATAAAATACCAATAACATGTTTTTAGGTTTCCATTAATTCATATGCATGCCTTAAATTGTGTTGGGTTTTATTACCAAATAAACATGTGGCATATTGCAGAAGTACCTGAATCTGGCATCCCCCTTCCCTTTAAAACTTGAAAATTCACAAACTGAGGTACAATCAATAAGTATTTTATTTTTGAATTGCATGGCTGCAAAAAGTCATAAGAAAAATAAAAGTCACAACAAAACTGTTAGCATCCTGCACCTGATGTATGGACTTTGTACTGGTTGCTTCAGACCTTTGGTGACATAATTCACATAATGATATTGCACAGGAAGGATGCAAAGAGAATATACATTTAGTTCTTAAATTGCTGCAATTTGAATGCTGTAAAGCAAATGTCACTTGAGCTGTAGTACTAAAAATCTGAAGTGAGTTTTATAGAGCCAGGCATGTAGATGAAGAAACACTCTATGTAACCAGTTAAAAGGAGGTTTAAATATTTATTTTACACTGGGTTTAAATGTATTTGAATCACACAAATACAGTTTTAAATTAAATATTGGTTGATTCTCATATCTCTAAATTAGGCCATGAAAGATCATTGTATTTTGTCTTCTCAGTATATTTTGGACCTTGTGCAACTAGACAGGATCATCATTATTTTTATTAGTAGTATCATCAAATAAATGTACCCTTTACACTGTTATGCTTCTCTTTTAATTGGTTGAGCATAAGGTGTGGATAAAATGTTGGGTAAGAAGGGGTGGGTGGCGTGGCCACATATCAATATTGATGGCTTAGTGCTTTTTCATGCATACATACACAGCCTTGATAAATTAACTCCAGTAAACAGTGGGGGGGCACAGGCAGAAATAAAAGGCAGAGTTCAGTGACACGCAGCAGAATCTGTCACAAGATAGTGGGGTGTCTTCTTAAAGAAACACTGCTGCAACCTCACACAATTTTTCAGCAAACAAGCAACGTTTGAATCAGTCAGTTGCTCAACAAAAAAAATATCTACAAGACATGCTTAATCTATTTTGCAGTACTTTACAATTTGACCCATGGAAAACTTTGTCTGAAGTAAAAACAGAATTAAGAGGCATTTAGAGAATAAAATAGAAGAAATGAGGAGTGCAATTAACCAGATTTATAAAGTAATTTGGAAGAATACCTGCCTGCATTACTAATAAAATGAATAGACCTAGACAACATCTTGTGCATTCTTGGAATCAGTTTGCCATACTTTTTACCCAGAATGCAACATCTTCCTATAATTACAGCACAACTGTAGCCACAAGGGGACATTAGATTTTGTTGTTTTCCTGCTTGATGTTTGATCTTAATTTGCAAACGAAATGGTGATATATTTATTTTATTTTATAATAGTGTAAGCAAGATCAGACATACAGACAGTCCTTTAGGTGAATACAGTCCATTTTATTGTGTACAGTGACTGACTCTGGTATCCAGCAGGAGCATAAGCAAAACAAAAGTAAACAAAACCCTTGCCACACTTGGGCTCTAACTAATACACAGGGTGCTTCCCTCTCTATTACCGGTCCCCTACTGGGATTGCCGGCTAAACCAAAAACACAACTCCCCAGAGTCACAGTACCTTTTGAGAGTCCTTCTGTTTGGGAGAAAATGCTCCAAGCTGCTTCAGGCAAGCACAGACCCTCACACAGCAAGTTCAGTCCACAGTCTCAGCTCCAGCCCCCCACTCCCTCTGACTGCAGGCATATCTAGCCTGCTAATTATTCCCCAGGTGTGACTCCCTTGGGGAATTAACCCACTCAGCACCGCTATACATGAGGGAGTAGGAGATGAACCTAGGGGAAATATATCTCCCTTCCACCTGTTTACCTGTTACCGGTTCACAATAGAAACTTATCTTTTTTTCTGAAATACATGCATTAAAAACAGTTTTTCTATTTATTGTTGAGATGTTAATCTTATAGTAGATCTATTGTTAGATACAATCCTCATTTAGTTTAGGCTCAAAGAAATGTGATGGGTCTAATTAAAGCTTATCCCCTCTAGCAAATGTAATATCTAAAATCTATATACTTTTAGAACTTTAATCCACAAAATAAGGGCTTAACCTTTTATTCATACAGCAGCCAAACATATACAATATTAGAACTTTTTCTAGTATATAAATTTCTTCTACAACAGATTACTGTATATTGGTATACTGGTATATCATACCAACATATATTGTACCAAAAATGTTGGTACAATAACATTTTCAGACCATGCACCAATCTCATTATATGTGAATGACTCTTGAAGTAATTCACCTTTAAGTTAACTTTTAGTATGTTATAGAATGGCCAGTTCTTAGTGACTTTTCAATTGGTCTTCAATTTTTATCATTTTTGAATCATTAGCCTTCTTCCTCTGACTCTTTCTGGCTTTCAAATGGGAGTCACTGACAACGGCAGTCAAAAAACTATTGCTCTATCAGGTTACTATTTTATTGTTATATTTAAAGTCCTATATTGCAACAAAAAGAACAGCTGATCAAATTGAATATTCCATTGTATATTACTGTATCCATTCTTCAAACTTAGCTCCAAAATTAATTAAATTATATAATCGCATACAATTGGGAGATGTTTTCTAATCCAAAGAAGATAAAGATTCCACAATTTTTTTTTTCAATAAATGAACATGTTATTAAACTGTGATTTAAAATTCTATGCAAGGATTATAATAAATAAAATACACAGATCAAGCTGATTTATTGGTGAAATAAATAACAGTTAAAGTAAACAATCAGTTCTGGTGTTGTCCTTGGATGTTGACTATGCTGTCTGTTTTGCAAACAAAAACTGTGGTCTTGCTCTGGAAAAACCACATACCTAATTATTATGTGGCTCCTGGCCTTCCCATCAACCAATCAGATCAGAGTACAGACTAAAGGACCGATTCGGCAACCTATCTGCCTATGTATGGGCACTAGTGATGAGTGAATTTTCTCACCAGGCATGGATTCACAGCAAATTTCCGCATTTCGCCATTGACTAATTGTTTTGCGAAATTTCTGTGAAAATTCGCCATGGCAAAATTGGGCATGCGGAAGTTTTTTGGCGTGCGTCAAATTGCCCGTGGTCGAGTCAAAAAAAAGGACGGGGTCGCATAAAAAGGGCACGGTTACATTAAAAAAGGGCGCGGTCACATCAAATAAGAGCGGGCCACAAAAAATAGACGTGGGCGACAAAAAAAAAATCACGCGACAAATGAATGCGTTTCGAGGATTTTTCGCAGTTTCGCGCATTTTCTTGCTATTTCGTGAATTTTATGGTGAAGCGACAGATTCGCTCATCGCTAATGGGCACCAACAACGGGTTTCCCCGACTGGCATCTGGCCTGAAATTAAGCAGATCTTGATTAGGTAGGTTTGATTTTTCCATCGGATCGGGAACCACATAAGCTCATTGGTGTGGTCCCCAAATCGACGGCACCTATGCCCTCTGTTTTAATTTGAATTAGCCTGGATCTTACATTGTATGGCCACCTTTACACCCCCCCCCCCCCCCCCATCTATCTAAAGAGCTGCCTGGGTATTGTGCTGGGAAGGAATTAAGAAATTGGCAACACAGGAGCTTTTTTTCTAGGAAGAATACTTGTATCATAGTGTAAATGAGCTTTTCTAACAAGGTAAGGCAATGTATATGCGATTGCAGAGCTAAAGACAACATAATCACAAAGTTCCTATTGACTCCAGTGCATTTAGGGAAAATGTTGCCATTTCCAGAATTTTACCTCAGGCCAGTTTCACTACTCTTAAATATACAACCAGATTTATCCAGTAAATGCATGGAAACTACTGTGTCACATATAGTAACAGTACAGTATTTACAGTAGCTAGCAAGGCAATGGAAGCAAGTAACAACTCCAGCTCTCATACAGATAATGAATAATATTTCCTCGAAATTCAGCCTATGAAATGTCAGTACCACTTCAACCTTAACAGAAATTACCTCTACAACAAACTTGGTCTCTTTGGGAAACATAATTAAATCTAGCAACAGAAAAGCACTCACATAATACAAATGTATTGCAATTTCTTTCTAATCTATGTTTTAAATACTTAAAATTGCTTGGTAAAATGTAGTTATACATGAATATATGTACGTTTCTTACTCAATTATTCTTTATTTTATCTTTCTGTTTTTGTGAGTATTCTGAACAGGGCTGTTTTTGTTTTGTTCTGGTGCTGTCCAAAACACTGGACCTTAGCTTGTCCCATTGGCGATGTGCATAAATGACATAATGTGTATGAGCATTATATCACTTCCTGCATGGGCCAGCCACCCCCCACCTCTGCTGTGGGATTTAGTTGGGAATCATCCAGTGGGGGTGGGGAGGATTTTTTATGACCCTTCTGTGTTATTATTTTGGATATTTTATTCCTCTTTTTTCTGTCTATTTCTATCCTTGCATTTATTGAAAACTATCCGAAAATGTAATTATAGTTTGTGATACTGTCACCCTAATCATATATACAGTATCAGTAAAAATACACAAAAGTATAAAAATCCCATTTAAATATGCAGTACATGCTCCAATTTGTATTCTCTATAACATTTAGAAAAAACATATAGGCTTTGGAATGCCATTACAAAGTAGGATTAATGTAATTATATGACCTTTTTTGCCACAATTAAATTATTGGTGAGCTCTTTGTGTAACACATGCACCAATTATTATTACTGTGGTTACCCTTACAAAAATCGTAATGCTATTATTCTATATAGCCTTGAAGATAAGTCATAATTCTATTCTATATCTAATGTAGGCCAGAAAAGCTGTGGATATGCCGAAGGATTGAACTTAATGGAGTTAGCTTTTTTTCAACCTAAATTTATATGAAACAGTTTGTTTGTAAACAATGTGTTTTCATGGTGCCTTTAGATTCCTTGACCCCATGACTTCTAGAAAAAGGCACTTTGGGTTGACAAGGGATAACTACTGTCAGTTTTCTGTGTTTTTTGTTTGGATGACTCATCCAAAAGATTCATACAAATTCCTTTTGCCACATATCCATAAATTCCAGTGTGAGCTATAATGAAAATTCTTTCCGTGATGGCTCATTTTGTTTCACCTTGAAGAACTGTAATATGTATAGTAGCTAAGTGCATAGGGATCATCATCTAAGAGTAGAATTCAGAAAACTAGCCTGATCTATTAACAGTTTAAAAATAAAAAAAACAGAAACAAAATGTGTACAAATAAATAAGGCTTCAGAGTTTTTAAAGGACATGTAAAGCCTACATTTGCCTACAATGTATATCAGTTGGGCACGTCTCCCCCACCCAAATAGCATCATTTGTACTGCATATATCCCCTCCACTTGCCAGTACCCTCACATTCTCCTAAAACAAATAATAGCTTTTACCTGAAGCCATTTTTACTCTGATACATAATCAGATACATTTAAATTTGCAAACAGCATACACAAACACAGACCCTTATTCAGCATACATTTCATCAAGAATACAAGCTCACACAGGCAGAACCGTCTGATAAAAGTTCTGCTTTGTTTGAGCTGAGCTCAGGAGAGAAAGTTAGGAGAAAAAATTGAAGCAGACAGCTAGAGCTGAGTTTCTATGGGAACCAGCAATGCCATCTCTTTACTGGCTGCTAGACTGGAGGGCGTGTTTAGTAATCTGAGCTTAGAACAACTGAGCATGCCCACAAGCCAGAAGTCAAAGCAAATTCCTGAGGGTGGGGGCCAAGTGGGTTACAGAAGGACAACCAGAGTGGCAGGTATTGAAAGATTTAAAAGAGGCTGTTCTGTGATTTTTGTGTGTGGCGATTACATGTACTTAAATAAAAATGTGAAGAAGTTTATTTTTCTTATTTAATTTATATGTGTATTGATATTGATATTGGACTAGACTCTAGACAGTATCAAAGCATGCACACAGTCTGGACTTGGTGTATTCTTTTTTTTATTCAGAGGCAGGTAGATAACTGGCTCTTGTCACTTTTCCAGGATCCAGAGACCATGACCCACACCAGATTGCTTACAGCATAACAAAGTTTTGTTTTGCTAACTGTTCCCTATGCCTTTTGGCTTCTTCAGTTTGTTAAACTGATAACAATCACTTTCTTTTGATTATATTTTGGTGGATTAATTCTCTATTGCTGAACTTCATGTATGCCAGAAAATAGTTTCAAATAAAGTGGTGTCCCTTTAATTATCAGATTCCAATACAGGATTCATTACCACAGAGTTGGCAAAGTCCTTTGATATCAGTCGACCAACACAGAGATGTCAGTGTGACATACAGTATATTACAAGGCTGATGATAACACGAACTATGGACTTTTAGGTTAATTTGCCTGACTTGATTTTGTAAGTAGTGATAGTTACATAGTTACATAGTTACATAGGGTTGAAAAAAGACCTGTGTCCATCAAGTTCAACCCATCCAAGTAAACCCAGCACACCTAACCCACACCTACCAATCTATACTCACATACATAAACTATAAATACAACCACTAGTACTACTGTAGATATTAGTATCACAATAGCCTTGGATATTCTGATTGATCAAGAACTCATCCAGGCCCCTCTTAAAGGCATTAACAGAATCTGCCATTACCACATCACTAGGAAGGGCATTCCATAACCTCACTGCCCTCACCGTGAAAAACCACCTACGCTGCTTCAAATGGAAGCTCCGTTCCTCTAATCTAAAGGGGTGACCTCTGGTGCGTTGATTGTTTTTATGGGAAAAAAGAACATCCCCCAACTGCCTATAATCCCTCTAATGTACTTGTACAGAGTAATCATGTCCCCTCGCAAGCGCCTCTTTCCAGAGAAAACAACCCCAACCTCGACAGTCTAACCTCATAGTTTAAATCTTCCATCCCCTTAACCAGTTTAGTTGCACGTCTCTGCACTCTCTCCAGCTCATTAATATCCTTCTTAAGGACTGGAGCCCAAAACTGCACTGCATACTCAAGGTGAGGCCTTACCAGGGACCTATAAAGGGGCAAAATTATGTTCTCATCCCTTGAGTCAATGCCCTTTTTTATACAAGACAGCACTTTATTTGCTTTAGTAGCCACAGAATGACACTGCCTGGAATTAGACAACTTGTTATCAACAAAAACCCCTAGATCCTTCTCCATTAAGGAAACCCCCAACACACTACCATTCAGTAGATAGTTTGCGTTTATATTATTTCTACCAAAGTGCATAACTTTGCACTTATCAACATTGAACCTCATTTTCCAGTTTGCTGCCCAGTTATCTAATTTTGTCAAATCGCTCTGCAAAGCGGCAGCATCCTGCATGGAACTTATAGTTTTGAACGAATTTTTTTGGCAGGCATGGATTTGCAGCGAATTTCTGAATTGCATTGCGAAACATCCGTGAAAGTTAGTTAAAAAAAATTGTTGCATGTCAAATTGGGTGCAGTGATGTCAAAATTGGGCACGGTCGGGTCAAATTGGGCTCTGCATGGGCAGACAAATAAAAAGATGTGGGTGACAAAAAAAATGTGCGACAAATGCATTTCACAAATTTTCTTGCTGTTTCACAAATTTTAATGCGAAGCGAAGCGGGACAGATTTGCTCATCACTATTTGTAAGGAATATTAGAATTTGTTATGTGCAATTTCTGTCCACTGATCAGTTCTTTCTGTTTCACTGTGGCACTGTGGCTTAATGAATAAATTAAGTTAATTGAACCTACATGACCCAAATTATATCATTTAAGTCAATTCAAATTAAGATGCTAGTTATATCATTCTCATGCCTTATCCTTGTTCAGTAAAGCAGTATAAAAAATACAAATATACACTCTGTAGTTTCACTTACCTTACATGTAACTGAGTTACCTGAGTACCTGAGTACCTGAGTTGTTCACATGCCAAAGGGGTATCCCTCCTTATCTGGTAGGGTACATTTTTTAATTCCTGTGTACCCATACAGATTTTTATGGTTACATATTGTCCTGAAAAGTAATAAGCAAATATTGATTCTTTTTGTATGTTTTAGAGGCCAAAAATGTCACTCCTTACTGGTTCCTACTCTGTAAACTCAACAACTAGCTGTTAATACTTGTCAGTGTTAGTGATGAGCAAATTTTTTCGCCAGGCATGAATTCACAGCGAATTTCCGCATTTCGACATTGCACCCACTTTGACTCTTGGGTGATTTGAAAGCTACAATAGACTATCAGCTAGATAGTCTGGATCAGACCAGTAGCTCTGGTTTAAATGGATTTATAGAATAATTTAATTATGGAGGTGGAAATACCCAGATGAAGGGCAATTCTCCTGTTACTCAAAATTTGTTGCACGTAAAAGTTGTTGCCTGTTGATTTCAATGCCGTTTTAGGAATTGTTTTTATCAGTTTTGCAAATTTTTCAGCGAAGGGAAACGGGACAGATTCACTCATCACTACTAACTAAACTGACTAGAAAAAGACTATTATATTCCAGAGGGTGTTTCACAAAGGTGACAAGGCTAGATAACTTTAAGCTCGCTTGGCTACCATTAGAGACACACAAACAATGATCCCAAGAATTACAGTCATGAGGTGAGCTTTGGTCGCTACTCTAGAGGTATACTTGACACTTTTGCCATATTCTTTAAAGCCCTATATGGCTCCAGGGCCACATATACTAGTGATCAATTTTCCCATTTCTTGGATACTTTAGGGCACATATACTGTACATCAGCAAGTGCAGTGAGTGATGTAAAATTTCAGTGTAGTAGCAATGTTTTTTTTCCCACACTTCAGCATTTTTTCCACAGAATTCCAGCATCATTATGGTCACAAAGGAACGGGCAATACTCTTGATGAAATTGTGCTTTGAGGAACGCAGTAGTGTTTGCCTTGGAAGTGCTGTGTGTGCCCTATTCTTTTTGTTGTACTGAAGGAACCCTGGAGCTACCTCCTGGTCCAGGGGTGGCGGTAGCTCCAGTGTTTTCCTGCATCAGTAGATGCAGCAGCACTCAATTCAGAATGGAAGGCAGAAATGACTGAACAGCATTGAGTGCAAATATATGGAAGAGCAAGGAGCACAATTTGATGCAAGTACAATTAAATAAAAATGGTTCTACACACAATTGACTTCAGGGACCCCAACTGTGTTTGTCAATGTACATGAACCCATATAGCTTTTCCTTATTTAACACCTGAGTGGGCTGCCAACTTTGACCATCTCATTACTGAATTATAAGTGGCCCCTCTTCCATCGGGTAAAACTCCTGAGATGGACAGCTTCCCTGTGGCCTTGTATAATTTACAAGGCAACATTCTCCTCCAATACATCCACAAAATGATCCTTAGTGCCATAGAAACTGGCTTCCTTTTCCCATCATCCCATACGACAGTTCTAGTTCTAATATTTAAAAGAAGACAAGTACCCAGAACAATGCAATTCTTATCTTTGCCAAAAAGGTGGTAAATAGCCTGGCTATAGTTGCCTCATCACTGATCCATCTAAACTGGCCAGCAAAATTTGCTTTATCCAAACTCAGGCAGGTATTTACTCATTTGCAAAAACATCATGATAATATTAGTGCTATTCTTTTAGTCTCTCTAGATTTGCCCAAAATGTGGGACTATAGTGGCCATGCTAATACTAACGTTTAGAAACTTTGGCATCAGAATTTTATTAGCTGGATTCTTATCAGGTTAGAATTTTTGGTCTGGTGATTTTTTTAAAGGAAAACTATACCCCCAGAATGAATACTTTTCCAAACTGGAATATATAAAAGAGTAAATATTGTCCTTTTACATATTTTTCTGTGATCCACCATTTAGTGATGGGCTGTATGCTCCCTCAGAGATCACATGACCAGAAATAATGCAGCTTTAACTGTAACAGGAAGAAGTGTGGGAGCAAAAGGGATAAACTCCACATAAAGCCTGGGCATTGTGTAAAATGTAATTTTTGTGTATGTTTAGCACTGCTTGCAATATAATATTAATTACTTAACTACCCTAGGTATCAGGGTCTGGATGCCTCCTTTTTTACTTGGTATGGGACAGGTAGATATTGGAGCAAAGATATTGATTGCTATGAATTGGATGGGAACAACGTGGCCTACAGTTGCACACTGGGTTAATTTAGCAAATAAATCCCTTAATTGTATCTGACTCACTTATAAACTCGGGGTTACCCTTGGTCACATTACTTGGATATTTGCCCCTCTGATGGTAATGATAAAATTTGGTATACAACCCAAAATCTCTATTCTATGAATGAGCCTAAATTGGTATGGTGATTGCTGTGTCAATTTGCTTTTCATATCTGTACTGTATGCAATGACTGTGTATTGTGCACCATTCTTTTTAAATATGTTCTTCTTTTTTTGCTTCTTACTATGTAACCTGAAACTGCAAAAATAAAACCTTTATAAGAAAAGTTCACTTGACGTTTTTTTCTTGTGGAAGGAACTGGGATCACTCCTATACTGCAATTTTTCCTTTCTTCCATTAATTTATGCATATCCCTGTGTGAATTCATTTATAATAAATAGCAGTCTTTAAGATGCACAAGAAGCATCTAGCATCACATCAATAAAAAAAAAATTAAGGATTCAAAGCATAACTACCTTATATACACTGCAATGCTGGTTTACTAACTAATAATCATTTTAGAAGTATTATGAATAGGCTTCTAGGCAACCATGTAGAATGTAGTTTAAATGAACTAATTATTTACAAATCTATCAGGTTTCGGATAGCCAGGGTACTTGAAAAATTAATAGAGGAGAGACCTCTCCTACACCTCCCACTGAGGAGCACAGTCACTAAAGGTGAAAACAAGACTGAACCAAAGTAGAGGAGTGGTAGGAGTGCCAAGCAGAATTGTGAAGGCAAAGTAGGTCAAACAGGCAGAGGGTCAGCACAGGCAACACGGGTCAGGAATCCAAGGACAGGCCGAGTCAGTAAACCAGGAATACAGGACAAAAGTAACGCTCAGTGTCTTACCAAGACGACACTCACTTTGCACTTTGGTCCTTTTAAACGCAATGTGCATGCACCATGTCAATATCCCTGTGACAATTTGTGCCCATGCGCACAGGCGACAGGCTCCATGTATCCCACTAAATGTGAAGCAAAAATGTGACACAAACTGGCATACATTTTACCCACAATACAGTGGCCTCTTTTTTTTTTTTTTTTACAGAATTTGTAATAACAAGCACCTGCAGCAATATGATTTTTATATTATTTCTCTCTATTGGAGAAAGCCAACCCCCAATACCTTATGCCTGCCTAGTCTAACAATAGTAAGTAACACACTTTTTATACTTAGACACACTAATTATACTTATTTTATCGCATGTGTAATTACTTTATTTTTTTTTGCATGTTTGGTTTTGCTTTGCTGGCCATCACCTGTTTTTCCCCTGTAAAATATTCACTGGACAATTAGGAGGAGATTTACCAATGTTCGAGTTCATACTCAAATTTGAATTATGGTTTGAAAACTGCAATGTCCGGTGTTTACTAAGTGCAAAAAACCCCAAACTCAAATGTAAAACTTCACCATTTAAAGGCCATATTTTCAGTTTAAGATATTCGAGTTTTTGAGTATATGAGTTTTTATTCAAATGAGTTTTCCTTATTAATAAATAAGCGAGCATTCGAGAGTTTATTCGATTTAGAAAAAAAAACCTTGAATTCACAAACTTGAAAATTAATAAATAAACCCATTAGACTAATGGGACTAGAATTTTGACCAACAATATAAATAATGTAATATAAATTTGTGCTAGTCCTAGAACATTTGAGTGGGTTGGAAGATTTATGTCAATGGTTTTATTGGATTTTATTATATTTATCATTGTATTGAAAAATGTGGAGTCTCTATATATCAGTCACTCTACAATCAGATATCTCTATAATACTATACATATTGATATTGCCACATGGAGTAAGCACAGGATTTTCAAATCAGTTCATTTTTGCACATATAATTTAATGATTTTTTTTAATATAAAAAAATATGTATTTTCCATGTTTTAGTCATGTAGTGATACTGTATATGGTCATGGAATTGCAATTACATTAAAAATAAAAGCAGATTCAGGAAACGTGAGATGTCCAAAGAAAAATATTTATAGTTTTCCTAAAAAAGATGAAATCCCCCCCAGTAAAGTGCATAAAATCAAGAAGTACAAAGTGTTAAACAACAAACTGACAGTTAAAGTAAATGAAGTGCATGATTCCTCTGGCAGTGAAAGGGTAAAACCATCAAGCCACAATGCTTAGTGATTACCTTATTCAAGCTCTGACAAATGTAACCTTACCTTTTACTCAGCCAGATATTCTACCTCTGGTCCCTAAGACAGTAAGCGCACACGGCTATAAAGAGCTAATTAGTATGTTCAGCCTTAGGGACATGGAAATGGCTTATCAGTGTTGGATAGATTGGATGCTCCTTTGGCAATATCAGTATTTTTTTTTTTCATAGGCAGTTGTATTTCTTGTCTGAAACTGTAAGCTCAAAGCTTAAGGTACATCACAGTTTAACATTTTATTTTTCTCTTGTTATCACTAAAATCAACTACTTGGTAAAATCAGCACCAAACAATCTAATCATCTAATGTCTTCTTTATATAAATCACTACTTATATACTTCTGAAGGTCCATAAAGGTCCACAGTTATCTCACTTTCTGAATAATTATAGGATTTTCTAAAAAGGGAGCACAATGCAGACGATTTATTAACATTCATATCTTTTTCATTTCCCCAAATCAATCTTTTTATCAATGAAATTGTTTATTTAGCAAATTACTCTGAAACACAATTTTTTCATTACTTAGCAAGTGTAAAAACCATGAAAAACTCTAATACAAAACTTCGCCATCAAGGGGGCACATTTACTTACTCACGAACGGGCCGAATGCGTCCGATTGCGTTTTTTTCTTAATGATCGGTATTTGGCGATTTTTCAGAATATTGTCGCGACTTTTTCGTTGCCATTGCGAATGTTGCGCAAAATCTGGCGATTTTTTCGTAGTGTTACTACTTGCACGAAAAGTCGCGACTTTTTCGTAGCCTTCGCGCCGAGTACGAAAGATTCGGATTCATTCAAGCTTCAGTATGGTGACTTTTCTTGGGCCAGGTTGGAGCTGCAGGGTGCCATTGAGTCCTATGGGAGGCTTCCAAAATCATGCTAAGTCTGAAAGGTTTCGCCCGCCGCTTACGAACGCTCAATACGAAAAAGTCGCGACAAGATACGAGCGCATCGTAATGGCTACGAAAAACTCGCGTTTATTCGCGCAAATTGTATTGGTAACGAAAAAGTTGCGTCAATTTCCGAAAAGTAAAGCCGCCGAAAAAATCGCAAAAAAATACGAAAAAGTCGCAAAATGTTCGTTTTCCAATCGGAATTTTTCCAATTCGGATTCGGATTTGTGGGTTAGTAAATGTGCCCCTAAGAGTCAAGTAGCACTGTCAAACTGTAAAATCTTTAGTTAATTAGTTTTATAGGATATCAGGATTTTTTTCATTTGTAAACGCACAAAAACTCTTATGAAAAGAGAATTTTGAGGTTTTCGTATTATTATTATTATTCATATTCACTTCATGTTTTTATTCACCTTCTATTCATCCCTATGGGATTTTTAGAAGCGTATTTATGAATAGGTGAAAGTTGGAGTTCACCATTTGATCTATACGCTTCTAAAAATCCCATAGGAATGAATGGAAAGAGAGTGGTAAACTCGAATCTCACATTTTGATAAATCTGCCGCTAGGTTAACCAACCAAATAAAGGAAATCAATTTAAAGCTGAAAGGTCTGTACACACATAAATATATATTACAAAATGTTCAGTGTGTGATTCTAAATAAGCATGTCTTCTGGTATATTGAAAATCTTATAAGTTCTACATTTTGAACGTTCATTTTTTTTCCCTCCACTTTCAACACTTTAACCAAAATGATACAGCAATATAGCAAGATATCTTCCCTTATTGAGGTTTAGACAGTTAAAACCAGTAGTGAGCATAATGAGCATCAATTCCTTTGGTCGCATATTAGCCAATGACCTGACTTTAATTAAACTTGCCCAGATAACGGAAATCTCTGAAAGTAATAGAAATATTTATTAGCGATAATTTATTTCATTCAAATCCTGCATCATTTCAGTGCAGTCAAGTGTGTGACTAATTTGTTCAGCAGTGCAGAAAACATTTATTTTCAAGGGGCTGATCAGCTTTTTCTTTTTCACCTCAATTACATAATTATAAAAGCATAAGAGAAGTCTGCATCATGTGTAATAATAGATTAATGATACATACATGCTGTACTAGTATATGAAATATACACACACGCTCAATTTAACCTTAACCTTTTTTAAAAGATGTTGCTGGGTTTTTTTTTCCTCACTATATATATATATATATGGCACAAAAAGACTAGCAACACCTGGATTTAAGTTAATTAAAAAGATATTCTTGTGAGTATATCTGTCACAAGAATTAGAGTACTCATTCACTTACCCAGACGCATTAAACAAAGTTCAATGGCGGACACAATTGCCATGGTTTTTTCCAACAAAGCTTCATTTTTAACTCATGCGTCATTGCGGGCCCAATGCAGGTGTTAAATTGGACACAATTTCACTGCGTCTGACTCAACTGCACCACCGCAACTCCCAGGGCCAGATTTGTAATCCCGCCGCCCCAAGGCCGCCCCAGTCCGTCTTGCTCCGTGCATGCGCAAACGCACCATCGGCACCCCCACGCATGCGCAAACGCACCATCGGCATTCCCCGCACGCATGCGCAATCGATACAGCGTGTAAGCATTCGCATACGGAGCAGTTGGGGAGAGGTCCCCACTGCTCCGTATGGGCGAAAAAGCTTTAGATTGCGGTGCGGCGGGGCGGCATGCCGCCCCCAAATTTGTGCCGCCCTAGGCCCGGGCCTTTGCGGCCTCTCCGCAAATCCGGGCCTGGCAACTCCATCTGCACATGCGTTTCATTGCAAATTGGACATGTCTACCAATTGTACATTTTTATTAGTTTTCTATCGCAGATTTCTTTTTGTTTGTCATACAAGTGAGAGATTCACTTTAAACCAAAAGTGGTAGTCATGTAGAACTCTTTATGTACAACTAGTACATGTGGGATCTGATTAGTACACTGGCTCCATAGGAAAAAAATGTAGCCTTTAAGGAGAAGGAAAGGTGAAAACTAAGTAAGCTTTATCAGAAAGGTTTATATAAATATAGCAATAAATACTTACAGAACTGCTGCTCTGAGTCCCCAGTGAAAAGAAACACCACAATTCTTTCATTTTATTCTGTATACATTCTGCATACATCTTCTGTGTCAGACTTTATGGTCTCAGAAAAGTACTTCAGGACATGGCAAGAGTCTGCTTAGTTTGCTCCTCTCTTCCCTTCCCATCTGTCCTTTCTCCCCCTTCCATCCCTGCTGTGTAATCTGAGCTTAGAGCTGTTCCAAGAGCAGTGTGCAGGCAGTGAAGTAAAGTCACACCAAGCTAAAAAGGCAGCTGCTATCTTAAACAAATAAAGAGAGCTTCTATGGCTGGCTGTTTACTCAGATATAGTAAAGCATTCTGCAGAACAAATTTAGTGTTCTTAGTGCCCAGTGAAAAGAAACACCACAATTCTTTCCTTTTATTCTGTATACATTCTGCATACATCTTCTGTGTCAGACTTTGTGGTCTCAGAAAAGTACTTCAGGACATGGCAAGAGTCTGCTTAGTTTGCTCCTCTCTTCCCCTCCCATCTCTCCTTTCTCCCCCTTCCATCCCTGCTGTGTAATCTGAGCTTAGAGCTGTTCCAAGAGCAGTGTGCAGGCAGTGAAGTAAAGTCACACCAAGCTAAAAAGGCAGCTGCTATCTAAAACAAATAAAGAGAGCTTCTATGGCTGGCTGTTTACTCAGATATAGTAAAGCATTCTGCAGAATAAATTTAGTGTTCTAGCTTGCGCCATCGCAACGAATCTATTGGCAATACATTGCCAAAATGCCTTTCCTTCTCCTATTATCTAAGCATGTCCTCAGAATTACAGTTTTGTTATACATGTTGGTGTTCATGCTTAGTCACTATGGATGGCAAGTCTCTGCTATCCTTACTGCATGCATACTGCCTCGATTGCCTGCTTTTTTTCTATAGCCATGTATTTTTTATGCCTTGTCTAGCCTCATCCACTTGTCTAATTCTTCTGTGCATACTTTCAAGTCTCTTTACAGCCTCTCCAATTTGGCTATGTGTGTTTAGCTATAGCCCAGGGACTTTTTCACTGTAGAAACCTAGTCTTGTAGTATGTATGTATGTATATCTTTATTTAGAAAGCACTACTTATGGTATGTACGCAGCGCTGTACAGTAGCATACATTAATACAAACAGGGGGTTATTAAAATTAAAGATAATACAATGTATAACAATGAATACAAATTAATACAAGGTACAGGTATGGGATCTGTTATCCAGAATGTTCGGGACCTGGGGTTTTCCGGATAAGGAATCTTTCCGTAATTTGTATCTCCATAACTTAAGTCTGCTAAAAATCATTTAAATATTGAATAAACCCAATAGGCTTGTTTTGCCTCCAGTAAGGATGAATTACTGAATATCGTATTTGGGATCAAGTACAAGGTACTGTTTTATTATTACAGAGAAAATTATTATTATTATTATAATTCTTATTACAAGAATTCAAGAATCCTTTTTAAAAATTAGAATTATTTGCTTATAATAGAGTCTATGGGAGATGGCCTTTCTGTAATTCGGAACTTTCTGGATAACAGGTTGCCGGATAATGGATCCCATTGCTGTACAGTTGGAAAAAGTTAAGAATCAAAGAGACAAGAGAATAGAGGTCCCTGCCCCGTAGAGCTTATAATCTAAATGGGATGGTAACTTACAGACAAATAAGTGCTGTAGGTTACAGTGGGTGACACTGCAATATAAGTGTTAATGTATGTAGCTAAGCACTAAGTTCTGACATTTTTTCGCTCTTTATATAGACCATAGGTAGGATTTTCTGTATCCAAGTGTATTATGTGGATGAACGAGAGTGTGTATCTTAGCTGTGTGTGTGAGTGTCTGAATGTGTAGTATGTGTGTCTGTGTCCCAGACTCTCCTTTGTTCTTGAATATATACCCCCTCAATGTGATACACTTCCCCCACCCTGATCCATAGGGCATTTCATATGATGCTTAGTGACATTGCAGATGTAAGGAACAAAGGAATATAAATTGATGTGTCAGTCAATACAGTGTCGGACTGGGAACCCAGGGGCCCACCAGAAAACTATTGATCCTAGACCCACTTTCCTAACTATTTTTCCTCCTTTCCTTACCCAACCTTTTTATTCTCCTGGTCTGTTCTATTTACATGCTAGCATCTATTCTTCCATCTATTTTTCCTCTTTCTTCCCATTCACAAATAGGGAATGACCATGAAGCAGGCCAAATGGTCAGGAGCAGGAGGGCCCACTGACACCTGGGCCCACTGGGAGTTTTCCTGGTATCCTGGTAGGCCAGGCCGACACTGAGTCAATATATGTATGATTAAGACAAGAGTACTGTACATAAATGACCACAGCTATAAACTCCTTCAAAAGCAACATATAACCAATTATCAAAACCTTATATTTTACAGGCACATTTATACTGTATGATGCAACCATTTAAACAAGCCAGTTTTCAGTATTCCGATCTGCTAAAGCTGACCCAGACAACTGAAAGTTAAGTGAGTGTGAAGTGCAAATATTTTAGTCACAAATTGGTTAGCCACACAAACTAACAGAAAGGGATCACTGAGCTTAGAAGCAGGTAGTGTAAAAATTGTATATGCTCAGCTGGAGCACTGCTGTGACAGCACAAAAAATGTCAAGAGTATAACAACATGGGTTTCCATGAGCCAGCAGCTGCATGCAAGTCTGATACTGCCATGAGCAATAACAAGCATTGTCAAATTCACTACCATTTGACAACAAAGCAGCACAAATTGCATTGTAGTGTGTAGCAGCTTTATGGATGAGTATTGCTTTGGCACTAACTGCCTGCATGCTTAATACCAACTGTAAAGTTTAATGCATTATTAATGTGTAATACTTACTATAATAATGTAGGGTTCTGTTTCAAACTAATCAGTTGATCATAGACATTAGTAAATATGTTTTTTTTTCCCTGCTGTGGCCCTGTAGTCTATTTACATTCCTCTTTAAGAAAAAAAAACCCATTGTAACTCACTTTATCTTGGTGTTCATCATAATTCTTACTCTGTTCTCATCCTGTGCCACAGCTGGGTGATTATTTGCTGGCTAATTAGTTCAAGTTATTTGTGATTCTCCAGTCCAGTGTGCAGCAGTGTCCAGCGTTTATTTTCCAAATAAATTTACATATTTATAGGGGGAGTATTTGGGAGTTTAATACTCTGACCATTCCATTTTTATACAAATTCTGCATTCATTTTGCATCAGTAACTGGGCCACATCCTTGTTCTGTTCTTACTTTTAAAACTGATACTTTTTATGTTAACAAAACCTCATTACCAGTTCAATTTAATGTATGGGTGCCCTGAGGTTTTCTACTATTCTGCTTCTCCCTATACACACTGTCTTTAGGAAATCTCATACAATTATTTGGCTTCTCTATGCTGATAATGTCCATGGTAAATATATTGATCAACTGTTGAAACTCAAACTTAAATCTTCAGTTGTCTCCTAACAATCTAGTCCTGACTAAGCCAATGCTATTTTAAACTCAACCTTACAAAAAGGGGCACATTTACTAATCCACGAACGTCCGAAAAGCATCCAAATGCGTTTTTTTCGTAATGATCGGTATTTCGCGATTTTTTTCGTAAATTGACGTGACTTTTTCATAGCCGTTACGACTTTTTCGTAGCGTTACGACTTGCGCGAATTGTCGCGACTGTTTCGTAGCCATCGCGCCGAGTACGAAAGTTTCGGATTCATTCAAGCTTCAGTATCATGACTTTTCCTTGGGTTGGAGCTGCAGAGTGCCATTGAGTCCTATGGGAGGCTTCCAAAATCATGCAAAGTCTGAAAGGTTTGCCCGCCGTTTATGAGCGCTCAATACGAAAAAGTCGGGAAATATACGAGCAAATCATAACGGCTACGAAAAAGTTTCGACAATTCGCGCAAGTCGTAATGGCTACAAAAAAGTCATAACGCCGATGAAAAAAATCACAAAAAATACGAAAAAGTCGCAAAATGTTTGTTTCCAATCCGAATTTTTCCCATTCGGATTCGGATTTGTGGATTTGTAAATGTGCCCCAAATTGTTGTATGGGTGTAATATTCAACTCTTTCTTTTCCTTTCTACACAGTTTTTCAAGAATTCTTTTAATTTTTTCACAAGCAGCAGCAGCTAAGACCCTCATCCATGCCCTCATTCTATCCCACCTACTACAGCAAACTGCTACTAACTGACCTCCCTGACTCCCAACTCTCCCCCTAAGGTCGGCCTAAATATCTGCAGCTAGAATACTTTTCCCCCTATCTAAGAGAACAGCCCCCTCCACTGCTGAAATCCTTAGTGTGACTACCAAGTAATCAAGGAATATTCTTCTGATAACTTTCAAGCACCTTCATTCCTCTGGACCTAACCACACCTTTTCACCCACATTCATGACCAACTTCTCCTCTGGAACAAAACCGTTTGGTCACACCACTAGAGATGTAGCGAACCTCACAAAAAAAGTTCGCGAACCCGTTTGCGAACTTCTGCCAAAAAGTGCGAACTTTTGCGAACTTTGCGAACCCCATAGACTTCAATGGGAAGGCAAACTTTAGAACCCAGAAAAGACATTTCTGGCCAGAAACTGATTTTAAAGTTGTTTAAAGGGTGCCACGACCTGGACAGTGGCATGCCGGAGGGGGATCAAGGGCAAAAATTTCTCTGAAAAATACGTTGTTGACACAGCGTTGCGTTTTGTGCTGTAAAGGCCAGAAATCACACTACATTTCTAAACTTGTGTAATAAACTGCTTTTACAAGGACTATTGGGTTACAGCAGATGAGATCAGCAGGACAGCTGCCCACAGCAGCTACATACAGAGCAGTAGAAAGTAGATTACTAGTCAGCAAAGCTACCTAAACTGTCCCTCAAATCCCTGCACAGCTCTCTCCCTATGCTAACTCATCAAGCACACACAGGCAGAATGTAAAATGGCTGCTGGGCTTCGGTTTATATATGGAAGGGAGTGGTCCGGGGGTGGTCCAGGAGGGAGAGCTGCCTGATTGGCTGCCATGTATCTGCTGGCTCTGGGGTGAGAGGTCAAAATTTGGCTCCAGCTAAGGCGAACCCAAAATTGCGAACATCGCTAAAAGTTCGCGAACTTGCGAACACCCGATGTTCGCGCAAATTAGTTAGCCGGCAAACAGTTCGCTACATCTCTACACACCACCCACTTACTTCCACTTGCCTTTAAAAGATCATACCTGAATTCCTTGGTAGAGAATTCTTTTTTCATCTTTTTAAGAATGAACTCAGTCTACCTCTTGGAGCACAAGCATAACACGTGACTCAGTCTTAGCAATTTTAAGGCACTGCCTTGACCACTGTAAAGTGCAGTACTTACTCCTTTTATTTTTGTCTGTAAGTGATCTGTAAGTTAGATTGTAAGCTCTGTGGTGCAGAGATCCCCTTCCTCCTGCCTCTTTAACACTTACCACTTAATATTGAATGTAATTGTATTCTGTATTGATTTATGTTTTAATAACATTTTTACCACCGTCTTTTCTATTAATATTCAGGTATGGGACCTGTTATCCAGAATGCTTGGGACCTGAGGTTTACCAGATGAGGGGTCTTTCTGTAGATTGGATCTCTATACATTAACTCTACTAAAAAATCATTTAAAAACACATTAAACCCACTCAGGATCAATTATATGTTAGTTGGAATCAAGCACAAGGTACTGTTTTAAAATATTTATCATTTTAAAAAATTAAATTTGCTTATTATGGAGTCTATGGGAGATGACCTAGCCATAGAACTTTCTAGATTACGGGTTTCCAGATAACAGATCCCATACTTATACTAAATTATCATAGTAAAATTAGACTACATATGTTTTTGTACCATAATCACAAATCCTTGTACATGACACATCATATAAATCATATTATTTGTCCTCCTATTCCAAATAGCCACTTTTGCTTCCAGTGCCTCCTTTTAACAAGTATTTTCTAGACGTGTGGACTTAAATTTTACATAGCATAAAAGGACAGAGGAAGTTTGATTGATAAAACTGCAGGGAAATTTGGATTATTCATTGGAGGATAATCACCCCAATCCAGAACCCAATGTTTGAATACTACATAATGCCAGCTTCATGGGTGGCACTCTTACTAAATATTCAGGAACATAACGGTAGTTGGAACATTATGATTAGTATTTTGTTCCATTTTTACAATTTCAATTTCTTTTTTGTATCTTGTGAACACAAAACCAAATGTATTTTATAAGGCTTCGCTGTGTGTTCCAATTGCATAAATGAATCGTGCTTCTGAAATAAACTGCAATAGGAATATAGCATGAAGGATAAGCTTCACAAAAAATGTATGGATCCATTATTATAATGTATGTAAAAAATGTGAATAAACAGAAACATATTTCCCCCCATAATACCTTTCTAGAGACATACTGTAGTGGGGTTCATTTATTGATAGGCTTCTAATTGCCATTCAAAAAATGGAGCCATTCCACTAAACAGTGTCGGACTGGTCCACCGGGATACCAGGAAAACTCTGGTGTCAGTAGGCCCTCCTGCTTCTTACCATTTGTTCTAATACATGGTCATTCCCTATTTATATATAGTCACCCATGGGTCTGTGCCTAGGGTGGTGGTTTTTGGGGGCAGACCTCCGGTGCCTATATATTTGATTTATATTTTTTTTAAAGAAATAAAATATGCCCCCCAGCCTCCCCCACAGATTTCCTTAGGAAATCTGGCAATGGAGGTGGGTGGTGAGGGGTAGGGGGTTGGGGCGTGCTGTGGAAATGATCACATGACGTCAAGTCTCTCATGAAGAGGATATATTAAGGTCCAGGGCCTAGGGTGGCATTGGACCTAAATACAGCACTGAATAGATTATAGTATGTAATGAGGAAAATAAAGAGGTTGAGTGAGGAATGGAGGAAACATAATCTAGTGTGTGGGCCCCTGGCATGCCAGTCCGACACTGCCAGTAAACTCAGTGTTTGTGTATAGTTCTGCATTAAATTTAGGCTTATAAATGTGTAACTATGTGGTAGTATTTTTGGCAAATCTATAATTCTGAAAATTGCCCAAGTGCATATATATGAGGTCAGTTATTTGATATATGGCCACTGCAAAACTGAATAAGTATAGTCTTATTAAAACAGTAGTCCAGTACGAAATATCAGTTTAAATTCTGAATTTCTTGACATAAACGTGATTTTTTTATATTATATATAGTTTATATTAGTTACTATATAAGATTTCTTGGGTTGTCTACACTGCAGCTTCTGATGAAGTGGCGCGAAGCCACAAAACGCGTTAAGTGTGCTACATAGGATTGCCATGCTTTAATGCTAACAATAAAAGTGATATTTTAAATGGAGAAATGGTCCCAGTGCTCCATCTGTATTTCTGTTTCCTACACTGCATCATAGCCCTTACCCATATAATATTCGCCATACCAAGATCATTGTTTTGTTTGCTCATTCACAATTCTGCCAATGGATTGGTTTAATGAATGAATGAATCTATGAATGATAGAATATTAATGATAAAGCTGAGTATTTTAGTTTGATTCAGCAACACAGTCTCAGGGCAGAGGCTGATTAAGTCTGGTGACCCTGTGTGTGGTGAATCACGAGGCAGGCTCTAATCACAGTTGGAGGCTGTCAGTGAGTAAAACTGAAACATGGATTCAGGTCTCTGCTGTCAAATGCGCCTTTTTATCTGCAGTTCTTTTTCTATATATTAAAGTCCTTTTTGTCTTAGAGTATCTGTAGTCATTAGTTACAAGCAAATTAGACCAGACCCACACAAAATTTTGCCTTGGCGCTTGAGGTTTAAAAGGTAACTATAGAAAAGAACATCTTATTAATCCATACTGCTTTTTATTATTAAATGGTAGGGCAAACTTCTCAACTACTCAAGATCCTTCTGTCAAGAATTAGAAAGGATTTTATTTCTTTGGACTTCACTTCAGCCTCCCCAACATGCACAGATTTTCTTATATGAGCACAGATGGTGTTACGCACCAGTGCTTGTATAGGAAGGTACAGAGGGCAGTGGAATCATGTTGACTGAGAGGTTAGAATAAATGGAATTCAAAATAAAAAGTCAGGGGACAGACTGAAAATTTAATAGGGAGGCTAGGAAGAGGAAATTCCATGTGGAACAATTCAATGCAATTGGATACGTTTATTAAATGGAACTGAGCTCCCTTTTACTGTCCCTGTTTTCAAGGGGAACCTGACATCTTTGCACATTTGCAAGATCATGTGTTTTTTTTTTCTTGATACACATGTCTTTTGTTGCATCTTAGCCAGTAGCAGAGAAAGCAGGGCTCTAGCAAGTGTAGCTCAAGGTCATGTAGTCTATATACTATAGATGTTTTAGTGGGGGAAGGACTTTCAAAGAAATAATGTAGTTCGTATGCATATACTCTCCTCTTCTGCTCCTTTTGTATGTTTTCTTTCTTGCTAGTACACTCTCATCTACCATTCTCTTTTCTATTTTCTGCTCATCTATCACTGTCCTCAGTACTGCAAATGCTCAACTACATACAGCTGAAATGTGCATTTTTTTTAACATAACAAGAGTTTTAGCTCCATACACTAGTGTTTTTATATCTGTTAGTCTAGCACCTACAACTTTTTCTTGACAACAAGTAACCTATTTGTCTGACCTCTGCTTTTTTCCATCTTAAGGTGAAGTTCACATTTGAACTAATGTTAAATCAATACCTTTCAAGATATTTACCACTGAAAATTGTGCTTCTCCAACTATTCCATCTGCACTGTCTTTAGTCCCCCCCCCCTTGCCAGGAAGCCTCCAGGGGCTTTGTCTGCATCCCCGTCCAGCACTGAATTACATAACAAGCACTAAAAAAAGTGCATTGAGTGCTTCTGCATATTTGCATTTCATTGATCCAGTAGGCTAATGTGCATCATTCAATTAAATCAAAGACATGCAAATTAAACTGGAAAAGAAGGAGAATGTGCAGAACTTCTTGCCTGCACTTTCCTCTCTGCATTGTACATGTAACAGAATTGGTCAGGGGCCTGAGACAGCACCAAGGGGGAAGCGACTGGGGGGAGGCTGAATACTGCAAAGTAGGAGTAGTGTCAGTTAACTGGAAAACATCTTGAAATGCATTGAATAAGAATAAATCAGTGCCTGTAACAGTTTTTAAATCACCTAAAATGTTCATGGTTAAACACTCATTAAAAACTGAAGTTTTCTTTTCAGAACTGAAGTATTGTATGACTGTGCATCGTCAATTGTGTCGGCTTTTTCTTTTAACCTGAAAGGGTTCCCAAACTACCTTTGCCAGCCCCCACCCCAGGAGGCAATAAGGACAACCAGGTTGGGATAAAAACAGGCCACAGCTTTATTAACAAATTACTGTTAAGATTTTACAATAAGAATCAACATTGTATCAACATTATATTAACATTATATCCCCACCCGGAATGCTTGCCCACCGGAAGACCATCACCAACTGGGCTACCTGCCATGCCAGCTGCCTGTCACAGGAGCAACAGGTGGGCAAGTGGGAGCAGGTAACCATAAAACCACCGTCCTGGGACCCTTGTCCGAGGAAACCATATCCACCCACTTGGGCCTAAAACTGGGGCATAAGCCCCCACCCCTGGCAAGCATTCCTCTGCAGCTGTGACAATAATGCATACATATCCAATTACAATGCCCCCACCTGTAAACTTACCACAAAAACCAGGGAGGGAGGGTGGGATGTTGCTTGTCCTCTGCTCCAACCGGAAAAGGTAGGAACTTCCTTTTCCTGCGTTCCCTATACCCCATTGTCTCCTCCTTCTGCCTGTTAACTTCCTATTCCGGCCATCCAGCAGTTAACCCTATACTGCCCTTCCCCCATCTCTATCCCTTGCACGTGCCTGACTTTCCTCACCCAGTCAAGGCCCTTCCTTTTAATAAGTCTGAGCCCCATTCCAAGTAGCTTATCTGTTACCTCCTATATTAAATGTAGGCCCTAAAGTTTTGTATTAACTTCAGTAAATGGTATTAATTGCAAACAAAACTGGTCCTTTCACCTTCATTGGGTAGCAGGGTGGAGTTTTGACTCCAGCTTTGGCACTATCTGCAAGAAATGTTTTTGTTCTTTGTATTGGTTTCCTCCCACACTCCAAAAACATACAGGCAGGTTAACTGGCTTAAGATAAAATTCACTCTACTGTGTGCAAATGTGTTGGTGCAATATAAATGACTAGTGTTAAGATAATAGTGAGGGGTAAATAAGATGTTTTTAGCTCTTTAATAACATATGCAATAGAGAAGCTCCTTACCACTGCTAGAACTGTTTGGCATCATGTTTTTTTGTAAAAACAAATGCTCTAATGTTGCCAATTCTTCAAAACCTGCCCCTGGACAGCTTATTAGGGAAGACAAGGGGACCCATCCCATTGGTTGATAATAACAGCTACACTTTTTTCTGGTGCAACAATTACTGTCTGGAATGCAGACAGTAGCTGTCAAAAATATATTCTCTCACTAGATAAGGCTTGTAAGTGGTGCAACCCCCAAGGTTCTGGGGACCTACTCGGACCTACTTGATATTGTTCTGTGTTAAAAGAAATATATTCATGAAAGGAGAGTATAATTCTTCTCATTTACAAATCATTAGTAAGGCCCTACCTAGAATATGCAGTATGGTTTTAGCCTAAAGCATTTAAATCCTCTAAAGAAAATTGGACAGCTTCAGATGCAAATAAAGTTAATTAGCTCCATAAGAAACAGAGCTTAGTGAGTGTGCATTTTTTCTGTTTGTTATTTTTACTTAAACTTATGTTATGGTTTTGCATTCTACCTAGCAAAATGAATTAAAGTTTATTTATCTTGCCTGCAAAAGTACAGTATTTATTACTAAGCCAGTTGTAATATACACATTTTCAAAAGTTCTGTTATGAAGTAACTGGGGATGAGGCTTTCCAAACAACTTAGCACAAATTTAATTGAAACTCGGATTTCTCAGTTCCTTTGCAAAATATTTCTGTGAAACAACTGGTAAGCAGTTTTATTTTGTTTGTGTAAATCTCAAGTTAGGATGAGATCTTTAGATGTCCTTTAAATGAATACATTTGCAAATCTCCACTGTGTAGCGCCAGGTTCTATGGACTTCTAAAGAATTAAAAGGAAAAAAACTTAAGCTTTGTCCCTATTCCTCATCACAAATAAAAATAAAGAAATAATAACTGCATATGGAGAGGTGAAATAATCATCACATCTGGCATGACAAATATCACTTCAAACTATTATTGTGAATCTCCCCTAGGATCACAAAAGCATAAAGAAACATTGAAAAGGAAAAGATCAAAAGCCTCAGAGAAAAAAAGAAACAAAAAAACTGCAGAAAATCAAGACCAGGGGGCAGAAAAAACACTGGGGATATGTATCACTAACAAGAATATATAAATACAAAGGATTAACAAATGGTAAATAAAGAACAGACAGCCTCAGAAGCTGTAAAGGGAAATTGTTTTAACTTTGGAAATAATGAGGTGAAGAAGTTAACTTTACTACAGTAAGTTTAAGGGATAGAATGATATAATGAAGCAACAGCAATAGAGTTAATACTTATTAGCTAAATCTGCAATCCTAGAAATTCATTAAATGCAAGAATATACATGGTATATACAAAACCTGCCAGAATGTTTAAAACCTTAAATTGCATAGAAATACATAATTGCTGCTGACTAAGATGATCATGTAGCTGATTATGCCACATTATAATTATTATTATTTATTTCTGTTAACAAATGGCAATTGCCAATAGATGATAGTTACACCAGTATGGTACAGAATATAGTTTTTCAACAGGAAACAAATGTAGAGCAACAAACAGTCTATATATATATATATATATATATATATATATACATTCTTAAAGGTTAATAATGTTTGATGCTTCTACTTAAGGTACTATGACAAACACCACTTTACTGATAGGGGAATGACTGATACACTCCAGGTATTAAATATTATACAGCCCCACTTACAAATGAGAGAAGAGATTGTACTTGGTATCTAAGTGCAAGTGTGCATTTACTATGTCATCATTTATCATCATCACCACAGTAGTGGGTCCTTGAAAAAGTCTTTTCATACAGTGAGTACATTACGTATGTCACCATATTTCTGTGGCTAGCACCGGATTAGAACATAACAAATCATGTCAGCGAGCAAGGACAATGTGTCTTAGTGTAAAGTTTATAAATAAGGATTGGTTGAATCATTGCAAACAATGAACACTGGAAATTTGGACAGTTCAGAAAAAGAGAATTGTATTTGTTTTTAAATACAAAAGATCTCTCAGTATTATTTTATTTTTTATAATAAAAAAATACCAGAATAAAACTGTATTTTTTTTCCTTTATTGTGTAGAAAATATAGATATTTTCTCATTGCTTTTTTGCAAATACTGAGTTTCAGAATGCATTATGGTGACTTGATTTGATTGATTAAGTAAGCTGATGATTAATGTTTATTTTCTTCTGGTGATCAGTACACACAAAGGGATAGACAATTGTGAGAAACATAAGGAAAAAATTAGAAGCAGCACTGTCATCCACAGCATATATAGTTTTTTAATTTATGAAAATCTGCACTTTCCGTATTAAAGGGATATTACAGTAGTTAGGTGCTTATACCATATAGCATTTAGTTACAAGCCAATAACCTTTCTAAATTTGGATATAAAATATCAAATGGCCCCATTAATGCAAAATGCCCTGGTCAGGTAGGATTTATACAGGATTGACAAACTTGTGATAATACTAGGAGAGAAGTACTGTAGAACAGGAAAGGCATCAGGTGGTGATCCTCAGTCTAGATGCAAAGATAGCCTTTTATCACTTAGGTTGAAGACACACAGAGCTACTAGTAGCAGCTAATTGTCGTGGCTACTAAAAAAGACAATGCTGATCATTTACTGAAAATTGTCTCTACGTGTGTTTTAACAAAGACAATTCTCTGTATTGTCTATGGCAGGGTATTTTCTGGAGTTTAGTAGCCTTGAAAAGTAGCTGCTACTAGTAGCCCAGTGTGTCTTCACCCTTAGGGCTGTGTCAGACGGGAAGACTAGTCGCCCGCGACAAATCTCCCTTGAGAGGAAACTTCCACAATTTTCGGGGAAATCGCGGTGCCACGTAGGCCATCCCACTGGCAATTTACATACTCGCCGGTGGGATGGTATTTCGGGGAGATTAGTCACCCACGACAAGGGAGATTTGTCACGGGCGACTAGTCTCCCCGTGTGCCACAGCCCTTAGACTGGGGAAATCTATTCATCTTGAGGGCAGTGACAGACAGGTAGATTATAGTTGATATGTGATAAATCTTCATTGCCGCGGACGACTAATCTCCCCCCGCAATGACATCCCACCGGCAAGAATGCAAATCGCCGGTGGGATGGCATACGCGTCACTATGATTTTCAGAATTCGCCCAAAGTTTCCTCTCAAGGCAACTTCGGCAACTTCCAGAAATCGTAGCAATGCATATGCCA
This sequence comes from Xenopus tropicalis, assembly GCF_000004195.4. Classification (NCBI taxonomy): domain Eukaryota; kingdom Metazoa; phylum Chordata; class Amphibia; order Anura; family Pipidae; genus Xenopus; species Xenopus tropicalis. The sequence continues at coordinate 124,477,050 of NC_030678.2, read as the reverse complement.
TCCTACCGGTGATTTACATTCTTGCTGGTGGGATGGTATTGCGGGGATATTAGTCACCCGCAGCAACAAATATTTGTCGCGGGGCGACTAATCTCCCCGTCTGTCACTGCCCTGAAGCAACAACTGGGGTTTAAAGGTCCATGTCATTCATTCTATCAGATACTATCTTACATTACCCAGAAGAGCTAAGCCAGCCATACCAATAACACAAGACGTCAAAAGATTGTTACCCTTTCACTTCTCAGTGCTTTAAGCATCGAGCTATCAGCTACCAGAAATAAACATCTTCTAGATATTCAATGCCCCAGAGTAGGTAAGCAAACATTAGTATTCTAACTAACTCAGTAACCTCCTTACCTAACTTACATAATATTTTTCAACACTTCTAGATACAAAATCAATTTAGATGAGACAGAAGCCCTAGGAATTAATATTCCCAAGCATACCCTAGACAGTCTCAGAATGAACTTTCACTAAAAATGTAAAAAAATATATATTTTATTATGTATCTTGGGATACATCTCACGTTTTGTTACTTGTCTTTATTTTTACAGAATTAAGTCCCTTTGATCAAGTTGATTAAGCAATCAATAGAAAAAATTGCATTCATTTACATTTTCTTGGTTAGGCTGCATCTCAGCCATTAAATTATCAATACTTTCCAAACTACTTTATCTGTTTGTCACCATTCTGGTGCAGATGCGAAAGTAGTACTAGATAACCCACAAAAATGTAATATATATTAGGTGAAAAAAAGACACAAAGTAATAACCTTCTTAAAGGGCACCTTTCACAATGACATTGCTTTCCCCACCAGGGGTGCGGGCTAACAGAGCCCACACTCCAGTTGGGGAAACAATAGTTTTTTTTCTCAGCCCCCCACAGTGCTAGGAAGCTCCCAGTGCAGGCGGCCATGTTATTTAGAACGCATGCGCATAATGAGCGAGACTCCCTGCTTACTCATCTTGTGCACATGTGTGGTGTAGGAGAAGTGGATGAGTGGTGGATATGCTACAACATGGCTGCCTGCCCCTGCTCCCTGTCACTGAAGCGGGCTATTTAAAAAAAAAACCTACTATTTTCCCCAAATGGAGTTTGGGCTATATTAGCCAGCACCTCTGGTAGGGAAAGCAATTTTAGGGTAATAGGTGCCCTTTAAGAACACCAGGGTCTAGCTGTACTGAACGTACTATGTGTCACAAACAGAGTTGACTTAACATACTGGGTGCCCAAGATGAGATGGGATAGAATGGACTTAGTAGATACGTATGGCTCTATCCCTGGGTTATAGCAATTGGGTTCTGAATTTACTCTCACAAGAAACACATGTATTTTTCATGAACAATTTAGAAAAAAAAAAGTTTCTTAGGTTTTAGGTAGCAAAATGTATATATATATATATATATAATTCACAGAGCAGAGCACACCCAATGCAAGTCCAAATTCCCTTGGTCCAGGTCAAAAACAAAAATATAATAGAAAGAGTGCCTCACACTCTTTCACAGGGGCTCACACTTTTTACAAAAAAAAAATGTTTTTATTGAAAATATTCCAATGTTTCGAGCAGAACCAGTGCTCTTCCTCAGGGACACTGGTCGTGCTCGAAACATTGGAATTTTTTCAATAAAAACATTTTTTCTTTTGTAGCAAGCCCCTGTGTGTGAGGCACTCTTTCTATTATATATATATATATAATCTTTAAGGTGTCTGCACTTAAATGCTATTTGATTCCACACAGCAGAGTGCTTAGTCAGATAAATGTGTATAAAAATATATTTTTAGACCAGCACACCCTAGTTAAAATAAAATGTCTTTATTGTGAGCACATTGCAGAAAATTCCGACGTTTCGGTCCTCTTTTGGACCTTTCTCCCAAGTAGGACCCAAAAAGACTTTTAAATTCCGGAGGCTCAGGCAATAATAAATATGCCCCTTAACCTACATTATTGTGAGAAAAAACATCTTACCCATAAAGACTTATCCTCTACTAAATTTCCACTGCAGCCATGGAAGAATTTTTTTAAAGAAACACTGGCTAAATTGATTTAATGTCCATGCGACTTCCAATTCTGTTTATCGCTAAATACCTAAAAACCTTACAGATACATTGCAAGGTTACTTAGTATCATAAATTTCAGATCTGCTGGATTTTGCATCTAGCCAGATAATTGCTTTCTCAGACCTGCAGCAGAGAGCAGTATCTATCCTTAATATTAAATTTTGTCTTTGAGCAATTACAAATATGATGTTTAATTAGCCAGTATATTAGAAATATTGATTGTGAGCTTCCCCAAAACCCTTTTCTTAAGCATAAATGTTTGTGCTGATTAATAAATGAGCAGTGCAGTATGATTGGCACAGTGAACATATTTTTCCTGTGTGTGTTTATATTTATAAAGCTAAACAAGATTGATGTATTTAGTGCATGAACATATACAAATTTTTATATGCGATGTGATTCTCCTTAAGTGCAAAACATTGGGGGGGGTGGTAAAAATATTCTCCATTTTTACCTGCTATACCGCAAAATTCCTGCACCATGACTTTGTGGCTACACTCACTGAAACACCCAACTTATTTGCTAGCTGTTTGTGAATAGTGATGGGCAAAATTGTTCTGCAGGTATTGATTCGCAGCAAATTTACGTATTTCGCCATTGGGGGATTGTTTCACGAAACTCGCTGCACATCATGAAAATGGCTTATGCGTCAAAAAAATTACACACACAAGAAATTTTTTGTTGCTGCGTGACATTTTCACTGTTTTGCTAAATTTTCACCGAAGCAAAATGGCGCAGATTCGCTATTACTATATATGCCTATAGAATTCTAGGTTTGTGGTATTATATCCCTGAATTATCAGAACAGAACAGAAATATGAAATATATTTGACACTGCTTAAGCCGATAAAGTATAGGTAGTGAACCACATTCTCATTGAGATTTATTCAACTATAGCAGCAAAATGGATACCTTATAAGTACAGGTATGGAACCTGTATTCCAGGAACATTGAACTGTTTTCTTTCCCCAAATACCCTCTTGATGTATACCCCACCCTGAAGGTAATGAAAGCAACTATTCCTTAGCCATAAAATATAAGATATTATGCTAAATATTTTTGTTACATTTCATTTACTTGGAAAAATACATTGCATGGGTTAAACTATATTTATCTGAGTGACAAATGAACTTTGTACCTAAACTGTTAAATTATGTGACTACATGTAACACATTTTAGCCTACTTGTTCTTTAACCTGCCCTTCATCTAATTTACTTTGACTTTATTTTATCATCTCCAAAAAAAAACTCAATCAGCAATCCTTATGACTTCAACTGATTTTTATTTTGCCTCTAAGAAAGACTTACCTTTGAACAGTTGAAAGGGAATGATAATCTATTAATATGGTCTTTTCCACGAAAAAATCTTTAAAAATATCAACTCTAATCTGCTAAGCAGCTAGCTTAATATAACAGTTGTTAGCACTGTGGTACATGTTGTAAATCATCAAAATACAAATTTGTCTACAGGCTGAGTGAACACACGTTTATTTATAAAGATTAACTAAAATTGGATGCTTGACAAATATGATAGCCCAGCAAATAATGAAAAGCTGTGAAGAACAAAGAAAAACCTGCTTTTGTCTTATTATATTACAATGATTTCCACTGGGAAATACCAAATAAATCACACCCAAGCACATTACTACAAACCACTATGCTGTAAAGCGAATAAACTATTTGAGTCACTCACAAAGTGCATTCTATTTTTTCCTTACAGTATAAAAAAAGGTTTATTAAAATGAAATAATGTGTACTATGGATAAAGAAAGAGATTACAAAACAGCGATGTTTACTTATCCATTGTTTACACTCCCACCAATTCATACATCTACCAAAAATGTATTTAGTCTTATAGGGGGGAATGTAATGAAAGTTGCCTTTGCATGAATTGTATATGGGCTTTGCAAACACGGAAACGGTTCCGCCAGCGACCACTTCCGACAGTGGAAGAAAGTTTGCAAATTTTATTGTTCAGTGCACAGTGTGTGTAATAAAACATCTTAATGAAAAAGTTGTTACGTTTGCTCCAAAAGATTACGCCACCTTCAATCATGCCTTTAAAAGTTTGCAATGTGCAATTAAAATTCACAATGCAATAACAGCCTAATGAACAATATTACATTGCGAAATGACAATTTTTATTCTTATTTGTGCACATTTTTTTCCTATGACTTTTATTACATTCTCCCAAATGTTTTTCCCTTACTGGTCTTTTTTTGGATAAAGGTGAGTATGGAAGTAGTATTTGCCAGCAGCAATTCTAAATTCCAGCATACATTTTTCATATTATTATTCAAGTAAAGTCTAAAGAATAATACAATTTCCTAACTGTAATGCAGGGCTAATGGACACCATCAGTAAAAAAAAGTAATAAAAATTTCTGTACATTTGAAATATAGACTATATATGCAACACTAAAGACATGGAAACATGTATACTGCATTTCACCTTTTGCTAGTCTGAAGTCTGAGTTTGTCAGATACTATGAGAACACATGTATAATGCTCACATTAATGGGCTTATTTAGCAGTTCTAAAGTTTGAATTTGAGAGTGTTTTTCTAATTCCAGTTAACTCACTTTTTTACGTTTACAAACTTGAATACAACTTGGAAAAACTGTTAATTGAAAAATGTTAATTGAAAATATGGCTGCCTAGGACAGCTCCCATTGGTGGTCATTGGGCAAATTTGCACCTGGGGAGTAACCCATAGCAATCAATCAGTTATTAGTTTCTTCTAGTCAGCTGCAGGTAGAACAATGAAAACAAACACCTGATTGGTTGCCATTGGTTACTGCCCAGGTGGAAATTTGCCCATTGTTTATAAATGACCCCCCCCCCCCGTTAACCTCTACATAAATTTGCAAGCTTTTAGATGACAAATTTTTACATTTAAGTTTTCAGGTTTTTTGCACTTAATAAGTATCAGACATTTGATTATTTGAACCATAATTTGAATTTTAAGAGTTTCAGCAGTAAAAAAATTGAATCGGGAAAAACAAATCAATAACAAACATTGATAAATCTCCCCTTATATTCAGTAGAGGAGGATTAATGGGTTTGGGCTGTTTTTCATGGTTTGAGTAGGGCCCATGGTTCCATGAAAGCAAATGTTATTACTACAGCTTAAAGTAAAATTCTTGTGCTTCCTAGCCACAATAGTTTGAGGAAGGTTTTTCCTGTTTTTACACAATAATGCCCCAATTAACAAAGCAAGGTCTAAACTCTAAACCGACATACTGGCCTGCATAGAGCCTTGACTTCAACCCAACTAAACACCTATGGAATGAATTGCAACACCAACTTTGAGCAACGTCTGAACAGCAACTTTAATGCCCAATGCTCTTGTGTCTGAATTGTACAGACCCCACCAACATTTCTCCTAAACCTAGTTAGCATTTCAAATAAAATAGAGGCTGTTATAAAATAAAAGATCAACTGTTTATTAAGACCCTTGGTTTGCTAATTAGATGGTGGCCAGGCAGGTGGCCAGATATTTTTGCCCTCATAATGTGCATTTATAATGTGTGTTTAAAGATAATACCTGTTTTTTATTAAAAGCCTAACAATACTGTACTATAGGGCTATAGATCTATATATCTACATATATATCTACATATATATTGTTTTTTTCTCATTTTAATCTGTTCACTTATTTTATTCAGGTGAAGAAGTATATTTAATTTTGGACAATCATTATTGTTATATTGTATCATTCAGAAGTTGCATGAGGCTTCTACGGGTGGCAGCAGAGTGGCAGACTTACATGTCAATGATGAAAGGAGAGAGGTTGTATCAAGCTTTTAAGGATGACACTGAAAAAGTTATATTAGGCCAAGAACCAGCAATGCGTAGTTCTCAGGGCAGATACATACAGTAACCCAAAGTGGGAACAATCTATTGCATGCTGAAAAACATGACACCTGCAACCCCAACTGAGAGCAATTTAGTGCAGATTGAAAAAGATTATACTGAAAAAGAAGACACCTGCAATTTTGTAAAAGCTTATTTAGAGAATAATAGAGTGAAAAACAATTTCCTGCGGCATAAATGGTTTTGAACACTGGGTATATAGTCTTTGATTTGACAAATGAGTGAATCAGATTTGTTGAGGTCACAAATCCAGCTCTGTTGCCTACCAAGAAAACTTTGGTTTCCTAGGCGCAAAAAAAAATAGAAAAAAAATTTCAGACCGTTCTTTATTAGACCCTCCATAGTTAAGTAAAATCCAGCATGTGAAGGAAGGGAGCAGCCAAATGAAACAGATTGTCATCAAGACTATCCCAACATTTGTGTTTTGGGGTGTGCAACAATTTTTTTTGACATGCGTCATTTTCACGGTTTCCCAAATATTCCGCCGTTTTCGCATTTTTTGCTGTCTTAAAAAAATACCTGAACAACTACTGTTAACCTTATTTGCTGCTTTCTTTTATTTGTCTGTCATTCTAAAATTGAACCCTGTGTATCTGTGTTCCTAACTGTGTTAATAAAGATCTGCAATAAACTATTGTAATGTGATATAAATGAAATAATGACGGCTATATTTCTGGTAATAGTGTTAGGGAACTGTTTATTAGATGTTATTATCCTTTATTTACCTGTATATAGTGCTGGCATGTTAGTGAAAAATTTACAGAGAGTCCCATTGTGGAAGTTAAAGGGTTAAGGCTATTTGTGTAATTTCTCTATTGTGGCCATTTCACTATTTCACTTCTTCTTCTGCTAAAGCAACATTCACTGCATCACACTACTATCATTCATAAACTAACACATCACCTTAGATTTTACTCTATAGCAACTATCTTTGGCATCCACGTTACAGGGTAACCCTTTTGAAATTAACAATAACAAAAGTTGTATAAAGTTGATACCTTTATTGGCTAACTAAGATAACAATAGCAAGCTTTCAGAACATCTTAGTTCCTTTTTCAAGATGATTACAATGCTGCTGTGGTGCTCTCTGATATATATATATATATATATATATATATATACACACACACAACATTCAGCTCATGGATAAAATAACCAAAAAAAAAAAAAAGAATATCTGTGTGGAAGGTGTTAGTCATATACAAGGGGGCCTGCAAGGGACAAATAGATAAGATACAGGATAATGTGGATCAAAGTGGCTTGATATAAATTAGGGTATGTTACTGAAGTGTGAAGTAAAAGGAATTCCTTGTGATTAACCAGTCTAGTGTCTCTACAGATGTTTATATTTCTGACTTGGTGCAGGCAGTTCTTAATCTACATAATTTGCCATACACAAATATCTAATGTAAATCAGCATTCATAAAAATAGGGGGGATTTTTTTATTTGAATAAAAACTCAAAAGTAAAATTCCTGAAATGCTGGGCATATCTGCCACAAACACATGCCGTATACCTATTTATGTAACCCCAGATAATGTAAGTGTTTGGTATACCTTACCATGCAACTTTAGTGTAATTATGTTGTTGTTGTGATGTTCTGCATCTTTCCTGCAAAGCATGAGAAACTAAACAAATACTAGATGCCTTGAACCCAGAGTACCTGTACCCAGAGACTGTAAGGAAGCGGGACTATCCTTCCCTCCCAAAGACATACCAACATATATACTATATATTTATTATATATATATTTATTAATATATCTTTATTATATTATAATGAGGATACAGCGACTAAATTGTGGGGAGGGGTTCAGCAGCATCTTCATTTAAACATTTAAACAGATCCTTGCCAAATAACTGAGAATTGTTATAACTGCCGCAGTTGACATATTATATAAATTAAATGATCACACAGACTCGAGGCAAGGATCAACCTTGGGTAGGCCTACCCTATAGCAAGAACAGGGCAATTACAATTTAATCCTAAATTCTGCACAGAAATATATTTAGGCCTCTCTCATTCATGTACACCATCTGGCCTCATAAGCCTAGCAGGACGAATGTCAGACCAGAAAAAGAATGAGAGACCAACGAAAAGATGTAAGGGGATGCAACAATCTGAAAAAGAAAACTAATTGGGTAACAATCCTAGGCACTCACCCATTATCAATATATATAGTACATTAAGACATTTTGTGCTTTAAGCAACTAAAAATGCCCTCCCCTTTAAACAAAACAAGGATTGTTTCCCAGTATATTTCAATATATTTAAGCTGGCCAACTACTACTAGTCATCCCATGTCTGGCTTAGGTCTATACTAACCTCCATCTGATTCATTACGAATTTTATTACTTTAATATACATTTCTCACAGTTACTTAGCATTTCCTAAAACTTGCTTTTCAAGTTTAAAATTCCTACATGGTTACCCTTATTATTGGCCATTACTTGGATCACCTGACTGCAGCTGAAAAAAAAAATAGCATAAAAAGAAAGTTGTACTCACCACAAAACTTTAAACCAATAAGTGCTTCTTGTTTCCTTAAACACACACTCTCCAGTGCTTCATATAAACTAATATATGCTCACCAAAAATAACACGTGCTTCAGGTGCCCATGCCAATTCAGTAATTTTTAAAACAACAGGTCACTCACCATTCTGACTAGCATGGGTGCAGCGCCCCAAACCCGCAGCAAAGGGAGAGCCAAATTGACACACATAGTTTGGACACACACTCCACAGGATGCCGGCTTTGATAAAAACAGATACCTTTATTTCACATTACTAAAAAAGTGGACTTTTTTTTAGTAATGTGAAATAAAGCTAACCATTTTTATGGTGCTGTGGACCAACAAAGCCAGACATCTTTTGAAAATTGCCATTATCTGATAAAGCATCATTGGCCACCATCAGCTTATGAAAAAATAGTTTTCCCTTGGTTTGGTAGCTGCAAATAGAAAGACTTACTGGGTATGCAAAATTGTTAAAAGACCAGAGGATAATCCACCTAACTTTTCCTGAATTCCTCATTTTAAAATGTATGTAATCATTGACTATAGCAAAATCCTCTACCAATATGCCCCCATTGGTAACTGAATGTACCAACTGACCTAATTTTTTCAATAAAGCAAATGATACTGACTTACAACTGTCCCTTCTAACACATATCTTTCTTCATTACTTCAATGTTTTGTGATGTATGTTAACCCTGATAAAAAAAATGACAACCCCATGCTGACAAACCTAGAAGGCTGGAGTGATCCCTTTTCAACCCATCTAACCAGGAAAGCCGAAAGAGACAAACAATATAGTGGCTGCCTCCTTGCTTATCCCATCATTGACAGAATTCTACTTTTTGGTATGAAAGGTGGTCTATAAGGTGACTTATTTACTCTACAGCTACTTTTTCAGGTCTCTTGGCTACAGTTATTAGGTTGGTGGCAACTGTTGGTTCGGGATTAAATTTAAGGGTATAAAGAAACCACTGGAAAAACCATTGCTAATTAATGAGGCCTCCTGCTTCCTGGCATATAGGTCTAGCCACAGGAATAGCTTGGATTGGCAGGGTGTAATGCAGTGCCCTCAACTGCTACCCTAGCTCGTAACTGTTCTATGAAGGGGTCTGACATGGGCAGAGCAGGTTGGGGGAACACATTCAAGCTCCAACCTTCTGGAGCTCTTATGTAAAATGGCTCAGCAGACCCGAGCAGAAGTGATGTCATGCAGGGAAGCCAAGAGAGAGAGAGAGAGAGTGTGTGTGTGTACAAAGTAATGCTATTATTACTATTTGCTATTAATGCAATTATTATTGCTAATGCTATTTATCTTTTAGTGTTGGCCCTGGATACAAGCTGTTTCTAATCAGCAGCCCTTCCATAAACTCCAGCTTTGTGAAGCTTGACAATACACACACTGTAGGTTACATTGTAGCTTCCTAGCCTTCTATGGATTTGGCATCTTAAACTACTCGTATTTTGGTGGTCTGAGATAAACTCAGGCTTGTAATGATAAATAATGATTATATTCAAATTGATTGAATTGGGCTATCAAATACATCAATTTAATGTAATTTAATTAAATTATCCAATTCTGCAGGATTCTGTCATAATTCAGAATTATTGCTGTCAGTAATGAAATCAGTTTCTAATTTCTGCAGTCACTTGATTAGCATGTAGGCCCATAAACACTCAGCAAGTGACACTGCCACACGAAGATGCTAACATTTTTTCGTTTAAGGCTACTTATGCTGCTAAATATATGAACAGTTTCTATGTGCTAAATGACAGCAATATAATCCCATCCAGTAGTATCTATGGGCAGAAGGAAGCTGAAGGACACCAACACTAGCATTGACCTAAATAAACACAAACAAAAGCACAGCACAAAAATAATAAAGGCAACATAACATTGTTGCATATGTAAATTACACAGATAAATTCTATATAATATGTGCTAAAGTTCCAACAAGCAAGTAAATTGTTTTTCTCAATTAAGAGAATATTTGCATGTTCCTAAACCCACATAATCTAGTCTCTGCAAGGAACCTAGATGATGGACATAAAGATCTTTTATAACAAAAGAAACTATTGAAGCTTATAACACTGAAAAAAACGACTTGTTGCCAAGCAGCAGCGAAGCAGCACAGTAATGGAGAGAAAAAACTGCTAAATATGCTTTCAGATATAATGCTCACATTATAGTGATTAACAATAATGATTTTATCATTTTTTTATTTATCTTTTATAAAACTCCTTTTCTAGTTCATAGAAAAGGCTTTGCACTTTTTGTTGAGATATATGTCACGCTAAAATACAGTATCATCATAAAATATTTCTACAGTGGGAATTCGATTTTCACTTCACCTTAAAATCTAGTACACAATGGAAAAATTCATGAAATAGCAAGATTTTTTTTAAAAATACAGTTAATGGGAAAGTAAAATTACATTGTGGTTAAGGTGTTTTTAGCTCTACAATAGCATATACACTGTGCTACCTTGTTCTTGCTCCTTTCCACTATGCTACAAATGTTCTTCATAGAAATAAAATCTCCCATGTTGCCAGTTTCTTTCCAACATGGCACCTGTACAGCTCCTTACATTGATAAGGAGAAGGCTAGGGCGGGCTTAGATTCCACTGGTTGACGTGGAAGGCAAGGGGCACATAATAATGACTATTAGGGATGAGCGAATCTTCGCTTCGCCGAAAAATTCGCGAATCTTTCAAAAGATCCGCGAAACGGCGAAAAATTTGCGAAACGGTGAAAATGTCGTGCGACAAAAAAAATTGTCGCCCGCGGCTATTATTTTGTCGCGCGGCTATTGTTTCGTCGCCCGCAGCTATTTTTTTGTCGCGCGGCTATTGTTTTGTCGCCCGCGGCTATTGTTTCGTTGCCCGCGGTTGTTTTTTTTTCCGCGCAGCTATTGTTTCGTCGCCCGCGGCTATTGTTTTGTCGCCCGCGGCTATTGTTTTGTCGCGCGGCTATTGTTTCGTCGCCCGCGGCTCTTATTTTGTTACGTGGCTATTGTTTCGTCGCCCTCGGCTATTGTTTCGTTGCGCGCTATTGTTTTGTCGCGTGGCTATTATTTTGTCGCCCGCGACTATTCTTTTTTGACACCAGCGACAATTTTTGGACGTGCGGCGAATTTTGCCGCGGCAAAATTTTTCATCCGTTTCGCGAAACAATCCGCCAATGGCAAAACGCGGAAATTCGCAGCGAATCCATGCCTGGTGAAACTTTTTGCCCATCACTAATGACTATGCTTTTTCTGCATTTTTTTCCAACAAACAGACTGCAGTTTTTTTGGCCCAGCAGAAATTATAGCACTGGCAAAACCACCAATTTCTCCACAAATCTGTACCTGGCAAGATATCTTGCTCATCCCTATGAGCAGTTAATATCATCCTGTCTAAAACCACCTTAGGTTTTTTATACTTAACTAATTTAACCCATAGGAGAAGAAAATGGATTATAATTGAAACCTATTTAGTCTTCATCATTTTACGTTCTTGTGTTCAGTGAGCTGACCATATTACCTATTAGAGCATGTTTGTTAGTGTAACTGACACACTTTGACCTTACAACAAATATTATTTAGATAGCTGAATTTACTGTAGCCTTTCATTACATGGTTGGTGTGTATCATTCCATCTTACTAGGTAAATTATCATCTGATATTAGTGATGAGCGAATCTGCCTTGCAGAAAAATTTGTGAAACTACTGAAAGATTTGCGAAAAATTTGTGAAACACGGGTGTTGCAAAACTTTTTTTGACGTACAGCTCATATATTTTTTTCTTTATTGACAGTTTTTTTGCATATAAAAGTTTAACAGTCAAGCTTTGCATTATCACAGCTTATATTTTTGCACTACATTTTCACAAGTTTTGTGAAACAATTCGCCAATGGTGAAATGCGGAAATTCCCTGTGAATCCATGCACGGTGAAAAAATTAGCTCATCACTATGTGATATTCATACCTAGTGAAGATGATATTTAAACTAAAAACTGTAAAACCATTTATTATACACATTTATGGGCTTATTTATCAAGTTTCTTAATTTGTGTTTGTTTTTTTCAATTGAACGCATGGAAAATGCTCACTTATTTATTAATTTATTAAAAAGCGAAACTCATTTGAATAAAAAAAAAACTTGAATGTCTCAAATTTTTCATGTTTACAAACTTTAGTTTGAAAATATGTCTTGACTTTACTTTGGGCAACTCCTATTGACTTCCATAGAAACCCTAAAGCTTTCAGATGGCAAATTTTTACATTCAAGTTTTTTGCACTTAATAAATACCAGACATTTGAATTTTTAAAATTTAATTTAAATGTGAGTAAATGCGAATTAAAATTAAACCTGAATGATGATAAATCACCCTCTTATTCATTGGTGTCAGATGTACTTAAAGGAGAAGGAAAGGCTAATAAAGAGTTAATCTCAAGCTGTAGGCATACCTTCAGTTCTCTCAATAATGCCCTTAAGTCTCTCCATATTTCACCTGTTCAGAAGATCTGAAGCCAAACCAGAAGAAAAAAACGCTGAGCTGGGTACAGAGGATTCCCATAATGCCTCGCTCCCACATTGACTGTGTGACCGGGACACTGAAGGCGGCGCATGCACTGTGGTAGGTTTTAGTGAGAAGCTGGCGCGCTCCCCTCCACTCCCCTGCCCTCTTGCACACACTGACACAGTGAAGCGCAGAAGAGGCAAGGAGCAAGGAGGCAAGCGGGGAGCGAGCGGCAGGGTGGGGGGGTTGCGGGGGGGTTGATCGGCACGGGGGGGTGAGAGCGGGTTTGAGAGCGGTGGGGCAGGCGGTGTTGTTAGATCACGGAGGTGCGAGCGGGGAATCCAAGATGGCAGCCGTGACAGGCTGCAAATAAACTTAAAACATACAGAAAGACAAAAGGGATTGATCAATGCACATTCCCTGGCCCCCTGTTTCATAAGTAAATTGTCTATTAGTTTCATGCTAGTGCATACAGTATATTGACAAGAAACAGGGGTTTTTAGTTACAAAATTATGATCATAAGATTGGTAAGCCACCATACCACGTCAAGGTAAACCCCGTATGGTGGTCCTATCTATTTACCTCTGGTCATATTTTTCAAAGGCTGGCACTCCCGTGCACTATTGCCATTCTTGACCTGGGGGCTGGTTTGAATCAGAGGGCTTAGTCACTCCCCATGCCTTTGCTTATATAGAGAGAGATTGCCTGGTTCCCCAGACCAAATCCTCCCCCGCTTGCGGCTTGTAGAGGAGAAGACTGCCCATTAACCAACACCCATTCTTTTTAAAGGCATAAGACCACCATTAAAGGGACGGGTGTGGGGGTGCTAAACCCACATGGAAGTTTGGCCATTCTTCCTGCAGAATTAAATCTGCTAAAATACATAAATACACAAAAAGAGGTTGTGGGAGCACTCCAAGGCTAAATAAAGTATACAAATACAATGGAAGTGCAACTGATCTGGCCAAATTAACTACAAACATACAGAAAGACAAAAGGGATTGATCAATGCACATTCCCTGCACATTCCCTGCAAATAAACTTAACTTACAAGCAAATTTTTGGGAGATGTAAGCATTATTTTAAAAAACAAATTTGGCGATTTACTTTGGGCAAGGGAGCTCTACACTATATTAAGGGATACAGTAGTAGCCTTTCCTTGCTCTTTAAGGTGCACAATGGAAAAATTGGCAAAATTCCCATAATTCAACTAAAAATAATTTGTAGTGATTTTCACCCCAAAGTTAATTCACAATTACTACCTAACTAAATCCTACCTATCAATAAAGACAGACCATACCTATACCCTCTAACCTATCCCTATATATCTCTCTTTATCAATAATATATGAATCAAAGACAGCAATATTACATGTTTTTTTTTACTGAAACTATGTAAACTGTCATTACTGATTATGTTTAATAAAAAGAAGTTACAAAAAAAAAGTTAATTCACAATTAAAATTCTTTACTACCCTTTGTGACTTTTTTTCTTAAGGGGTTAAAACTGTCAGAGGCAATTCTTTATTCACAACAGAACTGCTTCCTAAAAGTCCTCCTTCTTTGTGGAAGGTAAGTATGAATTTAAACACTGAGCCAAATAAATCTATTCAAAATAATGGTTTTCTAGATGATTTGTTACTGATATGTCAACAATAGTTTTTTTCCCAAGTCATAAAGCTCTTCAGACACCTAGCACAGCAGCTGCAGAGTAACAAAATGCAAGGTTCCCTCTTGATAGTAAAGACACTGTAACTGAATTCTGGTTAGATTACAGGGATAGGATAATTAATGGCTGAGACCAACCGCTTTGAGCTTTGTGAAATGCAAGGGTTTCTATCTTGCTTGGTGGCCATGGGTTAAATTCCTGTTTGGTGGCCATAGGCTAAATTCTGTGGTAGAATCTTATAACTATCAAATAGTGAATTTTGAACTTCCATTATGACATATCTACTTTTAAATCAAGCTACTGAATTCAAGAGTAGTCATTACCAAACCCAAGAGGTATAGGAATAAGCATAACATTGGTTTCATTACTACCTTAGCTCCCAGACCTTAGCATACATTATTTTTAATTTGGTTCCTGTCATTTAGATTGCACATTGGGTAATGGCACACATAACTGCAGCAGCTTCATAGTTTGTTTCTTTTGCAAGTGTAATGTACTAACTGTACAGTGAAAAATAAATAATGTGCTTATGCATGTACTGGAAATTCTTATGCAATTCATTTACAGTATGTGCAATATATGCCAGCTATGCTGTGCACCACATTCCTTTTTATTGGAAACCTTTGAATACTGTAGTAAAAAAACCACATGGCTAAAGGTCCAATACAGTTTTGCAGCAAATGCAAACTTTTTTTGTGAATCCTTGAAAAAAAAAAACGTCCACAGACATAATTAGATTACCCCATTTGTTATAACTGTTTTGTTAGCAGGGGTTCATTATGCAGGGGGAATATATGTGCACTGATAATCTACCTCATAAAGACCAAAAATGTAGTAGCTTCAGTCTCCCACAGGCCCTATTCACTGAATGCATGTAGAAAAGGGGTATACTGCAGAAACTATACTCCAGACCATTATGACATGCTGCTGTTTAAACTGGGTACCCCACAATTTGCTGTA
This sequence comes from Xenopus tropicalis, assembly GCF_000004195.4. Lineage (NCBI taxonomy): Eukaryota > Metazoa > Chordata > Amphibia > Anura > Pipidae > Xenopus > Xenopus tropicalis. The sequence continues at coordinate 124,461,471 of NC_030678.2, read as the reverse complement.
ACCACCAGTGAAGCTTTCTTTCTTGCTTTATTTTATTTGGTCATGAACCACCTTTAAGGAACAAACATATGTTTCACTGTTACACTTATTTATTTATTTACTATTAACTTTTTGATCGATGATTTGTACACGTTTTGTAAGGAAATGTTCCTTTCCTGCTTTATGCAGGTTTGCATAATATACAGTATCAGGGCAAATTTATAAAGGATTTCCCTGCACATAAATATGTTGAATGGTTTTCTTGTAATACAGAAATTAGACTGGTAACATGTTTCTCACCAAATGACTGTACAGTTGTTCCACTTAGTTGGAACTGGTCCACGTTGACAAGGTACATCGACCCTCATTGATTCATTTTCATGCATACTGTATATGCGTGACAGCATTCTAAATGTCACTGTATGCAAACGGCTTTATAAAATAAAAAATCAGAGGTTTAAGTTTTAGAACACAGTGAGTTGGTGAAGGGATATTTATTGTGCAACTCTGGTTCTTCCAAAACATATTTATTGTGCATTTATTTCAAAAACTGGAAGCACATGTAGGACTCTTGGGTTTTTAGCACTCATTTTACTTGTTATTTCCAATGATTTACAGTCCATTTCACTGCTTATTGCAATAGATTTAGTGCTTGAGGACTGACCCTTTGCTCTGGGGTACCCAGCCACCAATTCTCCCACAGAATGCATGCTTGAAATGACACTAGGGGGCAGATATATCAAAACACGAGTTCGAATCCCGAATGGGAAAAATTCGGATTGGAAACGAAAATTTCTGAAGATCGCAAATATCACGAAAATGCTTACAAAAAAATCGCATTAGTCACGATAATATCGTATTGGCGATCCGAAAGTCACAAAATTTTCGTACCGAACGATTGTAAACAGCGGCAAAACCAATCCAATTTTTTCGCGCTAAGAATGCAAAAAAGACGCAAAAGCGCCGAAAAAGTCGCACAAGGTACGAAAAAGTCGCTGAACGTTTGGACCGATTGAACGAATGATTGGAGTGTTCGTGGATAAGTAAATGTGCCCCTAGATGTTGCCTGGATTTATGGATTACTTAAATGTGGATGCTCCTCTGCAGTCTTTTTATGCCATCTAAGCCTTGTAATTAAAGGCTGAGATTTGTAGAGGTGAACGCTGTTACATCATAAGGTGCCTCACTCCAACAACTACTGGGCCCAAAGGTTCAGAGCAATGATATGGGATGCTATGCAATAAAAGGTACACAATTTGCTGCAGGTCTAGTCACCGATAGCAATTAATCAGTAGAAAGAAGACAGAAATTTTTCGCCAGGCATGGACTTGCAGGGAAATTCAGCATTGACAGATTTTTCTTGTGAAACGGCCACAAAAATTTGCTGCAGAAAAAATTTGTGAGTGAGGAAAATGTTGCAGTCATGTCACAGTCGCATCCAAAAAAGTCACAGTCACGTCCAAAAAGTTAAGTACAAAAAGTCACACACACTGCAAACATTTGCGAAATACACCTATCATGTGACTTTTTTTGATGTGGGGGACAGATTCGCTCATCCCTAGTTACTGCACCTGGGGAAACTTTGGACCTTTTATTGTATAAGGGGTGAAATAGGGACATCTTGCCCTTCTATACCAGCTTTCAAGCAGTTTCTGTCTCTGTCTTTACCGGTGATATTGCCTAGGGCAATTAGATTTCAACTATTAGAAAACCAAAGCAAAGCATCTGATTGGCTGCTATGAGTAACATCACCAGTAATGTTTTACTCCACTTTTTACACAGCATGATAACTATACCACTTATAGTTGCTGTTAAGATACCAAAATAGGAGATATAAATTTGTGGTATAATTTTCAGTCACCAGTCACCCTAGCTTGCCCATCCATTAAAAGAAAGCAGTGTTTCTTTTACAAATTCCCCCTCTAGGACAAAGCAGAAGTGACTGTAGATATTCCAATATGGCAGTGTGTGACCGATTTTTCTAAATACTGACAATCTGACAAATGTGACAGCTTTCTTATCTAAGCCAGTGCAGGCTCCATTATGATCAGAAAACAACATCATTTAAAACACATTACATTTATTATGGCAACCTCTTAATTAGTCATCAAATTAATATGGAACCTTCAGTGCTTTTTTTTTGTTTTTTTAAATGTGAAATAGAATAAATTTACATATTTTAATTATGAAATGTGAATGTTAGTTCATTTACAAATCAAACTACTTTCACTACTTTATTACAAAAATGTATTACTAATAAAGGGGCATCTATTATTTTACTGAAACAGAAACGAGAAGAAAATTAATGTATTACTAACTTTCATTTGACCAGCTTTTAGCATGTTTTTATAATGCTTTTGAGTATAAGTGAAGCTATGAGCAAAACATTTTATAGCATAAGTGGTAACACTAATAAATAATATACTTAGGGGCCGATTCATTAAAACAAGAGTTTGAATCCCGAATGGGAAAAATTCGGATTGGATACGATAATTTCTGAAGATCACAAATATCACAAAAATGCTTACAAAAAAATTGTATTAGTCACAATAATAACGTATTGGTGATCTGAAAGTCAAAAAATGTTCATACCAAACGATTGTAAACAGCGGCAGAACTTTTCCGAATGTTTTGCGCAAGCGTACGAAAAAGTCGCGTGGGCGTACAAAGAAGTCGTGCAAGCGCAAAAAAATAAGCGAAAATACATTCGGAGCATTTGAATGAATGCTCCGAGCGTTGGTGTTTTAATAAATCTCCCCCTTAGTAGTTATGTATTACTCATGATAAGCGAATCTGTCCCGTTTTGCTTCAACGAAAAATTCACGAAACAAGAACATTTGCAAAACATTGATAAAATTGCGAGAAACGCGTTTGTCGCACAATTTTTGTCGCCCGCGTCTTTTTTTGTTGGTGGTGTCATTTTTTTGTTGTGAGCGCCTATTTTGATGTAACCATGCCTATTTTGACTCGACAGTGCATACTTTGCCGCAACTGAACCCAATTTGATGAGACCATACCCATTTTGACGTGACTGCACCTATTTTGACACAACCGCACCCAACTTGATGCTATCTCAACTGTTGATGCGCAACAAATTTTGTCGCTATGATTTTTTACTGAAGTTTGGCGAAACAATTAGCCAATAGCAAAATGTGGAAATTTGAGGCAAATCCATGCCTGTGAAAAAATTTGCTCACCGCTACTCATTTTAAGTTAGTTCTCATTAAATTATACATGAATAGGTTTGAGCAATTTTTTTTTACCTGGTAAGGGCTTCACAGTGAAATTTGCATTTGTGCAAGTGGTGAAAATTTTTGCAAATTAGCACTAAAATGTTGCTATGCATCATGCTTTCTTCTGTGTGCTTTTACAGAAAAAAAGTGAGAAAAAAACACTCACTAACTCCATTGCGCTAGGCATGAGAAAAATGCCCATTGACTTCAATGCATTTGGAGTGAAAAACATTTTGAGAAAAAACACCCATTGACTCTAATGCATTTGGAGTAACAAAAAAAAGAAAGAAAAAAAACACACTTGAGAAAAAACATTGTTTCGGTGAGATTTTGGTATTTTGAATTTTTTTCCCACAGTTTTTCAAAAATTTTCTGCAAAACAAAAAGGGGGAGTTTTGCTCATTAATATACATGAACAGAAGTGATTTTGCTCCTTGAGTTAAAGTCTGTTAATATTAACAAATATGGTTATATGGCATTGTTAAAAACCTGCACAATCTTTGTTGCTAACTTTGCAGTGTGCTGTAGGTATAGGTATTTATGTATATGTAATTATGTTGCTTAAATGGTTTCCAGTACCTGCAGTATATTAATAGGGATGTAGCGAACCTAAAAAAAAATGTTCGCGAACCTGTTCGCGAACTTTCGTCGGAAAGTGCGAACGTTCGCGAACTTTGCGAACCCCATAGACTTCAATGGGAAGGCGAACTTTAAAACCTAGAAAAGCCATCTCTGGCCAGAAAACTGATTTTAAAGTTGTTTAAAGGGTGCCATGACCTGGACAGTGGCATGCAGGAGGGGCATCAATGGCAAAAATTTCTCTGAAAAATACGTTGTTGACACAGCGTTGCGTTTTGTGCTGTAAAGGGCAGAAATCACACTACATTCCTAAACTCATGTAATAAACTGCTTTAAAAAGTCCGGCATCTACATTCCAATCAAGTCGTGTAAAGGTTACGGCCGGTTCACACGCAAAGACAAAACGCAGCGTTTACTGCAACGAAAAAAACCGCAAAAAGCTTTAATGATACTGTCAAGTGTGCGAATATTAGTTTTTACTAGTTGCTTGTCACTTCCAGAACGTTCGTCCCGTCGGTGGGAATATTTCTGTAGTGGTGTGTTTAGCAGTCACCGTGCTTGTGCGCACGTGCATGGTCAGGCAGAGGTAATTCAATGTAGAGTAACGTGAACCAAAAAACACTGATTCTGCAGTGTGGGCCCAGGTTTGTCCTACCTTTTCGATCACCTGTGGTGACCATAAAAGATACGATTTTGCCGCAGTTGCAGAACCCTGAAAAATCAGGAATGTGTACATTCCTAAAAAATTATGTTTTTTTTGTTGCAGCCACTGAAGCACAGAGGACAGAAAAAATATCTCAGATAGATGGTATCATAACCATGCCCCAGCCAAACCCTTTCAAAGAACTCAGATAGGGTGACAACAAGCACAGAAGACATTAAAAACATCAAAGCTAGATGGTATCATAACCATGCCCCAGCCAAACCCTTTCAAAGAACTCAGATAGGGTGACAAGCACAGAAGACATTAAAAACATCAAAGCTAGATGGTATCATAACCATGCCCCAGCCAAACCCTTTCAAAGAACTCATATAGGGTGACAAGCACAGAAGACATTAAAAACATCAAAGCTAGATGGTATCATAACCATGCCCCAGCCAAACCCTTTCAAAGAACTCATATAGGGTGACAAGCACAGAAGACATTAAAACATCAAAGCTAGATGGTATCATAACCATGCCCCAGCCAAACCCTTTCAAAGAACTCAGATAGGGTGACAACAAGCACAGAAGACATTAAAAACATCAAAGCTAGATGGTATCATAACCATGCCCCAGCCAAACCCTTTCAAAGAACTCAGATAGGGTGACAAGCACAGAAGAGTAGAAGAGAGAAAAATTCAGGATTTACCTGTCCAAAAAGTTTGGCTTACAATTAAGCCAGTAGGATTTGCACCCTAGTTTGTACGGTGGTGGAGGAGGACGCTAAAGGACAGCTGTGTGTGGTGTCAAGCGGCGTGCAGAGAAGGACAGCTGCATGGGCAGTCAGAACAAGTCTTCCGGCGTGCAGTAACCCTCCGAGATCCATGCCTCATTCATTTTAATAAAGGTCAGGTAATCAACACTTTTGTGACCTAGGCGAGTTCTCTTCTCAGTTACAATCCCTCCTGCTGCACTAAAGGTCCTTTCTGAGAGGACACTTGAGGCAGGGCAAGACAACAGATTTATGGCAAATTGTGACAGCTCTGGCCACAGATCAAGCCTGCGCACCCAGTAGTCCAGGGGTTCATCGCTCCTCAGAGTGTCAATATCTGCAGTTAATGCCAGGTAGTCCGCTACCTGCCGGTCGAGGCGTTCTCTGAGGGTGGATCCAGAAGGGTCCTGGCGCTGCCTTGGACTGAAAAAACTTTGCATGTCTGACGTTACAGAGTGGCCAAAGTGCATTGTCCTTGCAGGTGTGCTCGTGGGAGGATTACCGGCACCTCTGCCCCTGGAATGTGGAGTGACATCACCCTTAAAAGAATTGTACAACATGTTTTGCAGGCTGGTTTGGAAATGCAGCATCCTTTCGGACTTGTGGTACGTTGGTAACATTTCTGCCACTTTATGCTTGTAACGAGGGTCTAGTAGCGTTGCCACCCAGTACAGGTCCTTCTCCTTAAGCCTCTTGATACGGGGGTCCTTCAACAGGCATGACAGCATGAAAGACCCCATTCTCACAAGGTTGGATGCAGAGGTATCCATCTCCCCTTCCTCGTTATCAAGGACTACGTCCTCATCCACCACCGTCTCCTCCCCCAGCCACGTACAAGACCAGGGCTCCACAAAAGGTGACCACAAGCCCCCTGGGAAGCCTGCTCCTGTTGGTCTTCTGCCTCCACAAAGCCACCTTCCTCCTCTGACTCCGCTTCTGACACCTCTCCCTGCGTTGCAGCAGGTGCCTGGGAACGTTCTGGTGATTCCGCCCAGAAATCAGGCTCTTTGTCACGCTGGTCTACAGCGTCATCTGTCACTCGTCGCACGGCACGCTCAAGAAAAAAAGCAAAGGGTATTAGGTCGCTGATGGTGCCTTCAGTGCGACTAACCATATTTGTGACCTCGTCAAAAGGGCGCATCAGCCTGCAGGCGTCACGCATAAGCACCCAGTAACGGGGGAAAAAAATCCCCAGCTCTGCAGATCCAGTCCTACCACCCAGTTCAAACAGGTATTCATTGATGGCTCTTTGTTGTTGCAGCAGACGTTCAAACATGAGGAGTGTTGAATTCCAGCGAGTCTGGCTGTCGCAAATTAAACGCCTGACTGGCAAGTTGTGCCGCCGCTGAATGTCAGCAAGGCGTGCCATGGCTGTGTAGGAACGTCTGAAATGGCCAGACACCTTCCTGGACTGCCTGAGAATGTCCTGCAATCCTGGGTACTTCGAGACAAACCGTTGGACTATCAAATTTAAAACATGTGCCATGCAGGGCACATGTGTTAAATTGCCCAGTCTCAGTGCTGCCAACAGATTGCTTCCGTTGTCACACACCACTTTTCCAATTTTCAGTTGGTGTGGGGTCAGCCACCGATCGGCCTGTGAGTGCAGAGATGACAGGAGTACAGATCCGGTATGGTTTCTACTTTCCAGGCACGTCATGCCCAAGACAGCATGACAACGGCGTACCTGGCACGTCGAATAGCCTATGTGGAGCTGGGGGTGCACAGGTGTGGAGGAGGACACAGCAGCAGAGGAGGAAGAAGCCGAGGAAGAAGCCAAGTTAGAAGACGACTTAGAAGACGACTTAGAAGACGACTTAGAAGACGAGTTAGAGAGCAAAGGAGGAGTAGAGGTGGTGGCAGACCCGCATGCAACCCGTGGCGGTGACACCAACTCCACTGTTGTTGAACCACGCATTCCCTGCTTCCCAGCCATCACCAGGTTCACCCAGTGGGCAGTGTAGGTGACATACCTGCCCTGACCATGCTTGGAGGACCATGTGTCAGTAGTCATATGGACCTTTGCCCCAACACTAAATGACAGAGATGCGGTGATTTGGCTCTGCACATGCTGGTACAGGTGTGGTATTCCCTTCTGTGAAAAAAAATTGCGGCTGGGTACCTTCCACTGCGGTGTCCCAATTGCTACAAATTGGTGGAAAGCCTCAGAGTCCACCAGCTGGTATGGTAAAAGCTGGCGGGCTAAGAGTGCAGACAATCCAGCTGTCAGACGCCGGGCAAGGGGATGACTCGGAGGCATTGGTTTCTTACGCTCAAACATGGCCCTCACAGAAACTTGGCTGGGGGCAGATGAGCAGGAACTGGAAGGCGGAGTGGAGGGTGGTTGAGACGGGTCAAGGACAGCAGAGGTAGAGCAGTAAGATGCTGGAGCAGAAGGAGGGTGGCTTAGCGTTTGGCTGCTGCCTTTGAGGTGTTGCTCCCATAGTGCTTTGTGTTTGGCGTTCATGTGCCTTCGCATAGCAGTTGTACCTAAGTGGGTGTTGGGCTTCCCAAGACTCAGTTTCTGACTGCACTCATTGCAAATTACAGCGCTTTTGTCAGAGGCACACACATTAAAAAAATGCCACACTGCTGAGCCTTTTGATGTGGGCTTTCTAGCAGTAACAGTAGAAGTTGGCGGGTGCGTTGGCTGGCTGACCACAGGTGCCGATTCATGTTGTTGCCCTACTGTTCCCTGGGAGCTGTCCCTGCTTCTTCTAAGTCTTAATCTCCTCCTGCCTCTCTGACTCTCCGTCTCTCCATCTGAACTATCCTCCTCTTGCTCTCTTCTTGTGGGCACCCACAAAATATCACTCTCCTCATCATCATTCTCCTCAGATGCATCAATTTCTTCTGACAGCTCACAGAAGACAGCAGCAGCGGGGACCTCATCACACCTTATGTCCATCTCTGTTGTGTTGCCTGCCTGAATTATGATATCTGGTGTAACGTCCGCATCTCCTTCATCTTCTTCTGGCAATAATGGTTGCGCATCACTCAGTTCAACAAACTCATGAGTAAATAACTCCTCTGACTCCAGTGAAGAAGGGGCGGCGGTGGTGGAGGAAGTGGTACGTGGGGTGCCCATAGCAAAGGAGGATGAGGATGTTGTGGCAAAGTTAGAAACAGTAGAGGATGGGGTGTGCTGTGTAAGCCAGTCAACTACCTCTTCAGCATTTTGGGAGTTCAGGGTAAGTGCCTTCGGAAAACTGGGCAATTTCCTAGGGCCACAGGATATCATAGCAGCACGGCCCCTAGTGCCTCTGCGTGGTGGCCTGCCTTTGCCTGGCATTTTTTTTATTTTTACAAAACAACAACAACTTGGGTGATGTTTCTGGACACGGAATTATTATTGTAATTTAGACAGATTGTGAAAAAGCTCACACAGCTAGGTGGCACTTGGTTGCAGACACCGGGCAACAAGGCCTGCAAGGGCAACGTATACAGTAGTGGATACGGAATATTTTATTGCTGGTGGAAAACCGTCACTCAAGTGATGTTTCTGGACACGGAATTATTATTGTTATTTAGACAAATTGTGAAAAAGCTCACACAGCTAGGTGGCACTTGGTTGCAGACACCGGGCAACAAGGCCTGCAAGGGCAACGTATACAGTAGTGGATACGGAATATTTTATTGCTGGTGGAAAACCGTCACTCAAGTGATGTTTCTGGACACGGAATTATTATTGTTATTTAGACAAATTGTGAAAAAGCTCACACAGCTAGGTGGCACTTGGTTGCAGACACCGGGCAACAAGGCCTGCAAGGGCAACGTATACAGTAGTGGATACGGAATATTTTATTGCTGGTGGAAAACCGTCACTCAAGTGATGTTTCTGGACACGGAATTATTATTGTTATTTAGACAAATTGTGAAAAAGCTCACACAGCTAGGTGGCACTTGGTTGCAGACACCGGGCAACAAGGCCTGCAAGGGCAACGTATACAGTAGTGGATACGGAATATTTTATTGCTGGTGGAAAACCGTCACTCAAGTGATGTTTCTGGACACGGAATTATTATTGTTATTTAGACAAATTGTGAAAAAGCTCACACAGCTAGGTGGCACTTGGTTGCAGACACCGGGCAACAAGGCCTGCAAGGGCAACGTATACAGTAGTGGATACGGAATATTTTATTGCTGGTGGAAAACCGTCACTCAAGTGATGTTTCTGGACACGGAATTATTATTGTTATTTAGACAAATTGTGAAAAAGCTCACACAGCTAGGTGGCACTTGGTTGCAGACACCGGGCAACAAGGCCTGCAAGGGCAACGTATACAGTAGTGGATACGGAATATTTTATTGCTGGTGGAAAACCGTCACTCAAGTGATGTTTCTGGACACGGAATTATTATTGTTATTGTTATTTAGACAAATTGTGAAAAAGATCACACAGCTAGGTGGCACTTGGTTGCAGACACCGGGCAACAAGGCCTGCAAGGGCAACGTATACAGTAGTGGATACGGAATATTTTATTGCTGGTGGAAAACCGTCACTCAAGTGATGTTTCTGGACACGGAATTATTATTGTTATTTAGACAAATTGTGAAAAAGCTCACACAGCTAGGTGGCACTTGGTTGCAGACACCGGGCAACAAGGCCTGCAAGGGCAACGTATACAGTAGTGGATACGGAATATTTTATTGCTGGTGGAAAACCGTCACTCAAGTGATGTTTCTGGACACGGAATTATTATTGTTATTTAGACAAATTGTGAAAAAGATCACACAGCTAGGTGGCACTTGGTTGCAGACACCGGCAACAAGGCCTGCAAGGGCAACGTATACAGTAGTGGATACGGAATATATTATTGCTGGTGGAAAACCGTCACTCAAGTGATGTTTCTGGACACGGAATTATTATTGTTATTTAGACAAATTGTTATTTAGACAAAAAATACAGAGCAGTAGAAAGTAGATTACTAGCCAGAAAACCTACTTAAACTCTCCCTGAAATGAATGCACAGCTCCTATCCCCACACAAATACAGAGCAGTAGAAAGTAGATTACTAGCCAGAAATCCTACTTAAACTCTCCCTGAAATGAATGCACAGCTCCTATCCCCACACAAATACAGAGCAGTAGAAAGTAGATTACTTGCCAGAAATCCTACTTAAACTGTCCCTGAAATGAATGCACAGCTCCTATCCCCACACAAATACAGAGCAGTAGTAGATTACTAGCCAGAAATCCTACTTAAACTCTCCCTGAAATGAATGCACAGCTCCTATCCCCACACAAATACAGAGCAGTAGAAAGTAGATTACTAGCCAGAAATCCTACTTAAACTCTCCCTGAAATGAATGCACAGCTCCTATCCCCACACAAATACAGAGCAGTAGAAAGTAGATTACTTGCCAGAAATCCTACTTAAACTGTCCCTGAAATGAATGCACAGCTCCTATCCCCACACAAATACAGAGCAGTAGTAGATTACTAGCCAGAAATCCTACTTAAACTCTCCCTAAAATGAATGCACAGCTCCTATCCCCACACAAATACAGAGCAGTAGAAAGTAGATTACTAGCCAGAAATCCTACTTAAACTCTCCCTGAAATGAATGCACAGCTCCTATCCCCACACAAATACAGAGCAGTAGAAAGTAGATTACTTGCCAGAAATCCTACTTAAACTCTCCCTGAAATGAATGCACAGCTCCTATCCCCACACAAATACAGAGCAGTAGTAGATTACTAGCCAGAAATCCTACTTAAACTCTCCCTGAAATGAATGCACAGCTCCTATCCCCACACAAATACAGAGCAGTAGAAAGTAGATTACTAGCCAGAAATCCTACTTAAACTCTCCCTGAAATGAATGCACAGCTCCTATCCCCACACAAATACAGAGCAGTAGAAAGTAGATTACTTGCCAGAAATCCTACTTAAACTCTCCCTGAAATGAATGCACAGCTCCTATCCCCACACAAATACAGAGCAGTAGTAGATTACTAGCCAGAAATCCTACTTAAACTCTCCCTGAAATCAATCACAGCTTCTCTCCCTACACTATCTCTTCAAGCACACACAGGCAGAATGTAAAATGGCTGCTGGGCTTCGGTTTATATATGGAAGGGAGTGGTCCAAGGGGGGGGGGGTGGCCCAGGAGGGAGAGCTGCCTGATTGCCTGACATGTATCTGCTGGTCTGGGGTGAGAGGTAAAAATTTGGCGCCAGCTAAGGCGAACCCAAATGGCGAACATCGCCAAAAGTTCGCGAATTTGCGGACTTGCGAACACCCGATGTTCGCGCGAATTAGTTCGCCGGCGAACAGTTCGCTACATCCCTATATATTAACATTAACTTAAAGCAACAATTCCTCTTTAAATATTTGTATAGTTCGGTGGCAGGAAAACTTTTTTTTTTTATCTCTTATTGCCTATGTATTCTATGGGTACCTGCAAACAAGTGAAGTCTGCAGTAAGAATCAGAACTGATTAGTTACAACTAGTACAAATAGGGAATGATTCTCCTGATTTGTGATTCTTTTCCAGCACCATTACATGATTGAAATGGCAAGAGAAAGAATTTTAACATAATGTCTTATGGTGATTTTATGAACTGGCAAGCAGATAGAATTTAGTAGTGACTTGCAAGGTGAAAAGCCTAAGGAAACATTGAATTTAACTTTATTTGGCTGGCAAATGATGTTTTTCAAAAAAAAAATAAAAAAATCACATTATCACATTTATCAATAAACTAATAACACTTTCTGGGTTTTAGAGGTTTTTAGAACCACAAAAAATGAATTCTCTCTAAAACCACAAATGCCAAGGGATTTATAAAAACAGCCCTTGAAAAAAATCATGAATAAGAAAAAAAACGCAAATTTATAAAAACGCCCAAAACTGAAAACCTCTAAAACCATGAAGCAAAGAAATATTGGCCAATTGGAAAAAGACAGCTGACATTGACTTATACCTGACCTCCAGGTTTTAGATGGCGTATTTTTGCTTTCAGTTTTCTCACAGTTTTGACACATAATAAATGACGGGAAAAAAAATCATATTTTTGCCACAACTCGAATTTTGCCCTCTTCTGGCTTGCCATTTCCTAAATTAAGGAGTACAAATGTGTAGGCTATTCATCCCTTACTTTTTTGTAATATTCCTTGCTTTTTGTAATAGGTGCCCCAATGTCCTTTAATCAATGAAAATATGAATGAATAAATAAATAATTGAATAGGCCTGTTAAAAAAATCTTTATTAAATGTTTTTATTATCTGAATCATGAGGCATATAATACATACAGACAGAGTAGATTCCAGGTGCACATATAGACAGGATAATCTTATACAAATGCAAATTCAAATATCAAAAAATAAAGTCTGTATTTTCCAAAACTGTGCTTGAAACCTTGAGCTTGATTGTAATTCCTTTTTGCATGTATGCTGCAATGTTTTTATGTCAGCAAAGCATCAAAGGTACAGGGTTCCCCCATGCAGTTCTTTTAAACTCATTATCAATAAATTCCAGTCATTTAAAGTGGCATTCCCTTTGCCTAATCTTTTATTGATTTGGTTATATTGATCCAAACTCATAGATGCCATGCATATTCAGTGTTAAACGTATAAGTAATTAATGACCTTACTCATTTTTTAAAATCGATTGACATTTTATCAGGTTTCTAATATAATGCAATAGTGGACATTTATTGTTTCTAACAATGTTCCTCTGAACATACAGACGAGACAAAATGTTTTTCCTACGCAAAATACATAGCGTTATGGTTAATAAAAAGCAATGTTTGTATGAAACTAAGGCCTAATGACTGTAGTACTCTCAGGCTCTTAGGGAAAATGGAGTTTTCCACCTGACATTGCTTTCCATTGAGTAAACAGAAACTCTTTATCAGTGGCAGACACTGTGTTGTTAATAATCCAAGTCAGTATTCCCATGCAGTCTGCACCCAGTATCACAAGCATCTCACTCTGGCAGCATTCTTTTCATTCATTTGAATAAGGAGTAATGTCAGATAGAAACCAAGTGTGGTCACTACACTTGTGTGCATAGACCTAAAACATAATATCTGTGACTTGAACACAAGCAGCCTGGTTTAAAGAAGGATACTTCCAGTACTAGATTTAATGGCATATTATCAATGGCCAAGAGGGAATTGTGGACACAAGTTCTAATCTATTATCTAATGTCATCCAATCTCTAAAAGCTTAGTCCAGTTATAACCAGGCTGGATATATTTACTTTAGTGTAATTTATCTTTGGTAGCTGAAGGAGAGAGAGTCACCAACCATTTTTCACATTTAGCACAGAGGGATACCAATTTAGTCATAGTTTTATAGCATCTCCCTTTACAGCAGCTGTTTCTTATTTTTGGTTTCCAAGATGGTGCTGAATTACAAATCCCATAACCCTCTAACAAATAATCAATGGCATAATAATTGAAAAAAAAGCTACATGCGGTACAGCATATAGTAAGAAAATCAAGAATTGTGTTCACTTAGGCTGAATACTCAGTACAGATGCTGGAATTACTGTAATTCATTATCACATGGGATAAAGGGTTGGGGCTGGGAGTGAACTTCCTGCCCAGGAAGATGAGCAGGTGCAACTGAAAGAGTTGAGGAGAAAAAGTCAAAAAGATGAATAAGAATTTTTTTAAGTGGATTGAATTGCCCTGATAGTGGTTGAGGCGCTCCCAAAGTATTGGTTTCATAGATATTCAGACTCCTTGAGGGTCAGTCTTTTCTGGTTACAGACTAATGTTTGTTTGAATATTTTGTGTTAAAAAAACTCTGTGTGGAAAAAAGGTTTTATCCATCTTTGATATGCATGCAGCAATATTTACATCCCCTGATAACAATATAAAACAATCACTGGAATTTTTGTATATATGTTTCTTCTGTTTTTTTTATAACCTTACTGATGAGACAGGGAGTTAATCCATACTTTATGTATCTATGGCAATTATAAGAGTGGAAAAAACAGATAACATGAAAAGGACCTGTGTCCAGGGTCAGGCTGTGGTCTGCAACTTGCAATGGATAAAGTGCATGTTAGGTTACAGAAATGGGGCTGGAAGAGAAGCACATCCACACTTCCCCCCACCCATCACTTTTGAATACAAGGCTGCTGAATAACAGAAATAAACCTATTAGAATAAAAGATTTCATAGAAACCAATTCAATTTTAACATCAGAAAAAATAAATAACAGACTGGGTGAAAATGCTAACTCCTCAACCATTTATGAACAAATAGTAAAATATATCCATTCTCTTCATATTGAAAATTTAAATAGGGAACTTACCTGGCTAGAAGATATAATTAATAGAAGATCCCAAATAACAAGAATCTTATCATTCACCTACAAGAAATTAATAGCAAAACATAATGTTAAACCACCCTTTGCCAATAAATGGGAAACCGAATTAAATTTATCACTCACACCAGAAATATGGGAAAAAATTTGCCAAAATAATTCCAAAATATTTACATCTACGAAATTACAGGAGCTTAACTATAAAATTTTATCAAGATGGTACTATACCCCAGAAAAACTAAAAAATATATACAATGTATCAGATATTTGCTGGAGGTGCAATTCGGAGAGAGGATCATATCAACACATTTGGTACAAATGATAATTATTGGAACCATATTCAAAAAGTAATTGACCAAATATTTCCAAATGAAATTAAACTTAAAGAATAAGTAAACCTTTTTTTTCTATCAGTAAAATTACTCTAAACAGCCTCCAGAATTACCTACCTTTGTCCCAGCATTGTCTCTGACCTGGTTCCTCAGTCAGAAGGTGTTCTTTTTTCTTTGCTTCCTTGTGCAGAGTGAAGCCCCGCCCCCACTTCCTGTTCAGTTTTCTCTTCAATTGGACAACCTATTATCGAAGTGGAGAGCCTTCTGCGCATGTCTGGAGGCAGCAGGGCCAGTCTGTGCATTAGCAGAGCTTCTAACTCGCGTCTCTTCCTGCCTGTCCGCTATCTCCACTTGGATGTCCCAACGTTACCTCAAATTAAACCTCTCTAAAACTGAACTGGTTCTCTTTCCCCCATCCAACACCCACATTGTTCCCGAGGTATCTATAACGGTTAACGATTCTACCATTGGGTTTAACCTTGGGGTTATCCTTGATTCTGCCCTGTCCTTCACCCCTCATATCCAATCACTTATCAAATCATGTCACTTTCACCTAAGAAATATCTCCAAAATCCGATCATTTATCACCCAAGATGCTGCCAAAATTCTTATTCACTCTCTTATAATATCTCGCCTGGACTACTGTAACTCCCTATTAATTGGCCTTCCCCTCCAAAGACTGTCCCCTCTCCAGTCCATACTGAATACTGCTGCCCGGCTCATACACCTCTCCAACCGCTCCTCCTCTGCCATGCCGCTCTGCCAATCCCTGCACTGGCTTCCCCTACCATCCAGGATAAAATTCAAGCTATTGACCCTCACATTTAAAGCAGTCCATAACTCTGCCCCACCCTACATCTCTGAACTCATCTCTAGGTACCATCCAACCCGCTTGTTACACTCCTCTACTGACCTGCTCCTCAACTCCTCTCTCATTCCCTCCTCACACGCTCGCATTCAAGACTTTGCAAGGGCTGCCCCCCTTCTCTGGAATTCGCTCCCACAAACTGTCAGACTTTCTCCCAATCTCTCTGCCTTCAAGAAATCTCTAAAAACACATTTATTTAGAGAGGCTTACCCTAATCTAGTTTAGCAATACCCTGTGTCACACCTCTCACAACTCTGGTCATGCCCATTCCCACACCTTGTCTCTCAACCCTTTCTCCTTGTAGATTGTAAGCTCTTTTGGGCAGGGCCCTCTTCACCTCTTGTATCGGTTATTGATTGCTTTATATGTTACTCTGTATGTCCAATGTATGTAACCCACTTATTGTACAGCGCTGCGGAATATGTTGGCGCTTTATAAATAAATGTTAATAATAATAATAATAATAATCAGAACAATTGATACCAAGAAATCGCTCTCTCTGAGTTGCACTTCTAACTGAAAGTCCTAAATGCAGTATATGAAGAAACATACTAAATTATGTATATTGAACATCTGGAGTTTTTATTTCCAAAGAAACTCTAATATACAACTGAAATATGTCCCTGAATCCTACCTAAAGTATTAGTCATATTATAATACTGTGATCAAAGTGATCCTATGTTATTTTATGTTTTCTTATATTTCTTTTTTATGTATATAAATTTACTTACTCTTTATTTCCTCCCCTTTTCTTCTGTACCCTTTTTATCTGTGAAAACTAAATAAAAAGTAAATTGAAAAAAAGGCTGCTGAACACAGGCTGAACACAGGCAGCCCTAGATTCATAAGGGAAGCATAGAAGTGCAGGAGTACAAAGTGCAGAAAACATGGTGGATTGTGCAAGTTTTTTGCATCCTTCAGTTGATAAAAGACCCCTTATAAATAATAACTGGTTATCAACCATACCACATACCACAACCCTCCCCCCCCCCACACGCACACACTCTGGGCCTAGATCATAGTATCTAGTGAAGTGTCCTTTTTAATACAGGGAAAAAGAACAGCCTACATAGCTTGGTAGCCCAGAAGCCCCTTTCTTGAAAGCATTCCTCTGGCAGCTTTCATTAAGGGACCAGGTAGAGATGTAAGAAATAAAAATACGAAGACACTTTACTATTATCAGGAATATGTATGCATGTGTTGAAAAGTATGACATTACCCAAACAGTATAATCATTTTGATAGAAATTGATAGTTCTATTCACCAAATGGTATAAAATTGATCAGGAATTATGCACTGACAATGTTATAATACTTTTTTTATTTTATATAACTGTTCTATTCAACAAACTTTACATTCAACAAAGAATCTTCTATTTGCAATTCCAGCTTTGCAGACATTCTTGGCATTCTAACTGTCAGTTTTTGATATCCAGGGGAAATTTCAACCCACGCTTTCTGTATTGAGTGGCTTGTAGAGCTTTATTCTCTGACCTGACGGTGAAGCTCTTCCCACAGGAGCGCAATCGGGTTAAGGTTAGCCAGTCAATCAAAGACAGTGTACCAGGTCCCTTTTTCTTCCCCTAATAGGTTTTGCATAGCTTAGAAGTATGCTTCTGATTGGTGTCTTCCTTCTCTTCAGTCTTTCTATTTATTATTGGGAGATTGGCACATAACTACAGTCAAACAGACTGGTATCATTAACTCCTATGGTGTCCTGCTCTATGTTTATACTTTTAATGGAGGGGAATAGGTCTATTACACAATATGTGGGAAAGTTTTTTGTGTCTCACATCTCCCCACTTATATACTGCAAGTGCGTGTTTGCAGGTCCCTCATTATGTTATGTATTGGCATGTCTGAAGCTTAGGTACCCTTTAATTCAGCACTGCGGAAAATGTGATGCTTTATATACAGTAACTGTACTCCTGCTAATAACAATATCCCTTTACCATCAAGAGTTTAAATACCGGGGAATTCCCTACCAGTCATTTGAACTGAAGAAGCCACTCGGATGAGTGGTGAAACGTTTTCAAGAAAAACTCAGAAAAGTCCAGTTGTTTTAGACTTAATTCTACTAGATACTGTATATCATGACCTGGAGAATCTTCATAGACAACAATATCCCTGTTAATTCACTCCTAGTTAGGTTCTTTTTAGCAGTCCCTATACTGATTCAGTATATACATCTTAAAGGAACAGTAACACCAAAAAATGAAAGTGTATAAAAGTAACTAAAATATAATGTGCTGCTGCCCTGCACTGGTAAAAGTTATGTGTTTACTTCAGAAAGTCTACTATAATTTATATAAATAAGCTGCTATGTAGCCATGGAGGCAGCCATTCAAAGGAGAAAAGGCACAGGCACATAGCAGATAACAGATAAAACACTATTGTATTCTACAGAGCTTATCTGTTATCTGCTATGTAACCTGTGCCTTTTCTCCTTTTTTCCAGCTTGAATGGCTGCCCCCATGGCTGCACAGCAGCTTATTATATAAATTATAGTAGTTTTACTGTAGCAAACACACAAGTTTTACCAGTGCAGGGCAACAGTGCATTATATTTTTATTACTTTAAAGCTCTTTCATTTTTTAGTGTTACTGTTCCTTTAAATACAACACTGTGGTCACTTAACGTATACTCTATACATGCTTAAAGAATTAAGTAATACTGCTGCAGACCTGGAATCTCCATGTTTCTGCTTCTTCACATTTGCTACACATAATCAATATGCAGACCCTGCATTTTCTGTTGCAAAAAAGTGCAACACTGGACAGATCCTTACAAGATCATTTACATTTGTTGGGGTGGTGCTTGATGCTTCTCCTTGGTTATATTGCAGTACAGGTATGGGACCCGTTATCCAGAATGCTCGGAACCTGGGGTTTTCTGGATAAGGGGGCTTTCCTTACTTTGGATCAGGAGATCCAAATTAAGGAAAGACCCCTTATTTGGAAAACCCTAAGTCTACTAAAAAAAATATTTAAACAGTATTTAAACCCAATAGTATTTTTTTTGCTCTAATAAGGAGTAATTATATCTTAGTTGGGATCAAGTACAAGGTAGTGTTTTATTATTACAGAGAAAAAGGAAACCATTATGGGAGATGGCTTTTCTGTAATTCGGAACTTTCTGGATAAAGGGTCCGATACCTGTATTTGATTTTTGATAATGGAGACAGTTTAAGTTAATGATTAATTATATCTTAGTGGGATCAAGTACAAGGTACTATATTATTATTACAGAGAAAACGGTATTATGTTTTAACATTTTAAATATTTTGATTAAAATGGAGATCCCAGATAAAGGATCCCCTACCTGTATTATTCAAGCTCCTTATTAAAATTGAACAATTTGTTTCTGGCTTTGGGTCAGTTTTGGAGTTTATTCAATTGCAGTTTAAACAGATATTGCAAAAATACAAGTAGCTACAGTGTTAGCCCATCAGTAGCAGCAGTATATAAACAAACAAATTAAAGACTATTTGGTTTTTCTTTGTAACTGGTGAAAATATAGTAATTGTTAGTGGCAGTATATTGCCATCTAGTGAACAGAAAGCAAAACGATAAATCAAACACAAAAACTAACTACATTTTCCAGTGTGTGCACTGACGCTCACTGCGAGCCAGCTGGGGATACAGAGTGCATCGTTTCACACTGGATAACACTGGACCCAACAGCACTAGGGAGCTCACCTTTATTAAGTGACCTATGGCCTTCCTAACCAATCATTAGGAACACTTCACAAACAGTTATTTAAAATTATAATACATTTTTATATCTTTGTGACACAAACAAATCACCCACTCCCACCCCCCTCCCCCCAAGAAAAAGCAACTAATGATTTATGGGAAGTAAAGTAGTAAAGTACATAGATGAACTTTAGCATAAGCCTGTGCTCCCCCTCCCATCTCGTCACCATGAAAGACCATTGACACGTGTGTGTCTAATAAATACCATGGCCTGTTGTGCTATTGTGCAGAATGTGCAGCTGCCATTGCTTTTAAGTTCTCCCAGGTATTCCACACATTGCATGCATTTTTGGAACGAAACAGTTGCAAAAATTCGCTGTGGGAAAAATTTGCCACACATAAAAAAAATTACGTGCATCAGAAAAAATATATTGTGCGCAACAACTTTTTTTGACAAGCATCTTTTTTCATTGTTTTCCTCATCACTAGGGATGTAGCGAACATCGCCAAAAATGTTCGCGGACCCGTTTGCGGACTTTCGGCAAAACTCGCGAATATTCGCGAACTTTGCGAACCCCATAGACTTCAATGGGAAGGCGAACTTTAAAACCTAGAAAAGCCATTTCTGGCCAGAAAACTGATTTTAAAGTTGTTTAAAGGGTGCCACGACCTGTACAGTGGCATGCAGGAGGGGGATCAAGCAAAAATTTCTCTGAAAAATACTTTGTAAAAAAAACGCCAAAAAAAACGCCAAAAAAACCCGGCAAAAAATAATGAAAGAAAAAAAAAACGCCAAAAAAATAATGCCAAAAAAAAAAACGCCAAAAAAAACGCGGCGAACCCAAAATGGCGAACATCGCCAAAAGTTCGTGAATTTGCGGACTTGCGAACACCCGATGTTCGCGCGAATTAGTTCGCCGGCGAACAGTTCGCTACATCTCTACTCATCACTGCATGCAGTTACAGCTTTTTGATTTCTCTTACATTTTGCCAACTGCCATGCTCCTATTATCCTAGCTCAGGGATTCCCAACCTTCCTTACTCGTGGGGAGCCACATAACATGAAAAAAGTTTTTTGGGGATACCAAATAAGGGTTGTTGCTTTTTAATAGCCTTTTAACAGCATGTCGACAGCTGGCCTGCAGGAGGTGCTGCTTGGAGTGAAACTGTGTCTCCAAAACTTGCCTCCAAGCCAGAAATTTAAAAACGCCACCTACTTTCAGGCCACTGGGAGCAACATCAAAGGGGGTGCTGAGCAACATGTCTTCGCTGGGCTTGGATTTGCAACAAATTTCCGTATTTCGCCATGGGAGAATTGTTATGAGAAACTTCAGCAAAAATTCAGCACAAAAAAATTGTGGTTGCGTCAAAAAAGGCTTGGTCATGTCACAAAAGGGCACGATTGTGTAAAAAGGGTGCGATCACATCAAAAAAGGCACGGTCACGTCAAAAAAGTCGTGGACAATAAAAAAAAGTTGTGCAGTACCCACGTTTTGCACATTTTTAGCTGTTTCACAGCTTGAAATTTTTCAGCAAAGTATAATGGAAGAATTCACTTATAACTGTATCCTTTTATTATTTATTCTTTATTTCCATTCCTCTAAAATTTGTGTGAGCTTACCTGATGCCTAAATACAAAAAAATATTTACTAGCACAGGTATTGGATCCAGCTCTGATTTACAGAAAGGTCATCTCCCATATACTCTATTTTAAATATTTTAATTAAATAATTAATTTTTAAAAATTATTTTCTTTTTCTCTGTAATAATATAACAGAACCTTGTACTTGATGCCAACTAAGATATAATGAATCCGTACTGGAGGCAAAACACTGCTTTTGGTTCAATTATTGTTTAAATTATTTTTTTTAGCAGACCTAAGATCCAGAGAAACAAATGACAGAAATACCCCTTATCTGGAAAACCCCAGATCCCAAACATTTTTGATAACTGGTCCCATACTTGTATCTCCTGTTAACCTAGGGATGTATAATACCCTCTTATATTTATGGTAAACCCTTGTGTTGGATTAGTGATAGTCCCTAAATAATGTTGTTTCATTTCTGACATGACATGCAAAGATATGTACCCACACATAGGTCTATCATCTGTGGTTAGCCCGAAAGGTTGATGTCACAATAAAACTTTTTTTTTTCTAAATATACATTTTTTTTATGTATATAAAGAAATAATAATGTTTATATATTAAACTTCAGCTTTGTGTTTTAAAACATTTTTAATGGCTGCTTAATGAAGGTTACAATTTAAGGTTACTGATGTTTAATGAGTAAATCTGCGAAAATGTGCAAAAAGCGGTCAAGTCATTAGGTGTTTTTTGCACTTTTTTGTGCAAAATGCTTGGGGATCAATGAGAATTTTTTCACAGTTTTTTTTTTTGCACAAAATACAGAGGCAATGGGTGTTTTTTCTTGTCCCAAAAATGCATTCTAATGTGTTTTGCCATGGTTTCGCAGAAAAGTTTGACAAGTGCAAAATTTAGATTTAAATTCATGCCTGGCACAAAATTCCGCTCATCACTAGTTATTAATTAAGCAAAACCTGGAATTTTTATGGTATTACACTGTATAGCTCTAGGTAGCTCATTTGCATTTCTGGGGATTGTGCTTGAAACATTGCCCTGAAATTTGGTTAAATGTGCATTAGTCGGATTTTATGTTAATGGCAAATTTTAGGGCTATG
This sequence comes from Xenopus tropicalis, assembly GCF_000004195.4. NCBI lineage: Eukaryota > Metazoa > Chordata > Amphibia > Anura > Pipidae > Xenopus > Xenopus tropicalis. Next base: position 124,439,391 of record NC_030678.2, on the reverse strand, counting down.
AATATCATTACTGTGTGTATGTTATGAATAAGGTACTGCATTTAGAGAAAGGATCCATTAGTGGCTATACAGTAATGCAGAATCATTGTAAAAATGTTGCTAAATATTCCAAGCAAGCAGGGTTATTAGCCTCTAATTATGTAATCTCCATAAATCATTTTGCTGCTTCAGTGACACCATTTTCTTTATCTTGTGCAGTCCATTAATAGAGAGAACATCTATAAAGTCTCCTGTTTTCCGGAGGCGCTGCATTCATATATGTGCCTTTGCCGCTTGCAAGATGAAAGAATGCATCAAATGTCATGTTACAGGCATCCTAGCGCTGCCGCTGTGCCTGTTCTTTCTTTCACTCTTGTATTCATCTCCTGGAAACCACAGCAACAAAACTACCTTCACTGACAGAAGTTCAGTGGTAAACATAGTGTTGGTGCACATCTCTTTCCTAGTATTACAAGAAAGCAATACATTCCCACAAATGTAATTGCAGAGCAAACATTATATCATGTTCAGTGAAATATGGAAATCAGAGATACAGAATACAGGCACCTCATTTAAATTCCTTCTCTATCTATATACCATGGCTTAGTGTACAATGACTTTATTATAACTATGGCTTGAGCAAAAACAAAAAAAACTAAAGGAAACAAATTGAATGTATGTATGGTATTTTCAATTTTCGATTTCACGAGCACTCTCTGAAACCAAGTGATTTTCTATGTCCTGTTTATTAAGGAATGCTTTAGTGAATACTTGGAGCAGTGTGTTCCTTGACTCACAAGATACAGTACTGAACATTCTTCAGTAGATTACAAGGCATTGAACGAGTGAGGCATTATTCTTTGGCAAAGAGCCTAGCTGATGCTTTATAAAGTATAATAATATCAGTGTTTCATGTGCAGTCAGTCATTGATTAGGTTTTCAGATTAACGTTTTTTTTAACAAGATGAATCATTTGTATATTACTTTAAATTTCTTTCTGCAAATTCAGCCCTAGTAGCACTCCACTTGATTCTTTTATTTCCCTTAAAACAAACAGATTTTATTGACTTAAACACAATATTTGTAACTTAGAAAAATATACTTAACAGACTTCTACTGTAACTTAGATCATTTGTGAGCATACATGGCTATCTACTTTTATAAAAAGAGATTAAAAAAATACAAGAGACATTGGGGATTATTTAAATCAACCTACCCTGAAGTACCACATTTAATTAATCCCTTTAGTGTCCCGTAGGAAGGATGAACTCCTGGGAGTCAGCTATATAACAGACATGGGCTTACACAAATTTGCTGCTCTGTGTGGATGAGGCTACATTAGAGGTTAAACACTTATATCACAAAATGAGAAAGGGGAACACCAAATTACCAGTTTCAAAGCATTTTTATAAGGGCCACCCAGACATGAATTTGGGATAAGGGCATACAGGATATGTGTGTTTTTGCCATTGGACATTATTATGTTAAATGACTCCCTTTGGTCTTGTGACTGTGCTGGAATTTTGTGAAAATATACTGCATTCATTGTAAAAAAAAAGGAATGCTCCAGCATAGTACCACAATGTCAAAAAATGTTCACCAATTTTCCGGCCAAGCAAAAAGGAACAGATTCACTCTGATCTTGTTCATGCCTACAATTTACTGCTATATACAAATAGAAATGCAGTGTGAAAATTGCCATTTTGTGCAGTGGGTTAATATAAAAGGAATGTTTTGATGAATTGGACACAATTGTGTTAAAAGGAAAGCCCTGGAGCTATAAATGCAGGGGGGCTGCATGACAAGGGATCCGAATGACCAGCAGCCACATTACACTGGTTTATGTTTAAAGATTGGCAGAATTAGATGCAGCTGTGATTGGGTGAGAAGCAATAAGTTAAGGAGGGGGAAAGCTGGGCTGGGGGTGGAGAAGGATAGGGATGTGATGTCAGGGGAAGCAGTTCACTTTCTTATATCTGAACAGGTAGAAACATCTACCCCCTTTTTTCGTATTTTGTAAAATGTCAGGAGTTTCTTTTTTTATGTTCTCATATTATCTATTAATAACCAAATGTGAATGTTTTCCTGTATGTATGTATGTATATCTTTTTTATAAAGCGCTACATATGTACGCAGTGCTGTACAGTACAGTATGCACTGTTACATTGTGGTTTTGGTGATGTTATACAGTATAAAGGTGAGAGTCTGCATAGTATCATTCATGTTAAATGAATGTCAAATGCTTGATCCAGGGAATGTTTCCAAAAACTATTGGGGTCAGGAAGGAATTTTTTTCCCTTTTGAGGCACAATTGACTGGTTTCAGGCTGGGTTTTTTGCCTTCCTCTGGACCAAGACAGTGGATATATGATAATATACTTTAAGTTTTATTTGCCACAGCAGCTGTAGGACCTTGCCAGAGTACTGCACATGTAATTTTAGAAGAGGGAGAAAGGAGGCTCTCTCCTGTGACTGCCCATTGGGCAGATTGGTACAGATGCTACTACTGCTTGTGCTAAGTGACAGCTTGCTTGGATTTCCTATCATTGAGGCACTGCAGATTCAGAACCTGCAGTAGGGCTGCTGAACTTCTCTCATGGTGGTACATGCAGCTCCTGCTGTAAGCAAAGTTTGGGACCATCTTCTCTGTAGGTAGATGCAGCCTAATACCCAGTGGTGGATATAATGGCATAGTGCTCATCTCAAGTCTTCAGCGAGGAAAAGCAGAGCATAGTAGCAATCTCTTATGGAGTGAATTGTTTTGATTTTTTCATCAAGCCCTGTGCACTGCTGAGTCTTTTGTTGTCTATATATGTGTGTGTGTGTGTGTACTATATTAAAATACAGTGCTCTCAGCAAACAAGAGATACTGCCTGGGTGCAGGATTATCATCACATAATAGTTGAACACAAAAAGGCCCCCGGGTTAAGACAGGACCACTGTTCCACTCACCCAGGAATACTTAAAATTAACGCTTTCTGGCACAGCTTTTATGCTGTATTAATTGGATGACAGACAAAAGTCTCTTTCTATGCTCACTAACTTTGCCCCTGCACTGGAGCTGCACCCCTCTTACAATGACCTTTTTGCCTTCCACTCATTGCTACTGCTATCGTAATCCCATGAATTTGGTGGATGTCACCATACAGCACCCGTGGTCAACAAGCACTATTGGGTCTAGGTCGGACTGGCAGATAAGGTGAGGGCTGACCACTGGAGCAATGGATGCCCGACAGGGATACGTGAGCAATGAGCTTGCACAATACTTTACATGGTGAGTGTTGATTGGTTGCGCAGGTAAGGAGCCACAGAGCTTTACAGTGGTTGAGCGGTTCTTGGTGTGTATTTGATGATTAAAATCTTCTCTATATATTTATTTTAATATCACACAGGGTGTTAATTACTGTCCATCTAGGGATAAATATCCAATTCTTTCTATGCTTAAGATGTTTTTAATGGCAGAAGGATCTGCACTTTCAGTTTGGCACCTTTTTAGTTATATATCTTATATTAGGCAAATATGTGTGTCCTGAAGACAGCTTAAGTTTTGAGCCAAAATGTTGAATAAACACCATTGTTTTGTTATATGCAAGCCCTGATACAAGATATTTACAAGATATTTATAAATATGTGTTTAATATAATAATATTTCAGATCTAAGAAAATATGTTCAGTGTTTGTTTACAGCGAGTATTATTAGCATATTGTTTTACACAGAGTAGGTATAACACAATGTCAGTTTAATATTTAAATGAATCACTACAAATGGAAAGTGGATAACAGGGTTTCATGTAAAGCTATTTGAAAATACATTTCAAGATTGCACTCTGACAGCTGATCATATAAAGCTAGCCATTACCATGTAGAAAAAAAGGCTCTCTGCTGTTTTATTCAGAATATGTAAATTCCTGAACACAAGTCAATCGTGCCCCATGGAGAGATATGACAACCTATGTACATTATAAATTCATGAAAACACATTTATTCCACTCGAACATATTTTCAAAATTCTGTAATGCCTGCGTTCGTTTAATTGAGAAACATTTTTCCTAGGTATATCATGCTGTGAAAGCACCTACTGAGAAAAGTTTTAAACATTTCTTACATTCACAATTTTGATGCTAGATATGAGGGTTCAATTGCTTACTGCACCACAGTATGCCATGTGCAGCTTTTTGCCACCCCTGGTAACTTTGAGGGCACCGCCACCTGAGGCAACAGCACCCCAAGGGGTGACTGAAAAAGTGTAATAGTGCTCTCCTTAGTGCTCATCTATGGGGCACTTGTTCCCAGGGGTGTACTAGTCTTTGCACAGAGCATCAGTTTAAAATCATGCAAAAAGCACAACCCTGTGGACTACCTGACCCTTGAAATCTACCTTTATTATAATGTTAAGATTATTCTGATTCTCGTGTATATTCTGAGTGTTAAAGGGGTGGTTCACTGTTAGTCCTATTCCTAGCAATTTTGCAATTTGTCTTAATTGGATGACTTGATTATTTGCATGCCTCTTCTGCCTCTTTCCAGCTTTCTAATATGGGTCACTGACTCTGGCAGCCAACAAAATGATTGCTCTGCTTGGTTACAATTTTATTGTTACTTTTCATATTCCAGTCTCTCATTCAAATTACTGCCTGGTTGCTAGGGTAGATAAGACCCAAGCAACCAAATTGCTGATAAGATTCCAAACTGGAGAACTGCAAAACAAAGCGCTAAATAAAAAATGAAAAACATTTGCAAATTGTCTTAGAATATCAATGTCTATACCATACTTAAAGTTAATGTAAATGTAACTATCCATTTAAAATCCCCTAAACCCTAAAATTTGTAAGGTAATGTACTTGTATGTAAAAATTTTCAAATGCAGTCTATGGTATACTAGAGTATAATGTGAATCCTGACCAGTAAATAATGCATAATGTGACTAGATATGACAAGAATACAAAGAAGACACAAAATGGGATGGGAGAAGAAAGCATGACATTACTAGAGATGGAGGGATTTAACATAATAATAAATAGAAAACTATCATGTTTCCATTAGAGGGCAAGTAGGAGATGGGGGCAATATCTAACAGGTTCACTAAGGTGACCAGAACACCTAGTTGAATCACTTTTGACCCCTTCATTATACAGACCAAACACCAAATAAAGAATGATATAATAAGGCATTAACTCTTTTATTTATAGAAAATGATGGGTTTTTTTTGCAAAGTATTTTGTTTTAGTTTATTTGTAAATGTCCTAACATATAAGCTATTAGGTTGAGAAAATGAAGAAAACATAGTAATGTAGTATTTTAGAAATTGTCAGTGAAACATGCTTAACAGATTTCTAACTTCTATCTTCTAATCACAGTGGAAAGCTTTATTAGTGCCTTTATTAAGCTGTAACCAAGTGCCAGGAGTCAGAGAAAAGGTCTCTCAGAGTAGCGCAGAGGGCAGGAAGGCTGCCTGCCTGTGCAAGGAACTCCCAGAGGGGCTGGGGGTGCTGCCTGCCACTGCAAGGAGCAGAGAGCTGGAACCAAGTGAGGAGTCACCCAGAGAAGTGTTGATTACCCAAGTGAGGAGTCACTAAGAAAAGGTATCTTAGAGCAGGGCACAGGGCTGGAAGGCTGCCTGCCTGAGTAAAGAATAGAGATGTAGCGAACTGTTCGCCGGCGAACTAATTCGCGCGAACATCGGGTGTTCGCAAGTTCGCAAACTTTTCACGATGTTCGCAATTTGGGTTCGCCTTAGATGGCGCCAAATTTTGACCTCTCACCCCAGAGCCAGCAGATACATGGCAGCCAATCCCTCCTGGACCACACCCCCCCATGACCACTCCCTTCATATATAAACCGAAGCCCAGCAGCCTTTTTACATTCTGCCTGTGTGTGCTTGAAGAGTTAGCGTAGGGAGAGAGCTGTGCAGGGATTTGAGGGACAGTTTAGGTAGCTTTGCTGACTAGTAATCTACTTTCTACTGCTCTGTATTAGCATAGGGAGAGGGCTGTGCAGGGATTTGAGGGACAGTTTAGGTAGCTTTGCTGACTAGTAATCTACTTTCTACTGCTCTGTATGTAGCTGCTGTGGACAGCTGTCTTGCTGATCTCGTCATCTACTGTAACCCAATAGTCCTTTAGCGTCCTCTACCGCCACCGTACAAACTAGGGTGCAAATCCTACTGGTTTAATTTTAAGCCAATCTTTTTGGACAGGTAAATCCTGAGTTTTTCTGGCCTCTGTGCTTCAGTGGCTGCGACAACAAAAAAACGAATATTTTCAACATTTATATAACATATTTTTTATGGCCTCTGTGCTTCAGTGGCTGCGTCAACAAAAACCCCCGAATATTTTCAGCATTTATATGCCATATATTTTCTGGCCTCTGTGCTTCAGTGGCTGTGACAACAAAAAACCGAATATTTTCAACATTTATATAACATTTTTTCTGGCCTCTGTGCTTCAGTGGCTGCGACAACAAAAAAACAAATATTTTCAGCATTTATATGCCATATTTTTTCTGGCCTCTGTGCTTCAGTGCCTGCAACAACAAAAAAACGAATATTTTCAACATTTATATAACATATTTTTTCTGGCCTATGTGCTTCAGTGGCTGCGACAACAAAAAAACGAATATTTTCAACATTTATATAACATATTTTTTCTGGCCTCTGTGCTTCAGTGGCTGCGACAAAAAAGACATAATTTTTCAGGAATGTATACATTCCTGATTTTTCAGGGTTCTGCAACAGCGGCAAAATCGTATCTTTTATGGTCACCGCAGGTGATCAATAAAGTAGGCCAAAACTAGGCCCACACTGCAGAATCAGTGTTTTTTGGTTTACTTGTACTTTACTGTACATTGAATTACCTCTGCCTGACCATGCACGTGCGCACAAGCATGGTGACTGATAAACACACCACTACAGAAATATTACCACCGACAGGATGAACGTCCTGGAGGTGACAAGCAACTAGTAAAAACTATTATTCGCTCACTTGACGGTATCTTTAAAGCTTTTTGTGTTTTTTTTCGTTGCAGTAAACGCGGCGTTTTGTCTTTGCGTGTGAACCAGCTGTAACCTTTACGTGACTTGATTGGCATGTAGATGCCAGACGTTTTAAAGCAGTTTATTACACAAGTTTAGAAATGTAGTGTGATTTCTGCCCTGTACAGCACAAAACGCAATGCTGTGTCAACAACGTATTTTTCAGAGAAATTTTTGCCCTTGATCCCCCTCCTGCATGCCACTGTCCAGGTCGTGGCACCCTTTAAACAACTTTAAAATTAGTTTTCTGGCCAGAAATGGCTTTTCTAGGTGTTAAAGTTTGCCTTCCCATTGAAGTCTATGGGGTTTGTAAAGTTCGCGAACGTTCGCACTTTTTTTTTGAGGTTCGCTAGATCCCTAGTAAAGAACTCCCAGAGGGGCTGGGGGTGCTGCCTACCACTGCAAGGAGCAGAGAGCTGGAACCAAGTGAGGAGTCACCCAGAGAAGTGTTGAATACCCAAGTGAGGAGTCACTGAGAAAAGGTATCTTAGAGCAGGGCACAGGGCTGGAAGGCTGTCTGCCTGAGTAAAGAACTCCCAGAGGGGCTGGGGTGCTGCCTGCCACTGCAAGGAGCAGAATGAGCCATTACCATGTGTTTGAGTGCAGGAGCACCCAAGGCCTAGTGAGAAGCCAGAGTGTGCCAGAAGTTGGTGAGCTGGTACCCCAGGAGGGGAGAGACAGCAGGGCTGAGTGAGTAGCCCACAAGTGTGAGAGTCACCGTGGATGTGTGAAGGTCACTGGGGATGGTGAGAAACCCCGGGGAAAGGTTCCAGAGTGTGAAAGTTACTCTGGAAGGTGAGAGTCCCAGAGAGGGGACAAATCATGAATAAGTTTGAGTAACTGATGAACTGTAAACTAGGACAGTTATATTGGGAGGAATTTGCCCCAAATAAACTTGTGTTTGTGTCTGAAGAAGTGGTGTCCCTGTCTCTATGCTCCTGATCCTCTGCTTATCTGCCTACCATAGCTAATTTCCCCAAAAAATTACGTGAACAGGCTGACAACATGTAACTATATGTATATGGTTTGTCCATGCATTAATTAACCTTTCTAAAAGAAATAAATATTTTTAAAAAAATCATAAACATATTTAAAGATAAAAATTTATTTTTGGAATTTTTTCCACATTTCAGTAAGGGTGGGCTCCTGGCTTGCTCCCTTCTGTGTGGCTTCCTGTCTAGCCTCCTGTGAGGAAGAAGATCTTGTGTGGCGTGGATAGGATAATGTTTACCTAGGACAATAGATGATCTCTGTTTTCCTTTTGGTTCCTTGGACATTTTGAAAAAGAATTGGCCATTTCCACCGAGCAAAATCACTAATACCTACATACTAGGGATGCACCAAATCCGGGATTCGGCCAAGATTCAGTCTTTTTCAGCAGGATTCGGATTCAACCAAATCCTGGCTGAACTAAATCTGAATTCTTAAATTCATGTGACTTTTTGTCACATAGGCACGGAAGTTGGACATTTTTTTACCCCTTTGTTGCTTAATTTGCATATGCAAATTAGGATTAGGATTAGGCAAATCTTTCACAATTCAGACGAATCCCAAAATAGTGGATCTCACAGGAAACAATTTTCTCTTTGAACAGAGAAGCACAGCAATGACTGCAGGATTTGGTACAGCAGGTAATTTCTGAGAATTGCAGTGTGAACTGGTAAATAAGTATTTATCGCTGTCTTTGCCTTTAATTTGTAGGAGACAACTGTCTTTAGAATAAGAAGAAATACGAAAAAGTAAAGGTAAAAAGTAAAATGTGTGTGTGTTTCATGTGTATATATATTTATTAGTCATTGATTACCTGTTATTTATAAAGTGATGGTATATTTTGCAGCACTTTATATAGAATGCTCATCATATACATCAGTCTCTGCCCCAGTAGATCTTACAATCCAAGGTCTCTATAACAGTCATACAGGCGGGTACATTTTATCAGGAGCCAGTTAACCTGCTCATTTGTTTTTGGAGTGTGGGAGGAAGCCAATACAGACATGGTGGCACACAACAGACCCAAATAGGCAGGGGCCCAACCAGGTGCCCCTCACATTCCCAAGGTGGGAAAATTAATTGGGTTGGAACCTTTTCTATAAAAAAAAAGAAAGATATATCTGATGTCGTAAAAAAATAATATTTGCCTGAAGTATAATTTTTTCATAAAAGCTGGTAAATTACTGACTGAAGGTGGGTAACCATATGCCCTGTAGAATTGTGGGTCACTACATTCAAAGGAATTGCTAAAGTTTTCATAAATCACCTTGAAAAACAGTTTAAACTTATATTTAAACAGATAGTAGTTATTGGGTTCATATTGTCAAGGGATCCCCTCAGATTAGTTCAGCTAAATTCATAAAGCTTTTAATAAATAATGGGATTTTTAAGTTCCTCGTTTTTCTGAAGTAAATGTGCTATAGATCATAAATTGCTTTTAAAGAAATGATTATAAAACCCCAAACTGGCAAAGTGCCAAAATGCCATTCATAGACTGAGTTATTATGGAAATATAGAAATATATATCTTAAAATGTTCTGTCTGAGAAGAATACTTGAAAAAAAAAAAAAAAAAATACAGCATAGTATAACTAGCTCCAGTGATCAAGTCATAAACAAAGTTGCATTTATCTTATTTCTGTTTTTTTTGTCACCAAAATACGGTTTTGTCGCGGGGAAAAAAACAAATGGAAATTCATTATGTGACAAAACCTTGAAAAATATAAAAGCAAAACATTTTTTTGATGCTGCCATTTGTGTGACAATACCAAAAAGCTTCGGTTTTTGTGAAACAATTCAAAAAAGTTGCTGTTTTCATCTTATGACTTTTTTGTGCTTTTTCAGTTTGGATCTTTTGATAAATGACTGACATTTGTGGAAATTAGTTTAGTCGGGGTTTCAAAGACCTCTAAAACCATGAAAATCTGAATGTTGATGAATGGACCTCTAAGCATGAAGATATCGAATTAATGTTTTAGGTCCTTTCACATTTTTCCATTGCTTGAATTATTTTCTCTTCTCCATTTTACTTCCATTTAATCATTTTTCATTTAATTACTTGTTATGTTTTTTTTCTATAAATCAACACAATTTTAGCTCTGGCCCAGAGAAGGGCATCTTAATTTATTTAGGGAAAACATATGTAAAGACTGATACATGTTAATATGCCCATTGCCAGTTGACGCACTGTGCAAGCCTTTTGCAAACACGTAGAAGATATGGAACAGGTGGACCAAAGTATCTTTTTCTTAAAGCATAAGCAATACCTAAAGGAAATGAAAATAGTTATTTCAAATAGCATACCTGTTATTTTTTTTCCAGTTCATATTTTCATTCCACCCCATCAAGTCTAAGATCCATTATTTTAAATCAGATATAGAAAATGTATATTTATGACTTAGGATATACTGTATAAGCCTACAAAGCAACATTTTTAAAGAAATATCTTTTCATTCAGTAAAGGAAAACAGAAGGTAGGAACTGATGACCTCCACAAAGGTAGTATGCAAGTTTGTTATATGGCTCTGGATTATTAGGCTGTATCTGTGCTATTGTGGTTTCACCAACTTTTCAAAAAATTTGAAACCTTGAATTGAAAAACAAATTGCTTATATTTTGCTAGAGCAGCTTCCAGGAGCTCCCAAAGATTTAGATGCCGAAGTTTTACATTTGGGTTTTTTGCTCTTCAGAAATATCAAATGTTCGAGTTTTAAAACCCTAATTCGACTTTGTGAGTTTTAGCTTAAAATAATCTATTTTGAATATTCATCAATCAGCGCCTTAGTTTTGTGTTATGACCTGTTAAACAGTTCAGTTTTAGGGGGCCATTTACTGGAGATACTATTATATGGAGATACTATTCAGTTTTTTTTTTTTATGATTTGGATTTTGTAGTGCTAAAAGCCTCCGGAAAAAAGTTGCGACTTTTCCAAAATTTACCATGCAACAATATTGCTAAAAAACCTATTCAGACAATTAGCCAGCTAAAACTTGTTCAGAACATGTAGAAGTCAATGGCAGATGTCCTTTCCCTTTCCTGCAGGATCCTTCTTTGCTTCAAAACTCTGGGTTTTTTTGTGCGACATTTCTAAATTTCAGTTCAAACAGTTCAAAAAAGCACATAATTTTTTAGTTCAGACTTTGTATTAAATGTCAGACATTCCTGGAAATGAAAAAGAAAAAATGAGAAAAGTTAGAGTCTCCCCCTAATTATAGTTAACCAAAAACTTAGATGTTACTTGTGGCTTTTGTTCAATTTCTAACCCTCATTTTATACTAATACCCCACCATTATCTGCACAAATTTTAAACCACTACTTATTACTGCCAGATTGTAGTCCCCATTATGCAAAATAAAAATTACCATCAGAATTGATTTGTATTTATTTTTTATGGATTTTAAACCTTTGATAAAAATACTCCTGTTCTCCCACATCCAGAATTGTCTCCTATAAATCATACACTGCTGTCACAGAGATGTCACCACAGCAAAAAAGAAAATCACTACTTCATCAACTTATTTGTGTCCATTGTTATCAAAAACTTGAGTTGATAAGATCTTGTAAGCAGTATTTTTTAAATTCCCCTGTTAAATTGCAAAACAATTTTGTAATTGAAGTTAATTGTCTGTTATGTTATTGTGAAGTGCTGCAGAATGATTCAGGTCAACTGACAATACAGTTTGTAGAAGGTGATTGTTAAATGCCACGGATACATTGCTGTAAATAGGTTCAAACCAGGATTTTTCTAAATCAAATCATTTGTGTTGGACATTTAGAAGTACTGTATAGTAAAATATAGCAATAAAAAGTCCTTGCTGACATTTTTGTTCAAGTATTAAGGTCAGTGATTCCCAACCAGTGGCTCGTGAGCAACATATTGCTCACCAACCCCTTGGATGTTGTTCTCAGTGCCCCCAAAGCAGGTAGTTATTTTTAATCCCTGACTGGTAAATTTTGGTTGAATAAAAGCAAAATTTACTACCAAATAAAGCCTCCCATAAGCTGATAGTGTGCATAGAGGCTCCCTAATAGCCAATCTTAGCCCTTATTTGGCACCTCCATGAACTTTTATGACCCTTGTGTTGCTTTCCAAGTCTTTTTACATTCGACTGTGGCTTTTTACATTTGACCCCTGATTAAGGTTATTAATATATAAGGGGTCATCTAAGTGGTAACTTCATGCACAGCATTAATAGACTTGCCCCTAAACAATTGTATGCAGGTATCACTTGCACAGCAAACACAGGAATCAATGCCATCTAGACTTCCATGCAATTACATTAGATCTGCCAGAAAATGAATGGACAGTTACAATAATTTTGCCAATCTAGACATAATTGAATCAGACGCAGTGAAATTGCACCAGATGCAATGCTCTCTTTGTGGCCGCCATGCTGCTGGAACAATGGAGGAAAAAACTCATGGCTTAAAATTGCACTATGTGGACATAAATGAGCCTTATAATGTACTTTACTAGTAAATGACTTAAATATATACTTTGATTTTGTTCTGACAGCAGGTCAGTGTACATGGTATATATTCCATAAATCTGAAAAAGAAAATCTTTACTTTTACATCCGAAAGCACACTATGTACTTTATGTTGTGACTTTGATATTATTTATAGAAACTTTGTAAAATGGCTTACAGAAGAATATGCATAATCACAACCATTAGCTAAGTATCTTACATTTGCAGCCTTTTACTAGGATGATGAGCTAAACAAAGACAAAATTCATCAAGAGAAATGCAGTGAAGGGAATGTTTATCTTAGATAAATGCTTTAGTGATGACATTTTTAGCTTTTAGATGAAGGAATATCATTGCTGTTAATTATGCTGGAAATAGGTGCTAACGGCAGAGGCAAATCAGAAATCCAAAGCAAAACTAGCATTACTTGTGCTTAAGTGGCTTAGTTATAAATGGCCACAAGTGGATACAGTAAATACAGTATATACTCACATGTACAGTTTAGAAATTATCCTTGCCTTCTAGAAATGATCAATGTACCCATATCCATTAATACTTCTTATTAGTGATGTGTAAAAACTTTTCACTATGTATAGTTTTGCTGCAAATTGCTACAATTCTCAGCTGGTGAAAAGATTTGTGCGGAAAGCATGGGAAAAAAAACAAGCGGCGACTGTGAAAAAAATGTGCACATCATTTATCCTTTCCTTCCACAACCAATGGGATCTGAACCACTGTCTATATAAGGAGGTGCAGAGGCAGCCATTACTTAGTGCGTTGTTCTTTTGGTTTGTGGAGCTACTGTAGCTGTTTGAGTCAGTGCAAGTTGAAGTTGTGGATTTTAATTTACTGCTTTCCCTCTTCTGCTTGCCTGCTCTCTGTGAGACCCAAAAGCCCTTGTTAGGGCTATATTTGTCTGTCTGCACCTGTCTGTGTGTACATCCCCTGTGGGTGCACACTACTGCAGATTTGTTTTTTCTTTTTGCTGATTTCATATCTTTTCTATTTTTTTTTATTCTATTTTTTATTTATTTACCCCTCCTTTCCCCCAAATCTCCAATATGCACTTGTTTCCCAGTATGAGGGGCTTTGGGAGAGGGAGAAGGGGTGGAAGGGGTGGAAGGGGATTCCAAGGCTCACAGTTGGAGGTGGCCACAGTGCAGCTCTGCCTCTTCTGCAGCCCCCTCTGCCTCCTCCTCACTGTCATCTCCTGTGCAGCCCCTGTCCCACCAGGTTTCCCTCGCCGAGGTAATTGGCCACAAGGCCCCTCAGGCAACCTAAGTACAGGAGCTCAATGCCTGTCTAACAAAGCTGGTGGTAGTGCAGCTGCTACCCTATGAGCTGGTCAATGCAACCCCCCTCTGCCAGCTGATGGCTTGCACTGCCCCTCATTGGTGTGTCCCCAGCCACCATTATTTTGCCAGGAAGGCTGTCCTTGTCCTCCAGGTGGCAGGGTACACTGTACCATGGACAGCCCATGCCTGCAGCAGTTGGCTTGTGCAGCAGATGGCTTGCACTGCCCCTAATTTCTGTATTTATTCTCCCTGCTCAAACATCAAGGTTGGCGTGGGTCATTGTTTTTTTTCTACTGTTGGACCAAGTTAATACCTAATGTTTATGTATAACAATTTCAGATTTATGGGGAGGATATAAATGAACTTAGTGATGTAACTATTGATGAAAAAGACCCCAGAATTGCTGGGGCATCCCAGGGATAGGGGTACCCAGACCCTTGGGTACTGCATCCTCTATAACTTTAAATGAAACACTCCCTAGCTGCACCACTAGCTGGGGATGTGTGAGAAGGGCGGGCAAGCAGCTGGTTGAAATGTGCTGAGGATTTTGTCTGTGTGTGTGTGTGGTGGGGGGAGGGGGGCAGCAGAGTCTAGTTTTGCTGCTGATTAAAGCCCTCTCCGTATATATGTTTCAAATGACCATGCCATTTACTACTGTAAAAATTAACCTATCAAACCATGGGAACTCAATATCTAAACAATTTCTGTGTCATTTAAGAAAAACTATTTACATAGGGTACTTGAATAAAATATATATATTAAGTTTTAAACAATAAACCCCTTCATAATAATTTCTGTCTGTTTATAAAAAAAAAAATCTAAAATGGTTTTACAAACTGGCCACATGATGGCAGCAAGTATTTGTGAACACTTACATCAGACTATAAAAAGAAAGACAAATGCTTTTAATGTACAGTATTGTCTCCATCATTTTAGCAGAGGTTCTTTATAAGTCAAATAGTCCCTTGGTATGTGGAAAGGCAGTGTAGCATTTTTCTTGATTAAAGAGAAAAAAAGGAAAGGGGTGGTGCAACACACAGCTAGGACAAATGTGGCACAAAAGTTTGGTAAGTGGGTCTCAGGTTAGCAAAACGTATCATGTGCCATATGGGTATAGCATGTAGAGAACATTAAATATACTTTGTTCAAAATAATGACTACAATATTAATGATTCACTATGAGAGGATCTTAAACTGTAAATTATCTGATGATTGGTTGCCAACTCCTGAATGATCTGAATGCCTAAAATGCAGCTGGGAGACTGTGAGAAGATTGGCAAGGGAAAACATCCCTCAAGGACTAACGTTTCCAAACATTTGTTGTATGATCTGAATGAAGGCCAGGAAGATTTAACTTTCTGTTGATGGACACACTAGCATTTCTCAAAATGGACTTCTTCCCTGCAGGTTCAATAAAACTGTTTAGTAAGGTAAATGTATAAGGTAAGTAAATGTATATGTACCTATGTGTGTAAGTATATGTATATTAAAAAAAAATAGTAAGCAGAGATTAATGAACTTTTTTGCATTTTGTTTTGCTTGAATAAAAAACCTTGACTGTTGCACAAGAAAAATATGCAGACATCATTATCATCATGTGCTCCTTGCCTTCCACATCGTCTAATGCTGTCCCCCGTCTAAGGAGCTGTCTGTGTTTGGAAATTGCCAACACAAGAGCCTTTTTTTCTATGAATGATAGTTGTAGCATAGTGAAACTTCTCTAACAAGGTAAGGCAATGTATATGTTAATGCTGAGCTAAAAATGTCTTAGCTGCAGTGTCACTTCCCATCTCTTCCTATTGATTCCAAATATAATTCAGCTAATTTTGCAGTTTGATGAGCACTAAATTGCCTAAAGAAAGTGCTGGTGACTGTGGAGGGCAAGTTGATTGTATATTCTAATCCCCCCCTCCATCCTAGTCTCTTATGATTGATCCAGGTCTAGGGATAAGTAATTCCTTTGGGTAGGCTAGCAGAGAATCAAGGGAATACTTGAACTATATTTCTATCTACCTCCCCACCTTCCTTTCCTTCCCACTCTCTTTTGCTACAAACTGATCTGCTTCTACCTGTATCATCTAGTACAGTAGGTCACCCCTGCCTTTATTTTGTTTCAGTTTATCAATAATTATTACAAATAAAAAAAATGTTAAAAAAAAAAATTAAAATGCATTGTCCTTTCAACTGTTCTTTCTTATTGATAAGGGCTTGATAAAGGGCTGGATTGAAGCCCGAAACGTTGCCTTTGGAACTTGAGTAAAGTTTCACATTTTTGTACTTATTTGCCCAGGCAGTGGGTACAGTGTGCATCTGGGGCTACAAGAAGCTATTTTCACTGTGTAGCACATGTTAACTGATTCAACTGTTCTTTCTAATTGTCGCAGCTTGGCAGTTTTGTACTTGCTTTAAATGTTTGGAGAACAATGCCCATTGCTTTGTGCAATAGCTGGCATCCGGCATTTACATGGTTGTTAAACTATTAAAATCCAGTAGCATGGTTTCTATTTCATTGTGGCTATAAAGCTGTGGTAGACTGTGACCCAAAAGAATGCGGTCTGTGTTTTATTTGTGGAGTTTAGTCAAAGTAGCCCCAGCAGGATGAGAGGGGAAGGGAGAGCCAAATGCCACAGTCTCATTAATTTTTCCAGAGTTTTGAAAAACAGTAATAATAAGTAAATTAAAGTGACCAAAGCTTTGGCCCTGTTGAAGAGCCAGTTTCCCTATTGAGATTCGGATGAGGCAGTTCGTTTAATGAATCCACTTGACCAATGTATTTATTATGTGGTTGACAGCATTGGCTACAGCTTAATTGTAGACCTCTGCCCTCAGGTTTATTTGGTTAATTATAATAGTCTGGCTCTAATGTCCATTGTAGGTATGTCCCATTTGACTCTAGTACACATTCTTGCTCCTTAACTTTATGTGACATGTTTTAGAAGTGTGTTAAAGGTTGTTAGTTTTCTTGTGTACTAGCTGCTGCTTGATTCTGGAGCAATGTCAGTGCTATTTGCTTTTGTTCATGGATCCACCTACCTGGTATACTATAGGGTAAGTGCATTTTGTATATCTCTTCTAGTGTGGGGTCAACAGTGATCAGATAATTGCCATGCCAAGATGTTTGACTGACAGTGCTATTATGGAATGGATGACCAAGCATCTGCTCCAAAGTCTTAGGCTACTTTATACCACATTTTAATGTGATTTGCCACGTGTAATATGTTAACATATCTCCAGCACTACTCTCAGTTGTTTTCACTGTCCAGCTAACTTGCAATGGAGTTTTTTTTTATTGATGATATATTTAATATATCTATTTACCAATCCACCCACACAAACATCATGCAGCTCAAGGTATGTGAAAAAGCTTGTCTCAGCACCTGATATGAAGATTACTGTGTCAGTTTATGTAATTGTGGCTTCATGGTTTTATATTATATTAAATCTGTCCTGTTTTGCTTTGCTTTTTGTCAAAAGTCAGATTGCTGAAAAGTTTGTGAAACAGCAAAAAAATTGTGAAATGCGTTTGTCGCGGCTACAGCACAATTTGTTTTACGTGTGTTTTTACTGTCTTTTGTTACTCCAAATTTATCATGGTTAACGGGCATTTTTTCTCTGTGAATGTTTTTGTTGCGGCAAACTTTCACCGCAGATCTATGTTTGCAAAAAAAATTTGCTCATCACTACTCTGCAGCTCTCCAGTCTTAATTATTACCTAGCTCGAACTTATACTAAGCACCTGCGTGAATGATTGTACATGTGTGAATGTCTATATAACTAGTGATGGGCAAAATTTTTCGGTGAGTTTCCGCTGATGTATTTTTTGCAAAATGGTCTACAAATTTCACAGTGCAACAAAAATTTGTCGCCCGAGTAAAAAAAAACATTTCCGCGTTTTGTAAATTTTTCACTGTTTCACGAATCTTTTGAAAAACAAAATTACAAATTTTTGGGCAAAGCAAAATGGGACAGATTCACTCATCACTACATATCACTGCCCACACAATAGTCAACATTATTTATTCAAAAATTTCCAAAACGTGGTTACATTATACTATAAATAGTTTTCATCAGTTTTCAAATTTGTAAAACAGCGAAAGATTTGCAAAATGCATCGAAATGTACGCATGACAATTTTTTCTTATGTGCAACAATTTTTTTTACACATTTTTTTGTCACTCCAAGTCAATGAGCACTTTTTCACAGAAAAAAACTACCCATAGACTCAAATGACCACCAAAAAAAAAAAAGCTGCACATTAAAAAAGTCAAATGGTATAGAAAAAGCCACCGCACATAAACGCCCATTGTCTTCAATGCATTTTGTGAATTTTTGGCATTTTGCCAATATTTTGGAGACGCAAAACAGGACATATTCACTCATTGTTAATTACTTAGATAGAGAGTGAGAGGTCTAGAGGTGGCATTCAAATAAGGTTTTTAATTTTCATCAGTTTATATGACATCAAGATTATTCATCTTCATAATTCTTAATGATATTACTGTTTTAAATCATGCCATGGCAAATAAGCTTAATGATTTTGTGATAAATTGCTGCAAGCTTCCTGTAAAAAAGGAGTAATTTACTTCCAAGGGAAGGTGATAAAACTGACCTTAAAAACTTAAGGGCCAGGCTTAACCTTGCTAAATACTAACTCTAAAACACTTTCAAAGTGTTTGCTAATAGATTTTAGGTTTTAGGCCTAACATACCAATCATGTGTGCAATATCCCTGGGTGCACAATCCATCAAATAACTAATATCATAAGAGATACCATTTGGCATGTGAAAGACTTTAGGCAGTTTTTGGTAATTTTATCACTGGATTTGAAAAAGCCTTTGATCACATGGCCCAGGTGTATTTTGTTTAGCATTTTAAAGGGAATAGGTATCCCTGAAAGTTTTCATCATTTTTAAGAAGCTTTTATAACAACTGTACTAGTCAGGTTTTAGTGAATAGTTTTAGAATGTTTTAACTTAAACAAGGTTGTCCCTTGTCCTCACTGCTTTTTATCTGTGCCATTGAACAGAAAGTGATGGAGGAGTATGTGGATGATATTATGTACAGATGGACATTGGACTATCCAAAAAAGCAGTTCTAAGGACAGAACAATTCTGTATCGCATCTGGTCTAAAAGAAAAGTTGCACTTAGGATTGGGACTCCTTGTCAGATTGCTCAGTACAAAAAATGAGCCTATCAAGATTTTAGGTACTCACAAAAAGATGGAAAAAAACATAGGATATACTGTAGTAATGAAACAGGTAAACACAATGGTAACTTCATAGGCTATGAGTCAACTTACTATCCCCCATCTGTGTTTTAAAATGTTTTTGAGAACAGGGTTTGTTTTTATATGAGGATCCAAAATGAAGAGGTTATGAAAAATTTTTTATGATTAAAACTTTTTTTATATACAAATTATTTGTTTGTTTTCAAAACTGTCATTCTGACTACTACTGGTACACTGGCATGTTTTATTTTCAAGAAACTTGGGCGGTGTTTCTTTTCTTGTAAAAATCTAGTTTAAGTCATTCCTAGTTTCATGAGAAAATCACCATAAGTGAGTTTAACCAGCAAAATAAATGTGTGGAGGACCTATTAAATAAGTCCCTATTTTATGGGCCAGGGTACATCATAAGAAGCTTTTTAATGGCCAAAAGGACTTGGCTTGGGCCTGTGTGTATAAATGTCTCCCTACCAGGGATTTTCAATATAAAAGTGGTGTGGTGGCACTGCCTAAATGCCCCAGGACTGCTTGCTCTCAGAAAGAGACTGTTTTACACCTCTTTTGGACAGTTTTTATGCTTAACAACTGAGGAGAATTGTAAGCCCTTTATTAAATCTAGTTGGGGGGCTCCAGAATATAGACTATAAAGTTATTTTCTATTAAAACATGCAATGCACATCAAAGGCTCATTTTATGATTTTATGGAAAACCATCAGTTGTTTTAAAAAAGCTCTTTGGAAAATTCAAAATGTGATTTTTATTTTATCAAGGAACAAAACATGAACTGTTATGATGTTGAAGTAAATGGTTACAAATTTTCAAGAAATGTTTTTATGCTAGCCATTTAAAATTTTAATGTGATGTGTATATTTTTTATGTGTTGTGTTCTTATGATTTTACATGATTATATTGCTTATAATGTATAAAATGACATTTGTTTTTACTCAGAATATGGTTTCAATAAAACTCTTTGAAACTCTCTTGCTTCTTCATTTTAGTGTGTTTCTTGGTTCCAGAGCTTCTCAATAAATCCATTACCGCTTATCCTTTTCCAACATACTTGATGGTTTTGGCTCTGGCCTGTTTATAAAGACTTGTTGTTTGCTGCCTGCCCTGGCCTTTGACTTTAATCATGATTTTGTTATATGGACTTGCCTTCAGTTTTGTGTTCATATTTATTCATTCTTTATGTGCAGATACTTTCTCCTGGTTATAAAAAAGCACCTTAACGTGTGTTAATATCCAGAAAATAGGCTCCTTCCTGCCAGCCAACCATTTATGGGTGAACCTGACACCCTGTTAGACTCATGATACAAGGAAAAGCTGGGGAAATTCCTAGTCAGAAAGAACAGAGTGGGTCATTTGAAGAGGGTTCTGTGCTGAAAATAAATGGAGGCCCTTTTCCTGCCTGGCACTTCTGAGGCATCCACTACTAGTAAGTTCTCAAACAAGGTAGGGCAATGCATATGATATAGCAAAACTACAAAAAAAAAATCTTGTAATGTTATTTTGCCTTCCAAATGTATTTTGGTGAAATGTTGCCAAAATTTATCAGTGAAGTGAAACAACACAAATTTGTTCATCACAAACTGAAAAAAAAGAACTTTGTCTGCTAGCGTTGCTGAAAATAGAAATTACCCACAAGACAATGGAAATACCTAATTCCCACAGAGAACAGATTATTGACCATAAACTTCCTGAACAGTAGGAAAAAGTTAGCCCTTTTGGTTGCCTTCATTCATAATTAAAAGCCTTCAACCCTTTGGGATGTGTATATACATTTATATATTTTGGTACCAACATTGTGTGTCCAGATAGAACATGAGTTAAATAAATATAAACAATACATGCAGTATTGGAAGAAGTGATCAGTGCATGAGAACTATTGGATGTTCTTTTGTGTTCCTTCAGTTCTCTTGCACTTCTGCTCAGGGGCATAGTAGATGCAAGCCCTCCAAGGAGTTATATGAAAGAGAAGGCATGTTTGATTGTTAGTTAGACCAGGTGGAGGGAGTAATGTGTTTAAGAGGAGCTTGGGTCAAAAAACAAGCTTTTATTGTTTGCAAGTGGTATATGTATTTCCTACTAAAAGAAAAAAACTTCAAAGAACATTATAAAGGAGCCTTTGGGCCAGCCTTTGTTATTACAATTTCTTTCTGGTGTTTTAATCTGTGCCTTTTTCTTATGTGCCTTTAAGCTCTACAGCTTTGTCTACTACAAGAAAATATTCAATACTTTTGAAGGGCACTACTGTAATTATACCTCTTGTCACTCCGATTAACCTTCAGCAAAAAGGAGCATGATTTTAGTGGAATGAAAAATGCATGATGCATTAATATGTGTATTATTTTTATTCTCTTGAAAGAATGTCAATTAAAGGACAGAGGATAATGTTTAAAAGCTAAAATCAATTAAGGAATCACCTTTGTTTGCATGAGATTGGAATTGTCTAATACATAAAATTACAATTATTTATATCAAAATTCAGGGAAGATTGATGTAGGAATAGTCACAATTTGGATGTCAAAAGTATCTTGCCCCTTCTTTAGCTGTTCATGCTTAATTGTATAATGACAATGAATATAGATAACCTGCAAATTATTATCAAGATAAATATATTCTAAAACACATATAGGGTTGTGGAGGCATATTTGACAAATTTTTTTTAATTCAAATAAACTCATTTCCATGAATGTCTTACATTTATCAAAAAATCTGTACTGAAAAAGCATGTGCAGGAAAAAGTCCTGGAAAAGTTGCAAAAACTGCAAATTTTTCAGCTTGTCACACGAATACTTTGACTTTTTTGAATTGTTCCACAAAAGCCAGCATCAAAAATATGAAAATCAATGATTTGAAGCAAAGAAAGATCTTCCAGGGAAGGAAAGGGACATCTGCAATTAAGTTCTACATGATCTTGACAAGTTTTAGATGGAGTATATTCTGATTCAGAATTGTGGTAGTTTTGTCATATAGTAAATCTCAAAAAAGGTACAACATTTGTTGGTAACTTTTAACACTAAAAAGTCTAAATCTGGGGGGAAAAAATCTGGCCGTTGCTAAATGCCCCACTAAGTTTACCAGGTGCATTAACCTATATCAGCCAAATAGCATGTAGCATTTACTGGTCATCTGTTTAAAAGCAAGGATTGTTTTGGGTTGTCATGTGTTACTGCACCTGGGCAAACTTAATGTTTTTTATTACATATGGAGGATAATGTGTTATAAAGCAATGAAGAGAGAAATGTAAAACTTCTGTATATGCTTAAGACAGGGGTCACCAACTTTTTTTTAACCTGTGAGTCACATTCTACTGAAGATGTCCCCTGTAGCTTTTTATCTTAAAATCAATTTTTGAAATAAAGTTCTGGAAATTGATACATCCAAATCAACTGTGACACAAGGTGCAATAAAAGGGGGACATGATAAGATGAAAACATAAGCAACAGAAAGAATAATATGTAACCTGCAACGTAGGGTTTATCTCTCCATCTACCTAAAACTAGACCTTTATAAAATATGCTTTATCTATCTATCTATCTATCTATCTATCTATCTATCTTCTATCTGTCTATCTATCTGTATAGCGATACCAAAATGTTTGCATATATTTATTTTAGAGACCTCAAAAGCAACTTAGACTGTCAAGGACTAAAAGCTACTCATTGCTACTTATCACAGAAAATGACATTTTGGCATGAGTCTACAGTACCATGTATGTGGTATAAAGAAAAGCTAGAACTAATATCAATGAAAAAGGCAAAATCAATAGCATTCACTCCAGCTACCCTCTCAGCACTAAACAGAATTAGTACAGTTCATATATTATTTTTGGGCCAATACACAAATGCAAAGTTATGCACTGTGGTAGAAATAAAAGTAATGTAAGTTACACACTAAATGGTAGTGTGTTGGGGGGATCTGGGGATTTTTGTAGATAACACGTTGTCTAATTCCAGGCAGTGTCATTCTGTGGCTACTAAAGCAAATAAAGTGCTCTCTTGTATAAAAAAAGGCATTGACTCTACAGATGAAAACATAATTTTGCCCCTTTATAGGTCCCTGGTAAGGCCTCACCTTGAGTATGCAGTGCAGTTTTGGGCTCCAGTCCTTAAGAAGGATATTAATGAGCTGGAGAGAGTGCAGAGACGTGCAACTAAACTGGTATAGGGGATGGAAGATTTAAACTATGACGTTAGACTGTCAAGGTAGGGGTTATTTTCTTTACAAGTACATTAGAGGGGGTTATAAACTGATAGGGGATGTTCTTTTTTCCCATAAAAAGGATCAGCACATAAAAAGACACCCCTTTAAATTAGAGGAACAGAACTTTCAGTTGAAGTAGTGTAGGTGTTTTTTTTCATGGTGAGGGCAGTGAGGTTGTGGAATACCCTTCCTAGTCATGTTGTGATTGGCAGATTCTGTTATAACTTTAAGAGGGGATGATTTCTTGAACAAGTTTAATATTCAAAGCTATTGTCACACATAGGTTTATGTGTGTGTTGGGCTCACTTGGAAGGGTTGATCTTGATGGATGTCAGTCTTTTTTTAACCCAATTTAATGATGTAACCCTTTTACTTGTAAAAGCCACCGTGCACATTTAGGGCTTAACTCTATGGGAGCTTTTGTCGGATGGTGTTGGATCAACAAATTGCTTCCCACAAGTCAGATGTAGTCGCATGGATCAAAATGTGATGGGACTAATAGAAACATCTTATGTGTAAACTAACTGAAACGATTGTCATCCAACATGACACATCTGTCGGAAGGGAGCGCTGTATGCTGTGCTTTCATCCAACGAGATCAAATATGATGGTGTCTCACAGATGTATTTTTTCTCATTGAAATATAATGACATTATCTGATCTGACTTTACATTACAGACTATGGAAATCAGATCTTGTAGGATCCCACAAAGTTGCATGCTGTTGCGTGGTGTCAGATAAAATCTGACCCACAAAATCTGATCAAAATCTCCTGTGGAGTTTAGCCCTTTGATTATAGCTGTCTGCATCACTTGTTCAAAATGTGAAAGGTCTGACTTAGTCATACATGGCAAGACAACAATTAACAGAGACTTTTCACATATTTCAGAGTTTCACTGCCATCTTATGTGACACCTGAATATGACATGGAACTATTCTTCCAATTAAAATACAATTTTACAAAATAAAAATAAAAAAAAAAAAGGCAAACCTATTGCTGAATCCTTGTCATATGAAGAGACAAGATGACTATGCCTCTGGTGTAAAAATTTCCTTAAAAATAAATAGCCACCATCAACTAGACACATATTTTGAGACTGTGCAAAATATAGCCACGATAAAGCTAAAAGTGCTAAAAAAACAAATCCAAACAAGTATCATAAATACAAAAGTACATGATTTAACTGAATGGACACATGGCATAACATATTAGCTATTCGATGGACTTCTAGCAAGATAAAAAGCCAACCAAAAGTGACCATGTATTTGATGCACAAAATAAGTGATAAAGGATGACAGGTAGGTCTAAATTCACTTTACAAAATAAATGTACGAAATTAATTTAAACAAGAATTGTTCATTCATTTTGATTCAGATACAATTTTATAATAAATTACATGTTAAAAAACATTGGATATTAATACATGAAATATATAGAAGAAATAATGAAATTAATGAAATAATAATAATAAATAATGAAACAAATACATAGAAATTTAAGCTAAATCAACATATTCCCATTTTGTTTATGTCTTATAATGGGAAATAATTCTTATTCAAACATGGCAATAAAAACTCTTTGGATCAATAACTTATAAAATGATGCTAAAAAGGCATCTAATATAGTTTAAAATCAACCAAGGAGTTAGATGGAAATACAAAAAATCCTCTTCATGTGATAGATTTTTATCCAGAATTATTAATTTGGACCTACATATTTAGGGGAAATGTAATAAAAGTCATAAAAAAAATAAACAAAAAAAAACTTGGCAAAAAAAAGAAAAGCAAAATAATTTCCCCATCCAATATTCTTCATTAGAAAGTTAATGCATTGCAAATTTCTAATTGCACATTGCGCATTTTTAAAGCATGCTTGAAGGTGGCATAGACATATATTTTTTTAGTGAGACATTCTATTACATACAAATTCAGAATATTTCTTGCTGTGTTGGAAGTGCTTGCTAAACAGTTCTAATAGTTCTAATACATTTCCCCTATAATAATTTGGCATAGTGTGGCAAACTCAATAGTTAAATCCACCATCTTTCATATTCCAAATACTAATTTTTAATTAAATAAGTTACCTTCTTTGTAATATACATGGAAAATATTTTCAACCCCAATATGTACAAGTTGGGTGAAGAGATAAAAGATAGCAAACCAACTTTAGAGCTCTTTTGGTTTAGGGTCAGGGTAATGCAATGCAAAAACAAAAATATTTTCAAATGCCATCCCTTTAAAATAGCTTCACAGTTTTTTTGTCTGAAATACTGCTTGTGATTTGGTCTGCCTGATCATGATATATTAATTATAGGCGCCTCCCCTTAAACATGCTTCAGGTCTGATATACCCTAAGTCTAACCTGATGTAATTATTGAGCCTAAAGACGCACAGTCAAATGCTATGGCAGGCCCATGCAGACCTATTGGCTATGGTCAAAAACCATGGGGAGGTCCTTGTGCAGGCCTTTTTTGTTTCACGGCAATTGTAGGCTATAGCCTGCTCTCTAATGCATTTTTGTACTGTTATATATATTTCCTTATAGTTAAAATTGTTTGCACAAAAAGGTCCAAGGCTGAAGGAATTTTACCATTCTTCACAATCACACAGCTATCAACTTGACAACTGTGGGTTTCCAGGTAATGCCAAAAGTCCCCCCGCACCCCCCACCCCCATACCCGGAAGTGAAATCATGGACATTACGCACACCTCTAAAAGTTACATTGTGCACATGCACCTTGTTTATGTCCCTCCTCCCCTGCCAGGATTTCAAATGATGCAGAAAAACTGTTTTGCAGTTGGATTTCAGAATATAAAAATGGTATTTATTTATCCATACTTTATGAAGGAACAGATTTGTTCCCCTTTAATGGTTGGTAGCCAGGAACATGAGCACTGGGCCCATACCACAGTTAGGATTTCAATGAGCAGGTGCCTGCTGGACCAGCCAATCTGGGAATGTGTGAGTGATGTGGTTGGGGAGGATACCTGTGGTTGGGAGTAAAGGTGAAAACTGAAGGGTGTCATTTATTCTTTAAAGGCTTAATTTTCCATCCAATATGTGCATTATTTATAGTAGATCTTCAAAATATAGTATGTTATTTATGTTTTTATTTGTTCTGTTATCAGATGACAACATTCCTTGCAACATTCACAAGTAAAAGAAAGAAACTAACAAAAAAAATACACACTGAACTGCATTAGTATATTACATATTGTGCGAACTGTGGGATTTTAATTTCTACTTGGCTTTTCACTGCACATTCCCCAAGGCATTACCACTGCGAGAGTTATGCTTTTAAAGACCTTCATGTTTCAACACAGTACCAGAAAAAACAAAGGTTACAGCTGTACTAAACTATAGTCTATTCATCTAGTGATTTCTAGACATTCAGACATCATATTTCTATCTCCATTTTCTGCCCGGGGTTCCTCGGAGCATCTGAGCTGGCATCAACTATGTGAAAATGATTGCTGGCAGCAAACATGAGAGAATAATTTCTGTAAGGTTTCTGTTTAGCAAGAATGATTGAATTTTGTGACATTCAAATCAATTAAAAATTAATTAAACTTATTTGCATTGTACTCTTCAGTAAACAGCATATGTTCTATAATTCATGGCTGACTTTAATGGGTTTCGATATACCATGTATTTGTAATTCAAAAGACTATTCCTGTGGTGACCTGTCAAATGGTTCAAGACCTTGAGATAGACTTCATGGTACATTGCACCACAAGACTAATTTCTCCAAGGGGAGATATCAGGTTAAGGAAAAGGATAAAAAATGCCCCAGAGCACTAGTGGTAATTTTAGGTTAAGTTCACACTGTCCCCGAGGGATCTCCAGCATGCCAAATAGAGATAAATCAGCAGAAAGCTTTTAGAAAGGAGTCAAACAAAGATGGCCCAAGTGAGAGGCAACCAGGTAAAGACAAAAACCACCTGGCTGACTGTGAAAGGCAGGAGTGAGAAAACCTTGTATATGTGTGCCTTACTTTTAGATAATGAGGATCCTGTAAAGAACTATTTTCTCCTAAAAAACACTAGAAATTATAAATGCCCTAAATTCATTTGCACATAAGATTAACTTTTGAGCCTATTTAGTAACACCCTCTCTTGCATTTTTATACATAATATTGGTATGTTTCTAGCCTATCTTGGACTGTATGAGCCCAGTAATAATCTAGATTGTTGGATATCGTTTGTTCTTTAAAGTCTTTTCTCCCCAATTACTTTAACTGCACACCATTATTATGAGACAATTGGCATAATATCATGTAATTATTTTGCGTAATCCAGCTAACCTGGCTAGATTCTTATGGTATCACTTTTATTATTCCAAATAATAGCAATTTTTGTTGATAAATTATAAGGGGATTTTTCTTATTAATCTTTTAGGCCATAGGCAAACTATCCGTATATTGGCCATGAGTGAAGATCTTATGGCATTATATTGAATTCATTTTTGACGCCCTTAACATGGCTTTTTATACTATATATTTCATATTTGCATTTAGTATGTCTGCAGCCTCTAATGAGAATAATGGCATTACATCTTTCTATTACAATAATAAAAATGTAACTGTGTTCTGTAAAACACATATATTTTTACTAAATACAGAAAAAGGCAAGATCATTTTTAAAAAATAAAATAAATGAACAAAGAAAGACATTGTCAGAAAAATGAGCTTAAGATGGTAAAAATTTCTTGAAAGGACACAAAATAAAATGTTACTCATACCAAATATCACCCTAGAGCTGCTGAAATGTTATTTAGGGAAGCAATATTTGAAGATGTTCTGCATATTGTCAGTTAAATGACTGTTAAGTCATTGCAATAAAAAGAATGACATCTCATGAAAGCACTTGATGTGTTAGGGTATTTTGGTACAATGGTTAGCCTGAAAACATTCATAGAGGAACATCTAAGCAGTCCTTCAGAGTTTGCCATCTTTTTTTCCAGTTCTCAATGACATAAGGCTTTAGATATGTATTGGAATATAAGAGAACTATTATGGTATAATTGAATAATCAAATTAATTGTGATGTTGCATGCATATGTTGCCATAAAAATATGTGCAATTTTGCATCACAGTTATTTAGACATGATCTGGCAGAGCTCTAAAAGCCATTCATACAGAGTCTATAACTGTCTAGATATTTAGTCTGAATATTCTTTAATAGAAAGATAGAAATAGATAGATGATTGATATTAGATGATATGAGGTTATTTCTTCCCATAAATACGATCAGCGCATCAGAGGACACCCCTTTAGATTAGGCCAGTATAGGTTTATGTGTGTGTTGGGTTTACTTGGAAGGGTTGATAAATAGATACAGTAGATAGATGATTGATAGATAGATAGATAGATAGATAGTTAGATAGTGTAACACCTATTTGGCCTATTTAAGGACAAATCCAGGCTAGTAGTA
The DNA here is from genome assembly GCF_000004195.4 of Xenopus tropicalis. NCBI lineage: Eukaryota > Metazoa > Chordata > Amphibia > Anura > Pipidae > Xenopus > Xenopus tropicalis. Next base: position 124,410,765 of record NC_030678.2, on the reverse strand, counting down.
TAATGGAGAGCATGGGTTACATGCGACACTTAATACAAAGGAGTGAGCCTCCGCTATATGGGAGAATTAGGATGGAGCGAGGGTGTAGCAGAACTACAACTATCTGAGGTGTGTAGTGCAAATAGAGAATGATGGACGCCAGAGGATTCTTATGATGAACTATAGTACAAGTTTATTGGACAAGGCACAACTCAATAGTGCAGCAGGGATTATACTCACAGACACAGCAGTATAGGAATTTGTAGGCACAATGGAGAATGCAGATGTGACCCTTAGGAACAGAATATCCCACTTGGAGGATGCACAGAGGATTAGCTGATACCCGAGATATAGACCTTTCAGTAGGGAGTGTTCCGGCCGACTGTGGTCCAGGGGAGAGCTCCTAACACTGGTACCTGGCATCTAATAAAACCGGGCCCTAAAGAACGACAACAGAGCCGGGGTAGGCTAAACCCTTTTACAACTCCTGGTTGGGGCTATTAACTGCCCTTGCTAAAGTCTAGACTAACTGTTCTCACCACTTCTAGAGGGTGCTATTACATAAACTGACTGTTCTGGTTTTCTCTCGTTCACGGGGCCCTGTCCCCGACTTAAGATAAAGATGTTTCTCTTTACTGGGGCCTTATGCCTCCAGGCTCAATGACGTGAAGCCTGAGACAACAGCAGCCAGAGAGGAAGACACTTCCTTGTGCAAGACACTATATAGTCTGCCAAGGGGAGTGGTCAACCTGGCTAAACCTATTAGGAGTAGCTTAATAACTGTAATCTGAGTGTAGAGGGCTCTGCCCTATAACAGCACAGATAAGGAAAAGATAAGGGATAACACCATAGGGAGCTACCTACAATAGATAGATAGATAGATAGATAGATAGATAGATAGATAGATAGATAGATAGATAGATAGATAGATGATAGATACATAGATAGATAGATGATAGATAGCTAGATAGTGTTAATTCATTATTTCAATAGCTCTAAAGTCTGCAGTGATGTAAACTATGAGTTGTATTATCTGTAACTACTGTGACTAAAATGTTAGTCATAAAGCAAGACACAACTGCTGCTTCATAAAAGAAAGGAACAATACTTAGCCGTTACACACAATTGCCTATGCAAGAACAAAAATGTAGGGGTCATTAATAGGCATGGGGGAGCAAGTGCAAGGACAGTAATGGGTCCTCTCCCCCCTGCCCCTCTTTTTTGGTGCCAAAGGGGATTAATGCTCAACAGAAGAGCTCCTGTGTTTGTTGGTCAAAAATATATATATAGCATACAGCACCACTGAATTTCTATTTGAATATTTATTGTGGATTATCATTTGGCAGCTTAACTATCATATATTTCACAGGTGAATGCAAAGTATATTGCATTGGGAAACATTATGGGTCCTTTGCTATAAGGAAATGCCACTTGGTTAATATCCAGAAACAGCAATACATGAAGCTGACTGTTTTTAACGTTTGGAACTTGCTGTTACATCTGCTGTAATTCACCCTTACACACACCACACTCTGTTGCCTGGACTGTCATTTAAGGAGCCATATTTTATATTTTATAATCTGCTCCTCAGTGCAGAGTGCCACAGCATTTATTAAACACATAATTTCCATTTAGTCCCAGTTTAATAGCATACAACATTTATAACCAACACGTGAAGTTTTGTATAAACATGTAATCCAAATTTTCCAATGTTACCTTCACAGGACCAGTACCCTGCACCAGCGACAACTGAAACCAACTCGGTGAGCATGCAGTGGATCCTGCATAAATCCAATAAATCACTGCTGTTCAACTGACCACCGCAGTGTGGCCCCCCCCACCTGTCTGCCTGCTTTGATGGCTTAACTTTGTGTTAGCTGTAAATGGTATCAGTACTGAGTTTAACTGGCCCCCTGCATGGTTTTCACCTCAGATTCAGGCTGTAATCCCCCTGTATTGTTTAAAGATGTAATCCCCTGTACTTTTCACACGTTTTAATCTCTATATTGTTCACCACCTGCATTGTTCACACCTCAGGCTCAGACTGTAATCACCCACCTTGTTCACCTCTTCACACCTTAGACATTACATGTACTGCTGGGCCTATGCTGCCTGTGTGTAGGCAGCATAGGGTAGGCAGAGTAGGGCACTCATAGGCAGCATAGGGCAGGGAGGGTATGGCACACACAGGCAGCATAAGGCAGGGAGGGTATGGCACACACAGGCAGGGTGTCGCAGGCAGAGTATGGCATACACAGGCAGCGTATGGCACACACAAGCAGCATAGGGCAGGGAGAGTATGGCAAACACAGGCAGCATAGGGCAGGCAGAGTGCTGCCTGTGTGTGCCATACTCTGCCTACCCTGCCTGTGGGAGGTGAACCTGGCAGGGGTTTGATCTGGGAGTTTGTTAGCAGTTGGAAATAGCCATTAAATGGTCCCTAAGAAGTGTAATTATATGCTGGGGGTTGCTGTGCTATACACAGGGGAGGATGAGGCATATGGATTTAAGGTATATCTTAATATGACATAATATAATTCTTTCACATATGAATAATGGTTGATATCCCTGCACTGAGGACCAAGCAATTGGGTTTTTGCTGCACTACCACCATTGTAATAAAATGGGTGTGGTTTAAAGTGGATATGGTTTAAAAGGGGGGAGTGGTCAAAACTGGCTTCCATTAGCGTCCCTCCACCATGTATGCAAGAGAAATTCCAGCCCTCGGCACCGCAGAAGTTGGACAGCACTGCAATAAATCATTAACATCACAGGGACAACAGCCCTCCAAAACAGGAATCACATTGCATCAGGTAAGTAATCACTTTTACATCAATTTACAGTTCCCCAACTGCCCATAACCCGTTGTCTATCCAGAATATATCTTCCAAAATATCATGCCTTACCACCAAAGATGAATGCCTGAATCCTCAAGCAAATACTGTATGCTGTGACATAATAATTACCTAGCTATGGGTGGGTGGGAGGGACGCTCTTTCCTGTGTTCACTCTGCTTCAAAATGCGTGTTCCTTTACCTGTTTCAGCAGCTTTGGCTTCAATTCTTCTGGCCCTACACTACCATGTCAAGTTTATATGTCGAGTTTCAAGGCCAGAAAACACAAATTTTAGGTAATCAGCCCGTACATGTTGAGGCAACATGAAAAAAAATAGTAAATATACTTTTGTCATTTATTTTAAACTGATTTGAAAACATTTTTCTAGCATAAATCATTTTACATATGAAAATTAAGCCTGGAGAGGCAGAAATTTAGTTTGTGAATTTATTGAGTTGTTTTTTTTTTTGAAGATTTTTACTAAACTTGAATTTGTACTTATTTATTTAACAAAATGGAATCTCACAAAGCTTGACTGTTAAACTTATATATGCAAAAAAACTGTAAATAAAAAAAATGGAATCTCAAGGAATCTACCTCAACTCATTAGTAGAACTTGACTCACTAAATTGAACTTAGTAGAACTTGACTCACTCACTTTTATACACTAAATATACCCTTACCTATACTATCCAAGCCATGCATTAACAGAATTTGCCAACACAACATTACCTGGGAAGACATTTCAGAACCTCACTGCCCTCACTCTGAAGAACCACCTAAGTTGTGCTTCTGTTCCTCTAATCTAAAGGGGTTGCCTCTGGTGCGCTGATCATTTTTATGGGAGTAAAGATTCCCTGCCATGGGTATACAGTATAATGTACATGTAAAGAGTAATCATGTCCCCTCACAAAGTTTTTTTTTTCCCCAGAGAGAACAAACCCAACCATGACAGCTTATTTTTTTTTTTTTTAAATGACAGAACTGTTTTATCTTTTTCCTTTGGTGCCTTGATATCCAGAACTCTGTCTATAAGTTCTATAGAAAACATCTGAAATTCATCTGCTTAAAATTAGCATTACATTATGAAAATATTACGACTCAAGGCAGCAATGGCCATCTTTATTTAATATTATCATATGTTTCATTCCCCCCAAATCTTCTGTTAATATTTTACATTTAAAACTGATTTCCACAAAGCAGAAAATCATAGTTATTGCTTCCTTGTTAATTCCTTCATTGAAAATATTTTCTTTATCTAATGTGTGGTCCAGATGTCACTTGTAATCTATACCATATGTGGTACTTAGGAAGAATGAAACATTCATTAACTAATTGCTGTACTGCTGTTTGTAAAGAGCAGCGTTCAGCTATTTAAATCTCAGTTATGTGTTACATTTTCAAAACATTTATTATATTTTGATATAGAATTAAAGATTAACATATATTAAATTAGAAAATTGTCTTCTGTAGCATATGCTGTGTTTTAAAATGACCAAAATATGTAGTGACATGTTTAACACAAAATGCAGAAAAACATGAAGCTCAGTTTCTCACACAGATGCCTTTATTGTTCCATTTAATGGCTCTTAATGTGCTGGGTATAATTTGTGGGATACGACATATAGCACTCATTAACCTTCCATAAATACTTACCAACATATCTGGTCTGTACACATTTCCAAATTTAGCTCAATTCAGAATTATTTTAGGATAAATTAAAATACTTTTAAGTGGGTTGAAAAGGTTGGTCAGTACATCATTTAGATGCATTCATATTGGATAACTCTGCTAGTAAACATTTGAAAAACCTAAAGGCAAAAAAGGATACGGGGATAGAGGTACATATACAAGATTCTATAAAATATTAAGGTTTTAAGGAATACAAATAGCTAGAAGATTACATATTTACAGACCAGTTAAAGTAGACACACGTAGAAACAGGAACTTATTTGTTATGGGTATGCAGATTCAGGATTTGGTTTGGGGTTCAGGCGAATACCAATTATTTTTGCTGGATTCAGATGTCTGAATATTCCGATTCAAGTCACTGAAATTCTTGTGACCTTAAGGCACTATGAAATCAGTTTGGCATTCAAACTGATTTTTTCCAATCCCTAACATTATGGATTTTATGCAATTAATTCATTGAGTTATATGTAAACATATCCAGCAGTTTCTCTGATTAAGGATTATATAGTTTCTCTGAATAAGGATTAGAGTTACTTATGTAGGGTGATAAAATGCATCCAGTTTGTTCAACCGTCTACGTACAGTAGTAGGTTCTAGTATAACATACCTTAGAAAGGGCCCATAAAAGGGCAATTCATACTAAAAAGACACAGTAAGCATCTTGGACAGTTCTATCATCTATCTATCTAGAAAAAAAAAAATCAGCACATAACAATATAGGACCATTTTCTGCAGGAATGATAACATAATGTTTTTAGTCCTAAGGTTGTACATACATGTAGTGATGGGCAAAAACATTCGACAGGCATGGATTTGCATCGTATTTCTGTGTTTTGGCATTGGCTGATTATTTTGCGAAACGGGAGACAAAATTCGCCGTGGACAAAAGGAATTGTCGTGAGCATCAAAAGAATTGTCGCTTGCATCAAACGTATTGTCGCGTGTCAAAAGAATTGTCTTGTGTCAAAAACAATTGTATCTTGCTTCAAAAATAGTCTCTTATCAGAAGAATTGTTGAGAGATTCACTACATGCATGCAAGCCACTTATACCATTAATAGGACCACCAAATTCTCAATGCAGAAGGGCCAAAGTATTTATGGATGATAAACTTACCTTAGCAAGAAATGCCAGTCAGCAGCAGAAGGATCAAGCAATCCTGTAAAAAAAGGGTATAGATTCTCTTGTGAAGCACTAGTAAGGAACTATCTAGAATATGATGTGCAGTTTTGGTTTCCAGTGCTCAAAGGGAATATTATTCAGAGTATATATAAGAGCAACTAAGTTAATAAAGGGTATAGAATGTTTCAGTTATGAGTAAAGACTGGCAAAATTGGGCTTGTTTATGCTGGAGAAGATGATCTTAAAAGACCAGAAAATGAAAGGGTTTTAAAGTAATTAAAAAAGAATGTACTGTTGCTCTGCACTGGTAAAATTAGCATGTTTGCTTCAAAAGCACTAATATAGTGTAGATAAACAAGCTGCTGTGTAGCCATGGGGGCAGCTGAAGTATAGGGCTAAATGGTACAGGTTTAATAGCAGATAACAGATAAGCTCTGTAAAACACCATTGTATTCTACAGAACATATTTGTTATCTGCTATGTAAACTTTTCAGAATGAATAGCTACCCCAATGGCTACACAGTAGTGCTTATTTATATAAACTATAGTAGTGCTTTTAATTACATTACTTTAAACAAAATTCTTTTAGATAGCTTTATGGAAGGGTTGGGTGGCTTTTTAGGAATATAGAAACACAGGGTTACTGAAATTTACAGTACAAAGTTGATTTACAGACAGGTATGGATGCTGTCTAATAGATGCAGTAAAAAGATTTAATTTCTTCACCAAGGCAAACTGAAGATGTGTTCAAATGGGGAATTTCACTGTCTGTTTTAGTCAGACAAGTTTTATTTGAACAAAAAAAAGTTGAACTTGTATGTCATTTTTCACCTCACTTATGTTTCAACCTCACTTATTATTTTACTGTGTCACGATTCTACATTTTAAAGTACTAATAAACAATTTATTACAAAAACTTGGCTTGTTTTCCTTTACAGATATATTTGCGTATAATTTCTCTTCATGCTGTTTTATTAACCTTATACTAAGGCTCTCTTACTGTTACATTAAATGCCACTTTTGATCACTCAAACTTTGTTCAAAACTAGCCTCACATCAGAGAAGGTTTTCACAGTGTTCCAATCACTCTGACATGCTGTACAAATGAGTTATCTAACAAGGAATGCCTTTGTATGTGTGAGATTCTTTATATTTATATATATATATATATATAGAGAGAGAGATAGAGAGAGAGAGAGAGAGAGAGAGGGAGAGAAGGAGAGAGAGAAGGAGAGGGAGAGGGGAGACATAAGGTGCACACACTAAACAGTTGCTTTATCTGGGTGCCAAAAATGGTTGACTAGCAGCCATCCAACCATTTTTTTATAGAGTGACACAGGACTTATATCAGGCAGTGGTGGATGTGTGTGTCCCTGCACACCAAGGGGCCTATTTACTATGTTGTGTAAAATATAATTTGATGGAAAAAAAGGCTTTGCCATCTAAATGCCAGATTTTACGCCGTTATTTTACATTAGTTCCGGTGCAAGGCAAAAAACAAGTAAAAAAATTACTCAGATTTTACTCTGTTTTTTACATGGCAAAACCTGCCGGTTGTGGCGCGGTTTTTTACACAGTGTAATAAATCTGCCCCGAGTCTGACAGGATAAAGCAACTTTGTGGGGGACTCAATGCTAATTTTCCAATTAAAAATGAAAAATAGCATTGCAATCTGCAGATTTGAATCAAGGAAACCTTTTTTATTAGTAAAAAATGAATGGTCCAACATTTTAGTTTGCTGTCCCTGAGGAAGATCACACAGTTGTCACAGTAGGCACAGCGCAAGTGTGTCAATAGCATCACCCAATTGTTACCTTAATAAAGTCACAATTCTGGGGTAAATGCTGCAATGTTGGGGAAAAATTGCACTTTGCTTACTGCACTTGCGAATTTACATGTGCCCTATCACACAATAGATGCAGATACCTATGCACGACCCAACTGCATATAGCGGTTGTAAATGAGTCCCAAAGTCTTCAAGAAATATGCTATATAATCCACTAATATAAATTTATGTGCTTAGTTAGGATCAGTTGCAAGGTACTGTTTTATTAAAACAGTCCTCTTTTTAAAAAATGGCTAGTAGCTGGTCAGCAGCCCTTAATGGGATTTACCTGTATTTGTTATTTGTACTATGCAGAATCTGTGTAACAGCCATCAGTCTGTGGTTATGGTTTCCAACTATATCCTTTTATTTATTGGGTCCAGTGGAATAATCCTCCATGTATTTGCTTAGACCTTATACAGGTACAACTGGCATAAGAGGTGACACTACAAACAACACTCAGCACTCACATGCTCTTTTGTATGATTGTTACTCTAAAATCAGGTAAAACACTTTATGGGAACGAACATCACAAATAGCGAAACTTCTCTTAGATATATTTTTACACAATTATGATATTTGACAAGCCACAATGAAGTGGAAAATGTGCAGATGCTATAGGTTACATAATGAGTATAAAGAATCCTGATCTGCCAAGTAAAATTCAGTGGACTAACTGATGAGGAATTGCATATTTCAGGCCAATTTTGATATTTCTATCTCAAGTTTAAGCCATCTGTCTAGGAAAAAATGAATTATACAATTCAGTCACATATTGCAGGTCACACAACCAGAGAAACTAAGAAAAACATCCCTGATGGATTGGCTAAAATCAGTAACACATTTATTTTGATGAAAGATAATGGATTTTCAATACAATAATTTTTCAGATACAATTATATGTACTGAAAAGAAAATATAGGCACTGTTTATTGCTTGTAAAGTATAACTACTGTGTGTCATTAGAGGGTCATTATCTCAATGACAATTTTAGCAAATACCCATTAATTAGACTTATTTTCAATGCATTGCGTTTATATATTATGATGATGATTAGTAGTAGTACATGTATGTTATTTATTATATAAATGTCTAGTGGCCTTGTTTTCCAAATTAGAAATCTTTCCATTGCACCATGCCATAAGACTTCTAAAGACATTTACAAGGTGTTGTCCAATTATTGCAGAGAAAAAGCAAATCAGTCAAAACATTAAGCTGTGTTTATTATTTAAATAACATTCTATGGGAAATAACTTTCCTTTATACCATTGCTTTCTGCATAATGAGTATCCATATAATAGATCCCATACCTGCCGTAATCGTAACAGCAGTAGTAGCATTATTAGAAATAGTAATTAAAAGTGGATATCAGGCAGTGCAGCTAAAATGTGTTTCTTTTTGAAATGTGTAAGGAGGGTATCCATATATTGATCCTGCAGGAGTTAAGGACAATTATGAATCACTTTAATCTGTAAACATTCATTTACTTTTCCCTTGTGTTAAGACAATTTAATGATCTTATCTTGTGATGAGCTATATGATATAGTAAATTAGGCTAAATTATTTTTGGAGTGGCTGATAAATGACAATAAAATCAAATATTAAGTTTTTAGGTGTTTTAGGTGTTTATTTTTCCATTTTAAAGACAATACAACACATACAAAACATTAGCTACAGTCAATGTAGCTGTTAACTTTTGCAGTCAGATTAAAAGGTACAGTACAGAGATTTATTGTTATTAGAAATATGCTTCTTAAATCTATTAACCTGCTTATTAGGACTGTAAGCTACTCATACTGTAACACTGTACCATTCAAACAATACAACAGCATGCAATAGAAGATAACTAGTTATACACAAAATATATTGGATTCAAGATTTCCTGATAAGTGTTCTGAACCAGAAAGGAAAGGAGGTCTTTGTCCCCTAGAACATGCAATCTTAATGATGTAAATAAGAACCTGCAATTAACAATGACTGTGCATGATATATACCAAGACAGAATTAGATGTTATCCCAGTGCTCCAAGAGGTAGTCTGAGCGATATTCTCTACTGTGAAATTCAGGGGTGGCATTCCAGAGTGGGCGCTGTGAATAGATGGTGGTTCTGAAGGATGGGAGAGCCATCCAGAAATCTATACAAACAAAAGTATGAGTGAGAGATGTGGTGATGTGCAGAGGAAATAAAAGCTTTGAAACTTGTAAAAATGATTTTGTTAGGTATATATATATTTAAATGGTGAAAGTTGAGAAGAGAAGGATTTTAGTAGCAGAGTTGTAATAGTCCTGGTCTGACAGAATGAGGGTATTTATAAGTGTTTTAGCTGTTATTTGGGAGAGAAAGGGATTCATTTTTGCAATATTGCATAGGAAAATGTGACGGTTTTTTTTATTTTGGTGTTCAAGTGATTCAAAGGAGAGGTGAGAGTCACACATTACCCCCCAACAGTGTGCTGGGTCAATAAATCAATGAGCACATCATAAGTACTATTAGTAAAAGTCGAGTAGGGCCTGGTAAGGTCAGAAGGATGATCAGTTCCATTTTTGTTAGGTTTGATTTGCAATGGAGCTGGTTCATCCAAGAGGAGATATAGTAACTAGTAGGTACTTAGAGGTCTGAGTCTGAAATATACAGACCAGTTAAGGATTCAATAAATATGTACTGTACATTCTGGAGAAAACCTGTGCACCTACATCATTGGGATTAATGAGCATATATCCCCATTTGTAATGAAATGTACAAATGCTTGCTTTAAAAAGGTGACTGGTAAATACTTCCTAGTGATTGGTTGTGAAAGGTGATTAGACCTGTAGCAAATGTTGAAACTTTTATTGCTTAATTTCTGTAGTGGGTTCCAGAAAAATGAGAGATAATATTGTACCACAAGCCCCTTACTGGCAAACTCAGGGGCAAATTTATTATAGTGTGTAAGCCAACATCTCCAGTGACGTTCCTCATAGCAAGCAATCAGCAATTAAAATTTAATTGTCACCTACAAGTTAGAAAACAACAAACAAAAAAAATGCCATGGGCATCATAACCAGTGATTGGCTTACATAACCCTGTTAGACTCTATATAGCCTGGAAAAGGATTGTGGAAACAAAGGAAAGAATGGAGCTGGCATTTCAGTTTTCCTCAGTGAGAAATGTAAAAATAACTTGATGCACTGTAAATTAACCTCAAATTGTTTGACTTTCCATATTATGCTTGCCATGGTTAGGTCCAGCCACGAAGTTCTAAAAATACAACTGTTTTTGATGTCACAGTAAAAAAGAAATCTTTTGCTCTGGCACTTACAATACTGCAAAAAAGATTTCAAGATATGTTCTAAGGAGAATTCTAAAAAGAACTGAATAGAGGAACAGTCTCTTTTGTTACCAAACATTACTGTATATGGAATGGCAAAAGCTAAAAATCCTAACAAGATTCTTTAAACTTGCAGAAAAAAAGTATATAAATTGTAAAACTGCATTGCAAACTTAAACTAAAAAAAAATAAAATAATTATGGTTTCAGTAAATCTAATATTATAATATAATATCTAATATTATAGGATCTTCTAAATAAAATACAATTTTAAGAGGTTACAAGGTTACAAAATCTTGTATGTGGGTCTGCTGCTAGGTATGTATTAGTTCATGTATCATGTTCATATATTAGAAAAGAATATACTTCTGACTGATCCCACACTATTAGGCTGCATACTCTCAGATACAATGGGGCAGACTTTAATGACGGATACGTGTTTTCATCAAAATGTGCATTAACGTCTCAGCAAAAGAACACTGGTGTACTTTCGTCAGAAATGTTTTTGCTGACCAATTTACTGCAGTGTAACTTCCTTTGTGCGAAAATTTACTAAGAACACTGGCGTACTTTTGTCAACAATGTTTTTGCTGACCAATTTTCTGTAGCGTAACTTCCTTGGCATGAAAATTCACTAATATATTTGTGCTAGTGTCAATTTAAATTCAGTAGGTATATAAAGAACACATGTATGTATTTATTAGTGATATTGCTAAACCTGGTGGAAGTGGCCAATTCTTTTTCAAAATGTCCAAGGCACCGAAAGGAAGACAGAGATACTCTGTTGTCCTAGGTCAACATTTTCCTGGCCAAAGACACAGGTGATCCTGCTCTAAGCAGCACAAGATCTTCTTCCTTGACTACTAACATAACCCCTAACACTCTTTTTAATTTTTTTTAGTTAATCCCACCTGACCCTGTTGAGAGCCCCAGTTCAGCAGCACCTCCTTCAAAATGAGCATGATCTTTCATAAAAGGCCCATAGGGGTGTTTGGAAACTGCATTAGTACATAATGTTGTAAAGCACTGGGCCAAGTTGTTGAGTAAGGATTCCCAGTGCACTTCCATTGCTCGTAAAACACTCTTATGAACTGAAATACAATCAGCAGTCAGTGATGTCAAAATCAGCCACTAAGACTAATATTGGTGTATGGAACACTTTTTTTATTCCACATTAAAATCTGGAAATTAAAATTAATCAATGTAATATTGGTTGACTTCCTTCCCTTGTCACATGTCCTGTTCTGCCATATTAGTGTTTGTCTTGTTATGTACCTGACAAGATGCCAGGGCTTGGATCACTCACTGGCCAATCTGCCTATGAATTCAGTTTTGCTAACTGAGAATTATGACATTGTGCCTATCTCGGTGCAGCACTATTAGACACACAAAAGGCAGATAATAGCAAGGCTGCAGAGAAGACTAAAAAGTTTTGGGCACAGTTTTGAACTCTACAAGTTGTTAAATGTTAGACCAAAAATGTTTATCCTTTAAGGAAGACAAGCTGCCCATACAGAGCAGGAGCTAGTGGCAGAGGAGCAGATTGAGAAGCATCAGCCTGCACCTAGTGGTGAAATGCAGAATGTTCATATGTTTCATACAAATTATAATGCCCAACCAAGGTGAAGAAAGCCTTGAGGAAGTTATGTAGGAGCCCAGACAGGAGGCTAGCGAGGAGGCCACACAGGAAGGAGCAATCCAGGAGCCCACCCTGTGGGAAGAGCTCCAAATGTTAAAAAAAATGGTGGAGCCAATAGAAAAAAAAATGTTTATCTTTAAAAACGCTTTTAATTTAAAAAAAAAAAAAAAATATTTATTTCTTTGAAAAAAATTCTGCAGAATTTGAGAAATAAAAATGTTGTAGTTAAAAATTGTGTTTTTTATTACAATTAAATATTTGATGGTAAATATATGTAAGAAATAATGTACATGTAGGGACCCATAGGGTTAAGCTCCCTATGGTGTTATCCCCTACCTTTATGTTATCTGTGCTGTAATAGGGCAGAGCCCTCTACACTCAGATTTCAGTTCTTAGGCTACCCACTCTAGGTTTAGCCCAGGTTGACCACTCCCCTTGTGCAGACTATATAGTGTCTGGCACAAGGAAGTGTCTTCCTCTTTGGCTGATGGTGTCTAAAGGCTCCTGTCACTGAGCCTGAGGCATTGGCCCCAGTAAGGAGAACTGCTTGATTGTAAGTCGGGGACAGGGCCCCGTGAACGAGGTAAAGCCAGCACAGACAGTTTTATTATAGCACCCTCTAGGAGAGGTGAGAGTAGTCAGATTATCTAGCAAGGGCAGTCAATAGCCCCAACTAGGAGTTGTAACAAAGGGTTTAGTCTACCCAGGCTTTGTGTGCCATTTCTGCAGGACCGCGGTTAAGACATAGTATTCAGGCAGTTTCTCACCCTGATCAATAGTCGGCCGGAGGGATCCATTCCAGATAAAGGGCATCCATTCCTGATTACAGCTAATCCTCTGTGCATTCTAAAAAGGGGTTATTCTGTTCCTAAAGTGTCACATCTGCTGTACTATCTGTGACCATCATATACTGCTGTGTTGTGAGTATAACCCTGCTGCACTATCAAGTTGTGCCTTTGTCCAAATAAATTGTACTATAGTTCATGAGCAAGAACCTTTCTGGCGTCCATTATTCCATCTACACCACACAAGCTCTTATCTAGTTATAGTTCAACTACACCCTCAGCTCCATCAATACCTCCCATATAGCGGAGGCCCACTCCTGTGCATTAAGGTCGCATGTAACACATGCTCTACAGCACGCTACTAGCCTGGGTTTTGTCATATCCTAGCCAAACAAGTGTTACATACACATTATTGGATAGTGTTATGAAAAAAAACATGTTTATAACCTCATTGAACACATTGTCTTGTCAGCTGCAGAATGAACAAAGTCCGAAATAAGGAGTGCTATTTATAGCATGCGTTAAAAATCTTATCACTTCTTATTTTTCGCTCGATTCACTAAAAGGACACTTGTCATAATTAAGAAGCGATGTTCTTGGCGTTATTTATCTTGCGTCGACATATTTTCAAGCAATATATTACGCAGCGCACAACATATTACGCAGCACGCGATATTTTACGCAGAGCACAAAATTTTTAGAACGGTAGTCTTCAGAAAGTAATGGTTACGTGGGTAAAATATTGCACGCTGCATAATATGTTGTGCGCTGCGTAATATATTGCTTGAAAATATGTCGTCCCAAGATAAATAACGCCAAGAACATCGCTTCTTAATTATGACAAGTGTCCTTTTAGTGAATCGAGCGAAAAATAAGAAGTGATAAGATTTTTAACGCATGCTATAAATAGCACTCCTTATTTCGGACTTAAGTGAATCAGGCCCATTATTGTTAAAGTTAAACAACATTCATAAGCTATTTATAACAAATTGTAACACAGGGGTCCAAATTTCTATGTATTAATGCATGGGCAAACCATATAGATATGTTAATGACTTTAATGAACCACAAACAATCAGCAAGTTAAGATGATATTATTTATTTATAATAATTTATAATCACAAATACAAAATTATTTGTGGGAGGATGGCAGTCAGCATGTGTTCATGTTCATGTTCGTTAGCAATACAGGAGTTTAAAAATATGGTTTACATTTACAAAGTATACAAATAATTCCACTTTAAATATGATAAAATGCATGCGATTTGACACCTGGATATGATGCCTTTGTTTGAGTACAACATATGATGTTGCTGACAATCATTGTGAGGATATAGCTTTATTCATTCACAAGAACCTGGCAAAATAGAGTTTGCCTAAAAGGGTACCAAATATAAACTTTCACGGGGTTGATAAATTACCGAATTTTCGATTCTTCGTCTGGGTGAAAATTAGCTTAGCAAAACGATGCAAAAGTTCTCCAGAATTTTTACGCTAACGAAGTATGTTACTCGCCTTTTAGTAAATGTGGGACATTGCTGCGAATTGTCACTCTTTAGCGAATGTGCACCAATGTATATTGTAAATGTTCTATACCCACTCTGTTCTGCTCCATTCTGTCCTGATCTTGTTCAGCTAGAATTGTGGAAAAAAAGCACAGCATTGTGGGTAAAAACATGGCCTATCTGTTGTCTCACAGGATACAGACACATAACAACAAGTTTTTATAAAATAATGCATTTTAAGATACAGACCAGTTAAGCTGCACATTAAAGACGCTTAAAGTGCCTTCTTCTTCCTGCCGACTCCCCTGCCTTTGTGACTTGCAAAAAGCCAAAGGAGGAAAATCAGGATGAAAGCATTTTTGCATGCCTTTTCTGTTTCATTTGCATTTCATTAATCTGATAAGCTGAATATTGCCAGCCAATAACTTGTCCAAAGGTATATGACCCCTATAATTTAGCCAGTAAGTACTGTGTGGGTCTGAAAAAAGTCACATGATATATAAAGTATATAAAGTAGAGCATGGGTTTTGAAAAAGTTAATGTGCTCATCTCACTGCTGGCTTACTCTTATCAACCAGTGGCAGGTATGGATAGTCAGATGCTAGTAACAGGGGAATTCCTCCACATCAATCCCAGCAGGCATTACATATTAAGGGTGAAGACACATAGAGCGAGTAGTAGCAGCTACTTTTTCACGGCTACAAATCTCCAGAAAATACCCTGCCATAGACAATACCGAGAGTTGCCTCTGCTAAAACACACATAGAGACAGTTATCAGTAAATGATCAGCGTGGTATGTTTCTGTAGCCACGATAAGTAGCTGCTTCTAGTAGCTCTGTGTGTCTTCACCTTTATTTTTATTTGTTTATAATGTAATCTTTCATTCTGTTCTTTGTCATTTTGCCAAATCCATGGATGAAAAGGTTACAGACCCCCCATATGTAATAAAAGACACTTAGGGCACATTCATGAAAACACGAGTTTGAATCCCTAATGGGATAAATTTGGATTGGATACGATAATTTCTTAAGATCACAAATATGCTTACGGAAAAATCATATTAATCACGATAATATCGTTAGGGATGTAGCGAACATCGCCAAAAATGTTCGCAGACCCGTTCGCGGACTTTCGGCAAAACTCGCGAATATTTGCGAACTTTGCGAACCCCATAGACTTCAATGGGAAGGTGAACTTTAAAACCTAGAAAAGCCATTTCTGGCCAGAAAACTGATTTTAAAGTTGTTTAAAGGGTGCCACGACCTGGACAGTGGCATGCAGGAGGGGGATCAAGCAAAAATTTATCTGAAAAATACTTTGTAAAAAAAACGCAAAAAAAACGCAAAAAAATAACGCCAAAAAAAACACCAAAAAATAACGAAAAAAAAAAAAAAAAACACCAAAAAAAAACGCCAAAAAAAACCGCGGCGAACCCAAAATGGCGAACATCGCCAAAAGTTCGCGAATTTGCGGACTTGTGAACACCCGATGTTCGCGCGAATTAGTTCGCACAAATTTTGTCACAAAGTACGAAAAAGTAGCGAAAAATACGAAAAAGTCACCCAAGGTATGAAAAAGTCGCCGAAAATACACTCGGAGCATCAAAACGAACGCATGGAACTTTCGTGGATTAGAAAATGTCCCCCTAAGTTTGCCCAGTATTGGTAACCCATAGCAACCAGTACAATGTTTGCCAGGTGACCAGAAAATTGTACTTGCTGATTGGATGCTAAAGGTTACTGCTCCTGGGTAAACATAGGCTTTTTATTACATTAACCCCCTTTTTTGAAGCAGGGCCTAATTCTTTTTCAGTAGGTACCAAGGACATTTATTAAGACATGAACGGTCTGAGTGTATTTTCGCAGGTTTTCTCGCGCTTGCGGGACTTTTTCGGAAAGGTTCTGCCGCTGTTTACAATCGTTTGGTACGAAAATTTTGTCACTTTCGGATCGCCAATACGATATTATCGTGACTAATACGATTTTTTCGTAAGCATATTCGTAATATTTGTGATCTTAAGAAATGATCGTATCCAATCCGAATTTTTCCCATTCGGGATTCAAACTCGTGTTTTAATGAATCGGCCCCTTAGTTTACCTGTGTTATTAAATGCTGTGGTCTGTAGGAAATAGATATAGCAATCAGTATTCCAACAAAATAGGGTATCCTTAGGTTGTAAAAGTCTTGTAGCAGTTTGTGCGGCAAAGAGCATGGATTGTTACCACTAACTTCAGTTATATATTATTATATGGTGCCATCTTGAGTTGGTTTAAAGCATCCTCCTGATTTCAGTTATCTGCTTGTTAACCCTTTAAGTGCCAAGGGACGTAGATTCTACGTCCCAGGTACCAAGGGACCAAAGTGCCATGGGACGTAGAATCTACGTCCAATGGCACTGTCGGGTTTACAAGCGCTGCGCTCGCTTTTAAAGCAGCGCAGCGCTTGTAAAGCCTTCACAACCCCCTAGGCAACGAGCGAATAAGGACATACTCACCGATCCGGTCGCCCAGCCGCACCGATCGTCGCTCCAGCCAATGACAGCAGTGGACACGCATTGATGACGTGTCCACTGCTGTCCCTTTAAATAGCGCCGCCTACTGTCGGCTCCCTCACTCCTGCTGCGCACGTTGGACCGGATGGAGCTCCCCTGCTGCCTGCCTGCTGGATTTATCGACCCTGATCGCCTCTGATCGCCTGCCTGCCTTGGGTAAGCTGAACTACAACTCTCTACCACTGTTTATTTTGCTTATTTCTATCTCAACTGTCTAAAAATTTTATTTTTTTTTTTTCAATTTTTTCTTCTATCTTTGTCATTATTACACTTTTGTACACATACACACTTATTTACAACTTTCCCAAGCACACACAGACACTTACACACACACTTACACTTACACTTTTTTTTTTTTTTTTTCTTTCTTTCTTTTCTTTTCTTTCTTTCTTTGCTTTCTTTGGCAGTCTTTTTTTTTTTACTAAAACTTTATTTCTGATCTTGCTCTATAATTATCTGATTTATTTGGTTGCATTTTAGTGTTTTTTTGGCATTTTCATAATTGATTTCTGTTTTTGAATTATTCTATTGCACTGTAACTTTTTTATTGCTATTGGGTGCTGAATTTGCAGTGACGTTGGTGGATCCAGGGCTCTGACCACCGATTTCATTGCAATTATTGTTCTTCTGTTGGTTTAGGTGGTTTTATTGGATTTTACTGATTTTATGGTGTTTTATCTTTGCATTGTTCTTTGTGTGTTTAGTGCCCCTAAAAGGTTGCTTTTGCAGTGACATTGGTGGATCCAGGGCTCTGACCACCGATTTCATTGCAACTATTGTTCTTTGATTGCTTTTAGTGGTTTTATTCCATTTTAACTTCATTTGATTTCAGTTGTTCTAGAAAGGTCCAGAGGTGCTAAGATTGTTCTGGTAGTTTCTATTGCCAAGGTTTAGGCTGATGCCACACATGGCGTAGGGCTGATTTTTTCAGCAAGTGGAAAAACGATTGCCGAAAATTCAGCCCTACGCTTGCTACTTGTGCCTGCACCCGAATGAATGGGATACGCTCGGGTGCAGGCAAAAAAAAAGGGGTGCATAGAGTGCAGCCCCAATATTATGCATTTTCAGGTTTGGTGGCCATGTACTTATGCGCAACCAGACATAGGTATCGTTTTATTCAGGGGAACTTGCAGATTGATGGTTAGTAAGTTTTTGGTAGTTGCCATGGAGATTTTGGGGAGAAATCTAGGTTTTTTATCTGGTTTTTCCTTGATTTCTGA
The DNA here is from genome assembly GCF_000004195.4 of Xenopus tropicalis. Classification (NCBI taxonomy): domain Eukaryota; kingdom Metazoa; phylum Chordata; class Amphibia; order Anura; family Pipidae; genus Xenopus; species Xenopus tropicalis. Next base: position 124,392,305 of record NC_030678.2, on the reverse strand, counting down.
CCAAAGCGCTGACTTCTGCAAGGGACTGCGGCCACAATTTTCCATGTAGAAAGAGAAGAATGGTGTCTCTGAATAGCTGAAGGTGTGCACTTTTCGTAAATATATAGATTGTGGGGGTTATCTCACAGGTAGGGGGGGTTAACACTGAAAAACTGCAGGTAGTGCACATAGAGCGCAGCCCCCAAAATTTCAACTGAAATTGCCCTTATGCATTGCCCCTGTTTTGGGGCATTTGGTGGCCACGTCTTTATGTGCACCCATACATATGGGGTATCGTTTTATTCAGGGGAACTTGCAAATTGAGGTTTAGTAAGTTTTTGGTAGTTGCCATGGAGATTTTGGGGAGAAATCTAGGTTTTTTATCTGGTTTTTCCTTGATTTCTGACCATTTTCCTTGATTTCTGACCAAAGCGCTGACTTCTGCAAGGGACTGGGGCCACAATTTTTCATGTAGAAAGAGGAGAGTGGCGTCTCTGAATAGCTGAAGGTGTGCACTTTTCAGAAATATATAGTTTGCGGGGGTTATTTCACAGGTATGGGGGTGTTTAGACTAAATAACTGCAGATAGAGCACAGCCCCCCCTTATGCATTGCCCCGGTTTGGGGGCATTTGGTGGCCACGTCTTTGTGTGTACCCATACATATGGGGTATCGTTTTATTCAGGGGAACTTGCAGATTGAGGTTTAGTTAGTTTTTGGTAGTTGCCATGGAGATTTTGGGGAGAAATCTAGGTTTGTATCTGGTTTTTCCTTGATTTCTGACCAAAATCTAGGGTTGTATCTGGTTTTTCCTTGATTTCTGACCAAAGCGCTGACTTCTGCAAGGGACTGCGGCCACAATTTTCCATGTAGAAAGAGGAGAGTGGCGTCTCTGAATAGCTGAAGGTGTGCACTTTTCAGAAATATATAGTTTGCGGGGGTTATTTCACAGGTATGGGGGTGTTTAGACTAAATAACTGCAGGTAGAGCACATAGAGCACAGCCCCCCCTTATGCATTGCCCCTGTTTGGGGGCATTTGGTGGCCACGTCTTTATGTGTACCCATACATATGGGGTATCGTTTTATTCAGGGGAACTTGCAGATTGAGGTTTAGTAAGTTTTTGGTAGTTGCCATGGAGATTTTGGGGAGAAATCTAGGTTTTTATCTGGTTTTTCCTTGATTTCTGACCAAAATCTAGGGTTGTATCTGGTTTTTCCTTGATTTCTGACCAAAGCGCTGACTTCTGCAAGGGACTGCGGCCACAATTTTCCATGTAGAAAGAGAAGAGTGGTGTCTCTGAATAGCTGAAGGTGTGCACTTTTCGTAAATATATAGATTGTGGGGGTTATCTCACAGGTAGGGGTGGTTAACACTGAAAAACTGCAGGTAGTGCACATAGAGCGCAGCCCCCAAAATTTCAACAGAAATTGCCCTTATGCATTGCCCCTGTTTTGGGGCATTTGGTGGCCACGTCTTTACGTGCACCCATACATATGGGGTATCGTTTTATTCAGGGGAACTTGCAAATTGAGGTTTAGTAAGTTTTTGGTAGTTGCCATGGAGATTTTGGGGAGAAATCTAGGTTTTTTTATCTGGTTTTTCCTTGATTTCTGACCAAAGCGCTGACTTCTGCAAGGGACTGCGGCCACAATTTTTCATGTAGAAAGAGGAGAGTGGCGTCTCTGAATAGCTGAAGGTGTGCACTTTTCAGAAATATATAGTTTGCGGGGGTTATTTCACAGGTATGGGGGTGTTTAGACTAAATAACTGCAGGTAGAGCACATAGAGCACAGCCCCCCCTTATGCATTGCCCCGGTTTGGGGGCATTTGGTGGCCACGTCTTTATGTGCACCCATACATATGGGGTATCGTTTTATTCAGGGGAACTTGCAGATTGATGTTTAGTAAGTTTTTGGTAGTTGCCATGGAGATTTTGGGGAGAAATCTAGGTTTTTATCTGGTTTTTCCTTGATTTCTGACCAAAGCGCTAACTTCTGCAAGGGACTGCGGCCACAATTGTCCATGTAGAAAGAGAAGAGTGGTGTCTCTGAATAGCTGAAGGTGTGCACTTTTCGGAAATATATAGATTGTGGGGGTTATCTCACAGGTAGGGGGGGTTAACACTGAAAAACTGCAGGTAGTGCACATAGAGCGCAGCCCCCAAAATTTCAACTGAAATTGCCCTTATGCATTGCCCCTGTTTTGGGGCATTTGGTGGCCACGTCTTTATGTGCACCCATACATATGGGGTATCGTTTTATTCAGGGGAACTTGCAGATTGAGGTTTAGTAAGTTTTTGGTAGTTGCCATGGAGATTTTGGGGAGAAATCCTAGGTTTTTATCTGGTTTTTCCTTGATTTCTGACCAAAATCTAGGGTTGTATCTGGTTTTTCCTTGATTTCTGACCAAAGCGCTGACTTCTGCAAGGGACTGCGGCCACAATTTTCCATGTAGAAAGAGAAGAATGGTGTCTCTGAATAGCTGAAGGTGTGCACTTTTCGTAAATATATAGATTGTGGGGGTTATCTCACAGGTAGGGGGGGTTATCACTGAAAAACTGCAGGTAGTGCACATAGAGCGCAGCCTCCAAAATTTCAACTGAAATTGCCCTTATGCATTGCCCCTGTTTTGGGGCATTTGGTGGCCACGTCTTTATGTGCACCCATACATATGGGGTATCGTTTTATTCAGGGGAACTTGCAGATTGATGGTTAGTAAGTTTTTGGTAGTTGCCATGGAGATTTTGGGGAGAAATCTAGGTTTGTATCTAGTTTTTCCTTGATTTCTGACCAAAGCGCTAACTTCTGCAAGGGACTGCGGCCACAATTTTCCATGTAGAAAGAGAAGAGTGGTGTCTCTGAATAGCTGAAGGTGTGCACTTTTCGGAAATATATAGATTGTGGGGGTTATCTCACAGGTAGGGGGGGTTAACACTGAAAAACTGCAGGTAGTGCACATAGAGCGCAGCCCCCAAAATTTCAACAGAAATTGCCCTTATGCATTGCCCCTGTTTTGGGGCATTTGGTGGCCACGTCTTTATGTGCACCCATACATATGGGGTATCGTTTTATTCAGGGGAACTTGCAGATCGATGTTTAGTAAGTTTTTGGTAGTTGCCATGGAGATTTTGGGGAGAAATCTAGGTTTTTTATCTGGTTTTTCCTTGATTTCTGACCAAAGCGCTTACTTCTGCAAGGGACTGCGGCCACAATTTTCCATGTAGAAAGAGAAGAGTGGTGTCTCTGAATAGCTGAAGGTGTGCACTTTTCAGAAATATATAGTTTGTGGGGGTTATTTCACAGGTAGGGGGGGTTAACACTGAAAAACTGCAGGAAGTGCACATAGAGCGCAGCCCCCACATTTTTAGCTGTAATTGCCCTTGTGCATTGCCCCTGCTTTGGAGTGTTTGGTGCCCATGTCTTTATGTGCACCCATACATATGGGGCATCATTTTATTCAGGAGAAGTTTGTCTTTCAAATATGCCTTTGTTAGAAAATTTTTATGAGATTTTTTTTTGTCAAATCCACATTTGATCATGCGTCCAAGTTTACGTTTTAGAAAAAAAAAAAAATGTCATAAAAAGTTCCAAATTTCACAATGCACTGACAAAAGGTATTTGGCTTTTGAGTGAAAACTACATTGCACCTAGAAACCTGAAGGTCTGTAGTTTCTAAAGATACCAAACATGAGGGGATATTTTAGATTTACATATAAGTTATGCTGCATTAACTGTTACAAGCGCTTTTCTGCTTTGTTCTGGTGTGATATTGTACTAAGTATTGCTTTAGTTTGGGGGTTACTTCTGGACAGGAACTGTGGGGTACCACCACATATTTGGTATCGTTGGAATTGGGAGTATCAGGGCTTTTACAAACAATAAAAAAAAGTGAGTAAAATTAACTTTTCTATGGAAAAAAACCTCAAAATATACAGAAATTTTTCATAATTTTATTTTTTTTTTACATATTTCACCCAAAATACACATCATATCTCCAGAAAAGTTATAAAATTTGGTATGTATGTCGAAGCCCAATTAGTGACGAAAAAAACGATATATAATTTCCCTAGTTTCGTGGAGGTTTTCCTACCAAAAAACATTGTTAAAGTGAATGAGTACAAAATGCTTAAAAAACGTCTGGCACTGGGGGGAACCGAAATGACGAATTCGGCTGGCACTTAAAGGGTTAAGTGGTAGACAACAGAGATGAAAGAAAGGAAGTGTACAATTTAGTCAGCTGTTTCTACTTATAGCATGTTACAGAATTACTGTTTGGCTCTGTTTCAAATAATAAAACACTAAAAATAAGGCAATACAGAAATTGCATTCAGAAAATAAAAAAATATAGCCTGGCTTCCTATTGTTTTTCAGCCATTATCTACAACAGAATATGTTTAACCCACTATAAAATGCTTGTAAAATGTTTACAAAATGTAATACATAATGCAATGCAGAGATATTCAGAACTTCTTAGACTTTTTAGCTCATAAAACTGGACTGTATATATTTCATTTTAAAATCTCCCAGTGTGATAAAATGCCATTGCTGTGGAAATATGATATAGAATTTGTGCACTAAATGGAGTACTTTTCTACGAATAGGTGCAGGATTCCACATTCTTGCTCTGTCTGATTTTGCCTATAATGGTTCTAGTAAAACAGGCTAACACATTAGTAGCAGTTCACAGTAGAACATTTTACAAAGAGAAGCATAAACTTAACTCGATACTTTAGTGATGAAATTGTTGATTCCATAGGAATGCCAGATATAAGAAATTCTTTTTTACAAATGATATTATGCAGGATCTCTAAATAAAATCCTTTGGGTAGCTGGAGTTAATGTAGCATGTGTTCTCTAAGTTTAGTTGCTCATATCAAAAGCTTAACTTAAAGTTGTATTGTTGATATTTTATGAATAGCACTATTACAAATATTTCTTAGATGAAAGTAAAAATAGGACAAACGTGGTTCTCCTAACATGATGCAAATGGTCAAAATAAAGCATAAATATACCCCAATGCAAGACAAATTTGAAGATTTTATGGCACATTCATTACTTGAGTTACAAATGTCCTTTCAAAAAGAGTGGATTTTGCAGTGAAGCATAAAAAAAAGCTCTGAAAATAAAGCAAAAGTATGCAAGAAATAGCAATATAAACTGAAAAGATGTCTAAGCCTGGGCCTTACCCTAAACCTTATACCATTAATAAACACCTACTTTTAGAAAGTAGACAAAAAATTATAGGATTGATAGCCTTGTTGTACCAAGTAGAGACTTGGTAGATCATTTCCAAATAAATATCCAAATATACAATAAATCCTACTGTATTTGTTTAGGGTTGGTTTTAGATTGATTCATTATGTATAAATTAAATATGAATGATGTGGTAAGAATCCCTATATGTTTTTCTAGATTTTCCTAGTAATCCAGCCATCCAGGGTTAAGTATAGTGAGATTAGTTTTCAACACTTATTTTCTGTTCAAGATATTCTTGGAACTATGACAATGTTTTCATCATGTAATTATGTTTTGAGAAAAGGAGCCTTTGACCAAATGTTTGAAGTTAAGGTTTCTTGAACCAAAAAAGCTTGAAACCATTGTGTGGCATTCATATTCTCTTATATAAGTGATTTATACTAAATATTGGATCTAAATGAATCATCATGGGAAACAAACTAGCGTTGGATATAATGTTCCAGTACAGTGAAGTTTAAGTCAGCAATATCCTTCTTGGTCCCTGGTACACTGCTGTGGATCTGCAGCTGCAAAAGGTTATCTCAGTGACAGTGCTTGGCATGTAAATAGTCAGCCATTTCAATCTATATCCGTCTGATTTTTATAAATGGGAACACCACTGCATTCCAGTCTTGAACATAAAATGTATGAAGCCAAAGTACCAGTGTATGTTAGAAGCTAGTCTGGACATAAATTAGATCCTGATGAAAGTAGGAAATCAAGCTGAAAAGGCTGACATAATAAATTTTGATATGCGCTCTTTGCAGTAATAATGCCTTGTCAAGCAAGGACTGGAAAGGCAGATGGTATAATAACTAGTGCACGTAGCTGGAATTTGTACAGCAAATGGGTGGGAAATTTAGGAAATGTGTACAGGAAGTTGTCATAAAGCACCAGTAAAAGGTAAGCAAATTAATCAACTGAGAAATATATTGAGGTAACTTCTTCAACTTTTTTCCAAGTGTGGTAGAAGCTTCCCCTCCTATAGCTACCTCAACTGGTGGCAAACAAGCTGGTACTTCTGTACAGAAAGGGCTAAAATATATGTAATGATGAGAGAATTGGGGAGACATTTTAGGGAAATGTAATGGTTCAAATACTTTTATTCAACCCATAAATGATCTATTTTGTGAAAAAACAAGACTAATTATAAAATAACGTTGTAAATGGTATTGTAGTACAAAGGTTTACAAAAATTAAATAAAAGCCAACTTAAAAAAACAAACTTTGTATTGCCTCTGCTTATATGACTAATAGCTAACTAGATAGACAGATAGGTAGATAGCTCTTAGTACTCAAAATGTAAATTTTTCCATTTAGGAATATCCAATTAAATATACTAATACTACTGCAAAAGTATATATTTTTTTTACTAAAGAAAGGTTTATTTACATGAAGAAATGTTTTACATATGGGCTATTTTATGTAATATTTTTAATAGAACTTCAGGGGTATAGTTTCCCTTCAAGATCACTATAGCCTTACATATTATGCTTATCTAAGAAATCTTGAAGGTATTAATAGAATCTGGAATCACAATATCCCCCCGCATTTCAAACCTCACTGCCCTGACTGTGATGAACCACACTGCTTCAAATGAAAGTTCTGATCCTTTTAATATATCTTTTGCATCTTCACATTCCTAGAGAACGTAATTAGTTTTATGTACTATTTCTATTGTATTAAAAATATTTACAATTCAACGCAAGCAAAACTAGAAAAAAATATTTTGCCCCAGGGATTAAGCTGCAATGACATTTTTACTCATATGAGTATTCACAGCAACGTTCGAAAATCAGAGAAAGAAACATAACATGAACATACCTTTCAGGTGTGTATAGGAGAGATTTTAAAAAAGAATCCAAAAAGCAAAAATGACAAACTATTTCTGACAAAGAATAAGTTTAACAAAACATGAAAGATATTGCTATTAAGTCATAATAACATTAACAGTGCTCCTGGCTGAGCCTTAGAATAAAGAAGGGAGTAAAGCTGACTCAATCTGACCTTTTGTCATTTCATATAACCAGTTTTACATGCGTGGCACATCACCCAGGCAGCTGAACTGTTTTAAAACATTTTCAAGCTGCTCCTAAAGTTATCACAGTGAAAGAATGACCCAGTTTGAATGAAAGGAAATCATTTCATGTGCAAGGTGCTTGGTGCAACCTAGAATTTGAGGCTTATATCCAAAAGCTATCACTGTTTCTATAGATTTGGTTTTGTTCTGTGCTAAAAGTATTTTCTGGGATTTATTCAGAGTTCCTCTTTGTTTATAATCAACTAGAAAGTGTGGATATTATTTAGAGTGCATCAAGTAGACTTCTAAGAAAAAGAGCAAATTAATTTTGATGTTGCGTTAACACTGAGCTTATTATATACAATAAACTATTAACCCCCAGTTCATTTATCTTTGAGATAAACCTTCTGCTGGAGAATCCTGATTTATAACATATGTCTCTATGAACAAAAATTGACTGCATTGTCAAAATATTTCTTATTTAGTACCTGGACACCCTACCCAGTTGATAAAACTCATTCACATGACTGGTATCTATTATCATGCATGCAAAAAAAGTCTTATTAATTAATGTAATAACAGGAGCAAAGTTTGCTACACCTCTTATCACCTATAGCAACCAATCAGGAGGTAGCATTTACTGATCACCTGTTTAAAAGCAGACATCTTATTGGTTGCTATGGGTTACTGCTCCTGGGCAAACTTTGTGCCTTTTATTACATATGGCGGTTGGAGCTTTATTGTGCCCTCTTATACATGATCAATAGGCACTACCATGAGCTTCTATGACCACAATATTGGCCTTGACACCAGAGGCCATTAGATGACCTTAAATAGCCTTTTATTATGGAGAACATAATTTGTTAAATCACACATATTTTACTGAACCATGTATCAGAAGCCCCTAGCAGTGACGGAGTTGGTTTACCTACTGTATATATCACTAACTTTTTCATTTCATTTTATGTCTCAAATATCAACCAAATTAGCTTTCAAGTTGAGCCTTTGGAACTATGCGGTAGTCTGAATAATAAGTAATTGAAAATGCCACCCCAACTGGATTTCAAGCTGTTCCCCTTTGGCCTGTGTTCCCTTTAAGGCCTATGGAACTAAGGATGCATTCTGTGCCTGCATTGTTTTTTTTTTAAGTTTTAAGTAAAAAAATAATAAGTAAATCTATATTATAAGAATTTTTCTAAGAAATGTTGTATTATTTTGTATATTTATTTGAATATATTATTTATTAAGTTGAACTATTTCAACGTTATGTCCTACTTGCATTACTTTGGGCACTGTAGTGAATCCATTCAAGGGTATGAAATCAGTACAGTTCTCATATTATTTTAAGCGCAAAGCTTCATGCAGTTAAGATCCAGTAACATGCATTAGCATAAGTGAATTTCTTTGTACATGCTTTTTGCAGCTTGGATGTTATTTTAGCATCATGCTGTTCAGTGATCACACATATGCAATAGCCACAGAGAAGGCCCATTCCTGCCCGTGAGTATTAGCTAAGGATTGTTGTGTATTATTTAATATTTAAGACACAACACTTACATAACTACAGAAAAATATAAGACATTACATTACAATATAATATTGTACAAATGTGTGTAAGACCTATTTCAATTTAAGAAACTTGAACTTGTGCTTAAATATAAAAAGTCTTATCTTTGCCTTCTATTACTTCTATTACTTCTACTGGCTGAAACCTCTCTGCTTGGGGATAAACAGAGAAGGGTCTGCTTGGGAGAATTGGAGAAGGCTCTATTTTCTCTTACACAAAATAGGGTCAAACAGCAATGGCAAGTCACAGTTTTAGAAGGGTTACTGGTTCTGCTTTCATTCCTTTTTTTTTTAATTGATTTTCTTGATTAAAATTGATCATTTTTGCAATGTTTTTTCTAAATTGCTAGCACATTCATGAAAAAAACTCTTATGGAAAATAAAAATGAAGATCACCTTGTTCCTTAAAGTTCTATCAATGTGACTGTTTAAAACCCTAGAAATTTACCAAGTTCTAGCTGGCACATCATTTTTTATTTTTAAACTTGAGCTAGAAAAAAAATTGAAATTCCTTTTTTATCAAGTTTAAAAAAAAAATAAAAATCTTGGATTTTAATAATTTTGACCTTCATTAATGTTTTTTTTTTTAACTTTAAGACCACCTTATCATTTTGTGTTTTTTTCATGTAGGTTTTTACTAATATTCCCTCAAATATATGCACCCAATGCTGATGGGCATTTGAAAGTATGATAACCTGGATAGTAAAGAGTGAATCTGTCCCATTTCACTTCGCTGAAACAATTGCAAAACTGCTGAAAACATCACAAACATTTTGTGAAAAATTCTTGAAATGTGGCTACTGTGTGACTTTTCTTATGCACACAACTTTTTTCTCACTCACCAAACCTTTTATCATGGCAGATTTTCGCAACAGTTTCGCAAAATGCAGGGAATCCATGCTTGGCAAAAAATTCACTCATCACTAACCCTGGAATCTATAATATTGTGTTGGATACATACTGTATATCTGGTTTAAATAGTGAGAGGGCACTGATAGTAAAGCACAAATACCATGCCTTCATCAACCACAGTAAAATAGTACATTCTGCATTTTTGGGGGAAGTAAAGGCAAGCCATTACCATTATTAAAAATCAGAAATATGTATAATAATTCCAGGACAACATAGAATTTGTCCTAGAGTGCATTCTGACTAGAGTCATTCAGCAGTAAATTAGGAATCCCAATGCAAACTACTAACAAGGCTAGAGAAAAAAATAAAATAAACAAATAAAATAAAAAATACAAGCATCAAGGGATGAACATAGTGTCTAATTTAGTGTAGAGGGAGTTACAAAAAAAAAAAGAAAACAGTAACCAGAGGTTAGAGATTTATAGATTTCTGTGCAAATTCTGGTATAGGTCTCCCCTATCACCAATGTCAAAAGCAGTCATTTTTTAACTCATCGCCCTTTTTCTTACTCTACTATTAAACCTCTGCATGTAGGAATGTTAACTGAACCCTGTAAAGTACAGCCTGGCAATCTGCTGGTTGTTAGAGCTGGTAAATAATTAGAGCTGGGTTGCAACTCACAGTGGGACTAAAGGCTCATATATCAGAGTAAATCAGTGTCAAGCTCACAGGACATTATGTGTAGAATATAAGAACACAAGTCAGTTGCTAATTAGCAAATAAATACAAATACAAACCTCCTCCCGTTTAAAAGCATTTCCTGACAAAGAGCATGACAGAGATGTCACAATATGTAGCAGTGTAAGAATTACAACATAATAATTGGATACACTACAAGATAAAGACCAATTCATGTCTTAGAATATCATTTTCTATACCATATACATTTAAATAGATACATTTCTCTTTTAATTCTTCTACCTAATGTAAGGGAGTACGTTTGCATGAATGATCCAATTACTGGCAAATAAGACCAATTTAGTCCAAAATGTGGGTAGCCAAATCAAGCCCAGATCTACTTGTTTGGTGTTCTGGCCATGAATGACAACTTTTAGGCAGACAGACATTGTTTTCATTTATTTATCCTGCTTTCAATCCCCCTTGAAAGAGAACCCCTGTGACCCTCTCCCTAAAGGATCCTTTGCTTTGCTGATCCTGCTAAAGCCTAGATACTGCCTTGCCTGCCTGATTTGCATTTATGAGGAATGTGCAAGGGTAGGCATGTATATGTCCCTCCAACAACCCCAACCTATCCCCACAACTTGCAAATTATCTAGACGCACAACCAGCAATAGCAAATGTTTAAATTCTGATGATCAGATTTATTTTGTATTGCTAAATAGATTATATGGTATATTTATATGGTATATAATCTCTAATTTCCATGAGCAACCCCGAGTTACTTGACTCTTAGGGGGAGATTTATAAATCCACGAACGGCCCAATCGTTCGTTCGATTGGACCATCCGTGTTTTGTGAGACTTTTTCGTACCTTGCGTATTTTCGCCAATTTTTTCATTCTGTGCTTAAAAAAAAATGCGACAAAATCGTATTGTCGCAACGAGTACGAAAGTTTCTGATTCATTCAAGCTTTGGTTGGAGCTGCAAAGTGCCATTGAGTCCTATAGGAGGCTTCCAAAATCATGCACAGAAGGATCAAAGTCAGAAAGGTTTTCCTGCATTTTATGATCGTTCAGTACGAAAATTTAGTGACTTTCGGATCGCCAATACGATATTATCGTGACTAATACAATTTTTTCGTAAGCATATTCGTGATATTTGCGATCATCAGAAATTATTGTATCCAATCCGAATTTATCCCATTCGGGATTCAAACTCATGTTTTGATAAATCTGCCCCTTAGACTCTACTAAACTTACCTTTTAGCTGTGCTCCATCTGTGAGTCCCCTCCCAATGATGCCCATTCATAGAGAACACTTCCACCCCTAGGTGTCACAGTGTGCATATACATGGCCTCTAGTACTGAGATGGGAATCCATAAATGGGAGATCAATAGAGCAAGCATAATAAGACTTACATAGGCTTGATCACATTGTTAAAAAGTTTGCTTATAGCTTATTGTAGTATAGGATTCTACAATAAAAACAATATTTTTCTGAATGATCTAGATCAGTGCTGTCCAACTTCTGTGGTACCGAGGGCCGGAATTTTTCTGGCCTCCGTGGTGGAGGGCCGATAATGGAAGCTAGTTTTGACCACTCCCCTTTTAAAAACCACACCCACTTGAAACCACACCCATGTTATCGCATGACCATAGCCATATAAATGGTGGTAGTACAGCAAAAACCTGCCATACTCTGCCTGCCCTACGCTGCCTGTGTGTGCCATACTCTACCTGCCCTACCCTACCTGTGTGTGCCATACTCTGCCTGCCCTACACTGCCTGTGTGTGCCATACTCTGCCTGCCCTACCCTGTCTGTGTGTGCCATACTCTGCCTGCCCTACACTGCCTGTGTGTGCCATACTCTGCCTGCCCTACCCTGCCTGTGTGTGCAATACTCTGCCTGCCCTACCCTGCCTGTGTGAACAATACTCTGCCTGCCCTACCCTGCCTGCGTGTGTCATACTCTGCCTTCCCTACCCTGCCTGTGTGGCACACACAGGCAGCATATGGCAGGCAGAGTATGGCACACACAGGCAGCCTACAGTGACACAATGCTGGCACTGCTCCTACAGTCTGCACAATAACTATATATTAAAAAACTTTTTAATTGCAGTACCACCACAGTATATGTTCTTTGTATAGTGTGTAGGGTTTATTTGTGGGTTTCTACTGCTCCTACAGTCTGAGGTGTGAACAGTTGAAGAATGTGGGTGATTACAATCTGAGCCTGAGGTGTGAACAGTGCAGGGGGTGAACAATGCAGGGATTAAAAGGTGTGAACAACAGGGGATTACATTTTTAAACAATACAGGGGGTTTACAGCCTGAATCTGAGGTGTTAACCATGCAGGGGGGCAGTACTGATACCATTTAAAGTTTACACAAAGGTAAGCCATCAAAGCAGCCAGACAGGTGGGGGGCCACACAGAGGGGGCCGCCAGTTGGACAGCACTGATCTAGATTAAAGATGCATCTACGTCAGCAGAACAAACAGAATTTGTAGCTTCTACAAATTCTTATTACATTTATATAGTGGATAATGTACCCACCTAATGTAATTTATACAGATATTAGAAGTCACAGGGGAGTTACATGACCATATTAAAGCAAAAGTCTGAAGGCCGAGTTAGTTTATTTTTCAGCACAGACAATCTTGCAGCGGTGGGTCTGCTGTGCATGCACTTTCTGTTAGAGGCCTTTTATTCCCTGTTGGTACGGACTGGCAGGTGGACTGTATGGGGGAAATAATGGGGGAATAGAGGGGGGATGTGGGGGTGCAGAATCCTGTAGATTATAAATGCATGTATGACATTGATAGGGAAAACATCCAAACATTAGAAACAGAAACACATTTGTATGACCATTATGTGCTAACCAGTCTTTTACTAATGTCTTTGTGCTAGAATGCAGGCTTACAGTTATCACTTTTATCATTTAACAGTTATAGCATATCTCTATTTAAAGAGGGGGTAACCTCAGAGACATTTATTTTTAATAAACTGAAACATTGGTCCTGAATGCTATTTCCTAGTGTGGATACATATTTCTTCTCTAATGGTTTGTTTTTGATATGCACAGTAAGTTATTCAGTCAATTAGCACACCGTACATGATGATCACAAGCTGAATAAGAAACAAAGAATGGAAAAGTCAGAGCAAAGTGAAAAGGAAACAGTTAATATTGTCAATAAGGTTCTGGGTTTGTTGTCTAGCTCTCTTTAATATCATTCTCCCTCTGTGTTTCTAAAAACACCCTTATACACATATATAGATATACGATTAGATTTTTTTTAATTTTATTCCCCATTTTATAATTCTGTACTAAACAATATATTTGCTTATTTATTTAAATGTCTGTTATATGACCACAGACCTTTTAGAATCTTTTTTTATGTGATTTATAAAGTTCTGTATTTCAAAGGGAGAAAGTAACTTTCAGAGAACCCTGTAATTAGAAATCTAATACTTGATCAGACAACAATGAAATCAGTGTGTCAAGATCTTTACTCAATGGGATGCTGTTACTCTCCGAATTCCTTCTAACTGGCATTTGTGAGCTAGACACAATATTCCAATTTGTTTCCCACAATTCTTAACAGTAATGCTCATTCACTGTCCCAAGCTTTGAAAGTTTTCCATAAATCCCAAGATTAAAGTAGATTACCTCAGACATATTTTGCATGTTATGTTTTTCAATACCATGATACATACTTTTAAGCGTTTAAATGAAGCTTGAGTTTAATACATGCAATGGGATATTTTAGAATTGCTATGATGCCATGCCATGATGACAATTTTTATCATCCCAGAATATTATATACAGGTATCGGACCCCTTATCCGGAAACCCGTTATCCAGAAAGCTCCGAATTATGGAATGCCTGTCTCCCATAGACTCCATTTTAATCAAATAATTCAGAATTTTAAAACTGATTTCCTTTTTCTATGTAGAAATAAAACAGAACCTTGTAATTGATCCCAACAAAGATATAAATAATCCTTATTGGATGCAAAACAATCCTATTGGGTTTAATTAATGTTTTATTGATTTTTTAGTAGACTTAAGGTATTGAGATCCAAATTACGGAAAGACCCCTTATCCGGAACACCCTTGGTCCCGAGCATTCTGGATAATGGGTCCTATACCTGTACTAACTATTGTTTTGTAAAGTCAGGATGATTTTGGCTGATATTGTTGTGTCATTTAAATAAAAAGTTGTTTTCAACCTAGGTTCAATGTCTGATTTTAAGTCTTATGGTGTTAAGTTTCTGGTAATGATATTTTTTTTAAATTTCGGTTTATTGACCATGGCCTTTTTCCTAATTATTATGATTGCTGATCCCTGTACCTCATTCATTCAGGGCCAAATAGACTTGTGTTAAATGGTGTCTTCAATTTAAAATAATTACACCAAATACTTGTGTTATCAGTTGGTATAATTCTGCTGTTCTCTTTCCAAACTTACATGAAGTATATATGCAGTGCGTCAGCCTATGGTTTAAAGTACTGATGCACGATAAGATAAAGCATTTTGTACTTAATTATTTCTTACCTTACTTTAGGTCAGATATCTATTGGTCTGGGTCTGTGGAGGTTAGGGTTAATACCCTAGGTGACACTTGCCAGCATAACAATCTAAGTATACAGGCTCGGGGACAGAAAGATCCCAATGATGCACCACTGTATAAACTGTGATGCCCAGAATGTATTAGCTATACATGATCTAAGAGAGGAAGGTCTGCTGAGAAATGTATTTCCAAATGTATTTCCAACAGTAAAGTAGTTTAAATAGTGTATTTGCATCAGCATCAAAAGTGTCAGTACTGAAGCAAGGTCCTACTTGTTAGGAGGGAGTCTTAAGTAATGGTGGCAAGGCCACCAAAATGTCTTTACATGATATACCACATCGTGATATCAGGCTGCTCAAATCTGATTTGGGCCAAATAATTGGATCACAATAGGTGCCTGTGCAGGCATTCAGGATGGGATCTTTCCAGCCAGCAGATGGGCCACTGCATAGGGCCCATACATGGGCAGGTAAGCTGCCAACTCAGTCTAAATGGGTCTGTGTATGGCCAGCTTAAGACATGCTGAGAGTAGCCATGGCAGGCCTGAATAGTGTTACAAGAATGTGTGGAAGGTTTGTTTCTGTGATGTGTCATGGAAAAACACTTGCACCATTTGTTTTACCACAAGTTATATTAACAGAAACATATTTATTCAAATAATATATAAAACATATGTCTCTTTAGTACCAAGGCAATGACACTTTTTTTTTCTCTTCTTCTTCTTGAAAAAAAGGATGCTATTTAGATTCTAATTTTTATGTAAATGTTATGTGACATGATATTTTATTTATGAATTGGCTATTGCAATGCAAATAAGGTGAATATGTTGCTGCAATTTTAAAATGCCAAAGATCAGAACTGATGTACAGAAAACTAAAGATGTCAGCCTCCAAAATGTCATGTCAAGGGAAAATAGCAAAAAAAAGGGAAAGTATTTGTTCATAAATGACAAGACTTGTTTTATGTAAGTATGGCATTAATTTATGAATTGTCAGTGGCTATTAACCCTTTGAATGTTGGGGGTGTGTGAGTCCCCCTGGGGAAAGGTACTAGAGCCTGAAGGTTGCTGTAATCATGAGGCTGCTGGCATGGGTAGGCATGTAGGCAATCAACCTTCCCACCCCCTACCAATCACCTAGCTTGCACATCATTCAGATGCAGGCAGTATGGACAGGACTTCGTAAATTACCCCTATAGTGTGTGTATGTTATAGGGGCCTCAGGTTTGAAGCCCCACACTTTTAAGAGAATCATGCACATTAGAATCAAAATTACCACAAAATAAGGGAGATTGATTAGCAAGTTAATAGGTACAATAGGCCAGATTTCACTCAATGAGAAACATTAATTCAACTCCAAAATTCCTTCTATTATGTGTCCATGAAATAATTGTTCTCAATAAATTGAACCTAGCCCAATACAGGCATGATTCATTTATCAGAATTTGAAAATAAAGTTCGCACATTAGAGGGAACTTTTTTTTACAGCTCTCCGTTTATTTGTATAGGATTTTTGGGGCGTATTTATCAAATTGTGAATTGCCACATATACCCCTTGATAAATATATCCCTATAAGATTCTGAAAATTCTCAGTGGCATGCTCTATATATTCAGCTATTAATAGATATATCCCTTTGCAAGAATCCAGCTAAATCAAAGTTCATAAAATCTTTACCTTATTGTAATACATTGGTTTTTTATTTATTTATTTTTTTAGTTTTTTTGCCACATTCGGCAGAGAGCCTATTTTTATGTAAGAGCCTAAAAGGCATAAAATGTGCATCAGTAAATGTAAAATTCCTTTAGGAAACAAGAACTGCAAATAAATGAGCTACATAAAAACATGATGAGAGCAAGCATTTATTCTGCTTGCATCTAAAGAGTGTGTTTTAAAAAGTACTGAAGCAAAATAAATGAAAAACAATTTAACACCTTTAGGGTGTATTTTCGGCAGAATGAACACACTGCTCACTTACTGCATTTTTTGCAACAGAAAGGGATAATATATGACATATTTATGTTAGCCATCTTCAGTTCATAAAATATTCTGTATATTGAAAAAAAGGCTTTTTATTTTGTTTGTAATCACACTTTATGTGAAGATGAAAATAAAATATTATCTTGATATAATATACTCTATGTAAAAATGTGAAAAAGTTTGATTTGTAAGCCTATGCATTTAAACACAAAGAGGGATTCATTTTAATGTCCCCCTACTAAACTGCCCATTATGTTGTGAGTTAACCTCAAAGAATATTCCAGTTCAATTGAACAACAATGGACGAATGAAGATGTATAGGAAAACTATACTCACAGAATAATACTTAACCAACATATAATTTATATACTAAAAAGTGACCTATTGAAGAATCTTACCAAATTACAATATATATCAGTAAATATTGCCCTTCTACATATAATCCCTTGAGCCACCATTTAGTGATGGGCTGTGTGCTCCCTCAGAGATCACCTGACAGGAAATAATGCAGCTCTAACTGTAACAGGAAGAAGTGTGGGAGTAAAAGAGAGAACTTTATTCATTAATTGGTTGATGTGACCTAACATGTATGTGTGTCCTTGGTTTGTTTGTGTGAACTGTGAGTTGCATGATCCCAGGGGGAGGCCCTTAGTACTTAAATGTCAATTTTTTGTTTATGATTACCAATAGCACATAATACTAACAAAGTATATTTTAATGAAAATGGTTTATTTAGATGCAGCAGAGTTTATATACAGTATATATATATATATATATATTTTTTTTTAATATAGATTGCATGGGGGTATAGTTTCCGTTAATTCACCCTGATCTAAGTGCTTCAGGAAAGGGAATTCAGGAGTATGTAATCTGTCCTCCATCTAGACACACTGAAACTGAGAGTAGGTGTGTGAAAGTAATATAGTTGGATAAAAAAAACACTTTCTTGCTGATTCATTTTAAGATTGTTTATCATTCTTAGAGCTTTCATGTCTCGCCACAATCAAGCCAATTTGTGGGTCAGTTGAAATGAATTTCAATAAAAAATACTGTTGGTAGCAGTCATTTATAACAGATAAAGAGGAAAACATTCAAAAGTCTGCCTCATGTATGACTGCTATACATTTATGGGATCCCTTATCTGGAAACATAAGGAAGGCCATCTCCCATAGAGCCCATTTTATGCAAATGAATCTACTTTTTTTGTAAATAATGAAATAATACCTTGTACTTGATGATAACTAAGATGCATTAATCCATATTGGTGGCAAAATAATCCTTTTTGGTTTATTTGATGTTTGAATGATTTGTAGCAGAAAATTACAAAAAGATCCATTACCCAGAAACCCCTATGTCCCAAGCATTCCAAATAATAGATCCCATACCTGTATTTCCACATACCCCATGCACAATGCATTAGAAATGAAATGAGTTGCCAGATCTTCCCCTATAAAACCAGAGTCAGCAATAAATAAAACTATGCACTACATACTAAATTGTTTTTTGTGTAATTTACCAGCATATATCCATAAAATTGGCAAATCACTGCTTTAATTGTATGTGTTTATTAAATATATACAATGTGGGGCTACAAAGGAAAAATATGCCATTCAGTAGT
The DNA here is from genome assembly GCF_000004195.4 of Xenopus tropicalis. NCBI lineage: Eukaryota > Metazoa > Chordata > Amphibia > Anura > Pipidae > Xenopus > Xenopus tropicalis. The sequence goes on along the minus strand of NC_030678.2, from coordinate 124,373,805 downwards.
GTTGCACATTTATCATGACAGTTATGTGTTTTGACTTGCCTTAGATCTTGGGCAGATTCCTGCTAGAATTGTTTCCACACACTGCATGTTCTCTGCCCTGCAAAGCAGTGAAACAAACAGTTCTAGCAGCTTACACAAGTGGGGGGTTCAAGCAAGGCAAGAAAAGTCCTGGAGGGGAGTATTGAACATATGACCAAGTTCTACTCATTTTTCTGTGACCCCTATGACAGCTCTTCATATAATATTTTACTGCAGGCTTTTAAAAATCATAAATTTTGTCACAAGAGCATAGTCTATAAATGATAATTATTCAAACAGACTACCATGCTCGGTTTGCTACAATGCACAGAAATAACACTTCTTCATGATCTATGTGATGGAAATGTCAGAATCAATGTCGTTTGGAAACTGGTGCTGGTGTTAAAGACCAAAGGCAACCTGTCATTTATTTTTACATCAGAACATTGCTGTGTAGTTTTCTATATATGGGAATACATATAAACAAATATTACTTTTAGCACATTTTCTCTGCTGATAGTGGCGCTAAGGGGACAACATTAACTAAAACACTAACATTTCTCATTTTTTTTATTTTTAAAAATTAGAAAAAAACTTGTTTAAGTGAATGTCTGAACTTAAAAAATCGCAAACATGCCATTTTTTTTAGTTTTCCAACTTGTCACACAAAAAAAACAAGTTCGAAAATTCAAAACCTCAAAAGTTTTGAGACACAAGAAGGCTCTTCAAGAAAAGTGAAGGGGCCTCTGCAATTGACTTCAAGTTTTAGCTGGTGAATTGTTGGATTTGGATTTTTAGCCGTTTGGATGCAGAGTAAATCTCTAAATAATAGCAACTTTTTAGCACTAAAAATCCGAATAGGGCACCGGGCAGTTGCCTGGTGTGCCGTAGGCAGGGGCGCAATTTTTACTTTAAAAAAAAAATCCGGGCCCTGTCATTGGTTGCGCCCCGTGTGTACGGGTGACGTCAGTACGCACGGGGCGCAACGTTATAAAAGGGCCTGTGTGCGGTCGCGTGTAGGCAGAAGTGCAGAGGCGGCGCGCGTGAGGGGAAGATGCTGCTGAAGCCGCCGAAGAGTAAAATGCTGCTGGGCACCAATGTATTAGGGGGGGCCACGGGGCACACTGACTTATGGGGGCACTGCTGCTGGGCACCAATGTACTAGGGGGGCTGGCTCTTGGCACCAATGTACTGGGGGGCACTGCTGCTGTGCACCAATGTACTAGGGGGGCACTGCTCTTGGCACCAATGTACTAGGGGGGCACTGCTGCTGGGCACCAGTGTACTAGGGGGGCACTGCTGCTGGGCACAGAGTTAAATTTTTTAACATTTTCTAATGGTGGTGTGCCTGGTGATTTTTTTCATGAAACAAGTGTGCCTTTGCCCAAAAAAGGTTGAAAAACACTGGAATAGGGAAGCAAAAAAATCTGAGCACTAGTAAATGACCCCCTAGGTATTATTAAGATAACTATTACCTTTATTATGCTATATACAGTATTACTGAGAATCAACAGCTCTGTACAGCAGAGTAGATATTTAAATGAAGCTTCTGCTTAGTCTATTTCCTAAGGTTATATCTGTTGGGCAAAATGAATATGAAAGTCTGAAAACTCAGAAGAAAGAAGTTAATGAACAGAGCCCAGAACTTTCATATTACGCTCTAGAAACTATTTTTATTAATGTGAAATAGCTCTAAGCAAGAACCAGCGACTCCACATGAGAACAGGTGACTGTGTCAGTATGACTAAACTCTCTCACTTTGCCTAAAGGTCTTCCAATAGAAAATATATTCATGTAAATCATGAATACTTAAAAAGGGTGAAAGGATAGAGATATTGACACAGTTGCCTATTTTCATTTGCTGAAGGTCCCTCAGGGCTTTCTCACACAGATGTTGAGCCTCATGCTGTTTTGATTGCCTTAAGGCTCTCAGCTACTGAAGAAAACATTGCACAAGAATAAGTGAACATGGAGATGATTAATATCAGGACACCGTGATGCTAGCCTAACTGTTTTCCATGTGTTACTAAACTAACCCTAGCTTAAAAAAACACCCCTTATACTTAAACATTATTTCTGTGCTCTAAAAAGAGAACAACTAGCATTAACAATGCATTTGGGAACACACATATGTATTGCTATGTATGCTGGTAAAGCTGAAATGCTAGATGTTATTTACTTTATAGAAGCCCTTCTAATAGCATGCTGGAAGCTGCTGCATTGGGTTTCTCATTATTAGTGATGAGTGAATCTTTCCCGTTTCACTTTGCCGAAAAATTTGCGAAACTTTGAAAAAAATTGCGAAATGCGAATGTCACGTGCTTTAGGTGAATCCATGCCTGCTGAAAAATTTCGTTCATCGCTACTCATTATCTACTCATTATCTAAAAGGACTGATTTTTTTGAGGGTAGAAGTGTCATCTTTAGCATATTATATCCACTACAAAAAAGGTGATTTATTGACTACAGCAGGATGATTAATTTTTGGAGAAATTACTTGATACTCTCAATATTCACTGATATTGGGAAACTGTAAGATGCCAACACCACAATGCACATAGAGACATTAATCAGATACAGGAACTTAAAGTGCACCTATCACCCCAGTATTGTTTCCCCCCACCAGAGGTGCCGGCTAATAGAGACCATTCTCTGGGTGGGGAAAACAACAGTTTTTCTTGGGAAAAAAACAGCCCTTGCCAGCGCAAGGGGTGTGATGTTCCACACAGTGTGTGGAATTATTATGATTGGTTGATTTGTATGCAGGTCCGCTCATTTACTGTATGGGATGTATTTTAGTGTGTCTGCCAACCGGCAAGTGCAGCTTGGAGCTAAAAGTTGGGATTGTTGGAGTTAAACCACCAAGTAATGTTATACAATTACGCTGCTAAGAAGTATAGGAAATGGTCAGGAAACCTGAGCCCTTTTTCCAAAACCGGTGCTTTTAATTTGGCCTTAGCAAATCTGGAGGCCTCTTTGCTCCAGGTGAATGGTGTCTGAATCCCTTCCATCTTTGTGAGTGCTGCTTTCGGTGTATACATATTAGGGAGTTGTGGAATATATATGGGTACTTGGGTAGAAAAATAATTTTGAGCAAATCCAAGTAAATTTCGAGTTATCCTTCCCCAGATCATTAAAGGGAGTGATGCCCAGTTATTTAATAAGTCATTTTGTCTGTAATTGGCTGCAGATTAATATGTGATATACCGATGTTTCCTGCTATTGTTATCCCTAGGTATTTAAGGGATTCCACCTACTAGTAGTAGCACTTCTTGTAAAGATGGCCTGGGGTCATTAAGGTATAGGAAAATGTCATAAGCGTATAAGATTATGCGCTCCTCTACACTGCCCAACTGTAGGGCATTCATTTTAGTTGACGATTGGATCAGTATTGCTAGTGTGGTTCAATCGCTAGTGCAAAGAGGAATGGGGATAGGGGACAGCCCTAACTGGTACCCCATTTTAGCCGGACTGGTTGGGAGAGGTTTTTATTTGCCTGTATTCAAGCTGTTGGTGACTAGTATAGCAGATGTAGCCATTTGATGAAGTCTACACTTAGACCGAACCTGTGGAGGATCTGCCAGACATATCAGGCTACTGCCACTTTGCTCTCAACACTTCATCTCTATCGCAAAAGTTCAACAGGTGCATCACACAGTGGCACACCTGGTGGTTGGGCCTGGGTGGTGACCCTATGTGTTCAATTGATCACAAAGTGGGGTGAGAACTTAGCCTCCAGTAGCATTTCTTGCAACCAGTATTCTGCAAACAGCGTTGGATCCCTTTCCCTTCTGCCCTCTCTAGTAATTCTACTACAAAGAGGTTGTTCCTGTGCTGTCGGCACAAATGTTATCACGCACATAAAAAAAGACACATAAAAAAAAACAAGTCGCACTCGTTCTCTGATACACATTATATTTTTAACGTGCACAGCATTTTTTTCTGCACGCATCAAAACAAATGTTCCCGTGCGCCACTATTTTTTTTGCAGAGTGACATTTATATTTACATATATATATATTGCTCATAATTACCATCCTAAACATAATAAGTTTGGTTTACTAACAACTAAACCTTTAACGGCTAAAGGATTGATTTCAAAATCTGAATACTTATTTGCAAAGTCTCAAATGTACACAAACAGACTGTAATACAATAGTTTGCAGATATCTAATTTCCTTAGCAAATATGCTTGCATAAATTCTATCCTTAATAACAAACCTGAGCCGACAGTGCATGCACAATTACAACAACACAATTCATTTATTTATTCAATGTTATTCATTTATTCAATGTTTTTCATGTAGAATATTTGTCATATCTTATCAAAATTGACTTTTACCAAAATTGAGTTTTGGGAATTTTAATTGTGTGTTTTACCAGACATACAAAACCCTGAGGACATGCAGTATACACACAGAATTGAAGAATGAAGGAAGTGCTTGCAGTCTGATGAGAATGATAACATTTAGCCCTCTACTCTCACTAAGAAGTATACTGTTTTATAGTGTCCATGTTACTAGCATTGGTCTTTCTTTTAAGAATCCCACATTGTTCTTTGCTTAAGGGGAACTTTAAAACTTTGAAACTGTACCTTAGCCCTCCCAATGGTGGTTCACTTTTAGAAGGTACTAACACAACAGATTGTAAGGTCCCTGATGCCACAAGCAAGGAGTGCACCTGCAGGAACAAACCAGTGCACAGTAAATATATCAAAGGAAAATGTTCATGCAATGTAACCTTGTCTGTACATGCTATATGGTTACAGCAGATATGTTTGGAAATAGTTTCAAATTTGGGGGGGTTGAAATATGACAGCTGTGAAGTCTTCCTTTTGATCCCCCCAGCATCATTATTATTATTTATAAAGATGGGCAGATTTATTTATGACCATAGCTCAATTTTAGACAGGACCCTCTTTACCTCTTGTATCAATTATTAGTATGGAAATCTGTATGTTCAATTTATACAACCACTTATTGTACAGCACTGCAAAATATGTTGGTGCTTTTTAAAAACATGAAAATATTATGGTCAAGTTTTGTTGCAGACAAACACTTCATGGGATTTTGGTAATACCAGTACATGTGGGCCCTTACTGGTCTGAAGCAAAACCTTGTCCTCTATGATCTGATAATTATCTGTAAATGGGAAGATACTGCTTTGGAAGACACCCTTCGTTCATTTAATGCTATTAATATTGGCATATCTTGCATAAATAACTACTCAGATATAATAAAGAAGAAGCAACACTATTAGATGGCAATTTACATTGGTTAAAAGTACACCCACAGGGACTCTTGGATCAGACTAGTAAAGTAATGGAGAGTAGAACCAGTTGATTTCCACTATGAAAAAAACAGCTAAACAAACATAAATAAAATAAAGTAGAGTATAAACATGTGCCATTTATGACTAAATATATTGCTAAATTTACTGTACAGAACTATTGAGCTTAGAAAAACTGTTTAAAGACTATATGGACATACCTCAAATAGATGCCCACCCTTTTAAAAAAAAAAAAAAATGCATATGCGGTACTACTGTTTAAAAGATATTGAAAAAAACAATAATTTGGAAACTGCAAATAGAAGGCATTCAGCAATGTAGTACAACAAAAAACAGAATTAAATTGAAAAAAGGCAATTACAAATGTGAATAGTCTAGATGCACAATGTGTGAAGTACAGTAAAACATTGTTTCTGGATAAAGACTGTGAAATTAGAGCAACTTAAGCAAAACGTAATTTACCAGGTAAAATATGTAAAACATAAATTGGAATATGCATGTAGTACACATTCCATCTATGCAGGACAAACTACAATGAAGCAGAATAAGTGAATGGCTAAACATTTGAGAACTATTACAAATAGATCTGATAATTATTCAAAAATACTGTAACACCTATTTCAGCTCAATAGCTGCTTTCCCGGACTAGTACCAGTAGAACATGGGTTACACAGTACTCTCTCACCCAGAATGGGCCTTCGCTAAGTGGAAGAGGAAGGTGAGGGTGTTGTGCAACTACACCTCTCTTGCAGCTATGCAGAAAAATGAAACCAGAGGGCGCCAGAGGTTCTTGCAAATAACAAAATGATAAGTGTTTATTGAACATCCACAGGGTTTACTTACAATACAGCTTCAGAGGCCATTGGTACATGCAACATATACCGAGTGTATATTCAGACTGACACTCTCCTGCGGGCAGACTGGCAGGAATCTCCCTTCACCTCTGCGACACACCCTGTAGTGGATCCCTCAGGGAATTCTCTATCCTGATTCCCTATTCACTTGGATCCCTACACTACAGGCAATGTGGCCTGGGAGAACTATCTCCAGAAAAACTGCAAATCCTATGCAGGAGCTCATGCTGCTTATTCTAGCTCAACCCTAACTGCCTTACACTCCTAGGGGCTGATTTACTAACCCACGAATCCGACCCGAATTGGAAAAGTTCCGACTTGAAAACGAACATTTTGCGACTTTTTCGTATGTTTTGCGATTTTTTCGGATTCTGTACGAATTTTTCGTTACCAATACGTTTTTTGCGTAAAAACGCGAGTTTTTCGTATCCATTACGAAAGTTGCGTAAAAAGTTGCGCATTTTGCGTAGCGTTAAAACTTACGCGAAAAATGCGCAACGTTTCGCGTAAGTTTTAACGCTACACAAAATGCGCAACTTTTTACGCAACTTTCGTAATGGATAGGAAAACTCGCGTTTTTACGCAAAAATCGTATTGGATCCGAAAAATTCGTAAAGAATCCGAAAAAATCGCAAAACATACGAAAAAATCGCAAAGTACCGATCATTACGAAAAAAACGCAATCGGACTCCATTCGACCCGTTCGTGGGTAAGTAAATCAGCCCCCTAGAGTGTACTATAACGGGAGCTACACCTGCCTCTATCTAATGCCTCATTCACGGGGCCCTGTTCCCCGACTTCACTGGGCCTGGGCCCATGCCCTGGGCTCTCAGCACACATCCACCTTGTCCCTAAGGTGGAAGCAAACAACAGGAAGGTGCCACTCCTCTCCCAACACTATACCAAAGTCAGGCAGGATGTGGTCACTATACCTTCTAACCAATAGCACACATGTTAATGAACTCACTTAGATACATTCCCTTCTGCCCAGCAACTAAGGGAACTGAACCTGTAGGGATTTAAAGCCATAGGGACCATTTAACCCTATGGGTCCCTACATTCACCCCTGGGAAAAACCCATTTCGTCCCGACAATGGGGTACAATATCAAACACATCACATTACCCACAGAATACCATAGCACCATATGACATCCTCTTCTGGTAGTCTCTCCAGAGCACTACCGGGTAACAATGGGTCACTGAAAAACAAGCAAAGCATTTCAAACATTGCAACATATCAACAATGCAATCAATAACATTGGAGCAGAATGGGGTACCAGGCCTCCCCCCTATTCCAGTTCCTTTATCACCACTGACAGTCCTTCCAGAGCAGAAATCAGGGCAGACCTCAGTTCAGAGTCTTTGCTTTTCCCAACGGCTTGGAAGGGTCCCACCCAGCAGGGCATTTGGCAACGAGGGCATTTAGCAGCAAAATCACGCAGCTCCCTGGTGACCTCCGCATTGCACTTCCCACAGCAAGGAACCATGACCCTCCTGCCTTCACTGTCAGACTTCTGTATAAATGTGCCTCGCCAGACATACCACTTGCCACTATCAGGCTTTGTTCCAAACGTGCCGCGCCAGATGTATCTCTGGCCCATTTCAGTCACAGGCACTTCCCCTGTGGCACCACCGGAAACTCCAGCCGGAGTGTACTTTTCCTCCCAGCCACCCCAGCGGGCATCTGCCATTCTGCGCAGGTATGGGCTTACGGCCTTCCGATGCATACAGAGTCACTGAAAAAATACTCTCACAGCCCACAGTTTATGCAGGTACAGAAACAGTATGCAGCAGTCTCTCCTCAGCATGGATTAGAGATAATGCGCACACCCAGGTACAGAGCAATCACCAGACATCCGTCTTCTTCGATTGCTTTCCTCAAAATGGCGGCGATGACCTCACATCAGGGATCCTCCCTGGTCAACTCGCGCCAAAAATATTCACTCGCGCCAAAACATATGCACGCAAGACTTAAATGACAGGCAGTAACTGCAGCCAATGGGAGTAACGGAAAAGAACCTCAGAACCCGAACCCACGGCCAATTACTTTGCGCCTTTCACGAAGTGACCAAGCAGCTTTCTCTCCTGCATCCAGCAGTGCCTGCGCTTGTCACAAAAAAAATTAAAGAAACATGCACTAGCAGCTTAACCTTCGAGCCCCACGCCTTTTGGGCGCCAAATGTAACACCTATTTCAGCTCAATAGCTGCTTTCCCGGACTAGTACCAGTAGAACATGGGTTACACAGTACTCTCTCACCCAGAATGGGCCTTCGCTAAGTGGAAGAGGAAGGTGAGGGTGTTGTGCAACTACACCTCTCTTGCAGCTATGCAGAAAAATGAAACCAGAGGGCGCCAGAGGTTCTTGCAAATAACAAAATGATAAGTGTTTATTGAACATCCACAGGGTTTACTTACAATACAGCTTCAGAGGCCATTGGTACATGCAACATATATCGAGTGTATATTCAGACTGACACTCTCCTGCGGGCAGACTGGCAGGAATCTCCCTTCACCTCTGCGACACACCCTGTAGTGGATCCCTCAGGGAATTCTCTATCCTGATTCCCTATTCACTTGGATCCCTACACTACAGGCAATGTGGCCTGGGAGAACTATCTCCAGAAAAACTGCAAATCCTATGCAGGAGCTCATGCTGCTCATTCTAGCTCAACCCTAACTGCCTTACACTCCTAGAGTGGTACTATAATGGGAGCTACACCTGCCTCTATCTAATGCCTCATTCACGGGGCCCTGTTCCCCGACTTCACTGGGCCTGGGCCCATGCCCTGGGCTCTCAGCACACATCCACCTTGTCCCTAAGGTGGAAGCAAACAACAGGAAGGTGCCACTCCTCTCCCAACACTATACCAAAGTCAGGCAGGATGTGGTCACTATACCTTCTAACCAATAGCACACATGTTAATGAACTCACTTAGATACATTCCCTTCTGCCCAGCAACTAAGGGAACTGAACCTGTAGGGATTTAAAGCCATAGGGACCATTTAACCCTATGGGTCCCTACAATACGTAATGGGCATTTAATGGTTATGTGTTTGGAATATGTAGATAAATATAACTAGACATTTTGCAAACCCTGAATAGGAGATAAATTTAGTGCATATCTCATTGTGGCACAGTGGTATTATTATTGTTATTATTATTATAATATACATAATTACATAGTAAAGTTGGGTTGAAAAAAGACCAAAGTCCATCAAGTTCAACCCCTCCAAACAACCGCCAGTGTACATATATGTTTACAGGGTAACCCTTTTGAAATAAAAAATAACAAAAGTGGTATAAAGGTGATACCTTTATTGGCTAACTAAGATAACCATAGCAAGCTTTCAGAACATTTTACTTTTACCTTTTTCAATACACACACTCATACCAACCTATACACTCAAATATAAACATATATATATGTATATATATATCTGTTCCAGTAACGGCACTCACCAATCGCAAGCCACGCGCCGGGTGCTCACCAAACGTATTCACATAGCTGCAGCAGAAAGCACTCACGGCTCCAATTTGTGCAAAAGTATCAAAAGTTTTATTGCTCCACGCTCACATCAACGCGTTTCGATCCACCAGGGACCGTCGTTCCTGACGACGGTCCCTGGTGGATCGAAACGCGTTGATGTGAGCGTGGAGCAATAAAACTTTTGATACTTTTGCACAAATTGGAGCCGTGAGTGCTTTCTGCTGCAGCTATATATATATATATATATATATATATATATATATCTGTACAAGTATATTTATAATTACAATAGCATTTTTAGCAATAACAGTAATTATGTTTATTTATCAAGCAGCATATTCTGCAGTGCTGTAAATACCCAACATACAGACAAATTATACAATAGGTAATGAGGGCTCTATCCACAAGGGTTCACAATCAAGAGGTGGGAATCAGTGAAACACAGTACTGGTGCTCATTTATCAACGCCGGGCAAATTTGCCCATGGGCAATAACCCATAGCAACCAATCAGTGATGTATTTGTTTCAGTCAGCTGGAGGTAAAAACAATGAATACAACAATCTGATTGGTTGGCATGGGTTACTGTCCATGGGCAAATTTACCTAGTGTTGATAGATGATCCCCAAAGTGTATGATTGGTACTAAAAGAACTTGAAAAGGAAAAGTTGAATAAGACAATGTTTTGGAAAGTTGTATTTATGGAATTAGTGAATAAACCATTGATGAGAATGAGAAATATAAACTTTGTCGAAAAGTATTTTTCTATTTATCCAAGGTTAGAAAAACTGGGTTGAGTCAACAACAGCCAATCAGCGTCTTTACATTTTTCAAACCAACATGAAGTTTGTTCTCAAACTTCCCTTTCTAGTTCCCAATGCTGCTGTCACAATACAGGCTCTTGTAACTGTCTGTCTACTAAAGCAGTATGTGATTTGCTAATTGCACACAAAGGGGCCAATTTACTAACACTCAAATTTATCTTGTTTTATTTTTTCTTAACCCACGAATAAACCAGTTTCCACAAATGTCAGACATTTATCAGGAATTAAAAAAGCAATGTGCGGGAAAAAGTCACAGAAATGTTTAGAGAAACACTTTTTTAAATAGTTGCAGAAAAACCTACTGTACGTCAAAAATCTGAAAAACTCAAAAAGTTAGAAGCAAAGAATAATTTTCCAGGGAAGAGACATATGCCAATGACTTCTACATGAACTTTTTCCCCACAACTTTTTAGGGATTTGAGACATTTTTGCGTTAAAAAACCTGACCCGAAAAAGCTGATTAGTAAATATAAAAGTAACATATTTTGTTCATTGCTGCTTACCTGAGTACGAGTGTTACCTCCTAGTCTTGGGGGAAAAAAGAATAATAGAAATAAGATAAAATAAATAGTAAATAAGACCCTAGCAATCAGATAAATACTAAAGAGCTGCTGAACTAAAAGCTAAATAACTGAAAAACAAACAAACAAACAAAAAAAAATACAAAAGGGGAAAGATGTTCGAGAGGGGACATGATTCCACTTCATAAGTACATTAGAGGGCAATTTATAGGCAGGTAGAGGGGGTAAAAATAGAAAAGATCAATGCACCAGAGGCTAACCCTTTAAACTAGAGAATAGAACTTTCATTTGAAGCAGCATAGGTAGTTCTTCCCGGTGAGAGCAGTGAGGTTGGGGAATGCCCTTCCCTTTTATTAATGCCTTTAAGAGGGGCTTGAGTGATTTATTAAATTATGTAACTAATTAGATGTAACTATGTACCTTTAATGAATGAGTTATGAGTGGGGGCAAAGTACATGACCATAGTATAGTGATTTGAAATGGATTCCAATAAACTATTCATTATTACCCTTTCGTAGCAGATGTCTGACAGGCCTGTAGTTATCAGACTGAGAATGGGATTTTAATAGATATAAGCAACTTGCTAACCTCTTGGCAGATGTCATAGAATTTTGAAAAATTAAATAAAGTTTTTTGGCAACCACAGAGCTTAGGTGCTGGACCCTTGGTAACTTTCTACACTCTTTTGACCTCCCTGCATAATACAAAAAGCAATGTGTGAATTTCATTTCAGCTCATTTCATTGCTACCAGTATAAAACACATGACAAGATTCGATATGTTCACAGGGAGCTTCAATTTCTTTTTCTTTTTTTTTTTACTATTTATATATGTAAAAATAATTTAGTATTTGTTTTTAGTATTTGTATTTGTTATACTAATCTCAGTGCTAACCTTTCTATCAAATAAATAAAACATATATAAAAGTTAAGCTTTGCTTTGTCTTTCCTTCTTTATAAGGGGAGAAGAACTGGCCCTTTATGAAAACAAATGCTTGCACTAGTTGTCTTGAGCTATACTGTTGTGTTATAAAACCACAGTACATTAGAGCATCAATCTCTAATTCATCCCACTCATGGAGAAATATTTCCCTTAATGTGGCTAGTATGCTAAATACTCAAAGGCCATATGGTATGATTAAAATCTAATTGTCATAAATCAGTTGCAGGCATTTTGCAAGAAGAAAAATGAATCAAAAATGTTCTTACAAGCATCTAAATACCTTATTTGTTTGAATAAATAACTGATAAAGGCACATAAACATATGACCTGTTATACAATAGGAATTAAGTTTTATATTAGAAATTGTCCAATCAAAAGATTTTCCTTTTTAGTAACTAAGATTGTTCCAATCACTGCTCACTAGAGAGCCAATATTTGCAAATGTACAAAATAAGCCATGTATTTTTATAGCAACATAAAGAACATGTTATCACTGGAAATTTAGTTAACTTGCTTAAAGTGGTGGTTCACTTTTAAGTTAACTTTTAGTATGTTATAAAATGGGTAATTCTAAGCAACTTGTCAATTAGCCTTCATTTTTTGTTTTTTCATAGTTTTTGAATTATTTGCATAATTCTTCTCACTTTTTCGAGCTTTCAAATGGGGTCACTGACCTCAACATCTAAAAAACACAATTTCAGGCCTCTATTTTCCAGTATCTCGTTAAAATCAGTGTCTGGTTGTCAAGGTAATACAGACCCTAGCAACCAGATAGCTGCTAAAATGCTGAATTGGAGAGCTGCTGAATAAAAACCTAAATAATTAAAAAAAACCACAACAATAACAAATGAAAACCAATTCCAAATTGTTTTATAATACATTCTACATCAGGGATCCCCAACCTTTCTTACTTGTGAAACACAGTCAAATGTAAAAAGACCTGGAGAGCAACACAAGCATCATAAAAGTTCATGGAGGTGCCAAATAAGGGCTAAGATTGGCTATTAGGCAGCCTCTATGCACACTATCACCTTACAGGAGGCTTTATTTGGTAGTAAATCTTGTTTTTATTCAACCAAAACTTGCCACCAATTCAGGAATTCAAAAATAACTATCTGGTTTGGGGGCACTGAGAGCAACATCAAAGGGGTTGGTGAGCAACATGTTGCCCCCGAGTCACTGGTTGGGGATCACTGCTCTACATTATGCTAAAAGTTAATTTAAAGAAATAACCACAAAGTGGTGTCCACATTATAAACATTTTTGTTTAGACTTTACTACATATTATTAGTGATGAGTGAAAAAGTCTACGGAAAAATTGGCCAAACAGTGGAAATTTGTGAAACGTGGGTGCTGTGCGACTTTTTTGATGCACGCAACTTTTTTACGCTACTGCCTGCAATTTTTCGCATACGTTTCATGAAACAATTCGCCAATGCTGAAATGCGGAATTTCGCTGCGCATCCACGCCAGGCACGGATTTGCAGCAAATTTCCACATTTCACCATTGGCGAATTGTTTAGCCACAAAAATACGTGTGTGACAAAAAATTTGTTTAACAAATGTGTTTTGTGGATTTTCCTGCATTTCGTGAATTTTACTAGTGTTTTGCAAATATTTCCCCAAAGAGAAATGGGACAGATTTGCTCATCACTACATATAATATCTGATATATATTTACAAGCCCAGTAAGAAATAAAGTTCAGTCCTTCATCTTAAAATTCCGATCTAACATACCATGTCTTGCATTTACTTACATAGTTTTTTTCATATTCATCCAAGGTTGGCTGTAAAAAGCTTACTCCTAAATTGATAAAGAGGTAGCCTAGTCACTCCCAGTCAAGTTCACAGAAACATTTGGTTTCTTAAATAGTGCATATTTTAGTAAAACCTCTAGATTTAACCCATCTTGACCATTCATTATTTGGTACATTTCTGCTTCAAACCTTTTGGATAATTGTAACCCTGCAAATAGCTTTAACAGGTTGATTTTTTTAGCTACAATTTCTTATTTTTTTATTTTAAAAGTTTACATTTGTTTCCACTTCAAGTTGGAGCAGGAATATTTGGAGATTCTTTCTTTGGCACCATTAATGGAAATTGTATTGCATTTTTCAAGTACATTAAATATAAGGTTATCAGGTCAAGTGAAAAATTGGGGACACTTCTAGAAAATCGACTGTCGCTAGAAGGCTTGCGCTGATGGTGTTTAATTTAAATGCAATTACTTTGCATCAGTGCAGCCCAGCAATTTGCATTTACTAGAAATGCCCCTGAAATGTAAGGGAAAAAAAAGCCACCATTTATATAGTATATATTACTGGAAGGCAGTAATATATACCATTTTAATAATTATATTTTTTCTTTATTCTTTGTAATAATAAAACAGTATCTTGTACTTGAACCTAACTAAGCTGTATGAATCCATATTGGTGGCAAAACAATCCATTTGGACTTGTTTAAATGCTTTAACTTTTCCCACAGCAAGAGCAATTTAGGGATGCTGTCATTAAACTACAAAGTATTCACATTTGTCTTAGAACATTCTGTAATACTGTATAATGTAATTATGGGGGCAAAACATTCTACTTGACTTCTTTAAAAGGTATTGTCAGTTTTTATTCTTGCATGAAGGGTTTATTTCCTGGCACTTGTATCGCTATTATGTCATCTCTTGGAAACAGCAGAAGTCTTATCTTGCTTTGTGGCAGGGTGCCTAGATATTCTCTCCAGATCAGAGCCAGTGTCCTACCTGACAAAGCAGGATCAATAACCCTGTATCTAAATGGTTGATTAACATTTACTACACCTGGGCTTGGAGAATCCCTTGGCTGATTTAACAATGAGAAAACCACGCAGAGTCATATTGAACAGAAGTGCACTCCATTTTTAATCTTTTTAATGAAATTTGAAGCTCAGCTCTGACAGGAAATAATACAACACTATTAAAGCTGGCAGAAAAAAACATGAATTGGTTTTATAATAAAATAATTATGTAATGACAATAACCCTAAACTATTTGTTTTGTGCTTGAGATTAAAGTTGTATAGATTTTTTTTTTTTTTTCAATGAACTGAACAGTACCGGTATTTGATTTAGAACAGGATCTTGCTTAAACATGTATGTATAGTTACTAAGAGACGCTGAAAAGCATTAATCCTGCAGGCCATTGTGTAGTACATGGGGCTATTCTTATGATAAACCCATTGCATGTAGCTGTTTCAGCACATCCCTCAAACAAATGCTCTTTGTAAGTTACAAAATATTTATGGAAATAGTAATATACTACCCAAATTGATTACACAATTGCGATTTTCCCTAATATATCAAGTAACAGATAAAAATGAAATATATTTTAGTTCTGCATTTCAGGTCTGTGCATTTGGAGTTGTCTTTCATTTTTTCTTTTGGCTTCATGACAATAGATTTAGTTGTTCATTTATGGTGTTCACAGGAGAAGTTTTTAGAGGTAAAATATTTTGACAGAAATCCTTTAGGCCATTTAGGAAATGAAAGTTTGACATTTGTAGTTTTCATTAGCAAATCCTGAAAACATTTTGAATGTAGTGATTGCCAAGGGTATATCTGAAGATACAAGTTGTTTTGGTCTACACTTTTATAAAAGTAATTTAATGCAGTCGGCACAATTTTATAATTAATTGTACACTCAAAATGTATATGAGTTGATGGTATACTTATGCTTTTAACTAGAAAACAATGAATGCATTAGTTAAAAAATACACATTTGGTCAGTTCTTACTCAACTAGACTATAGTTAGATAGAAACAGAATTGAACAGATGAAACAGAAAATTCCATAGTAGCAATAACCTGTAGCAACCAATAAGATGTTTGCATTTAAACAGGTGACCAGTAAATGCTTCTTGTTGATTGGCTGCTATGGGTTACAGCTTCCAGGTAAACTTACCCTGATATGTAATAAAAGGCACTACATTTGCCTAAGAGCAGTAACCCATAGAAAGCAATAGAAACCAATAAGATTTTTGCTTTTAAACAGGTGACCAGTAAATGCTACTTGCTGATTGGTTGCTATGGGTTACTGATCCTGGGCAAAATTAATGCCTTTTTTTACATAACCCCTTAAGGGTAGAAATAAAGGCCCATTGTACTAATGTAGATATCACTTCTGCCCAAGTCTGGCTGCTCTCTGCAACTTGCTCAAAATTAAAAAAAAAATCTACATTACCTTTTTCACTTTTCTAGCTGAATTAAATAGTGGCAAATCTCACCATGTGTGGACTGAAGATAAATCATAGGGGCATATGCAAAGTATTAAATCTTTAAGAGCTACTTTGCAGGAAAGGCAAGTGGGAGCAATTTATCTAATTCCCTAAGAAGGGAAATTTAGGGTTTAAATAATATCACAGATAATTCTATCTAATGGATGTAAAAAGCTCTAATCATTATCTAATATAATTTAAGACCCTTTCTTTGGCAATTTATCCACATTAGTGGATCCCTTTAACTGCAATCCTCAATACAGGTTAAAAAATGGTACATAAATGAAGTAAGTATTATTAGAACCTGACATCCCAGATAATACTAGATAGTTATATATGGAAACATTGTGTTTCCAAAATCCATCTGCACCCAATAAATTGAGATTTGTCAGCACAATCTGAATTATTTTGGGTTAGGCTGCTATACATGCATGCTAATTATTGATATGGAAGCTCCAGGGTGCTCCAGGGCATCAGACATGGATTTGCCATTGGTGGATTCTTTTTGAAAAACGGCCTCAAAAGTTTTGGTTGGGAAAATTCGCAGTCGCATAACGAAAAATCACAGTTGCGTCAAAAAAGTTGTACGATAGCCACATTTTGCTAATTTTTCCACAGCTTGCATTTTTTTTGTTGAAACAAAATGCAACAGATTTGCTCATCAATAACTTTAAACATGTATTTGTGGATGGGATTTTACATTTTTTTCTTGCAAATTCTGTAGGCACCTATTTACTTCCGCATGGTTATCTTCTGCACGGTTTCCCCTAAATGCTTAAATATTGTGTTGCTGTGCCTGTGAGCTGCATGTTGTGCACAAATATTCACAGACGAGATGGGTGTTTGCATCAGTATGACCACTATGCCCGTCCCTTGTGCGTGGATTTAGCATTGACAGTATTTTTGCAGAATTTGCTCAAACTGTTCCACATATATTCTCAGCAGTTGCTTTTGGTTACCTGTCTGTGCAGACACCTGATGTGTATAATCATGGGATGCCTGGTAAGTACTGACTAAAGATCACGGTAAGTATGAAACAATCTTCCCTTTTCTCCACTGCAAAGTTGTGGCATAACTCAAATGCAAATGCTGCTCTATGCTTATAAATGCTTCACTATGACTTAAGCCTTTGGAAGAAGGGGGCTCATTTTTCAATGTAGTGCATGCAGCACTGCTATTCACGCAGAGAATAAATTAGCCCTGCCTGTGTTTATATTTAAAAAATGGACAAGACTGGTGTATTTAATGTGAAAATATAATTGTGTATTTGTATTAGCACTGCGATTGTCCTTGAGAGCTTTTTAAATATGGCATAATGGCAAATTGAAAATATTTATGCATGCACAGACACTTCACTGCTTTCAAATTAGGCCGAAAATTTTCTGAAGGAGACAATTATACACTAAACAGCAAACTGCGCTTTTATAAATACAAAATTACCATTAATACAATATTTGTGCAAAATGACCACATACAGTGGCCAAACTTTCTCTATCTCTCTCTCTTTTGCACTCTCTCTCCCTATATATATATATATATATATACTATATATATATATATATATATATATACTGTATATATATATATATATATACACACACACAGGTATATATATATGTTTTATATAGAGCTTACATTTAATCATATACACACTGAATTCTTTAAAATAAGTATACAGAGGGAACAAGTCATACTGGCATGTAGATCATGGGGACCATATTTACAATATATATCGATTAATACTCGATATACCACTAAAACTGTGAACCAATAAAAACAACAGTAAAAATTCTTCATCTGCACATACTGTCTAAGACCTTTGAAATTACATTTATTCATTCACTAGCTGCTTATATTACTGCCCTGCAAGCAAAATGAAATATTTATAGCTCAAGTTAAACACTTGCTATGTACGCCTTCATTCACAATGGAAAAACTATGCAGGGGCAGGTCAGGGACAAAAAAGCAAAAAACAGGTGCAATCCATCATATTTTTTGCAATTTGCGTCCTTTTCCACACAAGAAGGAATAGACAAAGGTCTCTGCATTCAGCAGCACTGTATTTATGAGTGGGGGAGGCATGTAGGCTTCATTCAGATGCACAGGCTCCAATGAGACCCTATACTTACAGGCTGCAATGAGACCCTATATTTACCTCCCACCCTATGACAGGCAGTAAGGACAGAGTTATACTGTGCCCAGTAAAGCTACACTCTGCACCTTGTGCATGGTTTTCTATATGCATAAGGTACAGAGCACAGCCAGACCCAGGTCAACATAAATTACCCCTTCCTTTTACAGGGTGTTTTGCACCATGAACCATTCCAAGTACAAAAAAATGGGCAAAGCACAAAAGGTGGCTGCTATTTTGAACTCCTATGACTACCAATCATACAGTATCATTGTTCTGTTTGCAGGATCAGAAAGAATTTCTGCAATTGTGGACATGCAGGTGCCATGTAATGGAGCAAATTTCTACTTATACAGCTTTGTTTCATATGGCATATACACCATCATGTAAGGAGAAATGCATGCCGTGTCAATTAGAAATAAACACTATTTACTGATGTCATTTTTTGCCTATAATACAAGACGAATTTCCCATTGCTTCTCATCAGCATAATCAAATGATTATATGATGTACATCATATGTGCCTTGTATTTCACAGTACTGCTGTTCGTTCCAGCATTAACTTAATTGGTAAGCACTGGGTTATAAAGTTGTTGGGAAAACTGCTTTTCACCGTTATCGTGCTGTATTTCTTGTTACTGTTGGATGTTGGAGTGTTGGATATATGAAAGAGCTCTTCTGTAAAACCACTATTCATAATAGATGAGTTTCATTTTAGAACTACATGAATACAACTGACCCTGAAGCACACGTTTATAATAATTACAAAGTACAATGTATTATACATTTATGATAGCTAGAAAATAAGTGTTTCTGTGAACAGCTGTTGGATTTAGTGAATTCTGTGCTTTCCTCAGTGAAGTTGCAGGCTGACTTTTGGATTCATACATACAATATCACGTTTCACAGTTTGTTCTTTATGTGAGAAGAACTAGACTACACAAGGAAGCCTAGTAAGGGGCCCAACAATCACCAGGGTAAATAACTTCCAGAGTTGATAGCTCTTCTTCCATCCAGTTGAAGCTTAATTAGACAAAAAGAACATAGGTGGAAAAATAGTCACATTGCAGAGCTATGCTGCAATTTTTAGTTTTTTATTGAACACTAGTGATGAGCGAATCTGTCCCCTTTTGCTTCGCCAAAAAATTGCGATGTGTCTAAAAAATTGTGACTTTTATGATGCAATCACCCTTTTTTAGCGCTATCTGGAGATGGAGTTTGTGGTTTTGCATTCTGTAACACTTGTAAAAGAGAACTTTGAAACTTTTTCAATACATGTTCAATAAAACACTGAAAGTTGCAGCATAGCCCTGCAGGGTACTGTTTTTCTACTTATGTTCTTTTGGCCTTCAAAAATGTGTTTTGGTCTTTACATCGGGGAACCATCAATAATAGTGTAAACTGGAAAAGGATAAAAATATAAATATAGTAGAAAACTATTTTGGTGGAACTATTAAAGCAGTAATAATAATAATGAGTATTTATATAGCACTTTTCTTCAAATGTAAACTCAAAGCACTGTACAAAACATATATAAAAAATTACAAGGGCTACAAGGGATTAAAAGGGATACATTATTGAAAAGCAACTGTAAATTTGAAAGTTTCAAGACTCTTTTTAGAAATTGCAAGTGAGGGTGCCTCACCAAACTGTGGTAGTGAATTACAAAAAGTGCAGTAAAGCTACAGCCCCAGGCCCCAGTAGTTCAGTAGATCCTGGTGGTGGCTAGAGGACCCTTTGTTTTACATTTTAGATCTTGTGCAGATGCGTAGGGATTATGCAAGTCTATTAAGTAACTTGGCCCTTTGTGGTGAAGAGCTCTGTACAGTATGTCAAGAGATCAATCTTTTAATGAATGCAATGTTTTACAGGGAGGCAGTGTGAGGAACTCATGTGATATGGCCTGTCCATGGCCATGATTGGTTAATAGCCTTGTGGCAGCATATTGTACCAGCTGCTGACTGTGTAACTCTTTGACTGATAGACTCACGAACAGTAAGTTGCAGTAGCCCAGTTGTGTTGACACAAAAACATGTATTAAAGTAGGTAAGACATCTGGTGGTATTAGATGTTTAATTCTGGCTGTTTTACTCAGATAATAAAAGGAGGACTGCTGTAACTTAACGCTTTAGGTTTAGCTCACTGTCAAGTATAATGCTTTAATGGTTGTTAACTGACCTAGGAAGGGAACCTCCATTAACCATTTGGCATTCATCCACTGCTGTAGTGCATCCAAGCATGTGCTTATAGTATTCACAGGATTCATGTCATCAGCATAGCTGTGATAGCTGATGCCATGTTTCTTATTTAAGTCATCCAGTGGCAGCATGTAGATTGAAAATAGTATAGGAGATAAAATAGAACCTTGTGGTAGGTCACAGGTCATGTGTAGTGGGTCTGAAGGGTGTAATCCCGAGAAGACAGTTCAATCAGTGATAAAAGACTGAAACCATCTTAGTAGTGATCCTTCCTCCTACAGTAAATCCTAGCCAATCAATAAGAATATCATGGTCAACTGTATCAAAAGCAGCTGACAGGTCTTGTGATAGTAATAATTGTGCTCTCTCGTGTCACAAGCAGGTCATTTATCACCTGGGTTAGGGTTGATTCTATGCAGGGTTGCTTTCTGAAACTGGACAGTAAGGGATAGTTAATATCATAAGTTTATAGTTGGTGTTCCAGTTGGATTGCAAGAACAGTTTAGATAATCTTACCAATACATTAAATATTGAAGCTGGCCTGTAGTTTTTGTCAGAGCTGGGGTAATTAGGGAATCAAGGAATTGTGGGTTATTAGGCTGATGCCACATGAGCAGATACTCGGCAAGCCGAAAAACGCTTTACTGTAAATCTACTCTACCTTGTGTCTGCACCCGAATGAATGAAATATGTTCGGGTGCAGGCACATGTAGTCGGTATCCACCAAAAAACGTGAGACTTCTTATCTTCGGCTGATATCAGCTACATGTGCCTGCACCCAAGTGTATTTTATTCATTCGGGTGCAGGCACAGCTAGCAGCGTATGGCAGTATTTTCGGAAAGCAATTTTCGGCTTGCTGAAAATATACACCATACGCTGTGTGTGGCATCAGCCTTAAAGTGTAGGTAGGTTGCCAATATTGTCACAGCTGCCAGAGAAATGCTTGCTTAAGGCCAGTGATTGTTACAGCTAAGTAGTTGACTATAAGTTGTGACAATTGGCTGCTTAGCTGACTGGCATGTCAGGTAGCCCATATCACCAGTGTCGGACTGGGACCCCAGAGGCTCACCAGAAAACCTTAGGGCCAACTCTCCAAACTATTTTCCCGTCTTTCCTCATTCAACCACTTAGTTCCCCAAGTCTCTTTTATATACATAGGGGCATCTATTCTCTATCTTTCCATCTATTTCTCCTCTTTGTTCCCATTCAGAAAAAGGGGATGACCATGAAGTAGGCCAAATGGAGAGGAGCAGGAGGGCCCACTAACCCTGGGCCCACCGGTGTTTTCTGGTATCCTGGTGGGCCAGTCTGACACTGCACATGACCCGTAGAGGTTAATTAGATGGCATGTCAGGTAGCCCAGGAGGGTGGATATTCTTGGCAAGCATTCCTTAAATGGAATTACTTCATATACAACTCTAAGTTACGTTTTTGACTTGTAACTTATGGTGACATATTATTATATTTTTTGCTTTTGTTTTGTTCTGAATTGTGGTCTTTTCAACCCCAGTTGGACTGTGGTTTTAGTTTTTTTTTCTCTCTGAAAGAGCCTAAGGGTGAAAAAGGGTTAAGTGGTAACTTTTGGCATCCTTCTCTTGCAAACTTGATGTTCCTGATGTCATTAAAATGTATATGCATCTATGCAATATATATTATACATTCATCAAAGGTCTGTAATTAAGGGATG
Source organism: Xenopus tropicalis (assembly GCF_000004195.4). Classification (NCBI taxonomy): domain Eukaryota; kingdom Metazoa; phylum Chordata; class Amphibia; order Anura; family Pipidae; genus Xenopus; species Xenopus tropicalis. Next base: position 124,351,613 of record NC_030678.2, on the reverse strand, counting down.
AGGCAGTATTACAAGTGTGGTTTACAGTACTTCAACAATTAACTTTAATTAGGAATAATATACCATTTAAGGACAAGGTTATATCACACTAGGTGGGGTTTGTAAACTAATTTATGTGGTGTGGCATTTGTCAAGCTGTTTAGAAATCCATACATCACTGTACTAGGTATATTACATAAAAATGTATAATTTAAGGGATACACTGAAACTAGTGAGGTTCAGAAAAAGACAACATTTTAGAGACTTGTTGATTAGAACAACACTTCCTCCATTGAGTAAAAATGTATCTGATAAAAAGAATGCTTTAGATGTAGTATACCACATCATCTGTCATCCACATATGATGTTTTTAAACAAGTCATTTTACCTGCCTTTACATTATTTATTTAAAGACATAAAATATTATTGGTGGTATCAAAGATTTGCACATAGACTAAAACGGGTATATTTATCATGCTGTGTAAAAAGTGGAGTGAAGCATTACCGGTGATGTTGTCAAGGGCAACCAATCTGCAATTAGATTTCAACAGTTAGAAAACCAAAGCAACGCATCTGATTGGCTGCAATGAGCAACATCACCGGTAATGCTTCACTCCACTTTTTACACAGCATGATAAATATCCTTAGTCTTTGATGGTTACAGAATATTAGGTGAATCATGATGCAAATAGACCATTGTCTTGCCGCAGGATTGCTAATGCATGCAAAAAACGCATATACAAACAAAGACAATTATGTGTATTATATTAAATTAAACCTTGTTACCTTCAGTCTGTTCTGTCCTCCTTGCTTAATTACCATTTATCGGCCCCAGCTCATTATGTTCTCTAAAGTTTCAAAGCAAGAAAACATTTATATAATGATTTAATTAAAATTGAGGTACAACATTATGAAGTGACAGTCAAGTTCAACTAGTTACTGCTTAGAACAGTTGAGACCTGAGAGCAAAAATATAAAATTCCAAGGAAAGAAATTCGAACACTAAATTTTAGTGTTTTGAGGTACAGCTGCAGTTCAAATTTCTTTCCTTGGTAACTAAACATCCACCACAATCTATAAATTACAATCAGCTTTTGAGGTTTTGAGCAGCGGTTTTCTGCCTTTAGGCTTATTTAGAAAGAGTATCACATAGACAAATCCTTTAAAATCTGATAAATGCAAGTTTTTATTTGATCCTAAGTGGCATATATCCATATTGTAGGCAAGATGACTCCTGTTGTGTATTTTAATGTTTAAATTGTTTTTAGAAAAACTATTGGAGATCTAAATTGGATAAAGATCCCAATAAGCTGAGCATGGTCAATAATCCAATTACAAAGTTATATGGATAAGTCAAATATGCTTACCTTAATTATACATGGAAGACTAAAACAATAATGGGTGCCCATCTTCCCATTAAAATGGCAATTAAAAAGTATTAAATACCTAGGGATTTTGCCAGACCACCACACATTATTTGATCTAAATTGCAAGCTTCTTTTAGAAAAAACATCTAACACTATAAAATTTGGAGGATTAATAAAATAGAGATAAAAATATACAGATCAACATAATAAAGAATTTACTTGCAAGAAAACTTCAGGCGACTTCAGAAAACTAAGCACCATATATGAAAAATATCTATGGTGCTTAGTTTTCCAAAGTCGCCTGAAGTTTCCTTGCGAGGAAATTCTTTATTTTGTTGATTTGCCAACAATTAACTTTATTGCAGATGGGAAAGCAGTTTGGTGATATCTTTCACCCTCGACAGTACATATTTAACCGCAGGTGACATATCTCCCTGTGCTATTAGCCTAAGGGCTCTGTTTGCGGGCGACTAATCTCCCCGGATTGCCATCCCACCGGCAAAAATGTAAATCGCCGGTGAGATGGCATACGCGGCAGAAGTTGTCTTGAGAGGAAACTTCCACGATTTCACTGAAATCGCGCCGTCACGTATGCCATCCCACTGGCGATTTACATTTTCACCGGTGGGATGGCAATCCGGGGAGATTAGTCGCCCGCGAACAGGGAGATTTGTCGCAACCGACTAATCTCCCCGTGTGCCAGAGCCCTAAATGCTAACTTTATAATAAGACCTGAAAAAGACAATTAAAATTAAATAATAAAGAAAATTCAGTCGCACACCAAATTAGAGATAAAGGGGCCCATTCATTAAAGCACAAATTTTGGGTCGTTAAAAACATGATTGGTAAAAATTCGGAGTAACGACGATAATTTCTGATGTTTGAAAATGTCATGAAAATTATTTTCCCGGACATACGAAAATGTTATGGTTGCAATCCGAAAGTCACAAAATTTTCGTAAACAAAGGATTGTAAAACGGCGCGAAAACCTTTCTGGCTTTGAAACTTTAATGCATTTTTTTTTCATAGAACTCAATAGCACTCTGCAGCTCCAACCTGGCTAAAAGATAGTCACGATACCCAAGCTTCAATAAATTACGAAATGGTTGTCGTCTTTGCGAAAAATACAACTTTTTCGTGGAAGTTAATGAAAACCACAAAAAAGTTGTGCAATTTTAACAATATTATTGTGGTCATTACGAAAAGTTCTATAAATTAGAAAAAATAGTTTTTTTTCTGAAAAAAAAATGTGCTTTATTTAATGGGCCCCATAGTGTGAAGGTATTTATTTAGCCCATATACAAATGTCTAAAAGGCAACGTTTCGGGCCACCCCTGGGCCCTTCACACTTCTTTATTATATTGCTGATTACTGTACAGGAGAGTAGTGTTCCGGCTATGCACCCAACACTTCAAGCAGTGAATAATTAAGCAGATTGAGCTCTACTTCATTGTCTAATTGTAAAGAGTTAATGATGGGTAATACACCTGTCCAAATATCTTTAATTAGGTTGTTTACTAACAATGGATAACCTCAATATTTAAAATACACTTTTTTTCTGGTTACCTCATTTCAGGTGAGTGCACCAAGGCCTTTAAATGCAAAGCCAGGAAAGATGCTGCCCCTCTAATGCCAAAAAAAAGAGAACATCAGGGAAAATGTGCCAGTACAGCACCACTGCTAAAGCATGCATAAAAGGAGACTTCTGGGTATGTATGCGTAAATGTGACAAAAGTGAAGGCAACCATATTGGAAAAGATCAAGGAATTTTAAGATCAACACAACTCCAATCATTTACAAGCATGCGCGAAATACAAGACATGTAAAGGTAGAAGTAATTAGCGTTAGCTTAGGATATTCTAGGATGCTCGCCAATAGTGAAGTCTAACTTTGGGACAACTCTGTAAGAAGAGTAACCATTCAGGACAGTCAGACTTTACAAGATTAAGCTAAATTACTCAGCTCTTAGCAGAAGGGTGTTTGACCAAACAGCAACCTGACAGAAAAAAAGGAAAAAAAAATATGTTGGCTCCCTGTTTAAGGGACACAGAGACTACTAGTAGCAGCTACTTGTCACGGCTACAGAAATAGACAGTACTGATCGTTTACTGATAGTTGTCTCTATGTGTGTTTTAGCAGAGGCAATTCTCAGCCATAAAAAGTAGCTGCTTCTAAGTAGCTCCGTGTGTCTTCACCCTAAGGGCAGTGGCACATGAGTTTCCTCTCAAGACAAATTTGGGCAACTTCGGGACATCGCAGTGATATGTATGTCATCCCACCGATGATTTACATTCTAGCCGGTGGGATGGCATTGTGGAGAGATTAGTTGCCCGCGACAACAAAGATTTGTTGCGGGGCGGCTAATGGTACATGTGGCATATCTAGTGTAAGTAAATCTAAAGCAACTGGACTTGCTAAGTAATTATTGTAAGCCATTTGTGCATTTTTAATTAGCTAGTTACAAATTGTTCTTACAGTAACCAATAACAGATTTGATGCTATAAATATAACCCAGAACTCCAGAACCTGTGTAAAAAGAGGTTAAAACTGAATTATTTGGGTGTGGTGTGTGTAAAATATTAAGGCTAGCACTGAAAAGTTTTTTCAGTCAGGGGAGTACAAGACGCAGCTACAGATTAGTGATCCATATGCCAGTCTAAAAACAACAGATGGGCGAAACTAACTTTGTAAGTAGCAGTTATGTATTTATAGTTGAAGATAATGGGTGTGTTGTGTTTAGCATAGCACATATGCCTCTGAAAATAATAATACCTGCAATTTAAACAAAACAACTGATTGACCTATTTTAATCAATGATAACAAAATTAAACTGAGCCTTCTTTATCATACTAAGGTGGAGCGGGACAAAATGGTTACGTATTTACTTCTTAACTTAATGATACATTTTCAGAAAGGAAGTGTGTTCTCTTATTGCCTTGTGTAAGCTTTGTATACAACCAGGAGCATATTTATATATAGGCACACGATGTCCTGCGCCTAGGGGGGAAGATTTTAGGGGTGGTCCTTAGGTGTCTATTTTATAGATTTTCTCTTTTAGAAAATAAAATGAAAAATCCCTGCAGCCCCCGCCAGGGAGTTCCTGCAGAAATTCGCCAATGGCGCTGGAAGGGGGTATATGGCTGCAGCATGTGGAAGTGATGTAATGCACAGCCATAAGTGACATCACATGCATGCTGCACACCACGACTAGAGAGCGCATATAGGTCTGATGCTTAGGGTGGCACAGGATCTAAATACAGCCTTGTATACAACTGCCTGCTACTTCTGTATTTCATTTCCATATTAAAGGGTAAAGCCATTGCCTATAATTTGTGTTTGATAAAACACATTATTGACTCCTGTCTGTAAGATAATGCCAGGAAACAGCCCTGTGCTCATATCTGCTCTTTTCTTTACCACTGTATCAACCTGGGTACAGACCCATGGGGGCCAATTCACTAAAGTGCGATAAAACGTGCGCTATTTATAGCGTGCGGTAAAAATTTTATTGCGTCTAAATTTTTGCGACTTTTCGCACGATTCACTATAAGCATACTTGCGCTATTTTACACGCTATATTGCATGCCTTATTTAACTCACGATGACTATTTTCAAGCGGTATTTGACGGTACATGCGCTAAATAACGCACGCTAATAGTCGCCGGATATGAATAGTAGCTTAGAAAATAGCGTATATAAATTGTTGCCGCATATAAATGGTAGCATATAAATAGTAGATACTTATAAATAGTAGCCACTAGTGATGAGCAAATGTGTTCTGGTTATCTTTGGTGAAAAATTAGCAAATCTTTCGAAAGATCCACAAAACGGCAAAATTGTTGCGCGGGCAAAAAATTGTTGCCCGCGACTATTATTTTTTGACGCTTGTGTAAATTTTTGCGTGGCGAATTTTTTCATGCGTTTTGCCACTGGCAGATTGTTTTGCGAAACACATGAAAAAATTCTCCGCACGTCCAAAAATTCGCTGCGAATCCATGCCTGGCGAAACATTTCATCTTTTGTAGCCGCATATAAATAGTTGTGCGAATGAACGCACACCATGTTAGCCATACATGCCAATACTTGCGGAAAATTACTGTATTAAAAATGACCATTTCCCTGCAAAATGGCGGCTGCGTCACTCTAGGGGAAACACATACTTGAATAAATATCACTGAAAAGTCCATATTTTATTGCCAAAAGCTCATTTACTGTACTTTTCTATAATTATTATACCTAGTATGTATTTTGTGCGACTAAATATTTACCGCTATAGTACTGTATATTTTGGCGACTAAATATTTACCGCTATAGTACTGTATATTAGTAGCGAAATTCCATACATGCCTAGACTTTAGTAAAATTTAGTAAAAAGACACATACTTGAATAAATAACACTGTAAGTCCATATTTTATTGCCAAAAACTCATTTACTGTACTTTTCTATAATTTATCGCCTGCCTGTAGTAGGTGTTAATTTTCGCATAGCCTAATGCGATATTTAGTGATTGTGAGTCATGCGATCGTATTCTTTTCAGCGCGGAAATTAACGCATGCGTTAAAACTAGTGCATGCAGTCGCGCGAAAAATAACGCATGCGATATGGCGACTTAACGCACGCAATAATACTATGGTGAATCGCACGCTAATTATCGCGACTAATTTAACGCAAAAAAGCGTGCAATGAATTTTATCACACTTTAGTGAATCAGCCCCATGGAGTGGACTTTGACACCAACTTGAGGTAGCTTGGGGTACAGACACACAAGAGAGCAGATATAAGTGAAGGGATGAAGCATTAGCCTTTAAGATAAAGAGAGAATATTTCACCAGGGGGTGAAATATTATGCCCCCCCCCCCCCCAATGAACCAAATTACAAGTTTCTGGTCTAGTGCACTGGCCCATAAAAAAAAAAACTCTCTATTCCTGCTAGATGCTTCTTGATTAGATTGTTTTTTTCCTAGCTGAGGTAATAGAAATTATGTCCCCACTTATTGTAGTCATATGCGCCCCCTAAAAGGAAGTTATAAAGGACACAGCATTCTCATTTATATGAAAGAATTCTTTGAGGGTTTTTTTTTTTATTCTGAGATTGCAGTTTTGGAATATGAAGTAGGGTTTCATTCATGCACCAGTGTGTTTACCTTTAGGGAGGTGGTATAATATTTAAATGTAAGATAAAAGGAGCATGGTCAGACCAGGAGATGGGTAAGATCTGACAGGAAAATTTGAGACTGAACCGTGCCTGAGAGAGAGAAAAAATAGCCTAACCCTGAATGTGTAAGGTACCTGCTCGTCGTGGCCGTCCACCTGGTCGCAAGGGGGCGCGCTCTGACGCCGGTGCGCGTCTTGAAGCACGCGCACGCTCTGACGCCAGCATGCGTCTTGACGCCCGCGCATGCGCCTTGCGCTTAAAAAGACGCCAGAGGCCTAGGATCACTGCGAAGTGATCATTTTCCTTGTGAAAAGACGCCAAGCATTATTCCTGATTGATATTTGTTATTTTGACCCGGCCTGACTCCCGATTCTGAATCCTGCTGCCTGTACCGACCTATTGCCTGCCTGACCATCCGATTGCCTTCCGATTTTGCCTAAGACGCCTGGTTCGGCACTCCTGCCACTCCTTCACTTGGCTCCAGTCCTGTTTCATCCCCAGCGGCTGTGTTCCTTAGTGGGAGGTGTAGGGGAGGTCCTTCCTCAACGACTTCTTCCAGTGACGTTCCCTGCTTAGTCGTGACAGAATGGATTGAGCATGGTGGGTAGTAAAAAGTAAATTACTTTTCTCCAGGATAATGCATCTTGCAAAATGTAAGGTGTCATTTGTTTTCTAAATTTTATAGACATGGTTGCAGAAGAAGGGGAGTAGAGATGTAGCGAACTGTTCGCCGGAGAACTAATTTGCAAGTTCGCGAACTTTTAGCGATGTTCGCAATTTTGGGTTCGCCTTAGCTGGAGCCAAATTTTGACCTCTCACCCCAGAGCCAGCAGATACATGGCAGCCAATCAGGCAGCTCTCCCTCCTGGACCATCCACGGACCACTCCCTTCCATATATAAACCGAAGCCCAGCAGCCATTTTACATTCTGCCTGTGTGTGCTTGTTGAGTTAGCATAGGGAGAGAGCTGTGCAGGGGTTTGAGGGACAGTTTAGGTAGCTTTGCTGACTAGTGATCTACTTTCTACTGCTCTGTATGTAGCTGCTGTGGGCAGCTGTCCTGCTGACCTCATCTGCTGTAACCCAATAGTCCTTGTAAAAGCAGTTTATTACACAAGTTTAGAAATGTAGTGTGATTTCTGCCCTTTACAGCACAAAACACAACGCTGTGTCAACAACGTATTTTTCAGAGAAATTTTTGCCCTTGATCCCCCTCCGGCATGCCACTGTCCAGGTCGTGGCACCCTTTAAACAACTTTAAAATCAGTTTTCTGGCCAGAAATGGCTTTTCTAGGTTTTAAAGTTCGCCTTCCCATTGAAGTCTATGGGGTTCGCAAAGTTCGCAAAAGTTCGCACTTTTTGGCAGAAGTTCGCGAACGGGTTCGCAAACTTCTTTTGTGAGGTTCGCTACATCTCTAAAGGGGAGGCTCTATCCCTCTTTTGGCAGAAAACAATTGTATATATATTGAGTATATATATACTTTAAATCCCAAATTGTGTTCTGTTATGGGTCTCTATGTGGAGAGGCTTGAGTACCCTTTAGAAATAAGGTGGAAAGGCTTATTTATTGGGAAACTGATCTCTTAGATCAGTGCTGTCCAACTTCTGTAGTGTCGAGGGCCGGAACGTCTCTAGCATACATAGTGGAGGGCCGCTAATGGAAGCTAGTTTTGGCCATTCCCATTTTTAAACCACACCCATGTTATCACAAGAGCTTTTAAGACCATGCCCACATTAACGGTGGTAGCGCAGCATAAACCCAAATGGTTGGTGCTCACTGTGAGGATATCAACCATCATTCATTTGTGAAAAAATTATATTATGTCATATTAAGACACACCCTGAAATCAATATGCCTCGTACTCCCCTGTGGATAGCACAGCAACCCCCAGCACAGGAAGAGCATGGCACACACAGGCAGTATAGGGCAGGCAGAGTATGGCACAAAAAGGCAGCATAGGGCAGGTAGAGTATGGCACACATGGGTAGCATAAGGCAGGTAGAGTATGGAGCACACACAGGCAGCATAGGGCAGAAAGAGTATGTTACACACAGGTAGAATAGGGCAGGAAGAGTATGTTATACACATGCAGCATAGGGCAGGAAGAGTATGGCACACATAGGCAGCATAGGCCAGGAAGAGTATGGCACACAGAGGTAGCCTAGGGCAGGCAGAGTATGGCACACAGAGGCACTACTCTGCCTGCACAATGCTGCCTGTGTGTGTGCCATACTCCGCATGCCCTATGCTGCTGTGTGTGCCATACTCAGCCTGCCCTACCCTGCCTGTGTGTGCCATACTCTGCCTGCCCTACCCCACCTGTGTGTGCCATACTCTCCCTGCCGTACCCCGCCTACCCTATGCTGTCTGTGTGTGCCATACTCTGCCTGACCTGTGCTGCCTGTGTGTACCATACTCTGCCTGCCCTGTGCTGCCTGTGTGTGTGCCATACTCTGCCTGCCCTACCCAACCTGTGTGCCATACTCTCCCTTCCGTACCCTGTCTGCCCTATGCTGCATCTGTGTTCCATACTCTGCCTGCCCTACCCTGCCTGTGTGTGACATTCTCTGCCTGCCCTACCCTGTCTGTGTGCGCCATACTCTGCCTGTGTGTGCCATACAAACAGCATAGGGCAGGTAGTACACACAGTTACACAATGCTGGCACTGCTCCTACAGTCTGTCTGAGGTGTGAATGGGTAAACAATGTGGATGATTACAGTCTGAGCCTGAGGTGTGAACACTTCAGGGGGTGAACAATGCAGAAACTAAAAGGTGTGAACAACACAGGGGATTATATTTTTAAACAATACAGGGGGATTACAGCCTGAATCTGAGGTGTGAGCTATGCAGGGGGCCAGTTAATCTTAATACTGCTACCATTTAAAGTTTACACAATGGTAAGCCATCAAAGCAGTCAGACAGGTGGGGGGCCACACAGGTGAGAGGTTGCATGACACTGTGAGCCTAAGTGGGGTTTTTAAATGGTTGATATTATAAACCATAGTTCATTTTAATTGGTAGAAACAACTATGCCTGTGTAACAAATTAATTTTTTTTCATGTGTCAAAATGTCCTCTTGTTTGAAACATTGAATACCTCTTAAAGGAACAGTTCAGTATAAAAATGAAACTGGGTAAAATAAATAGACTGCGCAAAATAAAAAATGTTTTCAATATAGTTAGTAAGCCAAAAATGTAATCTATACAGGCTGGAGTGAACGGATGTCTAACATAATAGCCAGAACATTACTTCTGACTTTACAGCTCTCTAAGCTGTTAGCAGTCAATAACCAATCAGTGGCTTGAGGGGGCATATGGGACATAACTGTTCATTTAGTTTGCTTTTGAATCTGACATGCATGTCCCATGTGCCCCCCCCCCCTAAAGTCACTGAATAACTAAGAGGTTAGAGAGCTGAAGTAAAGTTCTGGCTATTATGTTAGACATCTGCCCACTCCAGCATTTATAGATTACATTTTTGCCTAACTATACTAGAAATGTTTTTTATTTTGCACAGTATATCTATTTTACACAGTTTCATTTTTACACTGAACTGTTCCTTTAAGAAGGTCCCCTACTCTTGCAGAATACATTCTTAAAAGGATCACAGCCAGATCACAATATTATTAATAGCAAGTAATTTATTAAGGAAAAATATGCCTTGGTCTTTAAAAAGATCAGTGAAAATCAGGGTCAAAAGGGGTGGTTTACCCTTTGCCCAACTTTTAGGATGTTATAGAATGTTGCTTTCTTAGCTACTCTTCACTTATTTTTTAATTGTTTAATTTCTGAATTATTTGCCTTCTTCTGTCTCTTTCAAATTTCAGTATGGGTTGACTGACTTTAGCAGCCAAAAAACTGTTGTTCTGTAAGCCTAAAATGTTATTATTGATACTTTTTATTATGCATCGCTGTATTCAGACCCTTTCCTATTCCTCTGCCAGACTCTCATTCAAACTACTACCTGGTACCTAGGGTAAATTAGAAAATGCAAAGATAGATATCCGCTGAACAACAATTAAAATAATTACAAAGATAAAACATGAAGACCAATGACACATTTTCATCAGTCTATATCATACTAAAAGTTAATTTAAAGGTGAACTACCCCTTTAAAAATATGTTCCTGTCCTTCATGCAGAGAAGTTACTGTATTTTATGTTGATGCCTCATTATGTCACTAGTAGGAGAAAATGCAAGGAGGCCATAAAAATATAAAAATTTGAGGGAGACTTTGAAGGCATGGACCTTTACTGTAATAGGATGTATAGTTTGACAATATGTCTATTGTCATATGACCATGTTTAGGTTGGTAGACTATTCCTAAACATAATGCATATTCTTTTAGCCTAATATTATGATGAGCTATCATTTATTTTCAAGTAGACAAACAAACCCCCCCCAAAAAACTCACAAAGATGCTGTGTTTGACCATGCATTATTGAGTAAAAAACTGCATGTTATGCTAGAGAACAAATCACAATATTAATGAAGAAATTATGGCCCAGGATCTTGGGTTTGAGAGGGTTTAGAGAATTTAATTTGTGACTTATCAGCAAGAAAGTTTTTAATGACAAAAACTACTAATAAGAAGAAGTTCTGGCAGATCAGCTTCTCGTAGTTTGATTAAACACTAATGAAGGTCATGAGACTAATTTTATAAAACATGAGAATCCATACTGAATGTTGTACCCGGAGTGATTTGATCTCACTAGAAGGAAATGCCCTTGACTTTGCCATGTAAGGAGTGTAAGGAGCCCAGCAGCAGGCAATAAAAGCAGTTTTCACCACACTGATTTAAGATGCTCTGGCAGCTTGCATAGTCTCCAGTATTGTGAAAAGTACAGCTGCATTGTAACATCCTTTCAGAGCTATTTTCTTTTTCTTCTCATCTCATTGTATTTCTGGTACTAAATGGATCATCCTGTCTCTTAGAAATATTGCACAATCTTTTTTTTCCATACATACATTTTTTTAACCATCTTATTTCCTAAAATATTTTATGATTTACCTTGTTATAGGCAGAGTATTATCATTGTGCCAAGATTATTTCTATTTCCTTTCTCTGTGTCTGCTTGTTTCCTTTTTATAAGTAGAAGCAATTGCTAAATTCAGATATTTTAAGCCAAGCTTGAGCAAGCAAGGGGCCTCCAGATGTAGTTGATCTACAATTCATGCTATAGGAGAATGCAGGGAGTTGACACACATTTTCTACTTGGCTTGATTAGCGGTCCTTATTATTCAATGATAATAAAAAAAAGAAAAATGTCTACTATAATCATATCTTAATGTTCATTTTCTGATCTCTTCCTAATCTCTCTTCTTACCTATCTCTTCTCTTCTATTCTTCTGTAAAAAAAAAAAAAAAAAAAAAACAAGATCAGGCTTCTATGTTCGGTATAAGAGAACAGCGAACTACTGACTCTCAGATTCTTACTCAGGTGAGATTGAGCTAGAATCCCATGACAGACAAGTCTATTCCTTTTTGAAAATGAAAATCAATATTTTCAACATTATTTTCTTTAATGAAACCATGCACACTGATTTTACTCACACTGAATCAACACACTAAGGCTAATTTACATCTGCAAGTACAGTTGTAGTCCTCACATTTTCCCCACAGTCAGTTGTAAGTAACACAACTTCCATTAAAGGTAGTTGGGTTAAAATGCACTCCTTGTACTTACTGTATGTATAGTTGCGCTCAGCTCCACTCAATCCTGTCTGGCTTCTCTTCAAAAATGAATGGTGCTGCACATATTGATGTAAGGGAACACTGAAGCTATCGCTGTGGGCCAGGCAGGTGGCCCAGTATTCCCTCAAGGCCCCTCGTCAACCACTTCAGTTCAGTTGCCCTAAAAGTATTGGGGGGCACGTGTCACTTGCAATCTAAACACCAGAAATAATGTCACCAAACACCGGAAATTGCATCAGGAAGACTTAAAAATATTCAGTACAAATTGCACTTGATTTGCCTGCAATTGCACAGTTCTATCAAGCACATTGCACTCTTGCAATTACAATAACACTGGAATTTTGGGAAAAAAAACATGCGGTTTGCGCTTAAAATTTTACATTGCTACATATGTGGATGTACATGTGCCCTATTATTTTGCTGATAGTATCCCTTTTAGCAAACAAATTTGCATTAATATATTTCAGTTAAAAAACTTAGCTATATTAAAGCTGCTATTGTACTGCATTTCCCTGATGGCCAAGTCTTTGTAGCTCTTTGAAATCATCCTGAAAAAACATAATTTACTGTACTTAAAAACAAAAACCATCCTACTCCTTGAAATAAAGCATTCTTAGAAGTCAGCCAGTGCAGAAACATGATGAGTGTCTGGTCACGTCTAGGCCTATAAGCCTCTTATGATTATACTGTTATCTTATTCATTATTGTCCTAAGCTCATAATTAATTTGCATTAAACACTTATCTTGATGTTCTTTTGTTTCGAGAAATAGGTAGACAGCAGAGAGACTTTTGTACCTGCTATGTTCAAGGCAGATAGTGTGTATGTTGTTTTAGGATTTAATTTTAAATTGTTTAGCTAAAGGGAGAGATTTTAAGTTTCTCTGGGAAGGCAATTCTCTATATCGTGCTTATTTTTTGCCTACCCCGTATTATCAGATTTTAGGTTATATGTAAAACAAGTTTTTTAGATAACAATTTTTAATACCATATAGTAATTATATTATTATTATATCGGAAATAATGTACTTCCTAATGCAGTGATCTGCAACCAGTGGTTTGGGGCCAACATGTTGCTCACCACCTCCACTGATGTTGCTCATAGTGGCTCAAAAATAAGTGCCTAAAGACACTCCAAACCAGTTAGACTATCACAGCCCTTTTTTGCCATCACCAAGGAACTTTTCCATGCTTGTGTGGCTCCCCAACATTTTTTACATTTGAGTAGTAAAAAAAAAAAAAAGATTGAAAAAAATTAGATTCCATGCAGGTCATTAAGCTCTGAGGTGGCTTCTAGTATCTGCATATTATACAACAGAAGGTATAGCATTTTTAACAAACCGCACTTCAGTGAGCTGTGACACAAATTACATCACTAAGTACTGATTACTGATGACATCAATAAGCAACATTCATACGCATATATCTCACAGAATATTCATGACTGATTGATATATTAATTAACATATAAATTATTGTCCTTTTTGAGTTCACTTGAATGTAGCATTTTATTTAAGACTGATGGGGTATTTGTGACAAGATTTGACATAGGTGGGGTATAACTGCATGCTCTATGTCACTAATCATTGGTCATACTGTTTAAATCTAAAATACATAGAGATGTAGCGAACTGTTCGCCGGAGAACTAATTCGCACGAAAATCGGGTGTTCGCAAGTTCGCAAGTTCGCGAACTTTTAGCGAAGTTCGCAATTTTGGGTTCGCCTTAGCTGGAGCCAAATTTTGACCTCTCACCCCAGAGCCAGCAGATATATGGCAGCCAATCAGGCAGCTCTCCCTCCTGGACCACCCCCGGACCACTCCCTTCCACAGTGATCCCCAACCAGTGGCTCGTGAGCAACATGTTGCTCTCCAAACCCCTGGATGTTGCTCCCAGTGGCCTTATAGCAGGTGCTTATTTATTAATTCTTGGTTCAGAGGCAAGTTTTGGTTGCATAAAAACCATTAGTACTGCTAAACAGAGTCTCCTGTAGGCTGCCAGTCCACATAGGGGCTACCAAATAGCCAATAACAGTCCTTTTTTGGCACTCCCAGAAACATGTTTCGTACTTGTGTTGCTCCCCAAGCCTTTTTACATTTGAATGTGGCTCACGGGTAAGAAAGGTTGGGGACCCCTGCCCTTCCATATATAAACCGAAGCCCAGCAGCCATTTTACATTCTGCCTGTGTGTGCTTGATGAGTTAGCATAGGGAGAGAGCTGTGCAGGGGTTTGAGGGGCAGTTTAGGGAGCTTTGCTGACTAGTGATCTACTTTCTACTGCTCTGTATGTAGCTGCTGTGGGCAGCTGTCCTGCTGATCTCATCTGCTGTAACCCAATAGTCCTTGTAAGGACTGCTTTTATTTTCTGATTACTGATACTCTAGTCTTCTTTTCATTGTGTACTGCAGCTCCGTCTGTGTGTGTTGGAGACAGGTGTGCTGCTCATAGTAGTGCACTAAGCACCAACCACACATTCACATCATTTTTTTCATTTGTGTTTTTTTTACTTTGCTACTGTAATTTATAGAGCCGAGTGCTATTAGTCTAGCTGTGTTGGGGACTGGTGTGCTGCTCCTAGTAGTTCACCCCCAGCACCAACCAGAGGTCACTTTTTTTTTTTATTATTAATTTTTTTTTTTTTAATTTAAGTTACTGTTCTTTAACGTGTCCAGTGCTGTTTGCTGTTATTCATAGTAGTGCACCAAACACGTTACACATAGTAGTGACATTGCATTGCAATAAAATCACCTGAGCAATGTTTTTCCACCAGCAATAATATATTCCGTATCCACTACTGCGGCGTTTTGTCTTTGCGTGTGAACTGGCTGTAACCTTTACACGACTTGATTGGCATGTAGACGCCAGACGTTTTAAAGCAGTTTATTACACAAGTTTAGAAATGTAGTGTGATTTCTGCCCTTTACAGCACAAAACACAACGCTGTGTCAACAACGTATTTTTCAGAGAAATTTTTGCCCTTGATCCCCCTCCTGCATGCCACTGTCCAGGTCGTGGCACCCTTTAAACAACTTTAAAATCAGTTTTCTAGCCAGAAATGGCTTTTCTAGGTTTTAAAGTTCGCCTTCTCATTGAAGTCTATGGGGTTCGCAAAGTTCGCAAAAGTTCGCACTTTTTGGCGGAAGTTCGCAAACGGGTTCGCGAACTTTTTTTGTGAGGTTCGCTACATCTCTAAAAATACATAAAGCATGGTAGGGAAATCATGGCCCAGAGAAATCACAGCACAGTTGTCAACATGGCTATATGATTTTAATGTGTTTTAATAACCAAATTTATTGTGAATATTACAAATAGTGGGGATATTATATTTAAAATCTGCTGAACAAAAGAAGGAAGCACTGTATGTGTAACATCTTGCCTGGATTTGAACCAGTGACCTAAAGGTTCTCTGCAGTTTTAGCGCTGCTCTGTATTAGCAGACAGCTTCACTGCTTTGGTACCTTTGAGTTTTCAGGTAGGCATTGTTATTTTCGCTGCTGTTAATCTGACCACAGGTGCTCAGTGTTAGCCATCAGACTGCCTATATAATCCCCAGCTCTGAGCTCACTCATTGCCTTTTGCAGGTCAGGCTTGCTTGTTCCTAGGTGCTCTGATTCCAATTACTCCAGCTCCTTAGATTTCGCTTCCCTGGTCATCTCCTTTGCTTTGACTCCATAGTTTTGACCTATGCTCCTGATTTGGAGTTTCTATGGTTTTTATGTGGTTCTGACAAAGCCTGCCAGTCTACACAATATGTTTGGCTCTCTTGCCTGCCCCTGTGGGTGTGACTGGATTCTTGTGCAGTAAGCCTTGGTGGCACCTGAGTAGCTTAGTGACTGGCTCAAAGCCAAAGGTGGCTTTTATAGGCAGAAAAGAATGCCTAGTCAGGAATCCAGATACTACCCTGGAGTTTGGGTTTGCCATGAGTTAAAATTTGTGCCTAGACAACTGTACACTAGACAACCATGCCTGTGATCCAGCTGTTCCTCTGTAATAAAATATAAGCTGTATAAAATATAAACAAACACACATTTTCATATACAGTATATATAGTTTATCACTAAGTTCTGAGGCATGGTTTACAGTAACCCAAACTGTTTCACACACACAGACTATAACAATGTTTAAATTAAGAAACAGAGGAAAAAAGATTTGTAGATGAGGAGTCCGGACACAGTGTATACACTTTGCTAGCGATGGCAGCAGTTCAGGAGCCAGAGCACAGACATCTGTAATTATACTGACTGTGTCAAATTAAATCAAATTATAAATAGCTGGAGTACAAGAATGTAAATGCTTTGAAGAAAGGCCTGTTTTGTTTTTTAATAGCAAAGTAATATTATAAACTACAAGAGAAGTCTGCAAAGAGCCATTAGCATCAGTCAGTATAACTTCCCAGATAAACTGTCTAATATTTATCCAAATCTTTTATTTCCATTTTCCTTCTTATATTACATAAAACACAGTTACCTATCTTTAAATGAGTGGATTGCATGTGAAAAGGCACATAGAAAAGGCAACAGCAAACTTTTCAAACATATGCTAATTTGTACAATTGCCTCTAGCAACAAATCAGCAATTAGTTTCAAAGTTATCTGTTAGTTAGAAAATGAAAGTAATACAGGTATGGGATTCTTTATCTAAAAACCTGTTATCCAGAAGGCTTAACGGGAAACCCATCCTAACTAAGCTGCATGAATCCATATTGGTGGCAAAATAATCCTATTGGGTTTATTTAATGTTTAAATCATTTTTAGCAGACTTAAAGAAACAGTAACACCAAAAAATGAAAGAGCTTTAAAGTAATAAAAATATAATGCACTGTTGCCCTGCACTGGTAAAACTGTTGTGTTTGCTACAGTAACACTACTATAATTTATTAAGCTGCTGTGTAGCCACGGGGGCAGCCATTCAAGCTGGAAAAAAGGAGAAAAGGCACAGGTTACATAGCAGATAACAGATAAGTTCTGTAGAATACAATAGTGTTTTATCTGTTATCTGCTATGTGCCTGTGCCTTTTCTCCTTTGAATGGCTGCCTCCATGGCTACATAGCAGCTTATTTATATAAATTATAGTAGACTTTCTGAAGTAAACACACAACTTTTACCAGTGCAGGGCAGCAGCACATTATATTTTAGTTACTTTTATACACTTTCATTTTTTGGTGTTACTGTTCCTTTAAGGTATAGTGATCCAAATTAGAGAAAGATTCCTTATCTGGAAAACCCCAGACCTAAGCATTCTCGGTAATAGATCCAATATCTGTATCTGACTGGTTGCTATGAACTAGGTAATTTAGCCCTTATCTTTATAAATTAGCCCCATATAGGTTTAAGAAGAATAAAGGAATAATGACATGCATGAAATGTTCACTGTATGACATCAAGAAAATGAAAAAGTGTGTGTTGTAGACCTAGAGCATTTCCAGGATGAAAATAATATAAGTAATATAAGCACAAACCTGTGTTCTGCCTGGGTGACAGCAAGCAGAATAGCTGTAGCCATATTAGCCCTCCTAAAGACAAGCATCAGATGGATACTGAAAAGTTTGTTGAATTTTTAATATCTTGACAAAATTCATGTTTAGAACTAGCATAAGAGAAGAACCTCTGTGTTCATCAGGTCTAAGTATACATTAATGCTTTTAGGCCACTGTCATTTCTGGTATGACTGGTATTTCAAGCTAAATGTATACATTATAGTACACAGAGTACTTGTGAAAAAAACATCAAATGCAACTATGCAGGTTTCCTCTGGATTTCAATTAGTTAAATATTAAATACTACCAGCACATTGCTTGTACCTTCAAAGCACCACATATTTTTTGTTTTAATATGCTATGCAAAGGCTAGCTAATAAACAAAGAGAGACAAGCATGTTTTGTAGCCTAATTTAGACAATAATACTCTCATACAGATTGTCACAATCTAGTTGTATAACTTTGTTGTATACATTTTCATCCTACCCGTCTGCAACTGGATTTCCGTGCTCAATTGCAAGATAATATTTTTGTTGATAATGTTGTATTTATATTTAAACCCTGTCATATTTTTCTTCCTGAATGGCATTCAAACCAATATCTGTTTACTTTCCAAACAGTCTTTTTCAAACTGTCTGCTTCACATTTAATAGGATCATCCCCTTTATATGGTAATATTATATTAAGAGCATTTGAGTAATTCTTTATGTCTGTTTGTATTTCATGTAAACTGTTTACAGCATTTAATATACATTTTAAAGTGCAGACAGGAAAACCATAAACAATAACAGATGTTTTGCAGATCCACCAGAGCAAAACTCTTAAAACTGGCCATACGTGATGAGATTTGTTTTGGTGGTTTGAGCAATTCTGTTGAGGCTCTTTTGGATCATGGTTGGTCTGTAAAAACTGAAAATTTCTTCTGCAATTGCTATTTTTGGTAGGTGGATCAGTAGATGACCATGTTAGAAGTATTGCTGCTCAGTGAGGCCATCAACACCAGAATGGCTGAATCACACAATGTCTATTAGTTTAAACTTCACATGTGGATTGGTTGGTAAAGTGCAGGTCAATCTTTCAGCGGCGATACTGTGGCATGTGTAAAACGTAAAACATTCTGAAAATGTAAAAAGTCCCACACTGAAGAGAATCACATTGTTTCATTTAATTAAAAAACTTAAATGTTTTAATAAACTCGGAAAACAAATAAACAAATAGTTGTTAGAGACAATTCCCATTGACTTCTATTGCAGCTCACCAGCTTTTAGCGACCTTTCGCTGATTTTTCTTTTTTAGAAATACCGACTATTCGCGGTTGTTAAGAATATTCTTGAGTAAATATGCATTTGCATCTTTCGTCACACTTTTTCTGTAATTGTAAAAAAAATTGCAAACTCCAATTTTAATGAATCGGCCCCTAAGAGTAGTAGAGTAGATCCTTCTTATAGAAATGCCCGTTTGAATGAATACTTCTTTGCCTAGAGTAATTCCTTCCCCTGTGTTTAAATTGAACTTATATGTAAGTAATAACATTTATTTTTAGTTCATCTTACTATCATGTTTGGCTGCATTACTTGATGGAGCAAGTAATTTAATTTCCCTATGGCTATAATTAATATGTCACCATATGCAAGCCCAAGGGCAGATTTTTCAAAGTTTAAATATAACTCTCTCTTTTCCCTTAGTGCATCTCACCTGTGAGAAGCATTGCATTACGTTTCTCATGTATTTTACCAGTCTTGAGTATTTATGTTTTTTGTGTGAATTTGCTCAAGTGTGAAGAGGCCTAGTGAAGGTTTCCTCACATTGTGCAAGGTTCCCATAGAATTTAATGCTGAGGTAATTTGAGAATTTTGGAGAACTTGAGAATTCTTGAGTAAGTAGAGTGCTAGAATGATTTTCATTCAAACACAAACTGATATGCATTGGTTTAAATGGATCTTGACAGCTTTCTGCTACCGAATTCTAGAGTTTTCTGACAGTTTAATTTTTAAATCCATGCCTGCATTTAAAATGTCAGTGTTCAATTTTAGTGGTAAGTAAAGATAGCAAACAATAAGGAGTATTACAATATTTTACTCAGTTTAGCTTTCCTTATCTTTATAATTTCATCTTGAACATTTATATCTGACCTTTTGAATAAATATGGTATTCTTCTAAACAGGATTCCACTGTTGCTTTTCATAAACATTTTGGATTGTGTCTCTATACATAAGCTAGAGGTTTGCCACTCCCCTTACAGATGCCACTATTTCCCAATTGTTTTTGCAGAATCATTCTGAAAAAATATTTTTCTCCGCTGCTGTAGAAGCTGTTTGCATATTAAAGACAGGCATTTGCACTGTGCATTCCTGGGCTATTCACTCTATGGATGTGCTGATCTTTCAAGCCCAGGGCAATCACCTGTCCCTCGTGTTTTTGCCTACAGAATGTAATGAAAGGGGTTATGTTTGCTCCAATTCTAGCAACCCTTTAGCAACCAATCATTAAATAGCATTGACTATTTAAAATTGTATTCTGCATGGGTCCCTTACCTAATTTCTGCATCTCTAACTATGGAACATAAGCATGGCAACATCAATAGGGTCTCCAGGTTCTTGTAGCAAGTCTGGATACTAAAATCTGCAATTAGTATTGATGTTGGTATATAGGGTTTATGTATGTGAGTGTATAGATAGGTCATTATATGTAGCTATCCTGACCAGTGGAACGAGCCAAGACTTTTTTCCTAACACTCAATTTTACATGGAATTATGTGCACTCTATATAGTGCATACTTTATAAAAATACATAGATAAAATAATGCCTTCAAAACTCATAACTATTCCTCCATGTTTATGTCCTTCAACCAAGCCCTCTGCTTCCACTTTGAATGGAGAGATTCCAGAGAGAGATCAGAGAGATCCCATGTGTGTGTCAGAAATGCATAAAGTCCCATAAGTGGCAGTCAGAAATAGCAGGGATACAGGGAGACAGGGAGACATCAGAATAATGGCTTACATATGAGTTAGCATGCCAATCATTGATTTAACAGGTTCTGTCAGCTGGGAAGCCAGTTACATTCCTAAACTATATACATGTCTGTTTTAATTTAGCAAAATATGTACCAAATAAAAATATACTCATAACTATGGATAGAAGGGATTAATATTGAAACTTTTATTTGATTTTTTTGCTTGTTTTTCATTATTATATTGATATTCTATGAAAACATTTACCTAGTACCCACCTAAACAAATCATGTTTGATTTTTCAGGATTCTTCCCTGGTAGGACAGCTGATCTAGGTAGAGATGGGTTATTCAGGGTTTTTTTAGTGTCAGGTAGTAATTGTGTGCACTAATGCCAGGGTATGCAAAATGTTTAGGTATATGTGTGCTGAGGAGTACATTTACAAACTGTAAGCAGGAGCCCATAAACTGGAAAAGCCATTATTAGATACATACAAAAAGACTGTTTATAATAAATGCAAATAGAAAACATAATAAGTAATATAAAGAGTAGGGATGTAGCGAACCTAAAAAAAAAGTTTTGCGGAAAAACGCCATGTGTGACTTGTGCGGCGTATTGTACAATACTTTTGCGACGATAAAAAACGCGGCGGAAAACGCTGCGCGAACCCAAACTGCGAACATACGCGTTCGCGAACACCCGATGTTCGCGCAAATTTTTTCGCCGGCGAACAGTTCGCTACATCTCTAATAAAGAGACTAGATAAAATGATGAATCCAAGAACTTATGGAACTGTGCAACGACTGATAAATTATATTCTAACCATAGCTTGCTGCTTGTACAGCTTACTGCAGGTTATCAGCTAGCTGAATTCTAATTCATCATTGGACTGAGTTTCCCAGGTATACCATCTCTAGCTAGGCTTCTACACACTTGGATTGATGTGTGAACTGGAGGACATCATTCAAATCAGGCAACTATCCTGATTCTGACAAAACTGTAAAAGCTGAAAAGAGAATAGATGAAATACATACAAAATATGCACTATTTGAGGTATAAAGATAATTTGAAAAATTATAGTCTGTGAATGGAACAAAGCTAAATGAGGAAAACAAACCAACAAAAACAAAATATGGTAATAATGCAGTTCCATTTTCAAAACATTTAATCTAGGAACAATCTCAATATATAGGGCAAAAAATAGACAGTCTTCACTTGTTATCCCATTCTAAACATATGGCAATGACATTCAAGGA
Source organism: Xenopus tropicalis (assembly GCF_000004195.4). Classification (NCBI taxonomy): domain Eukaryota; kingdom Metazoa; phylum Chordata; class Amphibia; order Anura; family Pipidae; genus Xenopus; species Xenopus tropicalis. The sequence continues at coordinate 124,329,735 of NC_030678.2, read as the reverse complement.
AGCACACTGCATTTTCTGCTATTGTGGTTATTAGAAGCTGTACTAAAGGTGTTCAGTGTGCGACACCCTTGCCCATTTTGCCTGTGATTAGTGATGCACGAATCTGTCCCATTTCGCTTTGCCGTAATATTCACTAAACTGCAAAAAAATTTGAAAAACGGTGAGAAATTTGAAAAAACGCGGGTACCGGGCGTTTTTTTTTTTTGAGGCAGGCGTGCTTTTTGATGTGACTGCAACATTTTGCAGAAGTTTCGTGACATAATTCGCCAATGGCGAACTTTGGAATTTTGCTGCAAATCCATGCCTGGAGAAAAAATGTGATATATTTGGGAGGTGTATGGTTCTATCATAAACTCTAGACTAACTCTAACTTCAAAGACTTCCCTATCACTGGGCATGAGTAATTGGTAAGAAAAAAAATGCCAACACTTAAAGGGCGTATTTATTATGCTGTGTAAAACTAATTCGCCGTAAAAACAGAGTAAAAAGCTGTGTAGAATAAATGGAAAAGATCGCCGTCTGAACGCCGGATATTACGCCGTTATTTTCCATAAGTTCCGGTGGAAGAAAAAACGTGTGTAAAAAATTACGCCGATTTTACGCCGGTTTTACGCCATTTTTACACAGCGAAGCCTGGCGATGTGTGGCGGATTTTCAGGGGCATATTTACTATGCTGGGTTAAAAACTGTGAGAAAATTTGCCACACATCGCCAGGCTTCGCTGTGTAAAAATCGCGTAAAAACAGTGTAAAATCGGAATATTTTTTAACGCGTTTTTTCTTCCACCAGAAATAACAGCATAATATCCGGCGTAATATCTGGCGTTCTTTTCCATTTATTTTACACAGCTTTTTACTCTGTTTTTTTGACGAATTAGTTTTACACAGCATAATAAATACGCCCCTTAAATACCTTGCTTATTTTTCCTCCTACACTAGCCACCACATTAGCCTAAACTAATTGCTTAAAAAGAGGGAGTCAGGAAACCACTGTCAGAGATAGATAAGTATCCTTAAAGAAAAATGATATTAACAAAGAGTGGTATTGTAGGGCTTCAAAGGAAAAAACTGCACCATATGTACAGTATGTTTCATTCATCTCAAGGGCTTTCGCAAAGGCAAAAGATCGGCATCTGTCAAGGATTGTTTGAAAAACACAGTACAGCTATGGGGTCCGTTATCCGGAAACCAGTTGTCCAGAAAGGCCATCTCCCATAGACTCCATTATAAGCAAATAATTCTAATTTTTAAACATGATTTCCTTTTTCTCTGTAATTATAAAGCAGTACTTTATCCAAACTAACATACAATTAATCCTTATTGGAGGCAAAACAATCCTATTGGGTTTATTTAATGTCTGAATAATCTTTGAGTAGAATTAAGGTATGGGAATCCAAATTATGGAAAGACCCCTTATCTGGAAAACCTCAAGTCCGGAGCATTCTGGATAATGGGTCCCATACTTGTACTGTAAGTAGGATAAATAATTAGCTTTCTAAGATTCAAGGTGTTGAAACCAGTCACTCTGAGCTTAGCAGTTCATCAGCAAAGGTGTCTAAGAGGAACAAGAAACATTTGCCCTGCTGCCTATCAATGCCTTAGAACGTTCTATAGTTCCATAGACACAAAAAGAATGGACTGAATGTTGGACTGTTTACTTAAGAAAGAATAATAGTAATTGTTACTATAATTATTATTATTTTACAAAGCGAGATTACATTTATATACCAGTGACCTTATGTTTTCTCGGAAATGCTTGTATCAAACAATGTACTGTTTCAGAGAAATGACGGTGTTGCATAGAGTATTAATCAGCTCAAAAACAAAGCCAAGGCCTGCAATGTTAAAACACTGATTATTAAATAGATATGCCCCACTATTACATGGATTAAATCCACTGAGCTTTAGACTAAATATAAATATGCTTTCCAAAAAGGTGTGCATAAGCTGGCCTACATACCTATACAATAAAAAAGCTTAAATGATTACGTGTAGCAGGGAGTGTAAGAACAGGCACCCAGGGGTGGCAGGGTGAGTAAACAACAGACGGGAGAGTGGCATAGAAGAAAAGAGAAAGCCAAGTAAAGAGAATCTGACAAACAATATTTCTGAAGAGAAGCAGGTGTGCATGCACTGAGGTGAAAAGGCTTTTTTCCAGTGAAAAATCTGTTTCTGTTCTCTGCAGATGTGTCCTTAGTCATTACATTCCCTTACTAGTTTGAGTGACTCATTTTTCCTTGGGTTAAATACACATCAGAAAATATGTGTGTGTGCAACCTGTCGTTTATCCTTTAATTATTATTCACAAACTTCCTCTTTTTTTGTGGTTTGTTGTGTGAAAGCCAATGAAAAACATTTTAGAAAATCAGCCCCTTTTTAAAAAGAATCTTCCTTGAACCCCCCTAAATAAAAGTCTGAACAAAACAAAACAAGGGCAAATATACTATGTAAAATATACAGAAGATCTTCATGCTAGAGCTACAGATTCGATGTTGCTGTTGTTTTGACATGCGGTACTTTTTTAAAGTGCGCACCTATTTTGATGCAAACGCGCCCCTTTTTTATGTGACCACGCCCTTTTTTTTTACTTGACTGTTCCTTTTTTGATGCAACTGCTCCCTTTTGACGTGACCACGCCTATTAAGACATGGCTGTGCCTTTTTGACACGGTCTTTTTTTTTTTTTTTATTATTGAACCGCACTATTTTTGACGCAACCACACATTTTTTCAGCAAAATTTCACAGAAGGTTTGCTGAACAATTTTCCAATGGTGAAATGGGGAAATTCGCTTATCACTAATGGCCATACACATTCATATTTTAGTCTTCTTCCGACGAGCCTTAGGATATCAGTCGTACGTCTAAATGCAACAATCTAAAACTAACATTCAGACTAAAATTGCAGGATAAAGGTCTAAAAATAACAAAGTGGAGGATTTTCTGAACATGGAATATCGGAACAATAATTTGGACACACACGCGGTCTAAAAATCTTATAAAATTACGTTTTGCGTGACTTTATCAGTGCGTGTATGGCCAGCTTTAGTTACCAGCAAGTACAGGTAAAGGACCATTATTCAGAATGCCCGGGACCAACGGTATTCCTGATAAGGGGTCTTTCTGTAATTTGGATCGCCATACTTTGTCTACTAAAAAATCAATAAACCATTAATTAAACCCAATAGGATTGTTTTGCATCCAATAAGGATTAATTATATCCCAGTTGGGATCAAGTACAAGGTACTGTTTTATTACTACAGAGAAAAAGGAAATCAGTTTTAAAATTCTGAATTATTTGATTAAATGGAGTCTATGGAAGATGGGCTTTCCGTAATTTGGAGCTTTCTGGATAACAGGTTTCCGGATAAGGGATCCCATACCTGTACAAGGTACAGTTTTATCAACACAGGGAAAAAGGAAATGATAGGACTTTACCAATTTTGTAATCTGAGTGGCAGATAGTGATGAGCAAATCTGTCCAGTTTCACTTTGGTGAAAAATTTGCGACAATGTCGAAAAAAGTTTTTAAAGCAGGTGACAATGTTTGGTTGTGCGTCAAATTTTTCCGCAATGAATTTTGTCACCCATTTTGTGAAAAAATCCACCAGTGAAATGAAATTCACCATGAATACATTCTTGCTGAAAAATTTAGCCATCACTAGTGGCAGACAAAATGCAAAGGGACTACTGTTTATTAATGATTGAATAATAACAATAGTCCCAATTTATATACAGTGTAGTAACCTGCGACAACCAATTACATTTTTGCTAGCCTTCCTGGAGGTGTCTGAACAAGGATAATTACTGTTTGTTTGTTATGGGTTACCAGCCAGGTACAAATATTCCAGTTAATGATCCCATTTTAATTTGACTAATAATTGCTCGTACTGGGTGTCGCAAGTCACTTACATTTGTGTCACTTGTTAGTGACCAATGGCGGAGAGCAGGAATCAGTATGGTCTGGGTGCTGTAGCCCTGGTAACTAGTTTTCTTCATATGATTTCCAAGCGTTGTGGGGCACTGATGTTATAAAGATAATGCAGCACAGAACATGTTTTACCTGATTATAAAAGTAGAACTGTACCTGTTTTCAAATGAGGCATTACGTTTTCCACTACTGTTTGCTAGTAGTGATGAGCGAATTTGTCCTGTTTGGCTTTGGCGAAAAATTTGCGAAACTACTGAAAAATTTGCAAAACGGGAAACACGGGTGCCGCACAACTTTTTTGATGCTTGTGACTTTTTTATACAATATTATACAATGCTGCTACATTATAAGCAGTGTTAGCTTCAGGGAATTGGCCACAACTGAGGTTAAGGGCTGACTGGTGTATAACATTTGTAAATAAATGTAAGGCAGAATAAACTCAAAATAATAATGGTAAAGTACGTTCCTAAAGCATGTTACCTAAACCCAACCCCTACCCCTGCAGCTTTTACCTTATGCAGTACCACAAATTGATGCAAACTGAACACTTATTACAGAAAATTTAGCATTAACTATGTTCTACCTGCAGAAAATGTGTGTCAGGTGGGTGGGGCAAGAATGCTGCATTCTCCTCAATTTGATTGATATGCTTGGCACAGTGCAAATGAAACCATGCGCTTACACCCATGTCATTGGCAAGTGTAAAGTACAGGGCACCTTTGTTCCTCATTTACATTAAAAGGCGCAACAGGCACCTTGGCTCGATGGTTTCTGGAGAAGGGGTTCTTTCTATTTTACTCAAAATTGTAGAGAACTTTCTAAATTGTAAACAAATTGTTTTTTATTACCATGTAAGGAACTGAGCCAGAGAACATCCACACTTATAATTACTAATACAATATAAAGGGGTCAATGCAATCCATTCACTTTTATGGTACACATTATTTGGCTTTCAGTATTTTCTATTGCAATATCAGCTCTAAAAGAAAAAGTTACAGTAAATGCTTGTGCCCAGTGGTTACAACCATAAAGCATTAATTTAAAATAGAATAGGGGCCACTAGGAGTTGTAGTTTACACATTACAGAGACTGAGAGTGTTAACCTTTGAAATATCAGTACCTTTTGCATTTGTGTGGGTTGCATTATGAGCAAAATGCATTGCAGCTTTGAAGCTGCTCTATAGGTACTGGGAGGGGGGCTGAGTAGATTTTGGACATGTTTTCAGTTATGAAGCTGCTACAGTTTTGGTTCCAATTTACATAATGCCCAAACCTCTAATTAACAGAACATCCTATAATTTGCAGTTGTGCTTTGTAGAAAGGTGGAGCTGAGCCTCTACGACATGTAAGACGATCCACAAACATGATTTTACCTCTCTGTCTGGGATGGGCTTGAAGTCAGAAAGTAAGAAATCTTCCAGTTTACGCCTACTTCCCTGCTTCTGGCAATCTGACTAATAGTAATCTGAGCTAACAAGAAAGACTAGAAAAGAGACGAGTGAGAGCAGAGACACAGGCATGTACTGGATCTGCACAGAAGGAAAGCTTTGCTCCTATAATTAAATATACAGTTCTTTGCTTTCCTTCACAAAAGCTTGCACATGCTTAAACCCATCAAGAGAAATTCAGGATAACTGACACGTCTGCTCTGCATTTTAATTAAGAAAAGAGAACATAAAATTGGATGAACTACTATATCCTGGCTGCAAACAGAACAGATAAATCTTCAGTGTCTTCCCCATTAAAACGGCAGGGATCTGCCTGAATAGGATTGAGTGTGCAGCCATGTGAACTGTGCGACCAGCATGCTCATCCCTATTAAGGGGGTTTTCCTTTCAAGAAGACGAACACCAATCAGTTAGAGTAGAACGGTCACTGCACCTTTGTGAGTAACATTATTGCTCCGTTGGATTTTGTTGCTGTGTTTTCTCTCCAGGTAAGAATTTATCCTGGCTACCGCACAATGTATACTATAAGTGAAAACAAAGCTTTATTCATGTACTGCACTTAGTGACCTTCAGAACAAATTGGATCTGTGTAGCATTGGCAGAGATTTTCTTTTCCAGTATAATGTGTTTTCCTAATATTCTCTGTTAATCTGTACTATATACAACACATGTCTTACCTTCTATGTAACCGTTAGGAGTAGGGTGAAAGCTGTTCTATAATAGTATACATTGTCTTTGCATATTTACAGGATGATCTTGTCAGTACTTGGTGTTATTAGTCAAATGATAACAAGCAATCTATGTAGGATGACATCTCAAAATCTACCTGCATGGAGGGTATTGGTAACCATAGGAAAATAGAAAAAGGGGCATAAGTAAAACTGTAACTTTAGAAAGTTATATTCACATTGCAAGAGAACATACAAATATTTGAAATAAATCTAAAATACTGCTATGGTAAAAGGGATTGTGAGTCTTTTATGCATTTAGTTTGCAAAGCTTTGCATCCTTACATAAAGCATTTGTATAAATCACATAAATACAGTATACAGTATAATATAGTATGGTCATTTTTGTTCCATTCCAAACAATTTGGAAATACAAAACTCTCTAGCATGGAAATAACACTAAATGATACTTTTATTGCATGTAAAATAGGCTGACATGTATGGGAGCTTGTACTTCATCCAATGGGATACTGGCCAAGAGGGCAGGCTGGTAAAATTTCCTCTGGCGGGATTTTTATAAAGGCCACCATGTAAGATCAAACATTTGTCAGAGAAAGAGATGCTGGGCGGTGGGCTGTTGCTGCTAACCTTGGCAAGCAAGTTGACATTCACTGTTAATTTAAGCCATGGCTTCCAAACCTTTACAGTTCATTTGACAACTATTAAGTTCATTTCCTTGCTTGTTAGACTTTTTAAAACATTGTAAGGGAGCTGAAGTCCAACAACAGCAAGTTGGCTTTCTTTACTGCCTCACTGCAAATTTAGGAAATTGCAGTAATAGAATCTCTCTGTTATAAAGGATGTTTAGGACTTGGTACTCACAGCATTTAAATTGCTACTCAGATAAAAATGCCACTTACTGTTACACCTGTGAGACACATCTGGGTGACAATCTCCCGATAAGGGCTACTTACCAGGCTTTCCACTGGTCTTAATGGGAAATGGCATGCAGAAATTTGATCAATGACAATTAAAAACTGTAACCACAATGCTACATGTGCCATAGATCTTAAGCAATGTCACACAAGGCTATTCCAGCCTTTCAGTCCAGTGTGCAAAGGAGTAAAGATTTGTGAATGTTTCTGTTATAGTATTGTGTTAGATTTGTAATGTGTTGATATGTTATTACTTCTATTAATTGGTTATTTTGATGTTACATAATTAATTTGGGCTGAAAAAAGACAAAAGTACATTAGCTCTAACCCTTCCAAAAGAACCCCAGGGCATATATATATACACACACACATATAAAGACCTATCTACACACTCACATATATAAATTATATATACCAGTACCTGTACTAACTGTATATTTAAAGATTACAATAGCCTTGGATATAAGGCTTGTTCAAGAAGTCATCTAAGCCACTCTTAAATTAATACAATCAGTCATCACAACAACACCTGTCATTCTACAACCTCACAGCACTAACCATAAAGAACTACCATTGCTGCTTCCAATAAAATTTCAGTTCCTTGATTTCTAAGCAGTCTAGTTGCATGTCGCTGTATACTATCCAGCTCATTAATATCCTTCTTAAAGACTGGAGGTCCAAAACTGCACTGCATAATCAAGGTGAGGCCTTACCAGGGATCTATAAAGAGGCATAATTATGTTTTCATCCCTTGAGTTAAAGTCCTTTTATGCAAGACAGCACTTTATCTGATTAACTCACCCAAAAAGGTCCCCAATACACTACCACTTTTTTAGCTGGTTGCTCGGTTGTGTAAACAGAATCAAAGTTTACAATCACTGCTTTATTTCTGCTCTCATCAACGAATTGACCTACATTTGATACTAAGGGTCTAGTTGTAAAAAGGACACCTGCCATTAACTTCTACATAATCTCGATAGCTCTTAGATGGCATATTTTTATCTTTTGGATTTGTAATTTTGTCTCAGCTTTCAAAATTGGCTAGATCTTGATTGGGTAGGTTTGATTTTCCATTGGATTTTCCATCGGCTCATTGATGTGGTCCTCGGTCCGACTGTGCCTATGCCCGTAATTTTAATTGAATTGTTTGGTCCTAGGGCCAAGTAACCAAATTAGCCCAATATCACCCACCTTAGATCACAGTGTGTATGGCCATCTCTATATAAGGTGGTTTGTAGCATTCACCAGTAATAATTTTCTTGAAATCTTTTCTTGAAATACCCGAAGGACTTCCACACACCCACACCCCATTGCCGTCCTTGATAATTGCTTTATTGCACAGCTTTAGTTCTGTCTTTACATAAAGTTCTAATTTTTGAACTCCTCTGTCCCTCCTTAAAGGGATTTAACCAACCAAAATCACAGCCCAGGCAAATGTCTCAGTAGTACCAATTATATCATCCATTTCTGTAAAGGCAATCCAGCTCTCCCATTTTATTTGACACGCAAAGAGTGCAGGTAACTACTCTTTGGTCTGATGTGTACATTCATTGGAGTAACTGTTAGATGGTTCACTTGGGATAATGGGATCATTTTGACAGGTATACTACAGTATGTGACCCCCTTAGTCCTCCCCTGTGATCCTAATCCCTCACCCCTATCTACATAAGCTTCTCCATAACTCATGGCCTTGTCTAGTTTTAACTCATCCCCTTGCCTAGTTTAAACACTCCTTCAGTCATTCTCTCCTCGAGCTTAGTGGACCTCCTTGGACACCATTCTATTTAGGTGCAATCAATCAAGGCTATATAGGTTGTACCTCAAGGAAAAATCTGGTTGTTCTCCAAAAACCCAAACTCTTTTTTCCTACACCAGATTTACTAAAACTGATTAATGCATGATTTTTATTTTTTTTTATTTTCAAATGCAGCTAAACTTGTTTTCTCAAATGTCTGATATCTACTAAAAAAAAAGTTGCAAGTCACTGTGACAAAATGTTGCAAAAAACTAGACTTTTTGGAATCGCCAGACTTTGTTGAATTGTCACAGCGACAATTTGAAAAAGTCAAGTTTTCAGACAGAACCCAGCGAAATCTCTAAAGTTTTGAGACAAAAGAAAGAACTTTAAGGAAAGGGAAGGGACCTTTGCCATTGACTTCTACATAAACTCTGAAGATTTAAGGTGCCAAATTGTCGAATTCGGATTCCAAGCCATTTAGACGCATAGTAAATTTCGAACAAGTTGCAGAGTTTTTTTCTTTGCTACTTTTTGCTGTAAAAATTTGATTCGAGTTAAAATAAAAATATCAATGGTTAGTAAATGGGCCCCCAAGACTTTAGTCACACATTTAGCTCCCACCATCTTTCTAAATTCTACCTGGCACAGGTAAAATTAAATAAAATTATATAAAATTATAAAATAAACATTGGAAAACCTTTCCTTAATCTTAGTTCATAGATTCCTGAATTCATTTAAAATCCTCCATATATATTGGAACAAAAAGATGAGGGACCAGCACCAATCAGGCAGTGTCTAGGTGAGAACCTTATTGTTAGGAAAAAGGGTGACCCAAAGAGGGACACGTTGCTGAGTGAGAACCCAAAAAGGTCTGACTGTAAAAGTTAGATTTCTTACTTAATCATTATTCAATAAATTAAAATCTTACTTTGGAAGAAAGGAGTCATTCCATTTCTTACCTGTAATATATGTTCCCTTAAACAAGCCACCAAATGGCCTGAACAGCCCCAGGCTTGCAGACATCCAGGCAATTGACATTTGCTGACTGACAAGTTATTTCAATATAAATGTGAGGAGTGTTTCAAGTGCTTTTGTGTTTTTTTGTGGCTAGCTATAAAAATGGCTCTTAAATTGTGTCAATATGTCACACTTCTATTGATTATAACGGAAAGCATTTTGCAAAATTCTGATTTTTGTGACACACTGGGAGTTTTGTCCTTTGTCCTCCATTGCCATTTGGCAGAAAACACCCCTGTCTGCTTGTTATCACTCCTAATACTGCTGAATGTAAAGTGCCCTGGGTGTGGCGTGCGGAATAGTGACATTAGCACCAAAGCACTTGCATGAGTGTTTTGCACCAAAAGTCTGCTTGTCACTGCTCCATGTGCGTTACATTTCATAGTAAGCTGAACAGGGGGGTCTGGTTTGCCACTGATTTCTGCTGAATGGAAGCAATTGACAAATGCCCCTTGTTCCATTGGCCTAACCAAATGTTCCTTACCAACAAAGATTGAAATTCATTTATCATGTTTTACTTTGAGTGTTTCCTCAGAATTAAATAAAATATGAAGCTTATGAATACCTGCCAACTAAACTAATTAAAAGCATTCTTCCACAAGAGGCAGTAGAAATTTTCCATAATTGTAATAACATATACTACTTCCTTGTTATCATATTTAAAATGCAAATTCTGGTTAGTCAAGCCACAGAGCGTAAAATTACATGTTTCCATTGTTTTGCATTCTAGTATCATGTTATACATAACAATATGGACTGCAGTCTTTCTTATTTTTAAAGTATAACATGCAATGCCTCACCAAAGCTCTAACAGGATTAAAGTAAGATGCAGTGAAATGTTTTATGTCATGTAAGGTAAAATACAATAAAATTTTGAAGCATATAACAAAATATTAATCTGTTAGAAATAGTTGTTTTCCATTTGCAGGTTTCTAACACGTTTTTCCTGTATCAAATAAATAATCCTGTTTATTACAATGTGACTCCTGCCAATTGTAGCTATAGTGTTATATACAGATAAACTTTATTATTCTTCTAAAGTACAGCTTAAATGTTGTAGCTAGCTGCAGTTGCAATGTAAAGTGTAGGCCCTGCAGCTGCTGCACATAATACATCCTTTTAAATGCACAGTAGCTACACGTATCTACATGCAACAAAGTCTGTAGTTAACAATTAAAGAAACATATTATTATTATTATTATTTATATAGTGCCATCAATTTATGCAGCACTTTACAGAATAGAGGGGATTAAAAGATATAACAGTTAACATGTACATATAAACAATTCACAAAAATGGTTTGCAGTTACATTGGATGAGGATCGGAGACACTAGGAGGAGGGCCCTGCTCGCAAGAGCTTACATTCTAAAAGGGAGGGCATATGCAATTTGCTAGGCTTTAACTGCGATATAAATATATTTACTAATGGGTGATGGGGTAAGGTCACATGGGACATTTTGTTTCCAGGTGTGGCACTTATGTGGGCCATCACTTCAATAATTATTGATTAAAGCCATCCCAGTAGACTCACAGCAATTAGCTACTCACTAATTAGAATGAGTTGTAACTCATTTAGTGTGATAGTAATTCAGAAGACTAAATGGTGCAGGGCATTTTGTACTGAACAAAGCCTCTTTTCTTTTATTTTAACTTCATCATTTGTTTATTAATAAAGAGTACCAAAAGAAAAGAAGTGTTGGGGTGCATTTAGATTTACCAATGTAAGCACAAATTTGTGTGAAGTGAAAGCATATACATTACCTTTAGCTGATCCTTGATAGCTGAACTTACATTGACTCTTGTTTTATCCTTATATACAGTACCTAGGTTGTAATCCACAAATTATGGAGTGATGACCAGGGGGCTTGTTTTAGTATGGTTGTATGTACTGTACAAATTATTTTAGGTGGTTCAGGACACTAAATGAATGATGGTTCCATATGGTCACTTAATAAAACATTTCTTTTTTTGAGAGTTTAAACTACTGCTGCTATTTGATGACTTTGGATGTTTATTGTGCCATATTTCCAGGTGCATTTTAAAAATGTTGTTATGGAGGACACTACATGGCCAAAGTCAGTTCTGGACGTTAACTACAGTATACATTCCCTAAATAGGTTCAGTTTGGGACAGTTTATCCATGTATGTGTGTAAGTAACTATTGTTATTGCAACGCCAACATTTATCTGAATAGGTTTAAATCATCTTTTTCATTTGACTGGTATTAAATACCAGCATGAGGAAAGTTTTTATTTCCTTTCCAGTGTTCTAGCATATATATTACATCTGTGCACAGTCATGCAGATCTATGTCTATTGTTAAGTGTTATATTGAGCTCTTTCTCCTATTATAAAAGCAAATTGTAGTTTGTATTCAGAGGAAGAGGTTAGTCTGAATAGCAAAGGAATAAAGTTACATCAATGGGAATATTTTTGTCAATTGTGGATTCAAACCAGGTGAGTGGGCTTGATTGCGTGCAGAGGACCTCTTGTCTTGGTATGAATTTTGTGGTCACAGCCTCATTACACTGCAACCTACTAGTGGTGAGCCCAGATTTACCTTTTTTGCTATAGCAAAATGTCTAGCACTGTTTTTTTTTATATCCATAACATTCATTGTATAAATGTCCTATCTATTTCAAAACACTCTCTAAAGCAATCTGTGCACTGGACCATTCTTTTGTGGGCAGTGGACACTGATTGGAACTTCTATATGCTTCTATATTCACTACTATATGCATCTAAAAATAGTCAGAGATTGATTGATTGATTGATTGATTGAGTGATCCCCACTTGTCCCAATAGAAGGTTTCTTGGGATACAGTTGCTTGCAAGAAAGGGAAATATCACATTACAATTATATATTACAAAAATGCAGACTTTAGACAGTGACATTCAAAGATAATTTGCAACTGGCCTTTAATATTGGTAAGTTCAGTGGCTGGTTAACAGCTAGAATTGAATAAGATCTAGACAGATAGCTAAGCATTAAATTATCATCATCATCATCATCATAACAAAATCTAGTATCACTTTCTGATTCATTAAACCACAAAACATAGCAACCCAATGGCATTTTAAATAACACTTTGTAGAAAAGGACATGATTAAATTTTAAAGCAAATGTATTATGCTATTTAAAAATACAGAATTGTATACATTGTCTATATGATATATACTAAAAGAAATGTAACATCTCCTTTAAGAATAACAGCACTTTTTAAGTAGCTGACGATTGCTGTTCGAGTACTGCTGTTTTTCTTGGAGTTGGTCTCTGACTTTAAGGGGTGGTTGTACTTAAGGGGCAAACTGGTTGAGTTCATATCAAGTGTAAAAGACAGGTCACATTTAATGACACTGACAGCACAATAGTATAACACACTTACTTACTAATTAACATACCTTGCTGAATTCATCATGTACCTTTGACCTTCTCTCTCTCTCTCTCCTTCTCTAATTCTTTGTGTGTGTTCCTCTCTGTCCCCTTCTTCTTGTTAAAACCTGATCCACTGTTCGTTGGCAGGCAGAAAACTATCATCTGCTGTAGACTAAACAGCTTAATGATAAATGATCTTCATTATGGGCCTGGATTAGCATTCTAAATGCCACAAAGAAACCTAATCATGACATTCATTACCATAATGGATATACAGATATGCGCAATTTATTATTTATGTACCTGTTTGAGAAATAAAATATTTTTCTTAAAACAATGAGCGTATTTAAATACCAGCCAAGAGCTTTGTAGAGAATAAAATGTTATTATTCAAGGTTGTTGTTAAGAAAAAGAGCAAAGTTGAAAACTGAGCTAAGCACTAATCTCTAGTACTTTTGCAAAAGACGTATCGCTAACAAACTATCACAAAAGTTATATAACTACTTATTACCTCTGGACAGAATCTAACATTTTGGAATTTTAGTATTTTAATAATTAGTTCCTGAGTGGGCAGGTACTCACCACATGTTATTCATGTTGAAGCCAACTGGCTATACTTGCCTTCATGCATTTCTTACAGGCAGACACTGTATGTTATGGACTTTAATCTTTCTATGCAACACCCAGGTAAATTATAACTCACCTGAGTGGCATGGTCAGTGCATCACATCCTATGCTAAAAGACCCATACCAACTGTGTTAGAGCAGTAAATGCACTAAAATCTAGTGTAAGCAACATTTTCAAAAATGATACTATTTCTTAAGCATAACACTGAGAGCAAGAATAAGGTAAAAATAACCTTAGGCCATTGAGCATTGTTTCAATAATCATTTATAATTAAATTTATAATAACACAGGGTCTTGACATCTCATGCTGTCCTAAACCCCATGAAATACTCTTAATTCCAGACTATGCTTGATCTTCTGCTTTTAATAAGCACCTTTGGCCTTGAATATGGCCATTAGCTACTCAGATGCTGCCAGGGTATTAACATAGAAGAATCCAGAAACTCCCATAGATGTGAACAAATAAACATAACAGGCAGGGCTAAAGAGGAGTTGCATAGTTGAACAGTCCAGGTGTGTATTAAAACAGGTTTAAGAGGTCTGAAAGTTGTAAGACAGAGGCAAAGCGTAGGTCCCTAGCAAAAGTCAAGACACGCAAAGTACTAGTAAAGTCAGAAAGCAGATACGGGTAAAATCTAGGAGTCGGCACGAAGAGAAGGACTTGTATCAGGCAACGGGACAGGACCAAACAGCTCCACAAGGATAGGATACCCAGAACAAGAAAGCCTGACTAACAACAGGTAATGGAGGAATTAAGAATTGTGGTGTTTTTATAGTGAAGGAGAATTGGAGTTGTCTGCAAATGTTAAGCATCTGGTACAAAATGCTGACAGATAATACATAATACTATTTAACGTGTTCCTTCAACCTGTGAACCTCAGTAGTAAAGTTATCTGTGCTTAATGCAGTATGTATATTTATAAAGTTGTGATTCATTATTTTTTTATGAAATATTTTGCAAACTATTTGCAGATACAATAGACAGGTCTTCTATCTATAAAGGAAATATTTGTTTACCACAAATCTAACCCTAAATGACTTCCTAGCTGGGCTTTCAAAGGAACTAGTAAAGCAAATAAATATTGCTTCCATATTTTACACTGATTGAGCTACAGTCCCCCACCCCCAACAAGACTACAGGCCCTAGGGGACCCAGCCCCAAAATTTGATCTCTGATCACATAAAAAAATTCCCTGAAATCTTAGTTATATCATCTTTCTATACTGGTATTTTCACATATGAAACCATTCAAATAAATTGTCACACTGTACCATTGCTAGAATATATAGTTGTATGCAGGAAATGTGGTTGCATCTTTTTTGCAATTTGGCAATGTAGGAGAATATTTTTGTCGTTTTCTAAATGAAGTATAGTGATAATGTTCCAGAACTGATCTTTGTATAACCTTACACTGGTTGAAGAGAATGCATTGCTCTGACACTGAAAGAGTGAACTGTGCTAGAGATGTGCAGTGATGTGAATGTGAATGTGAATTAGAATTGCTTGGGGAAACAAAGCTCCACCTGGATTTGTCTTGGCTCGTTGAGCTACATCTCTTGCTCACTTGGTCATATCTCAGATGTATGACATACTCAGAATATTTTTAAAATAAAACATGCACAGTTGCAAAAATGTTATTATTTTTGTTGATTTTATAGAACTTCAAGTAGTATAAACTCATGTGTTGAAAAAAAACCCTTTTTCCTCATTAGTAGGAATTGAACTTCTATCTATACCATTGCTAAGCAATTATACACAAAAAAATAAATATATTATCCAAAGGAGGAGGAGAGCACCATAAAGCAGAATTCTGCTAAAATGCTATTTATTTCAGACCAAAATACACAACATGTTTCGGGCAATGTGACGCCCTTTATAAATATATTATTAGTACACATCCAACAAGGCTTAACAATAACTAAGGTTTACAGGTGAGGTTAATGGGTCATATGGAAAATGTGTGCTTTTTTTTTTATAAATATATACATGCTGGCCACCTCAAGACCCTTCCACCCCAGTTGCAGACACCTTACCACCCCTTTTGCGAATCCACTGATTCACCACAAAAGCAAAAAAACAATCCCCTCCCCTCCAATTCCAGACGGCAGAACCCACAGGGTTTCCTCACCCTGTAATACTAAAAAGTGTAAAGGCCATTTTTAACAGTCTACTGATCTGCACCCATTTTCAAAAACCACTGCTAATGGCATCTTGGCTTTTTTGGGGGGAGTGTGGCTTTTTTAATGCAATATATGCGAAGTGCTCTACTTTTCTTATTGGGGTTGTTCCCAGCTGCTCATTTTGCAGAACAAATGGCTCATTTCTTTATGTCCCTCGTAACATATAGCAGGGGTCCCCAAACTTTCTTGAGCCACAGTCAAATGTAAAAAGACTTGGAGAGCAACACAAACATCATAAAAGTTCACGGAGGTGCCAAATAAGGGCTAAGATTGGCTATTAGGTAGCCTCTATGCACACTTTCAGCTTACAGGGGGCTTTATTTGGTAGTAAATCTTGTTTTCATTCAACCAAAACTTGCCACCAAGTCAGAAATTCAAAAATAACTACCTGGTTTGGGGGCACTGGGAGCAACATCCAAGGGGTTGGTGAGCAACATGTTGCTCAAAAGCCCCTAGTTGGGGATCACTGGGCCATCATGGGGCAAATAAAGCTAAAATTGCAGTTTAATCTGAATTTGGAGTGTTCCTCACTGCTTGCATGTCTACTTTATCCTAAGGCAGTGATGAGATAAATGCAAATGTAAGCAACATTAGTTTCCACTATGATATGTATAAATAAAGAAATTCTGAGAGAGCAATGCACTTTTTACACAATCTGGAGGGCTGGGGGGCAAGGTAGTAAATAAACAATACATGGTAGGATATTTGAAGGACACACAATGAAAGCAGAATAGTTTTATAGAGTTTTGGACAGCTTGGTATAAGGAAAGGGTGGTATCACTAAATAAATATGTGCCTATTCCAGATGATGAAGGGGAAGATAAGCCCTATGATATATATCAGTGCAAAATCAATGGAAATATGCATAATATATTTGAGTAGAAGTTACCTGATCTGTATAACATGGGTTATAGAAAACTGGTGACAGCTGTCATTTAAGAGGGGTCCAGATACTGAGTACTTATGTTTCCGCCTATTTATTTATCAGGTAATGATCCAGAAAATTTTTTAGAAAAATGTTTATAGAATTGTGAGTAAAATTCAAGTGGTTGCGTGTTGTGTTCATAGGAACGGTATAAGATACTGGAATATCTAAACTTCAGCATTGCAGGAACAAATATGTTGACAGAACAGAAAAATATCTAAAAGGAAAGGTCAAGAAACATGCAAGGGATGTTATTAACAAAAAAAATGGTCAGCTATTTTTACCCAATAATTCACATACTAGCCTTTTAGTAGGACAGGGCATTGAAAGGGCAGGTAGTTGTACACTAAAAGGTTGATTCACTAAAGTGCGATAAAACAAGCACTATTTATAGCGTTAAAAATTTTATCGCGTCTAATTTTTTGCGTCTTAACGCACGATTCACTAAAAGTATATTTGCATTAATTTAGACGCAGTTCTGTTTGCTTTAATTAAGTCACGAAGACTATTTCCGTGCGGTATTCGACGCAACGCGTGCTAATTAACGCAGCGCTCTACTTGTCGCGCGCACGCCATATTAGCCATACACACCATTACGTTCGTAAAACGTAATTTTTTTGAAAATGACCATTTCCCTGCAAACTGGAGGCTGCATCACTCTAGGGCCAACACAGACTTGAATAAATCCCACTGCAAAGTCCATATTGTGTTGCCAAAGGCTCATGAACTGTACTTTTCTATAATTACTTCCTGCCCCAAGTAGATGTTAATTTTGCACAGACGAATGCTATATTTAGCACGTCTAAGTGTTTGTGAATCATGCGTTAGTATTATTTCTGCGCAAGAATTAATGCAATGTGGTAAAATTAACGCATTTGGTTGCGCGCTATTTAACACATGCAATATGCGACTTAACACATGCGATAATACTTTAGTGAATCGCACGTTTTTCGCATCAATTTTAACACAAAAAAAGCATACGATATGCGTTATCGCAGTTTAGTGAATCGACCCTTATGTGACTTAAGTAAAAAGCACTTGTGTGGGAAATTCTTCATAGCAGCATTAAGAAGATATTGGCAAAATTCAGTCTGCAACTGACCATCACCTGTAGATGAAAAAACATGCGAATAAACCATCAATCAATGACTACCACCCTTCAAGGCAATTGCTGCAGCGTAGATAGCATTACTTTAAACATGTCACACTACCGAAAGGGGCAGTATTGTCCCTTGTTCAACATAAATTCAGTGAATAGGGCTTGGGCTGAACATACTTTTTTCCTATTGTTTTAGTCACAAAATATCATTTTTTGTTTTTCCATTTTTGGTTCTAACGGGGCAGTAAAAAGGATCAGGCAAGGCAAAGTCAAAGTCAGGCAGAAGGTCAAAAGGCAGACAACAAAGATTCAGTCATCAGGAGGCAGGCAAATAGTCAAAACCAGTCAGAGCAATCAGAACTAAGGCTTTAGCAAGGTCAGGGAACTATTGAACCGGCTTGGGCACTAAAACAAAGAAACGTGACACTAAGCGGTACCAGCGTCACTGCACACCATAACGCGAACAGGGGACCAGGCTCTCAGGTGCTCCTTACAGTTGCTTACTGGAAATCTAATTATCTAAACAATAGGTAAAACATGTGTTGAGCTATAATACTTAGTGACAGTAAAGGTGGCCATACACGAGCAGATCCGCTCGCTTGGCGATGTCGCCAAGCGAGCGGATCTTCCCCCGATATCCCCACCTACGGGTGGGCGATATCGGGTACCATTTAGGTAAAAAAAATAATAATCCGATCGTTTGGCCCTGGGGCCAGACGATCGGATTATGTGGGCGGCAATGGGGCAGTCGGATCGGGGACCGCATCAACGAGCCGATGCGGTCCCCGATCCGACCAGATTTTCTAACCTGGCCGATCGAGATCTGGCCAATTTCAGGCCAGATATCGGTCGGCCAGGCCGATCTGCTCTCCCCATACACGGGCCGATTAGCTGCCGAATCGGTCCAAGGGACCGATATCGGCAGCTATAGTCGGCCCGTGTATGGCCACCTTTAGGGGGCATATGGACCCTTTAATACTAGATGAACAAGGATTGTGGAACCCAAAATAAAAGGATGTGCCCCAATATTTTCTCATTTGAGATATGGAAAATATCCTCTACTCTGCTTGAAGGGTCCAAGAATATATTGTATATTGCTAAGAAAAGAAAATGTCACAACAGGAGCTGAGAAAGGTTTACAGTGAAAATGTTACCTTCCCATACATTTTGCAATTGCCTTAGAGCTACCCATCAGTATTGTACTATTATGAAAGAAAGAAGACAACAATTAACCCTCAATTGATATGCTGCATTGATATTACCCTTAACTACAGGTTAGATGAATTGCAGAAGGTCTAAGTCTGCATTCTTATTCAATGCATAAAGTTACCATTAGCAGTATGCCAAATCTGTAGAAATGGGTTTTTTTTTGGCACAAGCACTTACCAAATTTGTGCTGAAGAACATACCAGCAAATGTTTTGAGTGCCAATCACCTGTGCCAACTGACCTGGCACCTTTCAGGTGAATGAGATTAATTATAAGGTAAGTAGCAGCTAAAAGTAGTAGTGATAAATGTGTTGGAAGTGCCTTTTTATTTTTGACTAATTTTTTCTCTGCATTATTGAGAAACTGTGCTAGAATGAATCCATACTGATAGCAAATCATTTTTTTTATGTTTAATTATTATATTGTTAGCCATAAGGCCCTGTGTTCAAACTATATTACTTTACTTGCTTTATTTGACGTCAGGCTCTTTTTTTATGTATGCTTTATTCTGGCTTTATTACCCTTTGGTGTTGATAGGGTCAATGTGGTAAGCAAACAGGCAGAACTTTATAACAAAATCACACATATTTCTAAAAATATAAGCATATTATACTTAACAACCTAGATGACGCACCTCGTGCTGATCGTTGTGTTTATTGTTTCCATGTCTGCCAAAAGACAAAACCTCAAACCAGGGCTGGACTCTCTTTGTCTCTCACCTAGCAATTCCAATAGTTGTTTAATATCTTGTAATTAATTAATTACCTCATTTGTTTTAAGTGTTACTAATATGGCAAGGAGACAAAGCACTTGTATGCAAACACAAAGGGGGGCAGAAAAGAACTCCAATAACCTCCTCCCTTTGACATGTATCAGTACAATAACTTTCAGCTGCATAGAAAAAAAAAAGTTCCCAATTATGGAATGTGTGGGTAAGGATGTGGTGATATTTACCATGTGAGCAGTAAATACCTTAAGAGTAGAAACTATGCATTGTATTTGTTTTCTTCAAGCCTAGTTTTAGAACTTGCTTTTCACTGACAGAAAATCTGTAAAATGCTTATCTAGTTAGCCACAGGGTGTTTGTTGGAACCAGTCTGTAAATATATAGAACAGTAAAAAATACCTTCAAATTCCAGCCTGAAACCACAAGGTATACAGGATTGCAAATTACGCATACTATTTTGTAATCCAAAGTGTTTAAAGGAAATCAAATATACTGTTCCGGCTGACGTTGATTCCAGTTTGGGCCACCGCTAAAATGCATGTATGCAAAGGCTAGAGTTACTGGGGCGGTTTAATCGGCTTCTGATTAAATGAACTTAATTGAATTAAATTCAAATTAAATTTTGTGGCATTCTGTTACTTCTGTACTGGTATGCTGTGTTTTAGCACCAGAACTAACCAGGTACAGACGAATAACACATGCTATCATGTTTGATTGTTGTTGCTTATAGCCCTCACAAGATGTATTTACATATAGTTCAATTTTCTCAAATTGTGCCTTGTGAAGAGAAAGTCCATTTCATTAACTCTCCATTATTCATCCTCACAACTTCTCAATAATGATGGGCGAAATGTTTCGCCAGGCATGGATTCGCTGCGAATTTCCGCGTTTCGCCATTGGCGGATTGTTTCGCGAAACGGATGAAAAAATTCGCCGCGGAAAAATTCGCCGCACGTCCAAAAATCGTCGCCGGCGTCAAAAAAGAATTGTCGCGGGCGTCAAAAGAATAGCCGCGCGACGAAATAATAGGCGCGGGCGACGAAACAATAGCCGCGGGCGACGAAACAATAGGCGCGCAACGAAATAATAGCCGCATGCGACGAAACAAAAGCCGCGCGACAAAATAATAGCCGCGGGCGACAAAACAATAGCCGCGCGACAAAATAATAGCTGCGGGCGACAAAATAATAGCCGCGGGTGACAAATTTTTTTTGTCGCACGACATTTTTGCCGTTTCGCGAATTTTTCGCCGTTTCGCGGATCTTTTTAAAGATTCGCGAATTTTTCGGCGAAGCGAAACGGAACAGATTCGCTCATCACTACTTCTCAACACAGGATTTATTTCAAAATATACAAGATTATTTAAATTGGCACATTGCATATTTTGAGTTGGGTGCTCACTGTAAGGGGGGGCTACCCGGAAGTCCCCATATTACAAAATTAAAAAAATGAGGGACCGGGGCTCCTTAATAGATTTTGTCTGCAGCTAATAATAGACCCAGTGCCAACAGATAGGAAATGCATGGCTCAGGAGATACTAACCCTAATAATGCACCCTTGCTAGGTGGTTGTTGCTCCCTGGATCCTTACCCATGAATGAATAAAGGCTTTTTAAGAAAATTAATTGTGCTGCCTATCAGTAATGTTTCTGAGTGAACTGGTGGATATGGTCACTGTGTGATAACACTAAGGGGGGGTCATTTACTAACTGACAGATTTTTTTTTTCCCTGATCCTGATTTTTAGTGCTCAAAGTCATGGGAAAAAAGTTGCAACGTTTTTTGAGATTTACTTTGCGTCCAAACGACTAAAAATCCAAATCTGACAATTCTGCCAAGATCATGTAGAACTCCGTGGCAGGTCTCCCTTCTTTTGCCTCAAAACTTTACAGGTTTCGGATTTTTGATGCTGTTTTTTTGTGCAACATTTCAAAAAATTCAATTTTTAGAGCATCAATTCAAAAAAGTCGCAATTTTTGTGACTTTTTACCTTGTAGACTTTTCAGTTCAGATTTCAGTTCATGCTCTCGTTTTCCTATACCCTCCCACTGTGTTTTTGAAAGGTACTGTTCAGTTTGCTTTTTAAACATAAAATATTGAAGAACAGTAAGTGAAAAGAAAGAAAGATAAAAGAGAAGGAAGTCCCATGGGCCAGGGTAGACAAGGAGGACCATGTACATATTATACAGCATACATTTAGAAAGGGAATGAGGGAATTATGCCTGAGTTACCAGCATAGAATGAGCTAACATCCTCTAGCTCAGCGGGTCTCGACCTGTGGGTCGGGACCCTTTTGGGAGTCTGAATGACCCATTTTTATAGCGGTCGCCTTAGGCCATCGGAAAACACATATTTCCGACGGTCTTAGGAATAATTTTATGGTTGGTGGTCACCACAACATGAGGAACTGTATTAAAGGGTCATGGCATTAGGAAGGTTGAGAACAACTGTTCTAGCTATATATGTTATCTTCTGACTAGTCAATTAGTTATTGATCAGTTAATTTTTAATGATTAATTAAGGAGTAGTGGTGTATTTCCTGTGTAATATCATTGCATTCTTGGTAGAGTAAAACCGCTGCAGGTAACAGAGTCTGGTATAAAATGAGATTAACTGCTGTGCAGAAAGTAGGAGAACGAATGTGAGGGAAGACTAGCGCCATTTTAAAGAACTTTTACCCAACTTTTGGACAGTCCCAAAACACTTGAAAAAAGGAACCAACGCAAGAGTTACACATGGGGCACAAATCCAATACAGTAGAGTATACTGTAGATTTGCTAACCTATATGGGGTGACACAAACCTTGTTTAGAAATGTAACTTGTAACTCTATCTACAAACAATGTACCCCTTTTTACTTCTTACTGTCTGTACCTATTCATTGATCATGAGTGCCTCTTCCCCATGGCCTAAATAATTTAAAGGTAATTTTATCACTTTGTATGTTTCTTGTTGTGACACAAAACTTGTCTTTGCCTGAGGCTGTTTACTATGGTAACCATGTTCCAGTTCATGTGTCAGAATGTGTAAGTACTAAAATTCACTGCGTCAGTGCACCATAAGTACTGAATTAGGTTGTAATGTAGTGAAGGTTCACGTTAGCTGTGCAAATATTATCCTTCCCTACATTTTTAGAAAAGGAATGCAGCCTTATCCACTGGGTTTATATCCTACAAGGTTAGGGAAAAGGAACAGTGTTCATTGAGTCTGATATGCAGGGGCTTAACATGCAATTATTTTAAGACCAAGCAAGCATTTTGTAGTGCAAAATTGGGTGGCAACTAGCAAACACTGAGAATGTATCTATGCTTACATTCTGGATAAGGAATCTTTACAATTATTTGGCTCTCCATACCTTAAGTCTGCTAAAAACATGTACTAAATAGGATTGTTTTGTCACCAAAATGGATTCATGTCACAATTAGGTACAAGGTACTGCTTTATTAATAAAGAGAAAAAGGAAATCATTTTTAACGATTACAAGTATTTGCTTAAAATGGACCACCTGGTTATTCAGAGTATTCTGAATAACAGACACTGGTAAATATATGTGCTAGGTGTGCTGATGCACACACAAACATTGAGGTACCCATGTACAGACAGATGCTAAATTGATGTTTAAGTTGTGTTGAATGTTTGAAGCTGACATAATAGTATTTGGCTTCAGCCTCCGGGTTTCTTTACTGCACATATCATCTTTGCACTTAATGTCATGAAACATAACATTAAAAAAGTGAAAGGCCAGAATGCCCCTCTATTTTTCCACTATGTTTTTTGATTTTATAAATGATTTATATTGTGCTTGGGTATTCACAGGAAATGACAAAGCATATAAACATGCCATTTTAAAAGATTATCCCTTACATAGTAAACAAAGAATTTGGATATGTTTAAACAGGTCTGCGGCTTGCATTTATCTACAATAGAATTACTTATAGGGATAGCACAGGCACAGCTTTTGGGATCCTAGCAGAATGATGGAATGAAACTGCGGTTCCCTTATTATTCAACATTCGCACTCTTGCTTTTCTGCGGTTTTTTTTTTTTGTAGCTAAAAATCATTCATTTGAATTATGGTTTTTCGTGTAGTAGCAAGGTCCTGTAGAAGACAATGGGAGCTGTCATATGCAAAATATAAATTATTTATTTAATTTTAGTTTTCTAATTTTTTTAGCCCTTCGGACCATTAAAATTTATTATTGTACGGGGAATTCAAGATATTTGAGTTTTTTTCCATGGTTTTATTCAATCACATTTTTTTCATTAAGATTTTTTAATAAATCGGTGTTGGTGTTGGTGTTTTTTTCTTTTAATTTTAAGGTTATTCGAAAAAAATGTGAAAATTACACAAATACCAATTTTCATAAATATACCACATCTGCTTACTCTTTGATAACCAATGCAGGAACTGAGTTACTGTAAGTAAGAATGTGGTCCACAAATTTTTTGTTGCATGCACTACCACTGGGGCCATCACATACTGTATTTTAGACCAAATCGTTCTGTTGTAAGAATCAGTGCCCTGGAACCAGCAATACAAATGACACTGCTATTAGCGCCATTACTTAGCTTCTAATTGTTAACCCAGATGTGAATTAACTTTCAGATTTATGCTTAGAAGCTAAGTACCATCTTAAATGAGCCATTTTATGGATTTTTAAGCAATTAAATCTTAAATGTTTGTGGTTTCAATTCTATTGGATCTCTTGGTTTTGATTAACTATTTCATGGGTTTTAAAAATTTTAATTTTTACTTGGCGCAGATTTGTGAATAATTTCACCTACGGCAAGAGTTAATTTTGCCACAAAAACATAGCTGCCCAAAATCACTATTTATGTGTAAAGACCAGCCAGCAGCCACATAAAGGCATCAGTCTGAGAGACAGGTCCTGAGTATGTAGATCAGTTCCCAACCCACTCACTTCATGTCATGAAGTCAATAAATTATGGTGTTGGGCTCTGGGAGTCTATAATAATGAATGATGACTCTTGGAGTTCATTTATTTTCAAAAGCCTGCACTAACTGGGTATAAAGGTTAATGATTAATATAGTTTTTGCAGGAAAAGCATTAATTTTCTCACTATGTGAGGCAGCAATCCCATTCTTACCTTGAGTGATACCCAAGCACGGTAACTCAAGGTAAGAGCTTGTTTGTTAACAATTATTATTTAATATACAAAGGTAGTTATTTTTATTTTTCCATTGTATTCTTTATAACTGAGCCAGTATGATATGCAGGTTTGTTAATTAATAACAAATATGTATTCATATTCTGTAATTAATCTTTAATAATATAAGGTTAATTTATACTTAAACTGGTCTGTCCACATGAAGGTCCCCTAGAGTTTTTTTATGGTCCCCAGCTCAAGTGCATAATCATCTTTGTATAACATAATAATCTTATTATGGCCTATGAACACCTATAATGCTTTATATTTATTTGCTACATGTAAACCATTGGACAGCACTGTAATAAATGAATTTCTGTCCAATGTATTAGGGAAAAAAACATGGCAAACTGTGGAAACAAAACACGGTGCTGAGTGTTGCTAATTGTTTCTCAATTGCAGTGATTACAATTCTTTCATCTAACTATGACTATATAAAGACTAAATAGATACATAGGATATATTATTGGGGACCAGAAAGCCCCAAAATACAGTACAGCTATGCAATTTCTCCTAGTAGTGTCCTAGTAGCTGTTCAGTTTTTGTCTGGATTACTTTTTCTCTGTAAAAATAAAATAGTATCCTGTATATGATGTTTTCTATTATTCTATGTGATGGTAAATCTATGTTGATGGTATATTATTATTTTTTAATATTTGCATAAGGTGGAGCAACAATTACACTCTTAAAGATTCCTTAACTGGAAAACCCCATCTCCCAAGAACTGTAAATAACAGGTCCCATACCTGAAGAAAGGTTCTATGCTTGGCAAGAAGTAAAAGGATCATATACAGAGTGAAATGGAATATAGTAGATTAAACATTTCCTTTAAAACATGATGTATTGAAATCAAATCATATAAGAAACTGGATATCTCTTAAACCAATAATGGAAAAATCATTTGCAATAACAAATAGAAAAAAATACAAACAAGTATGATGAATTATTTAATACTCAGCTAAAAACATCTATTACACAATGCATATGTGTTGTGCAGAATAAAATAGTGGGTCACTTGGACTACGAAAATTGGTCAGAACGCTGCCGTGCATAAGGCACTGTTATTCACTCTTTTTTAAGGAGGCAGTAAAAAGAGCAGCTTTTGTCCGAACACACATGAGAAAGGGGCTGAATGCTGTTACCATGTGGATATGGGTTAGCAGTATGATAAAAATTAAGAGCATAGTGCACTTCATAATGGATTGTTTTAGTACCGGTAAGTAAACTGAATACAACAGTAGGCAAATTAGTAATAGAGGCAAGTTTGTGAAATTGACTAGTAGTCAATTGAAAGTCAACTGAAAAGCAAGTCTGTAATTAGGACAATAATTGGAGTATGGAGCAGGCAAATAGACAGAGGTTATGGCAGGTGAACAATAAGTCTGTGCAACAAGCGAAAGGTCAGGGTAGGCAGCAGAAGTCAGTGAAATAGGCCACAGGTCAAAAACACTAGATCAGCAGAATCAGAGCAAGGAATTTACATAACTAAAACTTATAGCAGCATTTAAAAACAGGAACCAAGGTGCAAAACTCAGAAACCAGGAACTCAGGTACTTAGCAACTTAGGTTACAGTGACTAGGGCACAAGGAGGAGGTAGTGGCAGGCTTAATAGCACTTAATTGTGGAATGGCCTGCAGGCGGATCTAATTAGTCTGTAGCTGTGAGCAATGGAAGGTAGAAATATAGAGGAAAAAGTCATTAAGATTCATTACAAGGTTAAGCCCAGAGAACCTCCAGCAATAGTGTCATCTTGTTAGCACAAATACAATAATTTCTCCATTTCACCACCATTAGTTTGCTCCTAGTTAGACCTGTTAATCAATGTAATTTCTAAGATTGACCTAAGATTAAGGGTAAATGGACTCTTTTCCTAAATACTGTGGTGGGCTCTACTTGTTATTTAGAATTTTTTTTTAAAATATTTCCCTTCCAATACAGTGTTTATTTTTACTTATAACCAGGTTAGTATTGGTTGGAATTACAGGAGCATACAGAGAAGGAGGATGGTAATTGTCCCTTCCATGTGGCATTTAACAGTATATGCCTGAACAAACAATCCTGCCACAGGCCCTAGTTATAATAAGACATGGAGTTAATGCCATATAGATTGGACTGAAAGCCCGTCGTTGACGAACCTCCCTTGTGCCTTCTTATTCTTGAAAATGAAAGGGTTGCACATATCTGTACTGACAGTGATGCTCTAAGTAAAATGGATGACTTTCTTGTTGTTATTTCTTATTGCATATATCTCTTCATATTAACTTAATCTTATGCAGAGACTCATCACACAAAAAACAATTCAGCATATGACATTCTAGTCATTCATCATATTTTGCCAATGAACCACTCTTAACACATTGTGTATATCATGCCTTCTAGGGATTTTTTCCTCTTTTTCATGGCTGTCATGTTCTTTTTATTCTTAACAGTAATAATGAAAATGTTCATGCTGTTTTGTGCACATATAAAAATGCAATCTGTTTTCTCTTTAATATCACTTTCTACATATTCTTTGACAGACATTTTATTATACAGTGTTTTATTACAAACTAAAAAAAATGATTACATACAAGTACCCTCCATGTGTCCTTTAATGCTGATAATTTCCTGACAAAAATATATGTCCACTTAAATAAATGGTCCTTGTATATTTTGGAATTTTTTTGTAACCACATCTGTCTCTTACACTGAATTAGTGGTGAAATCACAAACAATAAGTGGCAACAATTACTGGTTTGTATAATGCCTGATATTTTGTTCCAAACCAATGGTTCAAAGATTAGATAGTACTTTGTATTTCATTTTGGTTTAAGTAATATACATCAGTCATGTGTCTGTTTGTGTGGAATCTGACAGCTATGCGGGGGTTATCTGCAATTTGGAGAATAGTACTTCAAGTACTACAAGTACATGCACACTTTTTTGTAACGTTAAAGGAAGTTAACTGCAGTTATGTGTGTGTGCGGAATCTGTCTGGATATTAAAGGCATTGTAACCCAAAAAATAACATTTTGTCAAGTTAAAGAAAATATTTTCTTTTCTTTAAATTGCTTTTGACAAAGATACACTCCATATATGGTAATGGATTACATAACGTTGGTGTAATTCAAAATCACTCAGAACTTAGCAGCATATCAGTTAAATATACTTGTGTTTGCAAACCCTAAATAATTGAAATACAGGTTTTAATGACTATAGCAGATTTTCTAGGTTTAAAAGTACTGGAGTGTACTTCATAATGGATTGTTTTAATACTAATCTGAATACAATGGCAGATAAATTAGTAGTAACAGGCTGTGAGGCAAGTCTGTGAAATTGGCTAGTGGTCAGGGCAGGTGGCTGACTGAAAGGCAAGTCTGTAAGTAGGCCAATCATTGGAGCAGGGAGCAGGCAAACATACAGATGTTAAGGCAGGCAAACAATAAGTCTGTGTGACAAGCCAAAGGTCAGGGCAGGCAGGGCAAGGCAAGGACATAACAAAAGAATGCAGTTCAAAAGCAGTAGACAGAATCCGACATGATGTTGGTGTAATTTAAAATAACCCAGAACTGATTAGTGTGTTACTTAAATACGCTTAAGTGTCTGCAATCATTTTAATATTTGAAATACAGGTTTTAATGAGTATGGCAGATTTTCTAGGATTAAAAGTCATGGAATGATTATTAAACTGAGTGGTAAATCCACAGCCAGAAAGATTTCAGTACTCTCAATAAACTACCCAGGTATCCTGCTTAGGTTTTTTAGTGGTGGTTGCACTAAAGTTGATGTTAAAGGAGGAGGAAAGGTTCAATTACTGGGAGATGCCAAATAGCTGTAAGTGATTGCACTAACTTACCTGTTACCTGATACCCTGTGCTGGTGCTTCTGTTAGCAGAAAACTGGACTGGCCCAAGGTACATGCAAACAAGCGATTCTCTTCTTTCTTCAAAATCCCCAATGCATGTGCAGTAAAGTGTGCATGTGACTTAAAGAAAGAAACAGAAAGAGGATCACTCACTCACATATACCCCAGAACAGTGCAGCTTTCTGCTAACAGGAGCATCAGAAAAGTGATAACTATCACTTTCAGCCCCCGGTGACTGAACCTTTCTATCTTTTTTAGGTCCTTTAAGAGTATAAGTGCCATGCTACTGAAATCCTTAACAGTTACAGCAGACTGTTTTGATGCACCTAGTGCTCGAGGTATATATACAAAGTTCTTTTTGCCTTTTGAGCAATGAAATAATTTGAGTTACAGAACCATATTGATCTTAAAAACTGTTACAATCTGGGTTTATCTGCAGTGTGGAGAATGGTTTGTCGTCTTTGAGTCTCCCAATATAACAAGTAAATGCACACTTTTTTGTAGTTCAGGGTATATCATATAGAATAAAATGTAATATAACTGTTATTGTAATATAATTTTTTGTAATATAAATTTTTTATGGTAATATTTGGTTTGGCTTTGAAAAACTGAGTTTCTGTGAAAGGTCTTGAAACTTTGCCAATGACAGTTTTACAAGAAGCAAAAGCAATTATAACTCTTGGTCAACTCCATTCCAAAAAAACAATTGTGCTGTAATCAATAAGCTTTATTGTGCCCCAGGTAAAAGACAAAGAAATGTTAAAGAATATCAAGTTAATATTTAGTGCTATGAATCATTATTTACAATTGACACGTTAAACCTTTTACCTTTCCATTATCTCTGTCTTCTGCTCCCAACGTGATTTATGTATGAGTATTTTGGCAAAGAGGTATTGAAATATGAGATTTAGTCTCAACATTCCATTTTGGCACCCTATGCAGTTTTTTCATGGTTTACAAAACAACACTGAGATTTTGTTTAGAAAACTGGTTGTGTTTAACCAGTAACAATTACCAAAATATAGAGTTTTAATATCTATCAATGTATTTTGCTTATCTGTAAGAGTGAGCAGAGAGTTAACCATCTGTACTATTACAGCACAGTGTCAGCAGTCAGCAAACAGTTAAAGACTCACTATTCATTACAGTTGATCATTAGATGTTTTTTGTTTTGTATTATCATTAGGGTATTTATATGTCTGGAAGCATTAGGGGTGCAGTGGATGCTTTTGTCACTGCATTATGACTAGTTCTACATTTGATGTTTTAGTAAGGGTGATCATTCAGTACCATACGTTGAAGGAAAAAGTAAGTAAGGACTGTGCATTGCAGTTAATTACTGTGCTTTGACAATCATTTCTGCATAATTTGTTAGGCAGTGCTTAACTATACACAGCACATTAAAGCACTGCACAGTTTTCAGACAGAGACATGTACTGTAGCTAAGTACTTGCCTGGCAACTACCTGTAAAATGTTTGTATTTTCTTCATGTTCTAAAATTACTTTCAGCAAAAAACCTTCATAATGTCAATTATTAACCAACTATTAACAAGAATTTAGGTGACTAAACACACTTTGGTTTCTCAGGAAATGCAAAAAAAAAAAACTAATAGATTCTACACTCAGTAATAACATTGGATTTAAATGAATGAATTCCATACAAGCAATGTTGTTTTTATGTTTGTACATTAATTTACAAAAAGTGTAACAGTAAGTTGCATATTCATTTGTGAACTTAACCTTGTTTTTTTCTATTACAGGTGTGGAATTAATCACTGGACACAATGATTATCTACATATTCCTTTCTTGCATACTGTTCAGTATCCCGTCTGGAATGACTGACTCGGAGCTATTATCAATGGCTGCATGTAAAACATTGTGCTTGTGCAGTGAAAAGGATGGAATATTTTTTGTGAATTGTGAAGACAAAGGCATCATAAATTTGTCTGAAATAAATATTCCACCATTCCAATACATGGATCTTAATCTTTTGAACAATGGCTTGTTTAAAATTCATGAGAATGAGCTTTCAAGCTTCAATAATATCATGTCTCTTCACCTTGGATTTAATAACATTGCTGATATTGAACCAGGAGCATTTAATAACCTCAGCATCCTTAAAAAACTTCATATTAATCACAACTCTTTAGAAATACTAAGAGATGACACATTTAAGGGGTTGGAAAACCTGGAGTTTCTTCAGGCAGACAATAATTTTATTACTACGATAGAACCAAACACTTTTAGTAAACTTACAAAACTGAAGGTTCTCATCCTTAATGACAATGCCATTGAGTCTTTACCTAGCAATATTTTTCGTTTTGTACCTCTAACACACTTAGACTTACGAGGAAACCAGTTACAAACCCTTCCTTATGTGGGGCTATTAGAACACATTGGTCGAATCACAGAGCTGCAGATCGAAGACAATAAATGGGTTTGCAACTGTGACTTACTTCAACTAAAGCTTTGGCTTGAGAACATGCCAAGACAATCCACAATAGGGGAAGTTGTTTGTTACAGTCCATCAAATTTTAAAGGTACACTACTGAGAAGATTACAAAATGAAATGTTCTGTTCCAATCAAGATAAGTTAGAAAATCCTTCATGGCCTCTCTCATTAGTTGGAACTGCTTCAATAAATAATGATCGGACACCAACAAAAATAGCATTAGTACAAAAAGCACCAACTAAGGATCCAGCATTATTTATTCCCCCCAAATCATCCACACTTCTACCAGACCTCTATTGTCCTGTTCCCTGCCACTGTTCAAGTCACACTCTTCCAGGGACGTTGATCCATTGCCAGGAGCGTAACCTTGAAAGTCTTTCAGATATTGGACGACCACCTCAAAATCCAAGAAAACTTATATTGGCAGGAAATCTAATCAATGTGTTACACAAAGGAGACTTTACAGATTATGAGAACCTTGAAATGCTTCACTTAGGAAACAATCATATTGAAATTGTAGAAGAGCTATCTTTTTTTAATTTGACTAAATTACAAAAATTGTATCTAAATGGCAACCGTCTAAGAGGCTTAAACCCCAGCATGTTCATAGGGCTGATAAATCTTGAGTATCTGTACTTAGAATTTAATTTCATAAAGGAAATTTTACCTGGAACATTTTCTTTAATGTCAAGACTTAAGATTCTTTATTTGAATAACAATCTCATTCAGTTTTTGCCAGATCATATTTTTTCTGGAGTCCCATTAACAAGTTTAAATCTGAAAAGCAATCAATTTCTGAGTTTTCCAGTAAGTAATGTTTTAGAGGACTTAAGTTCACTTCTCCAAATTGAACTTCAAGATAATCCTTGGGAATGCACTTGCAATATAATAGGACTCAAAAATTGGGTACAGCAACAAACAAATATAATGGTCAGTGAAATTCCATGCAGCAACCCAGTTGAGTTACTGAAAAAAGATTTGAAATCCATTCAAAATGAAATATTATGCCCAGAATTAGTAATAACATATCCAGTTCAATCCAGTTATCCACCTCAAGTTGCAACAACTAGTACAGTTGACACTATATTGAGATCACTTTCAGATTCAATACCCCTTTCTGTTGTAATACTTGGTCTTCTTATTCTTTTGCTTACAACTGTTCTATGTTCAGCAGGGATCATTGTTCTAGTTTTACATAGAAGGAGAAGGTCTAAAAAGAAACAGGTTAATGGGGAAATCAGAGAAACAAGTCCTGTTCACATCCAGTATAGCATGTATGGCCATAAAACAACCCACCATACAACTGAGAGACCAAGCTCAACACTTTGTGAGCAGCAACTTTTAAACCCCATAGTACAAGTTTATCAGAATCCTCCATTTATTCCAAAACAAGGAGATGAAGACATAGAAGAAAAGGTTGAGGTTGATTCAAAAAAACATCGCAGAAGTATTTTGGAAAGGGAGAATGATTCACCTCTAACAAGTTCCAAAGTAAACTTTAAAGCTAGTGACCCTCAAGAATTCCTGGCTTTTCATGATGCCAGCTACTTGTACAGAAACATGATGGAAAAAGAAAATGAGATTAAACAGCTTGGGATTGCAGAATATTTAAGAAAAAATATTGCTCATTTGCCATCAGATCTTGATATGCATTACCCCAGGAGCCATGAAGAGGTAAAACTGATGGAAGCACTTTTGTACTCCAGACCACGGAAGCTTCGAGTAGAGCAAACACAAAATGAATATTTTGAACTTAAAGCCAATCTCCAAGCAGAGCCTGATTACTTAGAAGTTTTAGAACAAAGGACTTGAATCGCTATCTTAAATTTATAAAAGAAACTTGACAAAATTCAGTCTGGCATTGCTATATATTTGTTCTAGTGCCTATTTTGATAAAAAACAAAACCTAAGAAAATGAACACATATATGCAATCTCAGGGAGAATTATGATGATTCTGATTCTTCAATACTTTGGCTTACAAAGGGTAGATTAATTTCCAATTGTTTTTATACTTTCATTGTTCTGTTAATAATGATTTTTTATATTGTTTTAAGCAATAGAGTACTCATGGACCTTTAAATACTAGAACTGCTTGGATTTTTAGCATAACCTTGCACCAAAATGTATAGTTCTAAGAATAACTGATAGAAATGATGTACACTTACCAATCCAAACTTGCCACTTAAAATCAACTAACATGTTTAATATGCTTGCATGAATTTAATTTTTCTGTTTCCAAAGTTCCAAAGTTTTTCTAGTTAAAATGTAATCAATAGTGTTCACACAGTACTTGGCAAATGCATCAATGTGTAAATATTTGAGTGATATTGTATAGAATGTCTTTAGCTACTGAGATGAAAATACAGTAATATATTAAGCACTCCTTTGCTGGACAATGGAGAAAATGAAGGAAATAAAGAAAGGTTAAATACATTGAAATTGTGATTAATGGGTTCACCTGGCATCTCAGACTATATAACAATTCTTTGACATTATGTAAACATGTAGGTGGCAAATAGGCATACTAAAGGGCTCATATACTGATGGTGGGACAGGATAAAAAATACAAAACACAAGAGTAAGTCAACATGCTTTTTTGAACTTTGCACACTCTCTGCCATCAGTAAATGAATGGTGGGTCAAGGGAGGCAAGCAGACATTCATTTCCCACCTTCTAAGCAACCCCTAACTTGTGCACCATTCAGACAGACTTATATAGTGAGGACTAAGCCCTGTACTCACCACCTGACAAGGTAGTCCTGCCTTGTCACTGCCAGAGCTGTGCTCTGCATCTTGCTTCTGATTTTTGAATAAGCACTAAGGGACACAATTATGCTTCACTTAGTGCCCTAACATCTAGAGCAATAATAACTGAGCCACTGTCTCAAAAAAGGCACACCAGTGACCTTTTTATCTGTATATGTTTCCCCAATCTGCTAATAATTTAATAGCTTAATCAAGTTATACACTCATGAATTTGATCACCCAGTTTGTTCATTTTGAACCTGGCAAATGACTGGTCATTGTGTATGTCCCCCATTTGAGCATCTTAAAGAACCTCATTCTCAGGTCATTAATTAATTACCCAAAATGGTAAACCATGTTATTCAAATAAGCCCTTATTTTCATGTATATGAAGTTTTAGGACATTATATAGCAGAAATAGTGGTCAGTTCAATCAAATCAATTCAATGTAGTGATCCAAGCAAGAGGCCAAATTGCAAAATGCCTGGAGGCCAGTTCATCTAAGTGGATTGATCACTACATTTAATCTTTCCTTTTTATTTTGGACTTTAAAGCATTTATGCACTTTTTATGCATTTGTCTGCATATTTGACACATCAAATGTCATAAATTGGTTAAACCCTTCCCTTTAATAGCTAATTATTCCAAGATCAATCTACTGTGTGTATCTCCTGTAAAAATATATATATATATTTTTTTTTTTTTAAACTTCTGTGTTGCCTTTGGTTCACTATTCAGTCATAGTTACTGTGAACTGAGAGCTATGTTCAGCTGCATATTTATGCTTAATCATATACATGTTAAATGTAAGCTGCCATAGTAGGATCTTTTTTCAAATAAATCATTTTGTAAATAGATGCTAATGAAACCGTGAACACAAGTGGCCAAACTATCTTTAAACATAGCCAGCATCTAAATTAAACTGGACACATTGGTTTATGAACCTCTGCAATTCACTTGACTCTTGGATGTTCACCCACCTTGTACCTATTTACTGTAAATAAACACAACAAAGAACCTGTTTTGTAGATTTGTAAAAAAAATATGAAATTCCATTTGTATATATGTGTATTTGTAATTAATTAATATACACTTAATATATTTATCTATGAGTGGCATTTAAGCTCTTTCTTTATGTATTCATTTAAGACAAATAAAATATTGTTTGAAGCTTTACATGCAAACACATTTTTTGATTATTATTACACATTTTTACACAGATTTTTAATCTCTCTGTATCTGTTTTCAGAGGTGCAGAGTGCAGCATGACTGTAGATGCATAATAAATACCCATGTTATGTCTACTGTTGGATTTTATTTTTTCTTTATCTAACTGATGAAATTCAGATTTAAGAAGGCTACATGTTTTTAGGCTGTTTATTGAGGATAAATTATAACTTTTGGCAGACTATACATAAACATAGATGTAACCACCTCAATGCCACACTATAGTACTGTGGCTTACCATGTAATAAATGAATTCATTTTGCCATGTTGCTCTATTACACAGTACATTACATAACTTCAAATAGGAATTGTAGAATTCTACAATACCACAAGTGAATAGCATTGCATTTAGCTGATGTAAAGTGTGCCACTTCCTTTGAAATAAAAGCCCATATTTACTACCAGTCCACAAGAGTAGTCTGCTTACATGCAACTGCCTGCCATTGTATGTTGCCCAGAAGAACAGCCCCGTTTCACTGCTTTCAGCCGCCATTTTAAAGTCCCCTGTGCTCCGGATGCATGAACTAAGGATGCACATGTGTGCAGTCCCGTGGGAGGAGGGGGTGGGAGCAGAGCTGGGGATGACATTATGAAATCAGACTCTCATACTTGGTAGATGTGCAGTACATGCTTTCAGGGGCTAGAGCAGGGGCTGCCTGGGTAAATAATGGTGGCAGTCCCCCCTGATAAAAACTACCCTGGACCATTATATTTTCCATTAAGGAGGAATGGTAGCCTGTAGTGAAAAGTAAATGTTTTGAGTTACAGGGGGTGCCTAAGAAATTACCACCCTTTTCTGACTATGACCAACCAATACTTATTATGTTAGAAAGTCAACGTATATGCTCAGTTTTTAGGAGAAAACCTTGTAGGCTAGCCTAAGCCTGGACTGGAATTCAAAACAGGCCTTGACATGTCAAGTACACATAGGCCCAAACAACGCATTGCAGGCTTATAAATTGTGACTGTCTATGGCATCTTACAGCAGTCCCATTGGCATTTACCAGAATCCATAAATTGCCAGTCTGGGCCTGGACTAGCCCTGGTTTCACTATTTTCATATCAAGGATAAAAAAAGTCCTGCCACATTGACTTATTTGGATCAGCAGAATTGGTAGAGAAAGTCTGCCCAGCGACCACCCAAAGTGGGGGGTGGTGGGCCATGGCTGCCGGCCAGTGAGCTGGGAGCATTCCTGGTTTCTAGGCAACCCCTAAACCTATCAGCATCCCTCCTCCAGTACCTCATGCCAGAAGAAAGTGATTCCTGTCAGGGAAGAAAGCTCTACAACTTAAAAAAGTTTCCCGCCCACCCACTCCTTTTTCAAGTTTCAATTTGTTATTATTGTCATATGTTCTGTTTATGTTTATCTCATGCCTAGGTTCTTTATTGTCACAGCTTTTATTTGGCGGTTGGCAACATCTGACAGCGTAGTCTGAAGATAAATTTGGTGAGTTAAGCGGCTGGTCAGCAGCTTACGGCTGGGGCCAGCTGCAGGAGAATCCTGGTACAGCGGGGGTTCAATTCGTGCCTGCCGGGCCCCCCGGCAGTTGGCATATTTTGTTAATGGTGTTTTTTCATACATATGTTTAATAAAAGCTGTGGCCGCTAATTTATCCACACAAATGTTGTTGTGTCGTTATTACGAGGTTTGAGCGGCCCTCCCAGCTCATCTGGCCTTTTGGCAGCCATGGCTTGTGATGACTTTGGATATCTTTTGGTCAAGCTGGGATTTGCATTTATAATAAACTAGGAAAGATTTGTTGAGACTAATAAGATGTTTTTAGTCAATGTGACCTATTCAATTGGTTTATTATTAGCTGAACTTTGCTCACTTCAATTACAATTTCCCAGTTATACTAGCAGGGTGTTAATGTGGTTACATCAATGTTTATATAAAGTTCAGATTTGAATAAGGCGAATATGGCTTAATCTTCTCCTAATACCTTTCTTCCTATAATTCTCTATTTTTTTTTTCATTATTATTATTATACATCAGTTATATTGTGCCAGTTACCACTAGTGATGGGCGGAATGTTTCACCAGGCATGGATTTGCGGTGAATTTCCGAGTTTCGCCATTGGCGGATTGTTTCGCGAAAAAAATTGTTGCAAGAATAGTTGCGCGTCCAAAAATTGTCACAAGAATAGTCGCGGGCATCAAAAGAATAGTCGCGCAGCCAAAATTGTCAAAAGAATAGTCGCAGGAATCAAAAGAATAGTTGCAAGAATAGTTGCAGGCGTCAAAAAAATAGTTGCACGTCAAAAGAATAGTCACGCACGACATTTTCGCTATTTCGCGAATTTTTTGTCGTTCCGCAAATCTTTTGAAAGATTTGCGAATTTATTGGCAAAGCGAAATGGGACAGATTTGCTCATCACTAATTACCACATTAATATTCTGCTGTCACTCTTTCCTAAAGGGTCTACATGGGCCCCCCAGTGTCACCTGATAGTTGGTCTAAAGGCCAAAAGCTAATATCAGCCCATTCAAGTCAACGTCCTAGTGACTTGAATGGGAAACACACCAGCATTGTCACACAATTCCTCTGTGCGAAAACCCAATGGATAATAGTTATTAACCAGACTAAAAATAATATTTTTAGAGGATGTACCATTCTTGACAAAACACATACACACATTTAGTACTGGGAAGCTATTGCAACTTCCTGATAGAATTTTGGTTATATAGAACAATAAGCAAAGCCTTCTGCCTTCCGCCTAAGAACTGTATCATCTACACCAAGGGAGGGAGTATTTCATACAGCAGGTATGTTCATTCACTGTGCTATTTGTTTTATATATATGACATTAATATCCATAGCAAGTAGTAATTTCCATAGGGCTTATCTATAAACTATTGGTCAGTGCCACCTGTTGCCATCTGACATTTTTTTTTGCACTTTTCACCCTGCCATGAGCAGCATTTTTAAATTACTCCTAATTAGTGATGCACAAAATAATTTGACAGGCATGGATTTGCAGCGAATTTCAGCATTTCACCATTAGCTGTTTTTTTTGCGAAATGGGCGACAAAATTCACTGCGGGAAAATTTGCTAAGTGCCAAAAAATTGTCTCCCCCATCAAAAAATTGTTGACTGCGTAAAATAAAAGTGCCTGCCACAAGTATGGGATCTAGATTCTAGTATGCTTTAGACATGGAGTTATCCAGTTAAGGGGTCAATTGATAACTTGGATCT
Source organism: Xenopus tropicalis (assembly GCF_000004195.4). Taxonomy (NCBI): domain Eukaryota; kingdom Metazoa; phylum Chordata; class Amphibia; order Anura; family Pipidae; genus Xenopus; species Xenopus tropicalis. The sequence continues at coordinate 124,291,223 of NC_030678.2, read as the reverse complement.
CCATACCTTAAGGCTACTAAAAAGTCTTTTAAACATTAAATAAACCAAACAGGATTGTTTTGCCTCCAATAAGGATTAATTATTTTGTAGTTAGGATTAAGGCCAAAGTATTGTTTTATTACAGAGGAAAAGGAAATAATTTTGAGGTTTCTGGATAACAGGTTTACAGATAAGGGATCCCATACTGTACCAATTAGGATCACCCAACACAAGGTTACATTGCTGTAAAATACATTCTCTCTTGAAATAAGTGGGTTAAGGGTATGTTTGTAGCTCAGATACCTTTTTGTTCCCAACAACTGCAAGACTGGACAAGTCTGAATTCATTAAGTACACCTAAATCTCTTTGTATGAAAGCTGCTTATGTCAAAATCCCAGGTCAACAAGCCTCCAGTAGATCAAGTGTCAGTAGGAGATTAAGTAGTAACTGGAATTGCTGGAAAGTTTGTTTCAAGAGAGTGACTGTGAAAGTGCAAGACACCACAGTGAAGAAAACACTACAAGTGAGAAAAGTCACAGACACAGAGGGTCCACAGATTGCAAGAAAATTCCGTTACCCCTCACTTGAACACAGTACCAAATGTAAAAATGGTTGTAAATTTGGTGGAAAGAAATGTTAAAAGATTACCAACTTTATAAATTAAAAGGTATTTGAGTGTATGTTTAACTCTAAATCAGCTGTTCCAACTTTATGTTATACAAATATTTCATACAGATGAATGTAATCCCCACTGGTAGGCCTATTGCTTCAGGAACTGATGGCTCCAATTCAAATAAGGGCAAAAAGAAAAAAAATGACCACACCCATTTTTGTGACCACCCCCCCTAAATACCACTTCCATATTACAAAATTTGACAGGTTATGTAAAGTTTGAACACATTTCTTGGGGGGGTAATGAGGGACTTTTCAATAGAAATCTGGGACTGCGGGCTGAGCTGTTAAAATTGAAAATGTCCCGTGAAAATTGGGAGATAGGTGGCCCTACTGGGGGCTGGGGATAAGTAGTTTACAAATATAGGTACTAGTATTTATATATGTCAGCACCTGTTCCTTTAATTTTAATTATGTACCCTAATTTGTCTGTTACTGCTTTTTATAGTACCCAAGTATGTATATACAATTTTGTACTGTGATCTACTTATAGTTCAGTTCCTAGTTATTTACACCAGATTTATAAATTGTAATTAAAATTTAGCTTTTTATGATGTTAGCTATACCTGTATTAATACATTGTTGTGAACTTTAGATGAATAAAAGCATTGCAAGTCCCCAGATGTGTTTGTGAACAATATAAGGGATTTCAATGCACAGGGCACTGTGAAATAGGAATTTTAAGTAAGCTTCTTAAGCACATATTTTTTATTTTGTTTTGTTTTTGCATGTTTATGTAGGTCACATTTATGTATATTTGATCAGTCAATCTAGCATGCAAAATTTTGAGGGAATATGGAATTGTACATATATTTTTATATAACTTGAACCAGTACTGAGCTACAGCTGAAAGTCTGAACTCCTCATTCTTACTGTATACTGGAGTGCTTTTACTATCATAAAGTAAGTGGGAAAAGCTATTCATTCTCCTGAATGCTGCATGAGATTTGCATATAGTACAGACACTAAGCTACAAATATGTGCCACACCCGAGTCTATTTGCCCCCAAGCAACTCACCTGATGTAAGTCAGCAGGACCAGACAGGGAGATCACTAAATTCATCTATAGTTCACTGCTGTGTTGAATACAAAACAAAGGGCACAAAGAAACATTTGTTTAATTGTGTGATAGTACTTTAATTGGTTATAGATGATATAGATAAAAAGAAAATAAGTTTCAAACAAGGTATTTTTCAAATTGTACATTTAAAATGCCTAACAGCCTGCATGGGGCAGAATTAATAACAAAGGGGTAAGGTTTTTGTCCAATAGAGTTCAGTAAAAACTAGTTACGCCGCTGAATGTATGAGTAACATCTAAGGGATGAAAGCATTTGAAATAACTGTGAAGTGACGCTTGCACCATCAAATATGCACCCACCAAGAGTTTGTGACATTTTTAAAGAGATATTATTTTATTTTAAGAACCAATGGCACCCAAGATATTTGAGAGATCAACTTCTGTTTGTGATATAGTGTGGTTAACCCTTCCTTTGCCAGTATAGCAAGGGCCCACATGAGAGGAAAGAGACCATGTAGCACGTGTTCTACTGGGAGTTGCAACTGGCAGAAGCAAGTCTTGGTAGGATCAAGTAAAGTACAAAGCACCAGTGAGCAACAGGTGTTACACAACTGGTTCTGACAAAGTAGATAATTCAATTGCCAGAGAACAGGAATTCCCCTGCAAAATGGACTTCTGTTTATCTGTGCACTGGTAATATAATTATCAATCCCACAAGAACCAAACATTGGGTTGCTTCAGGTCCCTGTTTGTCCTGTTTAGCTCAAGAAATAACAAAAAATGGGGAACATTTTCTGTCATATGAAAAGTATGACAATTTTTTTCCCCTTTCCTGGCTATATAGCAATATAAAGCAATATAGTGAAGAGAAAGAAGGGACATATACAGATGCTAAAAGATACTTTAATTACCAGTAAACGAGTGAAGCACTCCAAGAGCAAAAGCTTCTCCTCAACTGGTTTCATGTTGAACTTGTAGCGACTCAAAACAGTCCCAGCTGACCTCCAAGCCACTTGCAAATCTCCTCCATTGTTGCATCTGCTACTGCCTCCCAGGAGAAGACCACTGCTCTAGTTAAATGGGTCTTCACACCCTTTGGAGCTAGTTTGCCTTAGGACAGGTAAGGATGAGGATGACCAACCACCTAGAAATGGTAGACGTAGAAACCGATAGACCCTTCCATGGCCCCACTGGTATCACAAACATTTTCTGTCTTAATGAATGTCTTAGACACCACCAAATATTTGACCAAAGTCCATAAAGTTCAACCCTTCCAAATGAACTCAGCACACATAAACCTATACTGACCTATCTTTACACTCACATACATAAACTACACATACCAACATCAATATAGTTTATGATGTTGTACCCACCACTGAAGATATGCTTTAAGAGGGGGGAAGTTGCAAATTGCTTGCAGACTCCAACTCAGATTCTACTCCCAAAATGAGTTTAACTGACTTAATCAGGCACCAATCAAAGCTAGCGGAAACATTACTCTCCTCCTGCTCCACTTCTTCTGATAGTGAGACTTTGGACAATTTCTTCCCAGAATCCTGTTATGACTTATTTGCATACGTATGCGGCGGTCTCCTCAACCCTTTTAGCTTGTTCGTGTATCCCCACTCCTGGCTCTGCCTAAGCTGATCAGAAAACCCTGCACTACACTGATGATCTCCAAGAAGGGTGAAACCGGTCTGTAGTTGGGAATCTGATCAGCTATTATACTGGCCTTTGCATTGAAAACCCAGTGGGTCAGCATTAGTCTATAGGATAAACCCATGTAAATGGGACAAGCCCATGTAAATGGGACTTTTCTAAGAGCCTAAAGGAATTTCTTCCCAGAATCCTGTTATGACTTAGACACAATATAGACAAATCCTCTTCTAAAGTGCAAACCTTCTCCCTGAATGGGCAATAGAGGAACCAGAATACGAAGAAACAAAATTGCTACCTAGCTCCTGGACCAATTTTACATGGCAGTGAGATCCATTAACCTGGTGCACTGAAAGCTGAAAACCCCAAACATTAAACAAACAAACAAAAAATATAAACCACAGTGCCATTAGCTCCTTGAAGGAGGCATTACCATAACACCACCCTAAAGTCCCAGCATCAAATTGAAACTCAAAAAGAGAAAGGTGCCTTCACCTTACAAGAGGTACATGGAACCATTCCTCATTACAGTTTCTGGCTGTACTTTCTGCTTCGACTGGCCTTGATCTGCTCCCAACAGGGAAAGGGCCCTGCTGCATGCAAACGGCAGCCACAGGTCAACAAAAATTTTGCTAGGTAAGGAAAAATAAAAGAAAGTCTCTCTGGCAACAACTAAGGCAGAGAAATATGTAGGGACCAGGAAACAGATTTTTTTTTGTGATTAAAACAATAGGCAAAATGTGTGTTAGACAGATTCCATGTATTTTGAACTCATATTGAAAACATTTTCTCATCAGGAAATTTGTTTTTATCACTGCTTATTATTATATAAGTTCCCAAAAAACTATTTAATGCTCACAAAAAGTCAGAAGACAATTCAAGTTTAATGTTTAAGTTTGGACAAAATGCCAATATTATTTGAATTCAAACAGAAAAAAACTTGAACAGCCGATTTCCCCATTTAGTCAGCTGTGTTTAATAAATGTTATATAAAGGATTTTAATGGCTTGTAATGAATCCAGGACATTTTCAGTTTCTGTTGTTACTGGCCCTTTAAACTGATGCTAACACATTGTAGGTTTTTACACAATCATTTCCCTGCCAGTATCATTTGGAAAACATAACTAGGTCTGTTCCTACAGTTTAAATCTAGACAATTGCCTCTGTGCAACCCACATGAAAATGGAACTGGCAGGAGGCAGGCACTTCTAAGTGATGGGGCTGAGAGGAAGCAAGGGTTTAGATTGGAACAAAAGCATTCATGTATTTCAAGTGATACTGACATGTTCCTGTAAAAACGTGAAATGTCTGAGCATTACTTTAGATTCATAATAATCATATTCAATCCTTAAGGGAATATTTTGTCCAGTAAAAGTAATAATTTGTGCATAAAATAAGAAATGTCAGCAATTCACGCAATAACTCATGTTCAATGCCAAAAGTCTCCAGCAAAATTTTGTTATGGAACAGAAAATGCACAATATCTGAATGAGAAATAGCTCCCAAAAGATATTCCAGATATGTGTATTGGAATGACTTGTACAGTTCCCTGAAGTGATCCAACAACATTGCAGAATTCTCATTACCAAAATGTTTAAATATTTTTAAAAGACCTAACCAGCCCAACAAAATCTTAAAAAAAAGCAAATGTAAAAACATACTTTTTGATCTTATGAAATTTAAATAAAAACTTGTGTCACATCCTTTCTGTAAATTCTTCTTTACAGGTAATTTCAAGAACTGCACAAAGCAAGGCAATCTCACATAGGGACAGCAGCAAATGCCATTTAGTTGAATGTCTGTTGTGTTCCTTGTGGGTAACACAGTGTAGGTTGCAGCTACATTAGTTTAAGGGAGTGGTTCCCTTTAAGAGTGTCTTGGATGATTTTAATGTAACAGCCATGAGTAGAATCCTCCAACCATTGCAAAGCTGTGACAGACTTGTGTACATTTTCTATCCATTGATGTCTGTTCCATATACAGAGACAATTCATTGTGTGACTTTAGCCTTAGGGCAAGGGCACACATAGCAGATTGTCCAGTTTCCTCTGCCTGCATTTTGTACACAAGGAAATAAGATTCACTTTTTATGCACTCACATTGACAGGCCCAGCGTTGGCCTTTGTGGAGCAACAAGGAGTGATGATTGGTGAAAAAATGCATGCTTCCATGTTTTTAGGCCGATCTCCATTCTGTGTAGCTCCACACAGGCTGACCACCAAACCTGTCAATGGAGCTACAGGCGTGAACACATGAAATCAGATAAACTTTCCTCTGCCTGTGTACAAAACAGAAAGCAGATAATCCACTATGTGTACCCTTGCCCTTAGAGTAAGATTTGGTAAGAATTTTTTGTTGCTTTCCAAGATGATCCTACAAGTCTACACAGAAGGTTTGTAAATGCAAATGCAACATTTCATTCCAGTTCTAAATCTTGTTGCAACTGAATCCAGGATAACTCAAAGAACAATGCTTTCAGATATTTACAACATTGTTATGAGATAAGTGGATGTAGAGAAAATCATTTAAGTATCTATTGGAAATGAAGAAGCCATTCCCACAAGTAACACCATTAATGCCTTCCATATAAACCTAATTATTGGAAAACTCATCTAAATGTAATTTTGATTGCCTTGCAAATACCAGAAAAGTTTAATTGTGAGGGTATAAACACATTTGGATGTTATTACTGTATAATGTAACCCATTCATGCCTATTGTAGTTTCTTATAAGCCTTTTTTACAGTAATGTGGTCCAGCTGAAGACCTATAGATCAGATATGGACCTCCGTTGGGTTTTTACGGCCCCGATCTCTTTTATATGACATTTATTTTTAATGCAATTAGTTTCATATGATTTACTACACTGGATATGCGATCTAAATACTAAATTGGACAGTCCTGCTTTTATGTATGAAATACATTTTTTCACCAGCTCTGCTACTGTTTCTGCATTGTCTTGTACTTCTATATAGATCTAAACTCTTTAAATATAGATAAAAATTGTATTATTCAGATCAACCCATTAGGCTCTTCGTCTAGACAGTCACACATCAACCCCGTTATCTATTTCAGATCTGTCTCCATCACAGTCACTGTCTGCGAAATGAATTCTAGCATGCATACAAACTTTTATATGCACAACAGACATTCTTTTGTTATAGATACAATATCAATGAAAAAGCTCCAACACAAAAAAATCAGCTTTTCTTATCAAAGCGTTGGGAACTTACAAGAGTTCATACATGATCTCATCTTTCATTCCTTTGCTTGTATTTCTCAGACTATTAGCAATGATTTCTCTCATCTCTGCTCTGCTATAATTCAGCACCGGGAGACACAGTTAATTTCCTTTCAGTCATCTGCAAGGCAACATTTGCAAAATACTGAGAAAATCTGCTACACAGAAGGGCCAGTAACACCAGGAAATCAACAAAAAAACAGTAGTGGGAAAAAACAACTATGTTACTATGTTACTATGTAAGAATGCAGATCTTTATTTACACCCATGTGCAATTTGCACATTAAAATTTCTTATTGTAATGGTAAGAAGCCACTTCATTCATTTTCACTGCGCTTATTAACAATGCATTTATTGTTTAATGAGTTATGGGGGGGTCCATTTAACAACATTCTCATTTTCGTGGTAGAGATTTGTGAACCTACAACTAAACAATGTAATGCTCACAAAAAGTCAAATTTCCCCATCCAGTCAGTGTTTAATAAAACTATAAAAAGCATATTAATGACTTGTTATGTATCCAGGGCATTTTCAGTTTCTGTTGTTACTGGCCCTTTAAACTGATGCTGATACCTTATAGTCTTTTACAAGATCATGTCCCAGCCAGTATCATTTGGAAAACATAACTAAATTAGGTCTGTTCCTAGAGTTTAAATATAAACAATTGCCTCTGTGCAACTCATAAAAATGGAACTGGCAGGAGGCAGGCACTTCTAAGTGATGGGACTGAGATGAAGCAAGGGTTTAGACTGGAACAAAAGCATTCATGTATTCCAGATGATACTAACATGTTTCTGTAAAAACGTGAAGTGTTTGAGCATTACTTTAGATTAAAAATAACCATATTCAATCCATAAGGGCAGTGCCCAACTGGCGGCCTATGCCCCCCCCCCCCCGTGACCCCCAACTGTCTGGCTGCTGTGACTGCTTACCTTTGTGTAAGCTTTAAATGGTATCAATACTGAGATTAACTGGCCCCCTGCAACGTTCACACTTTAGATTCAGGCGATAAACCCATGTATTGTATGTATGTATGTATGTATGTACAGTATGTATGTATATCTTTATTTATAAAGAGCTACTTATGCACATAGTGCTGTACAGTAGAATACATTATTACAAACAGGGGGTTATTAAGATAATAATAAATAAATACAAAGTATAACAATAAATACAAATAAATACAAGATACAGTTGCAATAAGATAAGAGTCAAAGACACAAAAGGATGGAGGTCCCTGCCCTGTAGAGCTTACAGTCTAGATTTTTTTGTATGTATTGTTTGTATTTTTTGTTTGTATGTATTGTTTACATCTGTAATACCCTGTATTGTTCACACCTTTAAGACATTGTATTGTTCACACCTTTTAGTCTCTGCATTGTTCACAACTCAGACTATAAGCGCCTACATTGTTTACCTGTTCACGTCTCAGACAGACTGTAGAACCAGTATTAGCATTGCCTGCATTATGCTGCCTGTGTGTGCCATACTATGTCTGCACTATGCTGCCTGTGTGTGCCATACTCTGCCTGCCCTACCTTTCCTGTGTGTGCCATACTCTGCCTGCCCTACCCTGCCTGTATGTGCCATACTCTGGTTGCCCTATGCTGCCTGTGTGTGCCATACTCTTCGTGTTCTATGCTGCCTGTGTGCCATAATCTAGCTACACAATGCTGCCTGTGTGTACCATACTCTGCTTGCCCTATGCTGTGTGTGTGTATGTGCCATACTCTGCCAGTTCTCTGTCTCAGTTTTGCTGCATAACAAATGGCGTAAAAATTAATCTTTTCTCCAGAGCAAATTTGTGTTTTAGAAGAAAAAAACACAAATCTTGAAAAAAAATACATTCATGAATAAATGCCCCCATAGTGTTATGCAATGTTCATTTGTTCTATTTAGCTAAAAATTGCTTTGGTCATAATATGATGAACCTTTAAAAATTCTGCTTTTCTAGATAGCAGGAAGTGTTTTCTTCATAAATACCAGGGGCATCTTTCTGTGGGCAGATCCCAATGAATATATTTACTCTAAGTATTAATACACAATAGACCATGTGAGACTTTGTTTAGACAACATAAAGGAGTTGGTCAAACACAGCAGAGCTGATAGCAAACACACTGCAACACAAACCATGTTAGCTTCCGTGGAAACATTTTTATATGTAAAGGATGGAAATAACTGGTATGTCAATTAAAATGAATGCATTGTGTGTGTGTGTGTGTTTACTGCTACTTTAATTTCTTTCTTTATCCTGCATTATGTTGCAAATGAAGAGAAAGAAATAGAAGACCTTGCAAGCATGCTAAGCACAGATCTCAAGATCCTTGAGACAGATTAGCTTATCTTGCTAAGTAAGACAAGGCTATTCCCATGTCTGGGATATGCTGTTTTCAAAAGTAATCTCTGGGTGAATCTAAGGATTCCATTACCATATTATTTTCATGACAATCTGGCCACTGTAGACGGCTGTTTCCTGGAATCTTTGAAGTCTGTAAAGGAAGTTCCAGTGGGTCCTGAGAGAAGGAATATTAACCTAGGGGTTGCAATGGAAATACATTGAAGTATTGCAGAATAACATGTTCAAATATTTTACTGAACACAAATAGCAGCAGAAACTGTATGTTTCCAAGTAGTGTATAATGATGTAGCACAGGCATTCATTCATTGCATGTAATATTTCTGTATTTATATCTTGTTTTTTTAGGTTGTGAATATCATAAACCAGCTGAGCTTTTCTTTCAGTGTTCCCTCTAATTCCTTCTTGGCTATGTGCACACAAAAATCCTTTTGCGCACGCATGTTAAACTTGTATGTGCATTTTGTTTTTTGTGTAAATGTTTTTATTGATTTTTTTTACATATAAAAATGCAGTTCCAAACGATTTCCAATCTTTATCACTCTTGAGAATTACAAGAGATATGTTGCAAATAAACCAAAAAAGATTCACTTCTTAACTGATGTTAAGTATAAGATTGTAGGAAAGATTTATGGATAGTACAGAATTATAAAATAGTAACCAATAATGGGATCATATTTGTAATAATATTTATTAAATATCTTGTCTTAGTTGTCCATGTTTATACGTGGTATCTAAGTGTCATAGTTTGATTCATATTATAGTAAAAGCACTTCCATAATTGTTTAACCATGCCTGCCAATGTTTATAAAACGTTTCATGATTCCCCATAAATTTTTGATAGAGGCCCTCAATTGTTGCTTGTGATTTAACTCTTTCTACTACCTCTTGGAGTGCTGGAGGCTGTGGGGACTTCCAATTCCTAGCAACTGTGTATCTAGCTGCTGTCAGGTTGTGCGATACAATCACTCTACTGCAGCAAAGAGTCCATGTAAACAGTCCATTTAAACAATGCATAGAGGAAATGCATTGATTGATCAGTGCACATTCCCTGTCCCTTTTTTTTTTTTTAAAGAATAAAAGCAGGGATTTTTATTTCATGTTTATCATTGTAAATTTTTCAATACTACATTAAGGCGAACCTCATATGGCAGTGCTAGATACCTAGCACCTCCCTGCATGGTTGCATTAATTGTCTCTTAGCCTGGGAATTGGTCTTGCAGGCTGACCCTTCCACACTGTAGCTTTAATAGGTGACATACACAGTAGCCTTTTAAAGCCATAAGACCACTGTTAATGTCTATTTCAAACTTGTACTCATCTATATGGAAAATAATTGTATTTGCTGTACAATACTTGATTATTTCCTTCTTAGTCTACATGCCACTGAAGTATTGTTTTTGAAAATGTAAACATTTCAATAAAAAAAAAAATTGAGCATTAAAATAACAGGTGTGGGGGTGACTTTCCCTGCCTTCCTGAAGAATAGCTCTGCTGTAACACAGACAATGGTGTTTGTGTGAGCACTTCAAGTCTGATCAGACTATTAGTAAAGAATAATGAAAGTGACACTGATCTGACCAAATCTGTTACATGAAAAAAAAGGGATTGATCAATGCAAAAACAAAGACCACCATAAAAGGGTCAGGAGTAGATTCAGGTCTATGGGTGCTTCAACCACATGGAAGTTTAAATGTAAAAATAACTACTAATTACTTTACAGAGGACCCAGAGGTGGTTTGACACTGAAGAATGTATTGGTGAGATAGATTTGGCATACAAAGCAAGTATAATATATGTGATTAGTGCAAGGAGGTTGCTGAAAGAGCACTCCCTAAAGAGCTTACAAGTGGCACTTCTAATACCTAACCCTGTTATCTCCATTATTCTTGTCTCCCCAACCATTACAGTCCTAAGTGGGTGTCATGGTGACAGGAAAACTGTGCCATTGACCTTGGAACTCATATACTCTTGTGCACTTGTACAGAAATAAATTAATTTTTTTACATGAAACTGAACTATGCACGATTTCAGAAAACAGAATAAATACCACAAGCATACTTCATATTATAAGGGATTATACTGTCGACAAGATATATTTGAAAATGACATAAGTAGACCTATTGTAGACTTCATAGACTTGCTACAGTCATCGGAAAAACCAGTAATTCGGTAAATCTCTGTTCGTGCAGATATCCAGACACCACAGTGTTCATCAGTTTGCTCATGTAAATATTTATGTAGTACTGTGCTTCATAATATTGTATAATAAGTATTTAAATATTCTGAATATTTGAATTCATAAGGAGCTCAAATTCCTACCAAAGAATGCATGTACTCTTAACTGTGTATACAGATATGTATTTCTTCTTGGATATGTACAGAATGACTACCATGCATTCAGTACATTTTTTATACACAGAATATGTCTTACGTGGAAATGCAGTGTTTGTTAAAATGTGGCATTGTTAGGCATATGAATCTGTGCCCTACTATCAGATCCTAGCAGATCTGACTTTGTTAGTAACACACCAACATGCAAAGAGGATATTGTTGAGGTGAACACCCTGGACACCCTCTCAGATTTCCCTGAAACTGTAAAGGATTAAATAGTATGTACCTGTATGGCTTTCTTTTCCTTACTGTATCATGGACCTCATTCAGCATAGATTTATGTGTCTTCATTCCAGTAAACCTACATTTTTGCTTTGCTATTTCAAAACTTTCCTTGCTAATCCTCTCCCTTTTAATAGATTTTTGAACAAAATTTGGTGATTCTGCTTTCATAAAGCATTTTGTTACATACCGATTCTGAGGAAGTTGCAAAATGCATTCTATGTCAGGCCTGGGCAAGAACAAAGATATAATAACAGAATTTACAATTAAATCTAATGAAAATATTACTTTTACATGTAATTATATTGCACATAAACAGAATATTTAGTCTACAAGAACCATGGTTTCGCTTAAAGGTTTTTTTTTTCTTAAGAATATGTTGTCTTTTTGTTTGTTCTTTTTTTTTATGCCACAGGCATTTTAGACATAGCAGCTTTGGGTGTGTCTGAGAAAAACATTAGGAGTACAGGTAAATAACATTGTTATGAGTTTTTAAATCTGTGGAATGTGCCAGATCAAATCTATAATGACTCAACTCATTTTCTTTTCCCATCTGTGGCACTGGGGCCCTTGTCTCAATTTGATTCAAGTTGGTTTACATTTAACTTATATTTTAGACATTCATTTGCAATGTTCTTTTTGCATGTGAAAAACTGTTTTTGTTAATAAAAAACAACAGCTATGTATATGATTGTATCTATGAGCTGAGGAGTTAACATAAGAATCTGAAAGATACCCCTATGGACACATGCGCAGAAATAGGGCAAATCCACATCTTACAAACCCAACAGCCAAAATTTTAATAAAAGTGCTGTATCTGAAGTAGAAAAAGCTATTTGAAGTTAAAGCAGGCAAACCACTAATTAAAAAATGGGCCATATTGTCTGATTAAATAATATAATATAAATCTGACATTCCAAAGGTAATCCAAGAAACAGGTCCAAGTAAAGAATCTCCAAAAACATGTCCAAAACAGAAAGCCTTACACGTTAACTTCTGCCTGTCCAAATAAAATCTTAGTCCTATATTCCCATGAATCCTATATTCAATAACGCACACAAATTTATTATAATGTAGTATTTTATAGATTTTATTGAAAGAGAAGGTAATTATTAGTGAATTGGAAACGATAATAAAAAAACTATAAAAGTTAAAAAAAGAAAAGTTAATTCCATCTTTCATTTAGACCTTTTTGTATTGTTTCAAGTTTCCATATAGTATATATAATGCTTCCTATTTCAGTAGGTCATTTATTTTGTCAACCCCGTGAATACAACTTGAAATTGGGACATTTTTGGTACAAGTATTTGTGACAGTGCCATAAAACATTGCAGCTAATAGATTTAGGAAACACTACACATTTTTGCAGTTTTATTGGTAAGTACAACTGCCTATACAAGTTGTATTAGTCCTTCAGGACGCAGTTTGTCTAGCAATCCCACCAAAATGTGTCCAGTCTGTTAAGAAAAATAAACTAGTTTGTGAAAGCAGCCTATGCAAACCAGGAAAGTGACACACATGGGTCATTTAGCAAGATTAGCCTGGGTTATGTCAAATATTTACAAACTGGTAAGTTACTTCAAGGAAAACTCATATCCCCAAAAAATAAACAAAAAACACACCTTAAAACAATGTGTAATATTTATTCAATTTAATCAAATAAACATTGTATACAATTATATTTTTTCAGCCATTTGATTGTAATGAAAGGTACATAGGTAATATGGGAAGGACATCTCTCATAGACCATAATAATAAAAAATAAATTGTAAAAACAAATTTTTCTAATTTGTACAAATATTTCCTTTATCTTTCTAATAATTAATCAACATCGTGCACTTGATGGTAACTATGCTGCATGCATCTATATTAGCTGCAGAACAATCTTTATTTACTGTTCAAATGATTTTTAGTAGACTTACGGTATGCAGATCCAAATTATTAATATACCCCTTATCCAGAAAACTCCAGGTCTCAGGAATACTGGATAACATGTCCTATACCTGTATAATGTTTTTTAATCAAGTTGCATTGTTATTTGGACTTGTTTTTTCTACTTTTCTTTATATTTTTAATTGTCTGGATTACAGGGTTGTCATATAAAAAAGAAAGGAACCTAAAGGACCACTACCCTACTTTATTGCAATACTCAACCCCACTTTAATCAGTTGGTGCTGAACTACCAATTCTAGCATACTTTGATATTATATTATCAAGGTTAATGCATCTGGGAGCTGCAGTCCAGAAACATCAGGCTTGCATTCTTAAAGCAATATTGCTCAATAAAACTTTTTCCCAGTTCTCCTGGGCTGCATTAAAATGTAAAAATCTTTCAATAAGAATCTCGTGTACTTTGCTTGTGCAACTGGAGTAGGAATCTTTAAGCACTGTTTTCCCAATACCGAACAAGTATGCCCTTTATTGAAGGTGTTATATATTGCAGCATAGAGGAACCCCCTTTCCACTATGATACAATTGCTTTTTACAGGAAAAATAATACCATCTAGACATCTAGCTATCCTTCCTCCCAGTTGCTCAGGCCAGAAGTTCTCCTGGTTGACCCCCCTTTTTCCATTAATTATGCACTGTAGTGAATGTGGCTGTTTCTCCAGAGTGCAAATAAGCAGCAGATGAGGCAATTGGTAAATTAATGGTGTCTGCTGGGAGCTTTTTTTCTGGTGAAACAGACTGCATGGAGACATTCTAGCATGGATATGCAAAAGTTTGAATCAAGCAAAATCACAAATTTCACCACAAGACTGGAACAGGTGAAAACATATTCTCTGGTTAAGGCCAAATAAAGCAGCTTAATTAATTCCTTCCTGTGAGAATTCCTTGATTATTCCGCTTTGCGTAGATCTAGAGTGCCTGTCTGTCTGAGATTGAAAAATAATACATATTGTCCCTCAGAAATAAAGAAGTGTGTGTCACTATTACTCTTCTTTGTAGTGGCATGGCTTTGTAAGAAAATATTTCTTTTAGGTGAATTGTCACTCTGAAAGCTTATTTTCTACCTTTTATTTAAATAGACATATAGCAGGTTGAGAACAGCATCTAGCTGCACACTTTTTCTAAGTTCCTTTAAAGTTTAAAGCATTTTGGTTTACAAAACTCTTCAACTGGGAAGCAATTCACACACTGAGTTATTTAATGAAATGGGGATAGGCATACAGACCTAATAGGTTTTACTTTCAAAGACAGGTCTTTTTTCCCTATTTACAATAATGGAAGAGATTTAATATCTAATGACTATCTAATGACAGAGACACTATCTAATGACTATATTTATACCAGTGTTTTAGTCACTATGGCCTAATTATCAGTACATGGTGTCTCAGTCCCCTTATATAAAAAAATAGAGAGGCAAGCACAAACCAAAAACAGTGAATTGCTTAGTTAATTTTATTTAGGCCTCAGATTAAAGAACAACATGTTGTAGGACCTTTGTGAAAAGTATAAAACAACTTTGGGGTTATGTAATAAAAGATCCAATGTTTGTATTAGGTCTAGTCAAAGTCAACTATAGCAGTCAATCAGCAAGAACAGCTTATTCGTCACCTGTTTGAAGAAAACATCTAATTGGTTTCTATGTGCTACTTACTATTAACTATACTATAAACATAGTGCCATTTAATACATGGGGATTAGTGTCTTTCTAAGGATGAGCTCAGAACAATTATTGCCTCAGCCTCCCAGCCTCGCTGTAGGTTTGAACAATCCTTAATTTATTGATCTATTTGAAGTTTAAAACCAACCTTGGGTATTTTTTCATCATTGTTGTGGCTGTAATTATTTTCTTAAACCTCTATTTAATTATGGTAAAATGTATATACAGCAGTGCTGTCCAACTTCTGTGGTACCGAGGGCCGGAATTTTTCCGACCTACGAGGTGGAGGGCCGATAATGGAAGCCAGTTTTGACCACTCCCCTTTTTGAAACTGCACCCACTTGAAACCACACCTGTGTTATCACATGACCATACCCATATTAATGGTTGTAGTATAGCAAAAAGCTGCTATACTCTGCCTTCCCTACCCTGCCTGTGTGTGCCATACTCTGTCTTCCCTATCCTGCCTGTGTGTGCCATACTCTGCCTTCCCTATCCTGCCGGTGTGCCATACTTTGACTGTGTGTGCCATTCTTGGCTGGTTTATGCCATACTTGGCCTGTGTGTGCCATACTTTGCCTGCCCTATGCTGCCTGTGTGTACCATACTCTGCCTGTCCTACCCTGCCTGTGTATGGCACACACAGGCAGCCTACAGTAACACAATTCTGGCACTGCTCCTACAGTCTGCACAATAACTATATATTAAAAAACTTTTTAATTGCAGTACCACCTCAGTATATGTTCCTTTTGTAGTGTGCAGGGATTATTTGTGGGTTTCTACAGCTCCTACAGTCTGAGGTGTGAACAGGGGAACAATGTGGGTGATTACAGCCTGAGCCTGAGGTGTGAACACTGCAGGGGGTGGACAATGCAGAGATTAAAAGGTGTGAACAACACAGGGGATTACATTTTTAAACAATACAGAGGGTTTACAGACTGAATCTGAGGTGAGTACCATGCAGGGGGGGCAGTTAATCACAGTACTGATACCATTTAAAGTTTACACAAGAGTAAGCCATCAAAGCAGCCAGACAGGTGGGGACCTCACAGAGGGGGGTCGCGGGCCACAAGTTGCACAGCACTGATATACAGTATATAGTAGTAGAGCTGTTGCTCTAATATCCTTAGGATCATTCTTTTATCATTGAATTTGTGCCAGTTTGCCTGAGTTTTTTTTATTGACTGGACTCAGTTTAATCTCTCAGTAGGTCTGTTGGAGAACATGCACATTAATATTTTAACCCTTTATTTCATAAAGATGTGTTGTTTTACCTATGTATAGTTAATTATGTTATCGTTTTTTAAATTGAAAACTTACATTTTTATTGAATTTAGATATTTAAAAAAATGCTTTTATACATAGCATATTGAATACAATTATATAAGATAATATCAAAGAAGTAAAAAGAGTAGAGTTTATTTTCAATATGAATTTCAATCTGAACTTCCAAATATTTAAAAAGTAAAGGGATTGGAATGCATAAATAGAACAGCTTAAATGTAAAAGACCATCAATAATTAGAACAGTAGTGGTAAAATAACAATCAATGTCATTTATTATGACAGAAGGAACAGCCTATTTTGTTGCGTGCCTTACGGGGCACTTACTTATAGGCTAGTGGTCACACCCATGTACAACAATTTATAGGGGACTTAAATTCCCCAAATCCAT
This sequence comes from Xenopus tropicalis, assembly GCF_000004195.4. NCBI lineage: Eukaryota > Metazoa > Chordata > Amphibia > Anura > Pipidae > Xenopus > Xenopus tropicalis. The sequence continues at coordinate 124,274,399 of NC_030678.2, read as the reverse complement.
CCTTTCACAATGGAACAATGGGTTGAAGACTCAGGATAAAGGGGGATTGGGAACTGGTTTCTATGAGTCAGCTATTACAATTTCCTCTCATTATGTGGAATTATGGATGTCTGTGTAAAAAAAAAATATATATATATATTTTTGGTTATTTTCGTAATGTCTTGGGCATCATTACTACAAAATGTAATAAAGGATGCCATTATAAACTGTTATTTATTTCGTGATATAAGTATTGCTGTTTTCTTCTTAGTATCTTTACTAAATGTTCTTTTACTTCTTTACTTCTGTAAACAGTGTAGGTAGTCTCCTGGAAATAGTACACTAATTCACCCTAAAATTTAATGGACTTAATTTTTATTTAGAATGGAGCATGCTTGATGCTATACTTGTCAAACTGACATTTTGCCACAGTATTATATCCAGCAATTAAATAATTTAAAATGATGTTCAGTTATGTGCACAGAGTACATCTCAGACTATGTCAATGTAAAGACTTCTAGAGATGTTAATTTCTATCCTGCCTATTACCTATAAGATACTGGTCTGATTAGTGGGTCCAGGTATGTACACAGTAAATGGCATTATTACATGAAGGTCACTAGCCACTAGTAACTCTTCTTGGATAATGCAGTCCACATTATCCTCCCTCTCCCGAAGAGAAATGAAATATAGGTTGTGTTTCTTATATTAATGTTCCCACTTCATTGCAGGGTTTTCAGGGCTTTCAAGGAAGATGATAGGATGGAGGAGGATAGGAAGAATTTTATAATATTAATAGTTCATACTGATGTTATGTTTCAGTAAAACGTATTATCAGTGGTATCTTTTATTACAAACATATAAAAGAGTAGTAATTTAGTACCTAAGCAAGTGCATATATTTTCAGAAACGGTGGATTTTAGTGATCATAAAATTGGTAAGCCACCATACCAAGGTAAACCCCATATGGTGGTCCTAACAATTTACCTCCAGTCATATTTTTTGTTGGCTGACATCTCTATGCATGGTTGCATTTCTTGGGAAAAGTATATCCTGACCTGGGCATTGGTATCAGTCAAAATATGTTTTATTACGCGAAAGCAACAGCAGGTATGATATTTTTGAAGAATTAAAGAGTAAGGGCTAATTTTACATGTTTTACCTTTGCAAGTTATAACTTTTTGTTCAAAATAGCTATGGCAATTTGCTTAGTGCTGTTATACTGTATAATGACACTGAACCAAAGAGATTCAGGCATTGAATATTCTGACCTAATGTAGAGCTCACCTGCATAGTCCTTTAAACCCAGGTCCACTAGCTCAGCAGCCTACCATGAGAGATGCTATGTTAATGTAGTTAAAAATCCATAACATAAAATATAAGTTAAAAAATAAATTGTCTATTTTCATATATAAAACTGGGACATATTTTACAAAACTTGAAACCTTCTGGTAAGTATACAGGCTTTTTAAAGCATTTACTGAAAGTATAGATATAAGTAGATTTTGAAAGAATTCTTTTTTTTTTTTTTGACAGGTCTCATGAGGAACAGAGCTTGCAAATATACACATGCCTCTAAATGTGCAAAGTGAAATGGCAGAGATTATATAATGCCTAACTTAGTTTTGCTTTAATTACTGAAACTATCCCACAGAGAATATATTCAAGGGGATAGTTATATAAGTCTTAAGTTAAAAATAACTGCAAAGCTTAACAATTTAAATTGATAGGAATTATAGAATACAGCTATAAAACCTTACAGAATTAGGGCTTTTACATAATTTGGAGAATTGTGCTAAAATCATTTTGCCATACTGCTGTTGATTGGACAGAAATTGAAATTCCCTCCTCCTCTGCTTTCTCCCCCCTTGACTTTCATATTGGAGGTGGGGGTTTACTCAACGTACAGTACCAAATGAAGTAAAAAGTAAAGCGGAGTGTAAGAACCCATACGGTAAAGTGTCCCTTTGGCTTTAAGCCCTACCATTTCCTATATGTTCCTGTTACTGGGCAAGGACCCATATATCTAGTTTGATATTAGCATCTGTGCCTTATTGGTTTATAGCAGTGATCCTCAACCAGTGGCTCAGGCGCAACGTGTTGCTCCCCAACCCCTTGACTGTTGCTCTCAGTGCCCCCAAACCAGGGAGTTATTTTTGAATTCCTGACTTGGGGGCAAGTTTTGGTTGAATAAAAACAAGATTTCCTACCAAATAAAGCCCCTGTAAGCTGATAGGGTGCATACAGGCACCTAATAGCCAATCTTAGCCCTTATTTGGCTCCTCCATGAACTTTTATGGTGCTTGTGTTGCTCCCCAAGTCTTTTTATATTTGACTGTGGCTCGCGAGTAAGAAAGGTTGGGGACCCCTGGTTTATAGGTCGACCACTCCCTTTGCACTCTAATATAGTGTTTAGCAAAGGGGTGGATCCTCCTATTTGGCTGCATCTGTTGGCTCAGGTAGAAGTACCACTGAATCTGGGATCAACAGGGCCCCAGTAAGCCATCTACCCTAGAGTTTACATCTAACTCTAGCGAAGTCGGGGAACAGGGACCCTGTGAACGAGGATTAGTAAAAACAGCAGAACATCTTTAAAAGCACTTTCTAGGAAAGTGAAATAGTTTGTCAAGTTAGAAAGAGCAGTTTCTGGCTCCAACCAGTAGAGATTAGCTGGAAGTACTGTTCCCTATAGGCTTTGTTACGTGTAGGACCATGCAGGAATCAGGTTAGTTCCTATCCCTGATCCATAGTCGGTTGTTTGGAATCCTTGACCACTAAGAAGGACCTGAGATACTTGTCCAGACTACTCTCCACCGTGGTGCTGTGCTGTTTGGCTGTCTTTACCCTGCCCACACTCTGCTGAGGTGGGATAAACCGGTGGACACAATCCCTTTCTATCCTCTGTGCCTTTAGCCTTGGATGGATAGACAGATTAATTCAGTTTTTATTAGATTTGTGAGATTTGAGATGGTGTTGCTGCATATATCAATACAACTGGAATATTTGAATTAAAGAAGAAATGGTCAAATTCAAGGGATAAGTCCATTAAAGGAGAAGGAAAGGTAAAAACTAAGTAAGCTTTATAAGAAAGGTCTATGTAAATACAGCCATAAGCACTCACAGAAACGCTGCACTGACTTCTCTGTCAAAAGAAATAGGATTTGCTGTCTGTTTTCCTGTGCCAGAGACACACAGCTCTCTCCTCTCTCCCCTCTCCTGCTCCCCCCTCCCTCAAGAATGCTAAAAACTCCCTCCCCCCTTAGGAATGTGGATCTGAGCCAATCAGCAGGAAGCTGACTTATAGTCTTAAAAACTGTGCATGTACACAAGTTGTGGTCTTAGTGCAGGAGCAAGGCATTATGGGAACTTTCTTTACAAAGCTCAGCGTATTTTTTTCCTATGAGGCTTCTGATCATCTGAACAGGAGAAATATGGGGAGACTTAAGGGCACTATTTAGAGAACTGAAGGTATGCCTGCAGCTTGAGATTAACTCTTTATTACTCTTTCCTTCTACTTTAAAGAAGTGTGGAAGGAAGTTTCCCTTGGTGTTAGCAGGCCTGTTTGACTGGGCAATTTCAGAAGATAGTAAGGAATTAGATTTGTATTGTATGAGTAAGCACTGGAATTTTTGTAAGCAGCACAGTGATTAAGAAGAAAAAATGGCAGAAGATGAAAGGAACAAATTGTGAGAGCAAAGACAAAAGTTGTGAGACATAATATATATATAGTTCACTTTCATATAGTACTGACCTGTTACTTTAGGCTTGAAGTGTACACTTCCAATGGAATAGTTTTTATAAAAAAGTTTGGTAGTTGAGGTTCTTTAAATACAGCAAACCTATCTAATGAACTGAAAAATATGGCTTTTAGAATTACATCGGCTAAATAGCACCACATGTTTTGCTAAACATAATAAGAACGAGTCAGTTCAGGAACTGAGAATGATTACCAAGCCTTCTGACTAAGGTCTAAGCTGTTAAATGCACAATTTATGGTGACAGATGGGAAATTACACAATTATAAACTCAAGTAAGAGGAAATAAACAGTAAAAATATGTATTCAAAACTGGACCATTGCTCGGTCGCCATTGCTCGGTCTAACCCACCCAATTGACACAAAGGAATCCTAGAGCTACTGCTGCCTCCGGGCCAGGTGGTAGCACCAGGGTTCCCTCAGTGGCTTGCGTTAATATGAGCAGCACATTTATGTCTAAAGAATCGGGTGCACACGACACTGGAAATGAAAGCAACCAGACTTGGAAAACTTTCACTGCAATTGTGTCCACTTTACAGCAAAGTGCAAGCGGAATTGATGCATTAGGTGCAATTGTGTCAGGCGCAATGCCCCCTGGGATTGCAACATTTCTGGAATTCTGGAAAAAACATGGGAATTACTCTCGAAATTGCACATTGCGAACTCTCCTGGTTAGGCATCTCCTTCTTGTCATTTGTCTTTCAACCTCCGCCACTGTATTGTTTATATAAGTGTATATATGTTTTTGACCATATGCTCATGTGTACAATAAATGTAATATGGAAAGAATGTTCAACATTGCAGGGGTATTATTATGCTGTTGAGCTGCTTTTCATAAGTAGGGACAAAGATTAGATTATTTTGTTTAGAATGCACTTTAGAATTAAAGTTAAAAGATTGTATTCAATGGGGTTGAAAGTATTGCATATACAAAGAAGTACATAATAACTGTCTGTGAGCTCATTGTAAAGAATTGAAAGTGTGTTGCCTTGGGGATCAGGTTGTTATGCAACCACATTAAACTGTGAGTGAAGTTAGATGTGTGTGCAAATGATAGACGGTGTCGTCATGGCAGCAGACATGGCATCTACCGAAATTACATCACAACGACAAACATTTGCAAGCATCTTAAATTTTAAGTTGTATAGGCTTATATTTTAAGCAGAAAGGTGTACACTAGAATTCCTTTTGACAAAGGCTTTCTTGCTGAAACATTAGGGTAATCCTCCTGGCAGGTGTATTTGCTTTCAGACCTAGGTTATTTTTACTGAGTGATACAAATATGGTTCTTTTTGTGGGAATCATTTGTATAGTGTGTAAATAGGATATAATGCTGTTTTGCATAAACTTTTTTTGACTGCAGTACCACCTGTGTATCTATAACTTTTTCAGTGTGCAAGATCTCTCTATTTTCCACTTGGTCCAATTGCCTCTGGCCTTGTACTTTCCCCAAGTTTCCCACTTAGCCCTGTAATGCTGAATTTTTCCAGTTCTGTTTCCTTTCCTTTTGCATCCCCTGTCCCAGTGCACTTTTTCAGACTACCAGTGGTTAAGGCAAATGGCACCTAGGGGAGGGCATTCATATATTGAAACCCAAGACATTTTAATTGCACAGACTTTTTACACATCTTGTTTTTCTAAAATATACATTGCAAAATCCAAAAATGAGACAAATCCCACATTGAACATTTCCAAGAGTGCTTTTTTAACTGACATTTATAAAATATAACAGTGGTGGGGGGCTCTCAAACATCAAGAGAACCAGAACTTCCTATTCACAATATGTATTAAATTCAGAGAGCATTTTTCCATCATCAGCTGAATAACTGGATGTATTCAGTTTTCCAAGGCAATATGGAAATAATTTGAAAAGATAATTAAATTCAAAAATTTGTTAGCCAGCCAAAAGTCTTTTGCTGCAATATGTACACAGTCTATTTCAATGAATATGTATAATAATCTATTTCAAATCTATTTCTATTCAATTGAATGGAATGTGATCTGTTATATGGAAACCCATTATCTCTAAAGCTCCAAATTAGGGGAAGGTCATCTCCTATAGACTACATTTTAATGAAATAATTTACATTTGTAAAAATAATTTCTTTTTTTCTTAATCTTGTACTTGGTCCCAACTAAGGAATTCTGTCATGGTTAGTGATGAGTGAATCTGTCCCATTTCACTTCACTGAAAAGTTTGCGAAACTGCTGAAAATTTGTAAAAATGAAAAATTTGCAAAATGTGGCTACTGCAAAACTTTTTCGATGCAAACAACTTTTAGCGCAACTTTTTTTTGACGTGACTGCAACTTCTTCCTCACTTTTTGTTGTGGTACATTTTTGTGCCTGTTTTGCAAAAAAAAAACCCGCCAATGGCCAAATGCAGAATTTTACAGCAAATTCATGCCTGGTGAATAATCTTGCTCATTACTATTCATGATTTTTATGGTATCATTTTTATTTCTAAATTACACTCTTTACATAGCAAATAATTCTCTTTACCATTTAAAATGTTATTCTTGAACCAACAATTGTATTTGTTGTAGGAGCCAGAACAACACATTGGACCTGCTTTCAGATAACCTTTTGATTCTCCTACTCAGTGTAACTGGAGGAGTCATGAATTGGATGAGCCAGACTTGTATTTTTAACATTGAGTGCTGTTATCATGTCTACCATTAGGTGGGAGCATTTTTAGCAAGCCAGGTGTCAGGGATCTGCTATCTTGCTACCTTCTCATTGTTCTGCTGATCTGCTGCAGGGGGGGGGAGGAAAAGGGAGAGGGGTGATTTTTCAACTTGCAGCTGAGCACTTGTCACAAGACTGAGGGCACCTGGGAAACTAACAACTAACCCCATGTCAAATTTCAAAACTAAATCTAAAAAAAAAAACTTTGTTCTTTTAAAAAATAGAATTTAGTGTACAGTTCTGCTGAAGCAGCTCTATTAACTAATGCAGTTTGTAAAAAACATGTTTACCCATAACATAATCCCTTTAATATTTATGAGAGACAAAATAAACCTATTTAACTCATGTTTAAATTATTTTAATCTAACCTTTTGTTAAATCTGCCCCTTAAGGTATGGAGAACCAAATTACGGAAAGACTCCTATAACTCTAGGGATAGATAGACAGATAGATAGATAGATAGATAGATAGATAGATAGATAGATAGATAGATGATAGATAGATAGATAGATAGATAGATAGATAGATAGATAGATAGATAGATAGATAGATAGATAGATTATAGATAGATAGATAGATAGATAGATAGATAGATAGATGATAGATAGATAGATCAATAGATAGATAGATGATAGAAACATGCACCTAAATCTCACAAATAAGCTTTTTCTTATTGTTTTTTAAATATAAATTTATTTATTGTATTTATTGCTTCCCTGGACTATTTTTTTCTCCTACTGCAAACAACCCAACCATGCTGTTATGCTACTTGTCAGTGGTGCATTGCAAACAGCAGGTAAAATCTGTGACAAGTTTGATTTATGCAGCCAGAAAGGAAATGTCGAGGTTGAGGATGTCACAGATAGATTGTTTAAAATATAAACTGCTGTAAAAAAAAAAAAAGAATAATTAATAAAATAAATCTATTAAACAGCTGCTAAAGTTTAGTGAATTGTTTTTCATAAAAGCACCGATGGTTCCCTTTAAATGTCTTCAGCATTCAGCTTTGGAGTCTGCATTCATGCAATAACTCTTTCTTTTTGTTTTGTTTCTGCAGTGAAGCAGAAAGTTTGCAATTGTAAGCTATTTAAATTCACAACCCTACTGTCCTAAGCTAAGGAATCTGTCAGCATTTACTGTACCTGCAAATATAAACGACGCTTACACAAGCACAGAATATGTAAACAGTATTTCTTAAGATACTTTTTTCCCAGCTATATCCCAGTTAAGTAAGAAAGCAATTAGAAAGATTACCCTAAATGTATCTGCATGTTGGGGATACTTTTATTCACATACTTTCATGTGAAAGTCATTTCCCATATCCATAATGTACTGGAATAGAGCTGAAGGGACAAAAGGCCCATCGTTTAAATAATGACCAAGTTATTTCTATTGTTGTAAGAGAGTCGGCGGAACCGCATCTGAGAGTCCAGACTGTAAGGATATCCCTGCTGAAGAACAGATGGCACAATTAGTAGGGAGCAGATGGCAGACACCAACATGAACATTCTGCTTTGCAAGTTATTTAAGGGTGGCCTACTGTAATTTCTACCTAAGGGCCTTCATGTCTCCGAAACTCACGAACATCAGCACTACCTTTATACACATAGCATGTATGTTTGTTTAAATACAGTGAATAGGGAAATTAAGGAAATAATAATAAGCTTATTAAGTGAACACAGAGCTAACTAATTTACTCAACATTAAGGGAAGATTTATCTGAGATTAAACTGAGAATCCTGCAGAATTTCTGCTGGGGGCAAACTCATGGTCAAGTAGGCCGTTGGGCCTATAACTAGTCAATTTAATGAGATCTTCTTTATTTACAAAAGGGCTGTTTGCTACAGTTCACAAAAGCTGCATGACTAAAATGATACACATGTGTGAGAATATTTAAGATATATATACAGTATAAAATATATATATAGCAAAGACATCAATGCAATTCATATTTCATAATCACATTTTATTACATATGGCAACACCTATATGTTTTTGTTATGTTTTTAAATATGCTCCATATTTCCTTTTCAACTTTTTAGTTTTTTTGACATGACAAATTTTTGCAGCCTTTTCGCGATAAAAACACGCCAATGGCAAAACACGCCATTCACCTCGAACCCGTCTGGCTAAAAAATTTCGCTCATAACTATTCACAGGATGTAAATGCACTTGCAATCCCTACAATACCTGTAGCTACACCCCTACAGTATGTCAAGGTTTGCTGTGAGGATCAGTGGGGCCTGTTTGACTCATAAAATCTTGCCCCAATACACACAAACTCTGCAGTTCACCCTAAATCTGCCCTTTCTCACTGAAAGTCCTGCCCTTTTCATGTCAGTTGAGGCCCCCTGATATAACTGGGCTTCTGAAACAACTCCTGTTTGCTTCTTCCCCCATGGTGGCCATGTTGGTTGCTTTGGCCCAAGTAATCAGATAACAATTGCCAGATAAAAGTGCAGAGCAAAAAAATAAATAAATCAAAACTTTAAAGAAGACAAACAAGGACAAAGAGAAACAACATAAAGGGCCATGTTTAAGAAGCTGTTTAAAATAACTTCCCAAAAAAATAATGCCATGACAGCAACTACTTTACATCATTATTTTGCACCAACTCAGGCCTGGCATAACTCATTGAAGTCAATGAAACAAGATCAGGCTGCAAAGAAAGTTTGGTGTAAATGTGTCACTGTAAGGGTACCTGGGGGTCGGCGGGGATGCCCGCCGCTTCCCGTGCGGGGACGCCTGGCAGCTGCCTCCTACATGCGTGCGCACGCGTGTTCACCATCCTTTTAACGCACACGCATGCACGTTCCTCTTCCTGATTGCGCGCGTATGCGCACTCTTGTCCATCGTCCTGCGCTGCGTGTGACGTCACTATGGCGTGAAATTTGAATATTTAAAGCGTATTCTGTAGGATATTCATTGCCCAACATAGGTCTACCTCCTGTTAGTTCCTGGGTGTGTTATTCTTATGATTCTGATCTGTTTTGACCCTTGCCTGTTCTTGACCTGTCCTGTACTGCCGCCTGAACCGACCTTTGCCTGAAATTGACTACCCTTCTGTATTCTGTTTGGTACCACGCTGCCTGATTGTTGTTGACCCCGGCCTGACCTCTGACTACTCTTTGGACTCTGTTTTGGTACTCTCTGAACGTTGCTGACCTCAGCCTGATCCCTGACTACGCTGTCTCATTGCCCTTCTTCCTGCCCCACGGTTCTGGTTCCCTTGCCTACTCAGAACCCTCTGCTTGGGTCTCCTTTGGACTGTAAGACCTGGCGGCATCCGAGCGGTTGTAGGCAGAAGCGTGAGCCATGACCGGACCCTTGGAGCCTGTTCTGAGTTTTGGGATACCAGCCGTGACTCACTCAATGTGTTTTAAGGCAATTTTTTTTCACACCACTATATCTTATATTGTTCTTCCAAAATATAACATTATAGATCTAATGATAATGCCATATATTGAATTATAAGTGTTTTTTGAAAATATAAAGGAAAAGCTTTTCCTTGGGTCAAATTGAATGACCCCATGCTTTGTTATTATTAAAGCTCAAAATACAAAACAGAATAAAATGTCAAGGAAATTACAGAAAGAAAAAGTTAGGCAAAAGAGAAGAACACGCATAGTACAGTTAATCATCATCCATCTGGTTGAGGATATTAGGATGTTGGTAGTTGTTATCAAGAACATATGGAGAGCTGCAGGCTTGGAATCCCCCTAGGAGTTCTTCAAAACTAGGTAATAAATGTTATATTGCATATGACAGTTTAAAATAGGTTGACATATCTATAGCATGTATCATACCTGAGCAAAGCAGCTGTGCCCCAACCTGTGATGTTTTCACTTGTGGGGCTCATTAATCAACACTAGACAGATCTGCAGATTTGGGTTAGATTCAGTTTGATGAGTTTATCTCATGAAAAAACCCAATAGCAGTTTATAGGTGCTTTTGGAATTCAATTATGAGATACGTTTTTCTTCACCACAGATATTGCAGAAGAGCCAGGTACCCCTCCTCCCTTGGGCTTCGCTGCTTTATTTAGCTGCAAGTATCCGGCTGTGGACTGGGGTTATTTATTTACCATATAGGCACCTGTGGGGCCCCCCTAAAGCTGATTCCCTAGACATGGGCCTTCAGGTGACAATCTGGTAAATATGGCTCTGTCCATGAGTGATCACAGTTACCTCTAAAAATCAATTTGAAGGCACCCCTAAGATCTAGTAGTGGTACTTTAAAACAGAAATATGCATAAAACAAAAGAGGTTTGGCAATATACACTTGATATTAACTATTTTACCAGGTAAAATTTATTTTATATTGTAAAACCCATTTCTATACAGGATATAAAAAGTGTGCAGAAAATGAAAGTAAGAGTGCACAGATAGTAACATAATCTACTTATACCTCACCTATGCATGCACTTGTATAAAATATGAAATTGTTGTCCTACTATACAAAAAGTCCTTGTGAAGTGACCTGTGCCCTTTGGGAGTAAGGTATCGCCATAGGCCCAGGGGTAGTATGGGTAGTTTCTGTTCCATAGTGTATCTGCTTTGTTTGACTCCTTTTTTATCTAGAGGGTAAATGTACTAGTGGGATTGGGTGGAGGAAGGCATCAGTACAGAAAAATAAGTTCATCCTTAAGGTAACCTTAGTTAAGGCAGGTAATGTGGACCCTGTGACCCATTGACAACCAGATATTTGAACATGGTTGGCAAGAAGTGCTGAACACTCATGTTGGGCTATGAATATTGTCATAAGAAAGCATGTTTTTTTTAAAATGCATCAGTTAATATAGCTTCTCCAACAGAATCCTGCATTGAAATTCATTTTAAAAAGCGCAAACAGGTTTTTGTTTATATTTAATCTTGAAATTTCAAATGGGGCTAGCCATATTCTTTATTTCCCAGGGTGCTACAATCGTGTAACCTGTTCTCTGATACTTTACTGCTAAGCTGCAAGTTGGAGTGATTTCCCCCCCCTCTTTCCCTCCCCCTTCTCCAGCAGCCGATCATCAGAACAATGGGAAGGTAGCAAAATTGTAGCTCACAGTAGATATAAGAACAGCGCTCAATAGTAAGATATCCAAGCCCAGCTTGGGACTCCTCTAGTTACATGGGAGCAGGAGAAACAATAGGTTACCTGAAAGCAGTTCTGAAGTGTAGTGCTAGCTCCTTCTGAAAGCTCAGACTCAGGCACAATGCACTCAGATGGCTGCCTACACACCAATATTACAACTAATAAAATACATTTGTTGGTTCAAGAATAAAAATTGAAATGGTAAAGTGAATTATTTGCTATGTAATTTAGTAATATAAAAAGTATACTATAAAAATCATGACAGAATCCCATTAACCAGCAGACAGCATTCAAAATTATCCCACAGGTGTCAGTCAAGCTGTGGTCAGGGATCTGCACACTGTCACTCCAAGTTAATCAGTTCTTATATAGACTTTGCTTTGTGCATCAGAGCATGTTAGTTTTAACTGTACACTTTAGTGTTAAGGTTTCTTTCACTAGAATGAGAGGGCCTAGTATCAAACCATGAAAAACCTTTACATCACTCCAGATTTGTTATTGCACATGGTAATGTTAGACTTGTGTATAGTTGCTTGCCTTTAAAAAAAACCCATGCTCCTGACATGCGCTGATATAACACACCACATACTACCAACAGTACTGGCAGTCACACTGGGTTTTATGACCTGCAAAAAATCTGACTTCTTTTCTTCTGTTTACAGTACTGCAGGGGGTACACTGTCTTCTAAATTATAGAGTATTTCCACAGGATTTTTAAAAGATGCAAAGACATATGTGGTCTTGCATAATAATGATAATGGAAAAGGCAGAGAAGCAATCTTGTCAAATATTAAAGCAAGTAATGCTGTGAATACTAGTTCCTAAACTACTGATAACTATTGTTGATAACTTTTCAGCAACAAAGATAAATGTATAATATACTATTACCCTTTACTGGTACAAACTGCTCTTTACTTCAGAGGCTCAAATATAGTTTATATAAATAAGCTGCTGTTTAGCAATGGGAGAATAGGGCAATTGCACACACATTTACATAGCACATAACAGCTATAGGGTGGTACCATGAAGTGCAATGTTATTTATTACTTAACAGGGAGATGTCCAATGCCATTCATGGTAACTATGAAAGAAAAAGTTTGTCAAAAAAATTCATTATTTTTAGGTGTTGTTTAGACAGATACAAGTGTTATGTGTCAAAAAATATATAGTTTCACTTTTTTTATTGAAAAGGAAAGATGGTAGGCTTCCCTGCTCAGTAGAATAGCTTTCTTACTTTACCATATTCTGCTGCTATAGAATTCTTTATGTTTAACTATGATTTTGGGAATTCTGCAGAGGCAATCTCTATGGAGGCAATCTGTTCCAAGGTATTCCAGTGTATCTAGAGGGGAGACAAGAATGCAGTAGGGCTGTTTCCAATGATGTCTGGAGCCTCTGCAGCCATGAGATTTTCCAGGGATTTTAGCAGCAATTTCTCTGAGGTTATTCTTGACTTTATGCTCTGGCAAGAGGAAGAATCCAAAATAAACTGATAATATGAATAAATACCCATAAATAAATATAAATATATATATATATATATATATACAGTATCTTAAGTTAAAAATATATAAATGTATAAAGCTAACTTGAAGAACTGTAATTTTTTCAACAAATATCAAATGTACTGAAAATTATATCTAGTTTTGGAATGTTAATATTGGATTTCGACATACAGATCACACTCACAGCTGGCAATAGTCTAAGTATGAAACTTTAGTCCAACACCTCACAGCCCATAGGCTATTATTGATCTAATGTCTAATATTGGACTGCCAAATCATACTGTGCTTGCAATACCCCAAGCACTGTGGAAAAGGAAACCAGCCCATATTTTATGACTCTCTCAATGCCTTGCATTACAGAAAGCAATGCTTTCTGCTTTTGGAAATCCAAACTTATTTCTAAGTTGCTGTGGCAGTAGTAGAGCACTGTTCTGCGTTAGCCATTAACCTGCTGAGAAATGTATGCTTTGCTTCATTCTGTGCTTTCTGAGCTTCCATGTTTACTATTCTTTTTAATTATGCTGCTTTAAACTCTTCCTGTCCCATTTCCACCTGTGTATTATCCATTCTCTTTCCTGCTGCAGTTAGCTCTTCTTATTGTTTTTCTATCCCACGTTATATATTCTACCCTCTTCCATGTTTCTTCCCCTCCATTGTGTCTGTCTTGTCCCTTTCTCTTTTTTCCCACCTTCTTACCCTTTTGCTTCCAACTCCTGACCCCTTCACACAGTATTTTTGGCTGGAGACACCACTGATGACGGTTACGTTCTTAAGGGACACCTGAGTCCAGGTCCGGACTGGGATTCAAAATAGGCCTTGGTACTTACAATAAAGCAGTCATTTCTGTTAACCACCTTATCTCCAACATTTTCTATTCCCATTTCACCATTCTGTGCTTTCCTAAGCTTCTCTTTTGCCCTTTCTTCATTACATTGCCCAAACGAATATCCTGCAGCTTTGCCCCAGCGATTTGTATAAACCCACGGTTTAATAGAGCTGCAGATAAAAGTTCTGGTGTAGGCTCTGCAGTGTTATAATGCTTTATCCAAATAAATGTATCTGCACACACCGACTAGTAACTCTGCTACAGGTGTTATAGGGAGCTTTAAGCCTCTCACATCCTGATCCACATGCAATATGATTAAGACAAGCACACTGACATTTCAATGGGGAATTAGATCCCTTCTCTCAAATAATATTATAATTTAAACAGTTTGCGGCATGCTTTTTCCAATCATTCTGCAAAGCATGAGCAGAAGTAAAACAGTGGTAAAATAAAACAGAGTGTATAAGAAAGAAAGTTTTGAAAACAGAATGAGAATGGGTTGAGAGGGGAAGACTGGATATGCTAATCAGGAGAAAAGAAGGTGGAGGAACAGGGTTACAGGAACAGGTGAGAGCAGTTGAAAGAACATAAGAGAAGAACAAGATCCAAATGCTAGAAGAATAAGCAAAAAATATAGGGTTAGTGAAGAAAGGCAAGAGGGAAAGCAAAAAGGAAATAGAAGGAAAGGCAGAAAACATGGAGCAATGTGCTCTGGTTTGTTTTGTACCTGCAATTGTTCTTCCTTGTGTTTTGTGGCATAATACGTGGAATTAGCCATGGATTTAGGTTTACTTTTTGCCTTGGAATAATATAATAGTAATATATAAAACTATATTGCTTTTATCCTATTAAATGTCCTGGGAACAATATAAACTGCCTCTCGCTGTATATCCAACACCTGAAAAATATGCAGCAGAATAATGTGCTGTTTCTAATTGCTTGTACTTTGTTATGTGGGGGATGCAACACTTTTGCTCTTACTGTAAATGTTCTATACATACTATCTACCTGTATGCAAGGTCTTAACCCCTACCTCCCATAACATTTAAAAAAAAAAAAAAAAAACAGGAATATAACCACCGTGTAAAGCACAGAAAGTGTAGATCAAGGCCACACCAAAATATCACACCCAATTACCAAAAACACACCTTTTTTCATGGTTGGAATGACAGGCACTATGAACCCTGCATTTCATGACTTTGTAGACACCAAACCTTTTATGACAGACACAGTGGTAGACCCCAAGCATTTCATAATAGACACAGCGGTGTCCCTACGTATTTCATGAGAGACGCAGTGATGGCCACCAAGCATTTTATGACAGATAGTTGTTGCTCCTGAGCTCGACTCCGTTGACTCAACTGGACAGACAAAGTTGGAACCTCACAAAATAACCAGTCCATCCTCTGTTCTCCAGGTGGCTGTGCTTTATATAGTATATGGAGAAAAGTCACAGTGATGTCAGCAGACCAGCAAGAATACTGGACATTTGAGGGGCAAACTGGTACTGTGGTCTCATTGGCAAAAAATGGGACTGTCTTATGAAAAAAGAGGAACAGTTGTGAGGCGCATTAATCTGGGGTCCCCATGCTAGTGTTAACTACAAAGTTGTTTGTGGGTTTTGTCTAAGAATAAAGAGGGACAAGGGTAGTTTATCAGGGCAAGAACAAAAAGTGTCCGTGGCCTTATTATATTGCCATGGCACACCAATTTGTGTTGTCTCCCCAGACTTCACTCATAGAAATGGTTCTGACTGGATTTCAGTCGGCTTCCCATACTGCACCGGGGGGGGGGTATCTGTTATTTCACTCACAGCACCTCATATTTTGACCTCTCAGCAAGCTCCAGCAGCCTCCAGCACCATTCTCTCACTTCTTGCAGGGTTACATCTGCCTTCTGCTGTTGGATGGAATTAGAAGCACATGCACTGTTTGCAGCTGGGCACCTCAGGATTTGAACGATTCCCTGCGCTGATTACTGGCTTAGTCTATCCATTTGTAGCCATTTCAGCCCCTCACTTCCATTTCAATCTTGCAAACTGTCTCCTGGATTTACTGTGAGAACATCTATTCAGGAATGAAACATTTCATCATTTTTTAGATGTAAAATAAATTTCTAGACTGGGCAGTGAATGTTAAATGGTTTATTGCGCAGACAGAGAAGCTTTCTGCATCTAATGGGTAATGCACAGTTTTTCTTTCCAAAGCTGAACATTCTTTCTCCTTATATTACCTTTGTTTGCAGACTCTGTTGCTTGCATAGCTTCGGCTCTAAACAAAGCAGAGAAAATGGAGACCACAGCTATGCAGCAGATGTGGCATGTTTATATTTAGAAAGTGCTTTTTGATAAAGTGCCATACAGAAGGTCAATTTCTGAATGAAAGGAAATAGGCCTAAATGAAAACATTTATACTCGGATAAAAACAAAGATTGCAATAAATTGTGTGGAATAAAGATATTTTATTAGATCTAACTCTGCACAGATGGAACTACTCTTTTGTACTAAATGCTAAACAATTAGAATCTAAAGGAAGGCTGGACATTTAAAGGGAAAATGCGACTGGGCTACACAACCACAAACGTTGCAAATTTGCCCAATGTTCAAAAAAAAAAGGAGCCTGGGTGTGGCTTAGGGCCATTTTAGCAGTAAGTAGCAGTAAGCAGTATACCCTCTTGTTAAGAATGAGTTTGATTAATTGGGCTTATACTGAAAGTATGATCTAAAAAGGGCTAACAGAGAAACTAAAGTTATACAATGTTTAGTTCTTGGGAGGTAATTAGATAATTAGAATACCCTTTCTCAAATAATTCTTCTGCATAATGGACTTTGCTTCTATGTAAACCAAACAGTCAAAACAAACATTAAAGGTGTAGCCCACTTTATCAAACGGTGCAGCTACTGGTGTCACTTTGGCGCTACAGGAGCCCCGAGCCGCGCTTACTATGGGGGACAGGTGTTTTAATGCAGTTTGGCGTGCCTCCACCCAGGGGTTATGTTGTGGGACTATAACTCCCACCCTGGGACCTGATTTGATACTGTTGCAATGCAGGGGATCCACACAACTCCCGGCACCTTGCCCCTCCCTGGGGTAGTTGCTTACTGGCGGGAAGTTGATCACTGGTGTAGTAATGAGCCAGAAATACACAGATTGTGATGAATCAAATGAATGTTGTTTATTTGGGTAGGAGCGGCATACAATTCACGGCATACAATTCACGGCAGGGCATATACTCCTTTACTTCTCATTGAGAACCTTTTCCTGTTGGGTAACCTACGGTACTCACGCCAAGTGCCCCCTTCTAGGTGATCTCCCTGGTACTCTCACCAGGAGACACTCTCTCTTAGAGTTCTCCCCAGTACTCACGCTAAGCCAACTCACCACAGGGACCCACCCCGGTACTCACGCCCAGGCACCCTCAGATCTGGACTCCTTAACTAGTGGTGACTTGATCCACCTACCTAGCCACTTTGTGCCCTGCACTCCAGCAGATGTAATGCTGGGGGGTCTTAACCCCACTACCACTCCTGGAGGGGCAATATCCACCCATTCTTGCTTCCACTTCCTACATGGCACTCCTAGAGTGTCCTATAACATAAAAACTACTTTCTAACCCCTACCAAATGGAGCACCTCTGGCTAGAGGAAATCCCCACACTCAATCTCTTTCAGCCCATGGCTGCATCCCTTTATATAGGTTTATGCACCACCCTGTGGCTATAACCCGAACTGCGGGGATACTCCCCATTAACTATTTATGTCCCAGACCATACCCAGTGTCCCTTAACCATTACCACCCTGGGGCTTATTCTAGGGGTATCCAACCTGTGGGGCCTATTTTATTAAACCCCTACAAAGGGAATAGGGTTGTTTCTAAGGAGTTCAGTATCTCTAGTTAAACTAACATAGCTAATAAATAGTTCAATAGTAAGTGTGAAAGGACAATATTCCTTTAATAATGCTTTATAGCAAAAATATCAATGTGCATTTTTGTTTATTAAAATAATAGGCAAAATGTATTTTATAAGTTTTTTTGCTTTGCATTATGGTTTTTTTTTTTGTTGCTTATGTTTGAAAATGGTGTATATAGGTGTATACTGCCATTTTAAAGAGCAATCAAGAATTAATGCTAAAAGGTACCCTTAAAAGATAGTGCTTATTAATGGAGCTAAATTAGAGGCAAAATGAACATATTTATATATAAGTATGCACAGCTCTTTAACAAGGTGATTCCCCCCTATTTGGCATAGCAACCTCACGTTTCCCAGATTCTTTGCTACCATAAAGAATTGTGCAACCAAAAAGCTCTAGGAATTGCTGTTTAAAGGGACCATGTCTACGTAAGCAAAAGATATGTTATAAAAATAAGAATAAGTTTCATGGGACAAAAATAACATTTTTAAAAATCAAGACATATAATGAAGTACTGTTTATTATCTATCATTTAAATAAAATGTGGATCAGGAACTTATAAAACAATGGGGAATGAGAGCAGCCAAAGGCAGCTGAAATATAAAATGAGAGCATTCTTCTTATCTATAAGGCACAATAGCAGGCAGCATTCCAAAACAGACATCACAGAGCTATAAAAGTTTGGGGACCTTTTGAAACCAATGAGAATAGTGTATGTGAAACATGCTAGTCATCTAGATGGCACAAATGAATGTGTGATTGCTTCCCTCTGGCATATCATGGAGACATTTCTGGCGCCCAGAAATAAAAGATAGCCCAAACAATTTACTAAATTCCCTAAAGGCTTTTTCATTAAGGCATTTCAGCTAGAAATGGCGTGCAAGATGAAAACAAAACCAAGAAAGAGATTGAGCAAGGTAGAATGTTCATCTCTTGCCCCAAGGTTATTTATGTCTAAAAGGGTAGCTTCCCATGAGTACGTAATGCAAAGAATTTACCCAGCACAATGCCACCAATGGTTTAACCCTCTAGAGTTGCAAAGTGTTTTTCTTTAAATAGTAAAGGGCTGTGTTTTTTTGGCTTCTGCTTTATTACCCTGCCTACCTCCAATTGTTTTTATAATCTGAGTTGTCACTCCCTATATATACTTTTCCACCATCTTGATACTAACCACTTTTAAAATCCATACCTGCATTACTATGAACAATCTGTTTACATCACAGACCAGTCCAGACTTCAGCATACATTTACTCATGGACAGCCACGCAGCAAGTCAATATCATATACTTGCACATTAATGGCGTACGGTGGTGTAGGGAATGGAAATCAGAAAAACCTTTCCACTGTTTTTCTGTCTACAGACTGGAGATCAATCTGATTGGCTAGGAGCGATCTGGGAAAAGAGGAAAACCAAGAAAGAGCCAGGGTTTGGAGCCAAATTCACGGGTTGGACCAGCAGAGGGTTTAAATCCCCTGCTGCAGCATCCAACCAGAACCAGAGACTGCCCAGGAGATTAGACAGGTTTCCTTTTGATCCTATGTGGAGTTCGGCCAGAAGGAAATGTCTAGAGCCCCAGCTGTACAGAGAGAACTCATTCTGTTCTCTGCCAGGCTGCTAGAGATTCAGGAGGTGACTGGTACCAATGTGGAGAAAGTCTGTATCGCAAAGAAGCCTGTGAACTCCAGTGTGCCTGCTTCTAAGAGCACCCCAGAGAGTGAGCCACCAAAGGGAGAATATTGGTAAGGTACCTGCTATGTGGGAGTAGCTATTAAATCCAAGAAGTGGTACTTTGGGAAGGTAGCGCTACCTGGGGCATAAGAGCTCTTGGGAAGGGACAGTTTGCATTGAACTTGTTCATTATTTAATCCCATCTGGAGTTGATTGTGGGACTGTGATATTAAAAGGACTGTGCTACAGTATGTAGATAGTGTGTTATATGCTAGTGAGACAAATAGGTCGCCACACTGTATGTCCCCAGTGCAATATATTATCTGTATTAGTTGCCTGTTCTTTATTTTTATATAAAGTTTATCTTTGCTGCTAAAATATGTGTGTGTAAAATATGTGAGGTGTGCTCCTCTGTGCCCCCTAGCTGAAGGCACTGCGTTGTAAATTCCATTTCTCATCTTTCATGCAAAGAGGTCCAGGCTACCAGAATCCGAAAACAGGTAACAGGCAAGGAAAGAGAGTGTGGTCTGATTCTACAGGAGTGCAAGAAAAGGGTTACAGTGGAAATATGTTAAAGGGAAACAAATATAACAATCGCTACTGAAATGCAAGAAGACAGTGGCTACTAGCACCAGATTTCAAATGTATGCACCCCTGAATTCATGCTAATGCACCCCTGAATCTGTGCCAACCCCCTCTTCCTCACAAGCACACATCAGCTTCCACCTAACCAGGCATGGGATATATGACAGCAAGGCCAGTTCCTGGTGCAGATCCCTATCAGCGAGGCAAGTGAGCGGCCTTATACTCGGGCCCAATGTTCATCTTAGCTCTACAACTTTTCATACTTAACCTTTTGCCAAAGTAAGCATTTTTTTCAACATGGGCTTATTTGCTCCTTCAGCAAATTAACATTTGGCCAGAAAAAGCAGAGTAGCATTGCTCTAAGTGCTTCTGCATGTGACTGTAGAGACTTGTTCCCCCCCATTATCACTTTTGCCCCGTTGCACCTAGCTGACAAAAGACGCAATGACACCGTTGTGTGGGTGGAATTCGGCCACAGCTTTATTATCAAATACAACGTCCAAAACTAGTCCTTGCCATGTATATTCAAACTTTTCCAAACAATAAACCATTTTGTTAACGAATGCCGGCCACTGCAAATGCAGTGGGCATGTAGAAGCCATAAGACAACATCAGAACTTAAATGGCCAAGGACTACCCCCCGCCATTTGCTGTGACAAACCACAAATTTATATTGATATGATAATTTTTTTTTTATTTTTTATAAACAGAGTGTGCTTAAACAGGGAGGGTGGGAGGGGGATGCCGCTCGGTGGAATCCGGAAGCAGAGTGGCAGCAGCAGCGCGGGAATGCAGGCACAGAGGGGGAGGGAGGAGGAGCGAGCAAGGGGTGCTGCACTTGCCTGACTGCCTGGCTGGGTAAGTTAACCCCTTACAAGCACGGAGGGAACTGAGCCACAGCTGGCTCCACAGTCCCTCCACGCTTTCATTATTTATTTCAGCTCTCTCTATCCTTGCCTCACTCATTTGCACAGTACTATTAGTCCTGGGGGCCAGTACAATAAATAGTATGCAGTAGCGGTAAGCAAAAGGGAACACACAGCGGCGCATCATTTTTAAACTAAGCCCAATGTCAAATGCTGAGTTTGTCATTTAAAGTGAAACCTCACTACACCCCCTGTTTTTTTCACGCATTTTGAACCACTGGTGCCACCCGTAAGGCATAATGCAGTCCCCCAATTTTACACATTTTTTTCCTACTATATTTATATAGTGCCAGCAAGTTACAAAGCACTTTTCATTAATTTATAAGAAACAAAGGGGATTACAGAATAAGAATGAGATCACTGATAACAAAAGCTTGCACTCTTAAGGAGAGTTATATTTAACAGAATTCACTTTTCTGCTTGTTCTGCTTCAATAGCACTAAGTTAAGAAAAATCAAACTTTCTTAAATTAACATCAAACTTTCCAAGCCGACCTGACTTTATGAACCTGACTATGAATCATAAATTGATTTCTGTTGGATTGCCACTAATACATTCACTGTGTCTCTGTATTTCTTGAAAACGACTGATAATCTGTGACCTGGTACAGCACATTGAGACAGTCTGACAATTAATACTACACAGAGCAACTCCTGGCACTGAATCCCAAATCTGTTCTACCTAGGGATTTTTTGCTTTTCTGGAAAAAAAATACCAACCTTCCTATCTGTTATTTTTCTTCCCTATTAATAACATTGGCATCAAGTGTCTTTTTTTGCCTTCTGGGCCAGTAAAATACCAGCCAGATGGTATCATTAATTCTACTGGCTCAAAGCTGATTGCCCATTTTTTCTGCTAATTTTTACATTTTTTAATTATAAGTCCCCACTTACTTGAATCTGCATAAATGTATTTGTTTATCAGTTTCTAGGATCCTCCAAAATCCTATTAACATTTGAGTCTACAGCTCTTCAGCTGATGATAAAATATAGTTTGGTATTATTAGAAATTAATATGGACTCTTATTATTTAACCAGGAAAGAATTGTTATTCTTATTTTTGTCTCATTTTTCATATTATGAAAACATATATTATGTTATATGACTTTAAGCACAGTTCTAAATTGCCTTGAACAGGAACTTTTAGAGATTCTGTTAACCTTTAATAGTTTTACCATTTTATAGATATATTTGAACGCTATCAACAGCACCTAAAAATGAATTTAATAAAAACATAAACTGTCTTGCATATATGGGTCAAAGCATGGCCACTATAAATGTTTATATCCACTTTATATATCTGAGCGCATTTTCACAAATAAACTGTATTAACCGTTTACACCATTGTAACAAATCCATTATTCAATATTGCCCCCTTGTGGTTGTTATTAGTAATGTTTGTAAAGGAAATATTATTGACAAGGTAGAAATAGCAGATTATATTTGAACTTCTGCTAAATCCAAAGATATATTAAGATACACTGTATTCTGCCCTTTGTCTGTCTTTTTCACTAGTAGTATGCAGCACTGCATTCACTGTTTTAGCTAAAATGATCATTTACATTTTTTGCAATGTTTTCCAAAATCCTGTGGTGTTTACCTACTGAGAGTCATCCAAGTTAGGTACCCTAAGTTTATGGGGGGGGGGGGGGGGGGGCATCTACTAAAGGCCTTGTTGTTGGTTTTTTTTTATGATTTGTATATTTTATGCAAAAATATGATTTTTTTTTTTTAACTGAAAACATTTTTTGCCATTTATTATGTGTCAAAACTGTGACAAATCTGATACGCTATCTAAGGGCTGTTAAGGTCACATAGAAGTCAATGACAGCTGTCCTTTTTCAATTGGCTAATCTTTTTTTTTTCTTCGTGCTTTAAGAGGTTTTCAGGTTTTTTGACCCTTTTCATTTGTGCAACAAAACAAAAAATGTCCTTTGTCACATTTTTCTGCATTATTTTCCACAGGCTGTTTTAAGAAATCACGTGGCATTTGTAGTTTTAGAGAAAATGAGTTAATTTGTGGTTTCAAAAACCTCTAAAACCAATGAAAATGTTGATAAATGGGCCGGTGCAGAAAGGTCTAGCAAGGCTATAACCGACAAAAACATATAAGATCTGTAATCTACAGAGAAAGGTCTGAACCCACACATATTTTTATGTATATTGTGGTTGCGTGCAAAAGTATTTAAATCATTATTTTTCTAAGTGCAGGAATGTGCCTTTGCTAAAGGTGTATAAATGCAAATGTATTACACCTCCCTGCAGGATGTTTATGCATCAATGTATCTTTGCAATGCAGATTTCTGTACAATTTCTGTATATATTGTATTATTTTTTTTTTTTTAATTATATTTTTATTGAATTTTAATCCAGGTACAAATATAGATCCATCTAAACATATGGCTATATACAAACATGGTAAGGCGAGAGAAAGGCATATCAAGTATTATTCATCTTTACAGAGAAGTCGAAAGTACATTCGCTAGTCTCCTATACAGTCGATTAGCGGGGTCCAGCTGGTGAAGCCGTGGGGGGTCCTTGCGTTACATGGACTGGTTATTAGCCATATGGTGGTGGATCATCCGGCAGAATAAATCAAACGTTATAACAGGGGGGTATAAAGGAGGGAACTGAAGTTGGGAAGTGGAAGGGTTCAAAGAGGGGTATAAAACTGGGATAGGGGAGTAGGTGAGGTAGGGGGATAGAGGAGGTGGGGGGGGGGGGTTGGGGAGCCCTGTCTGGAATAGTTACAATTTTACCGTGCAGGTGAAGCTCAAGAACACACAGGTAGGTGATGGGGGAGTCATTGGGGGCTTTGATGGGCTGAAGGAGGGAAATGAATGGAATTCTGCTGGTTAAGAGGGTGCGCGCATGGGGTCGGGGTGCCAACCGGGGCCCGTGTTTAGCTCTGTTTTGTTCGTCTACGTTGGCTGAGTCCCAGATCTGAGCATGAGAATTTGTATAGTTAAGACCTTATGCGAGACATAAACGCCTGTAGGTGTCAGTGTTTGTAAATTCTTTCCAGTAGAACCATTTAGTGGTAAACTTCTGATAGTCTACGGCAGAATTGGATTTCAGCTCCTCAAATTTACAGATCCCTGCCACTTTGTGTAGCCAGTCTCTTATTGTGGGGCTTTCCGTAGTTCTCCATTTTACTGGTATGAGGGCTTTGGCTGTGTCTAACAGTATTGGGACTAGGGAATTTCTATATATTTTAGTTGAGGAGAGAGTATCGTGTAGCAGAATTGTTGAGGCGGTATCTAGGATCTCTATATCTGTAAGAGATTTGATGGTGTCTCGTATTGTAGACCAAAAAGAGGCCAGTGCTGGGCAGCTCCAGAATATATGCGTGAGAGTACCTTGGTGTTTACCGCATCTCCAGCAGTTTGGGGAGACTGCACTATAGATTTTATTTAGTTTTGTGGGATATCTGTACCATTTGGTTAGTATTTTGTAGTTGAGTTCTTGTATTTTTGTGCATTGGGAGGAGGTGTGTATTAGGCGAATCCTTTTGACCCATTGGGTTTCGTCTATATTAATGTTGAGGTCTTTCTTCCACTTTGTTCTAAAGTGGTCTACCGGGTGTTGTCTGAGGTTCAGAATCTGTTTGTATAGAAGTGAGATGGCCCTTTTGGGGGCTTTGTCTTTGGACCAGATTCGTTCTATTTCTGTTGGTTCTGGCTTCGCTTTATGTGGTGGAAAGGTTGATTGTAATATATTGTATTATTACCATTTAAAACATTCAAGAGAAGATGCCCAATACAATTTTATAGCTCTAGGCCCCTTATACGTGGTAATAAACAAGTTGGAAGGCATGTATATCAAATAATAATGCCCCTTCACAGACCAAATAAACACTATCTAAAGAAGGGTACCTATATTGCCAGTATTGTGAGACAGACAAATATGAAAAGTTGTGCTCACTACTAAATTTTAAATCAATTAAGTGGAGTTGCAATGATGCTGTGTCCACAAAATTCATATAAATAGAAACAAGAAGTCCTCTGCACTCGCCCATTATCAATATATATAGGACATTAAGACATTCTGTGCATTAAGCTACCAAGACATTCCCTTACCTTTAAGCAAAACAGGGATTGTTTGTCCATATATTGCAATATACTTCAAGCTGCCCAACTACATCATCCCCGGTCTGGCCAGTCCCACACTCACTTTTATCTCATTCATTAAGAATTCTACTGCATCAATATACATTTTACACAGGAACTGAGTTTCACCTGCAACTTGCTTGCTTTCAAGGTTAAAACTCCAGAATAGTTGCCCTTTTTATTGGCTAGCACGGGGGTTACCTGACTGTAGCTGGAAATGATGGGAGCTATAACATGGAGCTGGCCCATACTGATGTTCAGAAAACCAGAGAATTATAGAAAGAGAAGAAATATTCTGAACCTCTTTTGTGGTGCTATTAAAACTTTAGTTCAGCTACAGTTTAATGAGTAGTATTTGCTGCTAAGCACAAATATGTATATATGGGTATATATGGGTTTGCCTAGGAGCAGTAACCCATAGCAACCATTAAGATGTTTGTTTTTAAACAGGTGACCAAAAATGCTACCTACTGATTGGTTGCTATGGGTTTCTAAACCTGGCCAAATTTTTGTTACATAACCCTATAAGCTCAGTGTTTTGTGTGTCTGATATGGGGCCATCTAACTGCCTCTGTTCCAATCGCAAATACTTGTCCTTTTTATTTATGAATAAGGTGCAGGTGAGATGTGTAGGTCAAACCGCCTATGCCAAGCCTCTAAGGTGTCACTGGTTTAGTTTTAGTAAGGAAGCAGCATGTCATACCCTGCATTTGTATACATGAGTGCAACCTTCGGTGCCCACTTGGTTGACAAAAAAGCTGTCTATTCTCACATATATGTTTTTAGCAAAAAAGCACCCATAGCCTGTAAAAAGCTTACCAAAGTAAAGCAAATGGTTCAGGTGCTCCAACCTCAAAATCCCCAGCTCCAGGGAACGGACAAACCATACAACATCAAAACCAAATAAGACAGGGGAAGGGCACACGGGTAATCCAAAAACAGGCCATTCCAATAGTTAAAAAGAAAAAAATTTTATTATATACTCATCTCAAAAAGCCTGACGCATTTCGTTTCATGTCCATCTGACACTTAATCATAGGCTACAAAAAAAAGCCGTCTATACCAGCAAAATGTATACAACAATATTGTCAATATAACGCCCCCTATATGTTCTGTGCGCTCTAATCCATTACTCTTAAATGAAGGGAAAGATGTGTGGAAAATACTCTTCAAAGCAAAATGAGCTTTGATTTCTTTAACGTATAAATAATAGTTTATTTTAAGCTAATAATAACAAAATCTCCAATGGCAAGAATATTTTAAGCTTGTAGTGCTTGGCAAATCTATTAACAATTACCCATGGAAGTGCCCTGTAATTATTATTAGAGCTTTTAAGACCTATAAATCAGAATGTACTCTAACTAAAAACAAAGTGAGTGAACTTTTAACTTAATTAGAGGAAGCTTATGTTCTCATCTATAACCTTTGCAAGCTTTGAAAACATGACATTGAAACCATCGTGCCAAATTATCTTTGGAAACTAGAACTTCCTAAGCCTGTCAAATGCTTTTAAACACTTAATATATGCCTAATTCCAGAGTGTTATGTTCTGCTCTCAGCAATCTGGATACTTAGCACAGCATTAAAGGAACATTGCAGGTCTCTTAAATAGAATAAAAAATATATCAAATAACACATCTTATATTTATTTAGGTGAAGCACCTTGCTTCACATAAATAAACCATTTTCATAAAAATATACTTTTTTAGTAGTAAGTGCTATTGGGAACTCGTAAATAGAAAATTGCCATTTTAAGTACTAAGGGCCGCCTCCTGGGATCATAGGATTCAGAGTGCACACAAACAAGCCAAGGCACACATACATGCTAAGCCCCATCAGCCAATGAATGGACAAAGGTGCCCTTTTACTCCCACATTTCTTCCTGTTACAGTTAAAGCTGCATTATTTCTGGTCATGTGATCTCTGAGGGAGCACACAAGCCCATCACTAAATGGTGGCTCAAGGGAAAGGATGTAAAAGGGCAATATTTACTGGTTCTGGTGACTGCAGCGCTGCTATCATTGTGGTCACTTGCATCTGCATATTGTACCTGGAGCTTTTTGCTTTTGCTGATTGATGTAAAGATGAGTTTTTCAGACTATCTGGGCTCAAATGATTGTGCAATCACTGTTAAAGTGTTGCCCTGTGACTTGACAACCACTAATCCAAAAGAATAACTATTCCTGTTTATTTTGCTTTACAAGTACTAACCCTGCACCCGTGTCTCAGGAATCAACTTCCAAAAGCACTTATAGGGCTACATTCATGAAATCACGAGTTCGAATCCCGAATGGGAAAAATTCGGATTGGATACAATAATTTCTGCTGATCGCAAATATCACGAAAATGCTTCCGAAAAATCGTATTAGTCACAATAATATCGTAATGGCGATCCAAAATTTTCGTACTGAACGATTGTAAACAGCAGGAAAACCTTTCCGACTTTGAACCTTCTGTGCATGATTTTTGAAGCCTCCCATAGGAATCAATGGCACTCTGCAGCTCCAACCTGGCCCAAGGAAAGTCACGATAACGAAGCTTGAATGAATCCAAAACTTTCGTACTCGGTGCGACAATATGATTTTGTCGCACAATATGATTTTGTTGCATAAATTTTGTCGCAAGGTACGAAATTGTCGCGCAAGCTACGAAATTGTTGCAGAAAATACGCACGCAGCATTTGAACAAACACTCAGAATGTTTGTGGATTAATTTTCTCTCTCTCTTTTTTTTTTAATTGCAAATACCATACGAGTACCTCTGTATAAATAGATCCATTATGACTATCTTTCACTGCACTCAGTATATGCTACATGTCTCTTTTCTCAGAAAAAAGTAATAATAATAATTTTTTACAAAGATGTTTCTTTCTGCCCAAGAAGGATTTACACATGTCCTTTAATTAAAGCCGATGTAAAATTCTGTGATGAGTAGAAGTTATTAGAGTGTAGTACAGGTATGAGAAAGTTCCAAATTATAGGAAGGCCATCTCCTATAAACTCCATTATTAGAAAAAATTCCTCTGTTCAAGCTTGATGTTTCCATTTTTACATATATGGCTTCTTTAACACCTCTTTTGAACCAGTCATCCTCCTTTTTCAGAATGTGGACTTGCCAGTCTTCAAATGTGTTTCCTTTTTTCTTTAGATGTAGGTACATGGCCCGGTCTGAGCTGGCTCTTCTGTGCTGCACCATACTCTGGTGAAGAGTGAGAGGATCTGTTAAGGTGTTATTTTTCTCTGGTATGGCATTCAGAAGGATGAGAGAGAGGTTGACAATGTTTATGGATTACTGTGTCACCATATTAATGGTCTCTAGTACTTCAGACCAATACTGTTGTAGACCAGGGCACTTGAGTCAAACGTGAGTATGTATGCCTTTTGCAATGTTACATCTTCAACATTCATTAGAGTTACTAGGATACAGTCTATGAAATTTAGCCGATGTATATATTTAGTTTGTCCTAGAAGCTCTGTATTTATAGACCTTAGATAAAGGTTTCTCTATGTCTGGGGTTGCTGTTATTATTTCTCCCAGTTAGTTAAAGACCTGTTTCAATCCTTAGATTTACCACATAGTATATAAGTATATTTGACAAAATCACTAATTCTGGTCTATCTCCCAACTTTTCCCATCTTATGAAGGATCCCAGCTCCATGTTGGGGGTGAAATCAAGATTATACATCAAAGGCTGTAATATATAAGGGGGACATGTCAGATTAAAGAGTTTTTTATTCTCATGCTATACCTTCTATGTATGTTACATCACCTCCTCTTTTTTATCATCATGGGATCACAATAAGCTTTCTAGTTAGAGGGGGAGATACAAAGGCTTGTTCCAAATCACACCAGTCCTTCTTTTCCTTTCTAGATACCCAACTGAGAGAGTGGACTAAGTGAACTGAGATGCAGTAGAGGTAAGTATCAGGAAGGGCGAGACTGTCTTTGTCTTTAAAGTGAATGAGGTAGTTATATTTCCCTCCCAATACAAATCTTGTTAGATTTTATAGTGGAAAATTTTATTGTGGTAAATGAATAGACAACACTTGGAGAAGGTAGAGAGTTTGGGGTATAAACTTTTTTTTTATAAAAAGTTTATAAACTTTTTTTTAATATAAATTTTATAAAATAAGATTTGGGTCTAATTTAATTGCCTGGATTCTGCTGAACGAGGATAATTGTCGTTTTACCCAATTATTTAACAGTTTTGAAGAGATCCACAGAGATCTTGGTAAGATCTTTCTAAATCCGTTTGTATTTTCACCCCTAAGTATTTTATACTAGAGTTTGCCAACTTGAAGGGGAAGCTTTATTTTTTAGCTCATCTGAGATGTTTATATTTAAATTCTCAGTATTAGTATAGTTCACTTTAAAGTTAGTTCACCAAACACCCTTAAGAGAGAAACTATGTTAGGGAGAGAAATCACCAGTTTAGTAATAAATATCAGTAGTCAGTCATCTACAAAGGCTGCACATTTATATTCTCTACCTTTTACTATTAGGCCCAAGATGCTTGGATTATTTTTAAAATGTGCTAACAGGGTTTCCATAACTAGGATAAAAAGGATAGGGGAGAGGGGACATCCCTGTCTTGTTCCATTAAATATTTGATGTTGTTACGTTTGCTCCAAAAGATCACGCCACCTTCAAACATGCCTTAAAAACTTCAGAATGCACAATTAAAATTCCCAATGCAATAACAGTCTGATGAACAATATTACATTGTAAAATGTGAATTTTTGTTCTTCTTTGTGTGTATTTTTTTCCTTTTACAACTTTAAATACATTCTCCCATTTGTCTGGTTATTTGTCCTAGACCAAAGCCAGCTAACATCCTGTCTGTGGTGCAAGTTGATACTGACTCCCTTGCTTAGATTTTTCATGACAGACGGAGGCAAGGTGGGGTGGGAGGCTGTATCACTAGTGCAGAGAACACAATAGTGCTCTCTGCACTATAAGAACTGAAATTCCAATTAAAATTGGAATTTTGGCTGTTTAAGTTACCAGGAACGGCTTTTTGCTGCCCATGGTAACTGGCAGGGTTCTGTCACCTTAGGCAAGTTTCTCAACTTGGCTCATGGCAGCAGCACCCCTGCTGTGGTAAGTATTAAGATGGTATTTGTTTCATTTGTGTGTACCTTATTAGAGATATAACTTTAACTGTATTATCCTTCTCTTGTCTTTTAGGAACAAAGTCAGCCTGGTCAGAATGGATCAAAAAAGGTAAGTGTTATTTCTGTTACCTAGAATCTTAGCATGTATTTTACAGATCTATATTAATTAGGGAGATGGGTCTGTAACTAGAGCACAATGGGGGTCCTTGTCCTGCCTAGGTATATTAGCTTTTTGAGCTAATGGATGGAATCTATTAGCATTACTGATTGAATTAAACTAAGACAGAAGTGGGGGGATTAATTCTTTCTTGTAATATAGTGCAGTGTAGCCATCTGGGCCAGGACTTTTTCCTGTGGGAAGGGTGTCTATGCTCTCTTCTATGATATGATATACTGACAATGGGGAACTGCTTTCTGCTCAGAAAATTTAAAACTAAGTACTATGAATTAGAGGCTAGCATTGTGCCAGGGAGCGAAGTAATTGGAGTAAATGTGTATATACTGCAACTAACATTATGTAAAAGAGAGAGGTCTGCCACATGGTTTGCCACATGGTCCATGATACACTCACAGGGACAACTACACTGTAATCCCCTCCTCACACTCTCTCTCTTATATATATATATATAATGTGCCATACACAGTAGAACTACTTCTGCCCTAGGTACACAGCCTGAATGACAATGTGTAGCCTCTACAGGGGATAACAAGGCAGCTGGAATGTTGTCCAAATAACTAGATGGCTATCTGGCAGTTTCTGCATGGGTTAATAATATATAAATAGATGACTCGATATGGCCCAGTAAAATTAGAGGTCATACTCTGATAGCAGGTTGCTAAATCAAATGACTATACCTATAAAACTACCATGCACTACGTCGTGTTAGTAAAGCAAAGCCCAGGAAAGTTACTGAATTCACGCTTTTGCCCTATTACCGAGCCCCACTGCCCTCTCTGTATACTCCAACTATAGCTCTCTGCATACTCCAACTACAGCTCTCTGTATACTGTAATGACTTGCAGTAGCTGCAGCTCAGTGTCACAGCCTGGATTTCTATATAATAGAGAGAGTACATTTTTGGGCCCAGGCTGATTTCCATGCTGCCTGAGTGACTACAGTGTGATTAACTGCTGTAAAACTGCAAACAAACAGCAAGAGCCTAACAAGCAGTCTACCCCCAAAGCCAGCAGTATAGTGAGGAGTTAGTGTGTATATACTGCAGCTAATAACATTATATTACAGGGAAAGCTCTGCCTCATGTTTGTACCTGCTCAAAAGATAGGAAGTGAACTGCTTTTCTCGTGGCATCACAACCCTATCCTTCTCCACCCCCAGACCATCTTTCCCCCTCCTTAACTTATTGCTTCTCACCCAATCACAGCTGCATCTGCCAGATTAATTCTGCCTTAGAGGTATTTGGGATAGTACATTTTGCTAAGACTGGAGAGTGGTCTGAAAAGGAGCTGTTACCTATGTCTGCATGTGAGAATAAGTGTAACACAGCGTTGCTACGAAGCAAAAACATAATCAATTCTTAAATAATTATTGAGTATGCTTTGGAAAAATGGGTTTGGGATTTATTACCTGACAAATACCAATTGCATATCTTTTTCACTTCTTTGAAACCTTTGTCCTCCTCAAGAGGAGGAATCGGTTAGGGGAGTTAATGTGATTTTGAAGTTGCCTCCCAAAATAAGTAAGCTTCACAGAAGTTTTATAGTACTTTCATAATTTGTCTAAGGTAAGTAACCTGACCACTGGAACCTATACCCTGTACATTGTAGGGATGAGTGAATCTTTCCCCCAAAAAATAGTGAAAAATTTGGAAATGTGCAACCTTTTGACATGACCGTTACTTTTTTTTACGTGACTTTTTCCATACGCGCAAATTTTTGTGGCAGTTTTGCGAGGTGAAATGTGTAATTTTGCAGTGAATCCATGCCTGGTTAAATAATTTACTCATTACTAATACATTTTCAATTGTACATATATGGTTAGTCAATTTCCCTTTAATTAACTGAGACCGACCTTCTTTGTCAGAAAGGGTCTCCAGGTGCTGAAAATGTAAATCTTTATGTGTCAGAGTTATGACCCCGGTAGCTTTTTTGGTGGGGTTGTTGCTCATAAATATATATGGATAGTGCTTTAGGTGAATTGCAGGGGTGTGGTTCTATTTGAAGTGTGACTTTAGTACCATTATTATCTGAAATTCGTTTTTTTGCATTCATGGAAAATCTGAGCTTTCTTGACAGGCTCATTAATATTGTTTACATCAAAGAAGAGGACTGTAAAGTGCATATTTGTTATATTAGCCATATGGATATTTATACCGTATTTGCTCGCCCAACTATCTTTGCATAAACTTGCTGGTATCTTGCAAAATGGGGTGGGGTAGTGAAATGATAGGGTACAGAGTAGGGAAAGCAGTGTGGAAATGGAGTATAAGTAAAGGGTAAGTATTTTGCTGTGGCAGACTTATTGGGGCAGTGTCCCATGTCTGGGAAATTTTAATTTCAGCAGAGGTTTTAAACACCTTTAATTTGGGGGGTTCATAGTTGGTTGGAGGAAGGTAAAGCCATTTTTGCTTAGCAGATAGTTCTGCATTGCCTACCCCTGATCCAGCAAAATAATATCTTATTTTGATTTGCTTTATGGCTGTATTAAACAACATATGCCATTAAAAAATTAATTGAGGGAAAGTATCCCAAATGCTTAGTCATTTACCATATCATAGAACTTTAAATTAAAATAGTAATAACATAACAATTTAACATATCAGGTAAACGAGTTATGAACTTTTGGGTAGAACCTGTTAAAAATCTTGGCTATATCTTGAAACCAGAATGATTATTGTATTATAATCCAGGAGCTTGTAAATGCATCAGATTAGTTAAGCAAGTACCATTATAATTGTAGTGTATACTCCATTTGTCAATTGTAGAGAGATCTCATTTTGTCTCCTGGAGTTTTTGGAGTGTGGGGTGTTCACTTGGGGGTCGGTGCATGGGACCATTCCCCTTGTATTTCAAAAGTGAGATCCGGTAGTTTGGTGTGATCCGGAAACCACCCTAGTAGATCTATCAGTGCAAAGTGGATTTTTTTAAGAAAATCATCAGTGTCCATTGATGTGTGCATGACTGCAAGAGTCCCATCTTTGCTTGCTAATAGAGAGAAAAGGTAGCCTCATCTTTATGGGATATTTTTTTCTCTCAAAAGATCTGTGAGAGGTTTCAGAATTTTCCATTAGGATAAAGTAGTTCTAGAGATGTCTTGAAAGCATTTAATAACACTATCTTCCTAGGGGAGGTTGCTGACTTTTTAAAACTTTAATAAGATCTTCTCTTTCAGAACAAAACTGTGTAAACAGCAGAGTATGTTGCGTGGTGCATTTACAGGAGCCACTTTAGGTTTCTGGACTCTGTGTGCCCTTTCTATCTTAATCTCAGTGGATGGGTCTCTGTTAAAGATGCTGTTAATCATCTGTAGCAAAACTGTGCGTATTTCCTAATTCTGAATTACTTCTGGCACCCCACGCTCTAATATTGTTTCTTCTACACCTGTTCTCCTGGTTTTCCAACTGTCTTATTAGAGATGAACTTACTTTGGTTGTGTTCTATGTTATTGGCACGTGAAGTCAAAGAAAAGTCATGTCTTTTCTTATCACAGAGTGGTCACTTCCTGCAATATTTCTCAGATATCAGCTTTGTAAGGTAGATATGCAATGTAAACATGTAGATCAAGCTCCTCTTCTGCAACGCTTTCTTGCTTTGATATCTTTCTGTTAGTTTCTGCTACCTCCTCTCTGTCCTGGAGCACCGGTGCCATCTTGGATTCTGCACGATTGGGGTTTTTCTTGAAAAACAGTGAGCTGTTTGCAAGGTGATCTCTCGTTCTTCACTCTGCTTTATGTACTTTATGTACCCCATCGCTCTGATTGTTATTACAGTCTGGATCTTGTCTCAGAATACAGAGCTTTATAACCACACTGCCATTTAGCAAACCATGCCCCCAGTACCTTGCACTTAATCCCAACTGAGATATAATTATTCCTTATTGGTGGCAAAACAATCCTATTGGGTTTAATTAATATTTAAATGATTTTTTCAGTAGAGTTAAGTATGAAGATCCAAATTACGGAAAGACCCCTTATCAGGAAAACCCCAGATCCCCAGCATTCTGGATAACAGGCCATACGTGTACTACAGATTGTTGAGTTTTTTATATAAAATTTGTTTTATCCATTTATTTTGCAATTGTAAAAATAAAAGAACTTTACAATTAAATGTTTTGTGTTGTTAGAGATGAAATCTGAATAGGGCAAATGGAAAAATATATCTAAAATTTTTAGAATCTGAAACTTCTAAAATGTCCCCAAATCTCTACAAAGTGGTTAATTCTTATATAAGCAGTTCTGCAAATTCAAATAAATCACCCCTTCTTGGTGTACTTCCAAAATTACAAAGTTTGACCTGCTGTAATATATAATATACTGGTTTTCATATGGGAACATTCTGAGCACAGTTGATAGGTGTGAAAAGACTGCATACAACCACAACTGTCAACAGGCAGAAGATGTGGCAAAGCAACAATAAGGAGTTTATGCAAAAAACAGGCAGAACGTCTAAGCAAGTCAGAATCAGGTTCAGGGGGCCGAGTTAGTACAAATCAACAAGAGTCGAGAAACAGGGTGACAAAAGCAGGGCCGCTGCTCCCTATAAGCGGAGTATGCAGTCTGCATAGGGCACCAACTCCCAGGGGGGCACCATCCCAGCTGCTCAAAAAAATCATTTTTATATATTATAACATACCCCCCAACACTGTCCCGCCGGATTTTATAGCGCATCCCGCTGTCCCAGATAGTTGTCTATGGGGCTCTGTGTGTGGGGCCCCTATAGTAGGTGTTTTTTATTATTTTATTTTTACTTCCGTAAAATTTGGGGGAGGGGGCACAAAAGTAAATTTCTGCTTAGGGCACCCATTTGGCCAGCAGCGGCCCTGGACAAAAGTGTTTTAAGAAGTTAAGATAAGAAAAAACCAAGTACCAGGGACAAAACTAGGGGTAGGCAGAAGAGGGACCTGCCTAGGGTGCAAACATGGGGAGGCGCCAGTCAGGTACTGTACCTCTTCTGCCAACCTCTAGTTCGTTATTGCCCCAGCCGCTTGTCATTACGTGGCATCCCAGTATCTGATAAAAAGGCTGTCACCATGTCAAATTATTGGTGCTAAAATGAGCAACGGCTACCAAAAAGTTAATTATTAGGCATCTACAATTATTAATAGGAAAATTAAACTTGCTGCTAAGGTACAGACCGTGGGCACAAACTTGGCAAAGATTGGGCAAAGAATATTGTTGTATGGAGTTTTTTCCTATCCTAGTAGCCTTAGAGATATGAGTAAGAAAAAATTCATACGTAAAAAAATGTCTGCGTAAAAATTTGTTGCACGTAAAAAAGGCGCCTATTGGCTGTTTCGTGAATTTTTCAGCAGTTTCAAGAATTTTTTCGGCAAAGCGAAATAGGACAGATTGGATCATTACTAGGAGCCAGCTGAATGCGAAGAGATTTCCTTTAAAACGCAATAACATGGGGTGACATATGTAATAGATTTTTTAGCCAAATCCCACAGTTTCGTCATTCGAACAACAGACACCCAGAGATGCACAATCAAAGTGTTATTGAATATGGATATGAAGGATCGGCACTCTCTGTAGGTAAATTATATGTGATTTATTTCACATGGTGATACAGCATCTTAGTCCTATGTTTCTGTCTATGTTAGTCTATGTTACTGTGATAATAATGCAACTTAAATACCATCCACAACTGGTGAATTTCAGTGCCAAATGACCTTATCAGTCTACATATAGCTTTTTAGTTCATACATTTTTCCACCACTAAGGGGCAGATTTATCAAAACACGAGTTTGAATCCCGAATGGGAAAAATTCGGATTGGAAACGAAAATTTCTGAAGATCGCAAATATCACGAAAATGCTTACGAAAAAATTGTATTAGTCACGATAATATCGTATTGGCGATCCGAAAGTCACAAAATTTTCAATGTCTGCAATGCGGCATCTGCCATCAGGGTGCAGTAATCAGAGTGAAGTCAAATAGTAGCTTAGTTGTAATTGTCCATTTAACACCTTGGGGCACACACAATCTAACTCATAAATCCAGAGCACTTCCCATCTAAGCAAACATTTTTCAAGATCACCACCCCTGGATGGTTTTGGTACATGGTTGATGGGCATGCATTTAAATGCTGTAAGATTATGCCGAACCTCCAGCCGGTGGTGATTTTAAGGATTTACTTTTCCCTCTGGGTCTACTGCTGCTCTAATACTTACCCTATGCATGCCTATTCACTCTTTAAACTGCCTCATTGTTTTACCAGAATAAATTAGACTACAGGGGCATTTTATAATATATACCACCATTCCAGTTCTGGGATGCCTAAACTCCATGCCCAGTATCAAATCACATGTAACGAATCCAGTGCATCTGTAAACACATGGGCACAGGTTTAGGAATTAGTGGAAAAACATTAGTGGAAAAAACGTAAAGCTGCAACTACAATACAAATACTTCATGACTTCATGTAATAATATCTAGTGGTGAGCAAATTTTTTCACCAGGCATGGATTTGCAGCAAAATTCCACATTTTGCCATCAGAAAATTTTTTGCAAAACTGCAGCAAAAAATTGCCACAAAAAATTTTTTCGACAAAAATGTTGCTCCTACAAAAAATCCCCCTTGACTTTGATGCATTTGGAGTGAGAAAAAAACACCGATTGGCTTTACTGCATTTGGAGTAAAAAAAAAAAAATTGTACATAAAAAATGTTGCCCGCATAAAATTTGTTGCCCATAAAATTTGTCACCTACTGACTTCAAAGTGTTTCACAAATTTTTAGCTGTTTCGCAAAATTTTCAGCAGTTTTGTGGATTTTTCGGCGAACCGAAATGGGACAGATTCACTTATCACTAATAATATCTGCTGCGATCAGCGCAAAATTTGAGTTCCTCTACAGCCAATAACATATCTAATATTTTTTTTAACTATTGGTTTTAGTCACTAGGTGACACTAGAGCACTATTAATATTCTCTCACTATCAACCATAAGACGTCACTCGACAACACTGGTGGCATTTCATGTTTACCTTAGCTATAGCTATTTAGAAAAATGTCACAGTTTTATTTCTACTGCTAATTTCCTTTGAAATTATTCTCAGGAAGTATTTTATTTGCTGAGGATAATTGTCACTTGTTATTTTGCCATTACCAGATGTGCAGAGTCTGATTTTACTTTCCCCCCTTTTCTTTCCTGATTTACTAATAATAAATTCATCCCTGTAGGAAGTTATGTATTATCATTCAAGCGACTCTTTATAATTGTACAAAAAGGAGAAAAACCTAAATTTCATTCTTAGCTGCTGTCAGTGGTTTTTTGTGTGTAATTATTGTGGTTTGTGAAAAATAATTGGCAGTTAACCCGGAAATGAGATCCATGTACAGGCTTATATAACATCATGCAAAGACTGAGAATTTAATCTGTGACAGCTAAGAATAAAGACCATCCCCATTCATAAATTGGAACAATCCATACAATAGAGGGCAAAGCAGGTTAATTGGGAAAAGCATTGCATACAGTTTGCTACTGACTCTGGAGGTGGCTAGATTGTTTTCTATAATAATTTAATTTTTTTGTACAATAAAATATATGCACAGCAAACATGTATTAATTAATAAATACACCTGGCAAATATGTGGATCTGTCATCCACTGTTATTTATAAGCATGCAATTCTTTATGGAATAGGGCTATAAACAGCACAATAAGGATTATAGGCCATATACAGATAAGGGCCATATACTTTGACTTCAGTCACAAGTGCTAGAGCACTAGGGGGCACACAAGTAATGCATCTGAGTGCTCTTTCATGAAGCACTCACTTGCATCTGTGGTCTGGCTTCGCTTTGCATGATAACTTGGGATGGACGCACATGGGTCTCTGTTCTACATTGTGGGGCATAGAAATACACAGCAAATCAGAAAATTGGCAGCCAGGCACAAGTGAGCCTGCTTTTTGCACTTTGCACTTCTTCCCTACACTTTGTAAACCATCAGTGCCAAATGTTGCGGGAACAGCAGCTCAGGCAGTCTTTATTCTCAGGGGTTTTTCTGTAAAAAACAGCCTACAAGCTAGACGCGTGGATTAAAATTGGTGTTTACAAACCAAAAACCTCAGCGGTTATTCCTGACCGAATAAGTGCTATGTGCCCCTCAAAAAAGTGACACTGAGCAACTTAAGAAATACCAGTCATTTATTAATGATGGACAGGGTGCACAATCAGTCATTATTGGATAAAAGTTTTCTTGTTAACATGGAATCAGAGTGCTTGAATACTGGGTATCTCCCAGTGTCCCAATTTGTTGACTTGATTTAGATTTGCAATAACTATTAAACATAGTACTGGTGCCCCTGGCTTGTCATCCACCTCCACACACATTGCAAAATTGTCTCATTTCCTCCAACCATGTGATTACAATTACCCCTAATGCAGTAGTCACAAACCTTCTCATTGTTTTAATTGTTAGGACTGCCTGGGGTTCCTCTCCCTCCAGCAATATCCAGCACCCCAACCTCCATCTGTTTCCATCTTTGAAGGCTCAGATTTATACTGATAACTTACCAGTCACAAAAACAATATCAACCAAATCAACCAGCACTAACAATTACACTTATCCTGCTCCTCCCCTACTCTACTAACATCTGATTCCTATTTGCCTCCCCATTCACCTTATCCCCCCAAAAAGTCATAATTAAACATAAAATATATTTCAACATAATGAACTCCATATGTGGAAAAAGAAAAAGAAAGAAATAAATAAACAAAAGTATTATTAAAAACCCTTACCTTCTCTCTCTTACTAGTTTACATTAAAGCCTATTTATAACATCTGCCACCAATGGGAAAACATTTAAGAGTATTGACATCCAATACATCAGCACTTTCGGCTAAAGAATCAGGCACACTCGCACTCTCACACCAAACACCAGAAATGTCGCCAACCAAACTTCAGTGCAATTGCATCCAATTTCCAGCAAAGTATGAGCTCCATTATGTTAAGTTTGAACCATTGGCTGTAACTGCACCAGACACAACACCCTAGTGACAACAAACTGTAAATTGACAATGCTCTTAATTAAACTGTGCTGCTCCTATCACAATTGCATCCCATTTGACAAAATGAATGCAACTGTATATGCCCTTTGTCAAAAACCAGGCACAATTGCGCCAAATATTTTCTGCTTTTCTGGTGTTTGGTGTGTGAGTAACATGGGCGCCCTATTATTTGACCTTTAGGGATTATTTGACCTTTAGGGATTAAAGCAGGGCACTGAGGGAACCCTAATGCTACCATCTGGTCAGGATGTGACAGCAGCTCCAGGTTTCCCCTGCATCATTATGCTCAGCAGTGCTCAGTTTGGAACATAAGGCACAAAGGAATGCTCAGTGCTGGAAAGTGCAAGGAGCACATTTTGATGCAAGTACCTTTAATGAAACACAACTCACTGTGGGGCCACAACTGCACTTACAGATGTACATTTTCCTTTATATATATATTTCTCTACCATCCCAGGGGGACACAGGGAACGTATGGGGTTAAGCTCCACCCTCCAGGAGGCAGGGCACTTGATTAACAAGTTAAAGGGGCGTGCCAGGTGCCGACTTTACCACTCCACTGTACCCAATCCAATCAGTTTTTCAAGTGTCCTGGTACCAGAAGCATGGACAGCTAGGTCCCCAGCGTGACCTACTATGATTGCTTCGGTCAGGGCCCAGCCCTGACACCTGGGTGAAACCAGGAACAGGGTTACCTGCTACCTATATGGTTAGCCTCCCATAAGGGAAGCCCACCGCAATGGAGGCCTCCTAGGCGTGGTGCAACTCGGCATTCTTGGACCAGATCAGCAGAGCAGCCACCTGGTCCTCTGTGCATACCTTCACCAAATTCTACAGAATAGACACATTGCTGAAGCTTCCTTTGGACGCAAGGTTCTGCATGCCGTGGTGCAGTAATGTGTCTTCACTCTAAATAAGTATCGCACCCTGTGTTCCTGGGGCTGCCTTGTTAAGTCCCCATACGTTCCCTGTGTCCTCCTGAGACGGCAGAGAAATCCTATTTTTTTTCAGGAAAATCTTAGCTTTTTTAATCTGCCTGAATTTCTGTATAACACAAAAACAACAGGAATATACTTTATGCACAGTTATCTGGAGTTATTGGATAGCCTCTATGCATCAGTACCAAACAGGTATAGTTTTATGGAGTTTGTTGTCTTCAGATCAAAAACTCCCATCAGTACACAAACAAATTCTCAATGCACCATTCCAGAAATCAGGAAACTTTAAATTGCAAGACTAAAAATTCAACTAGCAGTAGGTTTTCCTCAAGGAACTATATATTTTTTGGAAAGTACTGTACACATTCTCACAAATCCAAAACAGGTAAATATGTCTTTTTACTTGCAATGCACAGCTAAAACTACAACATCTTATCTCCCACATGTCATTAAGTTAAATGTGGTGAAACCTTAAATGTAAGTTCACAAATAGCTTATTAGCTTGTTAGTTGAAGGCAAAAAAATCCCATCTGAAGCCATCTGAAGTTTGCCTTGGGGTGGGGGGGGGGATGAAATAATACTTTCTGACTCCAAGAGGACAACTAAAAGAGTCCCTAGATAAACTTTATACTAAGGGGCTGATTTACTTACCCACGAACGGGTCGAATGGAGTCCGATTGCGTTTTTTTCGTAATGATCGGTACTTTGCGATTTTTTCGGATTCTTTACGAATTTTTTGGATCCAATACGATTTTTGCGTAAAAACGCGAGTTTTCCTATCCTTTACGAAAGTTGCGTAAAAAGTTGCGCATTTTGCGTAGCGTTAAAACTTACGCGAAAAGTTGCGCATTTTTCGTAGCGTTAAGTTTTAACGCTACGAAAAATGCGCAACTTTTTACGCAACTTTCGTAATGGATACGAAAAACTCGCGTTTTTACGCAAAAATCGTATTGGTAACGAAAAATTCGTACAGAATCCGAAAAAATCGCAAAACATACGAAAAAGTCGCAAAATGTTCGTTTTCAAGTCGGAACTTTTCCAATTCGGGTCGGATTCGTGGGTTAGTAAATCAGCCCCTAAGTATGAATTTTATTGGCCTTGTTTTTCGTACCTATGTCAATTATGGTTCTACTACACATCCAATTCTGAAGATGGAGATACAAATAAATGTACCTTTTTGTAGCAGCATCATTCTAAGGTTTACACGTATAGTGAATAGCAAGTCTATAGTCATTTACAATGCAGAACACAGTGTGTAATAAGCAAAAAGTCCACACTGTATTGCGTAACTTGCTGCAGGCCTCTGTGCTCCTTTTCAGACTGTAGAGACCTATAGCATGCCTCAAGGATTGAGCACTACCTGCATTATACAATGCTCAAACCAAGAGGGGCAGACTATGGGGGTACTATTTAATGTTTGCCAGTAAATAATAAATAATAATAAATACATTTTGTTATATGTGGGGATTATGGAAGTCTCAGTCCCCTGTAAGAGTAATGGAGGGAGTGCATGTTATATGGAATGCAGGTCGGTCTGCTTTTCATCACTTTAGAGCAATGTAAAGTCTTTATGAAAGTGTCAGCACGAGTTGCACAGATGCAGGGTTCTATAGGCAAATGTAATAAAAAGTCATCAGTCTATCTAGGAAATTGTG
Source organism: Xenopus tropicalis (assembly GCF_000004195.4). Lineage (NCBI taxonomy): Eukaryota > Metazoa > Chordata > Amphibia > Anura > Pipidae > Xenopus > Xenopus tropicalis. Next base: position 124,232,468 of record NC_030678.2, on the reverse strand, counting down.
TAGATAACAGCTAACATTTTCTTTTTTCACCTAGATCGTAGGACAGGTGTCAACCACCAAGTAAGCATAACATTTCCAGAACCATTATAGCTCCCACGCAAGGAACTTGATTCATTTTGGGTACATATTACATAGTTTATCAAGAGCCAGATACACACACACTCACATATAGAGAGAGAGACAGAGCAACAAAATAAACAATGTAAAAAAAACACACTCACAGGATTTGCTGAATTAGACTTCCAAAGGTTTATTTTGCTCTCTATATATATATTTTACTCCTTTACTGTGAAGTATCCGTTTAGATCTCTTTAAGCATGTGGGTAATATTGGATCTTTTTTTGCAATTAGTATAACTGGTAATTTGCACCTTTCATAAATGGAGTTTGTGCACTGTAAGTAAACCTCCATGAAGCACTTATGACGAGCTGCCCAGTATTTCCAAAGTGGCACAAATACTGTATCAGAGCATTTTAGCTATATAGTTGTTTGAAAAAATAAGAAAACAAATTTGCATTACAAAATGTAATATTCTTAGTTAGAAAGTAATTGCATCATAAGTTTTAATTGTACATTGCACATTTTAAGGCGTGCTTGAAGGCAGCGTTAGATTTGGTGAAAAAATGTCCTCCCATAGAGACAAATTCTGGGTAAAAGTCATTTGTTGTGGGGGAAAACATGGCACTGTTAAATAATAAAAAAAAATGAAAGATTAAACTCTGCTGTTGATCTAATAGTTAGTAAGTAGTAAGCAATATTTAAATGCCAATTTGTTGTTTTTGTAGAGGAGGTCTTCAAGCAAATAAAGTCCAACACGAATGGAGGCATTTACTAATGCTTGAGTTTTTCAGTTTGGGTTTTTTGACACTAAAACCCGATTTTGTTGTGGGAAAAAAATACAAGATTTTTTCACTTTTTATTATGCAACAAATCCAAAAGCAAAATACACCATCGGAAACCTGTTGAGATCATGTAGAAGTCAATGGTAGATGTCCCTTTTACAACTGGAAGATCTTACTTTGCTTCATGGTTTTAGAGGTTTTCAGGTTTTTCAAGTTTTCATGCAACAAATTGAAAAAGTTGAATTTTTTGTTTATTTGTGCTTTTTCAGTTTTGATCTTTTGGTAAATGATTGACATTTGTGGAGATGAGTTTAGTTGTGGTTTAAAAAAAACTATGAAACTATGAAATTCTGAATGTTAATGGATTCCAGCCATGTTTTCTTATGACTTTATTGCATTCGATGCTTGGAATGAAAGTGTAATCCACTGACAACAGAAGTGCTAACAAATAGGTTCTTATTACTTGGATCAATCCAACTTAGAGTTTCATCATTTATTATTGAAATCTTTGTATAATCTAGGCTTCCTTTTCACTGTAATCTCTTTTCAGTTGAATTCTAGGCCTCTAGTCTTTATTTGGCAACAGAAAGCTGTAGACCATATGATAGTTAGCAAATGTCTGATGCACTGATACTGATACAGAAAGATGTGAACACACTGGGATGTTACCTTAATTAAGTAATAAATCATTTAGTCCCTTTAGTGTTGTAATTGCCTGTAAAGTGTTGTATAAGCAGTAAGGTAGTTTGTCTTCCTTTTGCCTTGACACTGCCATCTTAATTTTGTCTGCACAAACAGTCATGGTAAAAAGCTCAATTAATGAATCATATTGTTCCCAGTGAAAAATTCTCTCTGCTATACATCTATCAAACAAGAAAAGAATAAAAGAACAACTATGGAGTGCATTATCTGGAAGCCTGTTATCCAGGGATCTCCAAATTACAGGAAGACCATCTCCTGTAGACTTTTTTGAAGCAGATTTAATTTTTCTCTGTAATAATAAAACAGTACCTTGTGCTCGATCCCAACTAATATATAATTAATCCTTACTGGAGGCAAAGCAATCCTATTGGGTTATTTATTTAATGTTTAATTTATTTTTAGCAGACAAAGTATGGAGATCCAAATTCTGCAAATACTCCTTATGAGGAAAACCCTAGGTCCCAGGCATTCTGGATAACAGGTTCGATGCCTGTATTAGTATAGACAAAGAAGTCCCTTGTAATTTATAATAACAATGTGTTATTTAACCTGTGGGTGTTTATAATGACAAACCTTAATCTGCCTTTTAAAGGTCACCTATCATACAAAAATGGTTCCCCCCTGTGAAGGTGCAGGCAAATGGAGCCCACACTACTGAGAAAACTTCATGGGTCATTTAAATGAGATGTAACCTTAAAATCACTGGGGTGGGGGGCAAATTTCACCCCCCCCCGAGTGATTATAATCACTTACCTGATACTCTGGACTAGTGCTCCTGTTTGCTTGGTGGGTATTTTGTAGTAGCACCATGGAGCGATCACCTCATTTCCCTTCTTTATTCTTCAAAGGACACAGGCCATCTCATGTGCAGTATAAAGTCAGCTTTTTGCTTAAAGTTCAGCTTTTCACTTTAATGCACATGCACACCCAATGGAAGAGTAATCTCCATTGTGCTCCTACAGAAGCTGGCCCACGGTATCAGATAATCTTTGGTATAACTTTACTGTTCCTTTTACTGATGCCCCAGATGTAAATGCCAGAGAACTAAAGGGTGCAAATTGTGCTCCTTTTACCTTGCAATGGGGGCACTGTTTTCATCTGAATGATGCACAAATTATTGATTGAGGAGGGGCAAGAAGAGGGAATACCTCTGTGTAGTAGTTCTGTCAGACACAGGCAACCCTGTATTCATCCTGAAAGTGCATGTCCTTTTGCTCCATTTTGAGCACAAAAACCCGTGCCTTTCAGGGGTGAAAGCAGAGAGGAATGCTCTTTGCACCCAAATGTTGACCCTTTTTATTATTTAATAATCCAGAAGGAGGTTATATGAGGTGAATAAAATGTCTTAAGTGTTAGACTAAAGGAATGACTACATATGTTTAAATATGTATGCTTTGCCTAGTTTCTATAAAGGCACTACAGGCAACTTTTATGTGCAAATTTGTCAATAATAGAAGTTTTTTTTTTTTCTTCAAATGTGAATGGAAAGCTTTGCAACAAGCTTCTATAGACATCAATAGTGGGTGCATCTGAAGCATTCAGATGTAGCGAACATCGCCGAAAATGTTCGCAAACCCGTTTGCGGACTTTCGCCAAAACTCGCGAATATTCGCGAACTTTGCGAACCCCATAGACTTCAATGGGAAGGCGAACTTTAAAACCTAGAAAAGCCATTTCTGGCCAGAAAACTGATTTTAAAGTTGTTTAAAGGGTGCCACGACCTGGACAGTGGCATGCAGGAGGGGGATCAAGGGCAAAAAATTCTCTAAAAAATACTTTGTAAAAAAAAGCCAAAAAAAAAAAAACGCCAAAAAAAACGCCAAAAAATAACGCCAAAAAAAACCCGCAAGCTATTCCTATGTATATGCATAGGCGATAAAACAAAGCGAAAAACGCGGCGGAAAAACCAAGGCGAAAAAACGTGGCGCCAAAAAAAAACGCGGCGAACCCAAAGTGGCAAATTAGTTCGCCAGCGAACAGTTCGCTACATCTCTAAACCTCATTGAAATCAATGGCACAATGTAATTGATAAACAGACTCCCTTTCATTTGTCAATGTTTATTGTTCTCAAGCTGTCTGACCACAAACATATAACTACACACAGCCTAGTAGTGTTGTCATTCTCTTAAAGGAGAAGAGAAGGTACAAAATGTTAGGCACCCCCAGTGATTGTAATTACCAACCTGCGCATGTGTCAACCCACAACATTGAAAAGAAAGGAGACTGGAGAAAGAAAATTGCTTTCCGCAGGTACCACGGGCTGGTGCAGTTTTCTGCTAATAAGAACACCTGTCCAGGGTATCCGGTAAGTGATTATAATCACTGACTGTACATTTCCTTCTCCTTTAATAAGATTCCAGCATATAGCATGGACCAGTTTAGGGTTTGGAAAATCATACTGCAGGTATTGGCATTAGCAGGATGGCTTTCCTCATATACTTTACAAAGGGTTACCATGAAACAATGCTGATATACAGTGTCTTCCTCATATTAATCATATAAAATCCCAAAAGCAAATTATTTCATACAATAACACTAGTACAATCTTTCAGTGACTGTGACAGGATAAAATTAATTTCAAAAGTTAAAATTCCTTACTTTGTTGGACTGTATGTATGTATGTATATCTTTATTTAAAAAGCCCTACTTATGTACGCAGCGTTGTACAGTAGAATAGATTAATATAACAGGGGGTTATTAAAATAATAATAGAAATATATACATACATACAAATATATACAAGGTACAGTTGCAATAAGTTAAGAATCAAAGAGACAAGAGGATAGAGCTCCCTGCCCCAGAGCTTACAATCTAGTTTATTTACAGTTTGGTTTATTTAAATATTACATATTTGACAGTTTGTTTTGGAAAAATAGTCCAGTTTAAAAATCACAATTTGCTGTATTAATACACGGAACAATGCTGATACTTACTTTGTGTTAATAACTTTCTGACTTTAATCTTGTATATTATATATATATATTGTGACATGCTGACTGTACATGTACACGTCATTTTTTGGGGAAATTAACTATGGTAGGCAGACATGCAGAAAATCTGGAGCATAAGAGACAGGGACACAACTTCTTCAGGCAAAACACAGGTTTATCTAGGGCCAATTCTTCCCAACATAAACATAAGTCAATTCATAAACAGTTTGTGGTTATGATTTGGCCCTTGTTCAGGGCTCCCACACTCTGGAACCTTTACAGGGTTTCTCACATCCACAGTCACTCACACTCGTGAACACTCAGGCTTCCCCTTAAGCCTTGCTGAGTCCTCTCAGCTCACATCTGCCTGGTCACGACTCTGTCTGCTCCTTGCAGTGGCAGGAGGCACCCCCAGTTCCTCTGGGAGTTCCTAACACAGGCAGGCAGCATTCCTGCCCTGTGCCCCGCTCTGAGAGTGACCTTCCTCTGGATCAACTAGAAGTTAGGCAGGTTATATATAGGCATTATGGTTGGACATGATGGACATACGTTGGTCAAAAACCAACTGTAGGCTAATGCCAGACGAGGCGTAGGGCGGATATTTTTGGCAAGCAGAAAAGCCCTACGCCTCGTCTGGCATTAGCCTCAGATCAACTCCTTTCTGTGTAATCCCACAGCCCTTTTATTTGCTGCTCACCTGTAGCCTAATCAGGCAGCTCCCTACAGCTGGCCAACTGAAAACATTAAATGAAGTTTGGAATGGAAGGTCTTTTCTTCTTCTCCCTCCATTCACTCCAGGGACCTATTAATTTGGGCTTTTCCTAAGCCAGTAACTTAAACACAGAATTACCTGCTACAAAACCAGGCAAATTACCTGGTGCTACTTGTATCCCACCTTTAACACTGGCGGGAAAACACACCAAACAATGATCTTTTCCATTGCATCTCTTTCAATATATATATATATATATATATACTGTATATATATACACATATGTGATTATGAATATGAGTAGAGCATTTTTCTGGAAACAGAAGGGAGTCTTCAGGTGAATAGTTTCTGAATGCTTGCAGCATTAAGTGTTATTTCTGTCAGTGGGTCTTGTGCACAGTTCAGTATTGAAGACATTATGGATTCTATTTATAATCAGTTGAAATAGAATTGAAGCCTGTTTCAACGGACTGCAATTGGTTCTGAGGAAATAGAATTGTCTATTTATAAAGAAAAGAAGAATGTGAGAAATTGTGAAGAAATTCTTTATCACGCAGGTAGAACTGAGAAAATGGTTTATATAGAAATGCATAGAAATGCTTAAAAATGGGGATATTTTTTTTTTAAATGCAGTTACATAAACAGCTGAAATAAAAGCATTATTTTTCAACATTTAAGAAATAGGGATCTATGATTTTTAGCATGTTTAGATGACTGCAGCACATTTAAAAATAAAACATTTGAAAGAGTAATTTAGAAAACCATTTAAAACCACCAGTAAACCACAAAGGGTTACAAAAACAGCAATTTTGTTTCAGCCTTGTGGTGTATGATGGTACAAAGTGTTAAGGTGTGTTTTTGTGGGGGACAGGGCAGTGGCTAAGGTTTCCTTGGTCACCATTAATTTAGTCTTTCTTTTCATAGTGCAACAGTACCCAGAATTACATCCAGAACCCCAGGTTTGCTGAATGCAGAGCAGATACTATTGCAGACTTGCTACAAGGAGGAGAATTCAACCTTAAGTCTCCATGTCATAGCCTTGGGAAAACTGCTGTCACCTCTTTTTATCTGTAGATACATGTCCTAAAATAAGCAATTTGTTCTTCCCCACCCATATGAAACATCATTTCATAGATAAATAAAGGGACTGGGGAGTGCTAATATGGCACATTTTACTGTCCACATAAAGACAATCTAATCCCTAATAATCTGTCCCATTTTTTTTATTACGTGCAACTCAAAATACATTAAAGTCAAGGGGCGTTTTTTCTCACTTCAAATGCATTAAAGTCAATGGTGTTTTTTCTCACTCCAAATTCATTAATGGGCGTTTGATTTTTGTTTTCTTTTTGTCTCTGCAACATTTCTCTTGGCGACTCTTTTTTCTTTGAATCTCTGTCTGGTTAAAAAAAAAATCACTCATCACTACTAAAAATGTATTTCTTTAAAAAGGAAGCTGTCTGTGCATTGACACTCCCCAAACACATATGTCTCTAGGATGTTAAGATATAAGCTAGGCTCTGCTTACACAGATAAGCACAAATTTAGCCTAAGCAAACTCATCACACATGCCTCCCACAACCCCCTCAATAAATTCATTTAATTACATACAAATAATTGTCTAAATGAACCAATAACCCATTATGCTGGTACAATATACTGTATGTTAGCAGTATTCTATAAACTGATATGCCACAAAAGGTGAATATTTAATTGCTTTCATATTTCATATTTTGGTGATTTTGCTTCAGTAAATGTGTTACTGATTTGCTAATCCCAACTCCACTAAAATTCTTCTTTCCAGCTACCTGCAAAACCTAATCTAATCTTCTCCAATAGCTCTCTATTTTTTTTAAAACAATATGCAAAAAAAAAACATTGGCAAGTAAAACTATTACTTATTTTCAGAACTCTTTATTAAAGCATTCAGGATTTTCAGTCTCACTGACAATAAATGTAACAATGTGATTTACGCTTGTATGTGACTTTTCTTAAATAAGTTGTACTTAAAATTAAAAACCGCTTAAGAAAAGCCACATGTATTTTGTGGCTATTTTGAAACACAATCACGTTTTTCTCCCTTGAATTTGAAAACTGATAAAACTGCCTCCCCGTGTTTATCTTCATTCTTGATCTGATCTCATCCTGTGCCGCAGCTGGCTGATCACTTGCTGGTTAATTACTTCATATATCTTCCTTTAACTCTCCCAGTTATTTTATCCAAATATCTTCATCCCTATACCCACTTACATACACTACAGTTTTAATACACTATACAACTTCATGCGCCTTTCTTCTCCAGTTACTTCCAATACACAGAAGAGCAGGCAGTTCTAATCCTCTACCCATATCCTTTCCTCCTTTTCCTGCTTTACATGTTTGTAACCTGATTTACTTTCCCATTTCTCCATCTTCCTACTTTCCCATCTTGTGGGCCTTCCTTAACATCCACTCTTTTACTAACAAATAAATGTTTATTTATTATCTATTTTGCTCAAAATATTTTAATCCCTTTCCCTAACAGAAACTTTATTCTCAACTTCTCAATGCCTCCTCTTTTGCCTTCTTGCTTAACTTGAGGCCCTATAATCATCGTAGGTGATTTTAACTGCCATACTGAAGATCCTGCACAAACTTGAGCCTCTGGTTTTCTCATTGAACCTACTTTGAACTACTTCGACTGAGTCGCCTATTTATTATGCTGTGTAAAAATAAATTACCTGAAAAAAATAAAAGCTGTGTAAAATAAATGGAGAAGTTCGCTATCTGAACTCCAGATTTGACATCTTTATTTTATGTAAGTTCCAGTGGAAGAAAAAAATTAGTAAACTATTACGTTGATGTTATGCAGTTTTTTACACACCAACTGGCAATGTGTAGCGAATTTTGTCTCCGTTTTTTTACACAGCATAAGGAACCTGCCCCTGGGTCTTGGTATGGATTGGCTACTGCCTTAAGAACTGTAAATTATTCTCCTGTTTGTGCCGTTTAGATACCTACCCCTACAGCAAAGGACCTCCTTCCTTTTTTCTTTATCACTTAATACTTACTCTAGGATGCAATTGTATTTTTGTATCTTTGTATCTCGTATCTGTTTTAGCACTGTATTGACCCTTGTTTGCTTGATAATTTATTGTTCTGCTATACAGTGCTGTGAATACAAGTTGCACTATATGAATGACATGTAAATTCCAATGTATCTAGTTTTTTTTAAAGATCAAAGCAAAAAAAAACAGATCAAAGAAATAAATGCAAGAAAAATGATCTATCTTCTTGGCTTTCAGAAATTTTTTTATTATGAACCAGAACGCATAAAGATGATATACCTCTGTGTGGATTAGCCACTTTGGGTTGCTTCTTGTGTCAGTTCAGTGTACCATTATGGTTGTAAGTCAAGCTGGTGCTGGCAGTGGTTGGTGCCTCACTTAAGCCAAGACATGTTAGCACATCACTCCAAAAGATGAAGCAACAGATTAACTGTCCTGTATCAGTGGCGGCACCCAGTTTCTGGTCCACAATGTCAGTGCCCTTTGAGTTGGTGGTTTTCGATGATGTTGGGTGCACGAAGTGCATAGAATGTTATTGTGCGTGTGTGCCAATTCAGTTCTTCAGTTTTCACCTGCAGGTATAGAGGGTCAGTGCTAGTGCATTCTGCACTCATTCAGCTTTACTTATATATTTTTATATAAATATATATAAACATTCATGGCTTCTGAACTGATATCTACTTCATATCACAAGAGAGCATTCACATCATATATAATGTAATGCAAACTCAAATTAATTCATCATAAATTAAATATTTTCCTTCTGGAATGTGGTAGCTAATGTAAATGTTATGTTTCATGTCCTATGCCTACATCTGTGCATAGTGTAAGTGTAATAAATATCCTCAATTTTATTGGGGAGATATTGTGGATCATTATAATGTTCTTAGCAGCATGAGAATAATTTTAGCTTCTCTGACTCTCAGAAATGCCATTGCATCTCTCAAATACTTACAGTTGTTATGAAATTTTTATAGACTAATGTAGTATTTTCAGTTACAGCATATCATTCAAAGTGTGAGGGGAATTTTTTATACAATGCATTGATTTTCTCTTTTTGATTCCAAAGGCACTACTTCATGAATAATCTTTCAGTGATTTAGATTGGAAAGTGTATTCAATATGGCTCTTAAATACCTGTGTTCAGTATTAGAATGACAGGTGCTGGATTACTGTAGTAATACTGTAAAATGTAAATAGGGAACATTTATGAAAGGTTGGAAAAAATATATATTTTTTACTTCTTACCACAAGTGTAATGAAAATATTACTGTATTAAAAATATATATACAAAATCAATGCTGCATATATCATTCCTTTCAGCATTTTCAAGTGGATTACAAGATGAGCGAAAAAATATGAAACATTTGTCCCATAGCTTTAACTTTTTATTTTAGTTGACTACATTTTTAAGAAGTATTGCATGCTTTAGGCCTAGAATGATTTTCATGGTTTAAACAAACCCTCTTTTCCTATTTGCAATGAAGCACATGCACAATTATTGCAAATTTTGGCAAATTAGGTGAAATTGCACTGGGCGTAGAGCAATTGCATCCAACACCTCTTTGCACCCATGATGACACTGAAATTCTGGGGGAAAAACGCTGCACTGTGGAGAAAAAAACTTGGTGATTGCACTTATGGACGTAAATTAGCCCTATGATATGTGCTAATGTTAGTAAATCAGAATATATTTTTTATTTACCTTGGGTAAACATTTTTCCTATGTTTTTTCCATTTTCCATTGAACTCATGTTTTCTTAAGTGTTTATACAATCCTTTTTATTCCCTTTGGAAATAAGAGTGATCTTCCCAAATAATGTTACATTGAATGTTACATTGAATCTCCTCTGCAATTATATTATCCACATTTTTGAAACACTCAATAAAAAAGTCAATAAATTAAAAATGGGCCTAGTACAGGTATCGGACCCCTTATCCGGAAACCCGTTATCCAGAAAGCTCCGAATTACGGAATGCCCGTCTCCCATAGACTCCATTTTAATCAAATAATTCAGAATTTTAAAACTGATTTCCTTTTTCTATGTAGAAATAAAACAGTACCTTGTAATTGATCCCAACACAGATATAAATAATCCTTATTGGATGCAAAACAATCCTATTGGGTTTAATTAATGTTTTATTGATTTTTAGTAGATTTAAGGTATTGAGATCTAAATTACGGAAAGACCCCTTATCCGGAATACCCTTGGTCCCGAGCATTCTGGATAATGGGTCCTATACCTGTACTGAAAACCTGTGAGAGTCAGTTTCAGTTCTCTAGCATCAGTTACAATCCTCATCACAGATAAACTCAGAGCATACATTGCAATGGGAATGGTCAACAGATACATCATTTTGTTTATGGAAACTGTATTGGCAAACCCTTTATGTTATGAAATATATGCATTGTATCTTGAAAGAGTTATGACAAAATAGGAATGATTTAGTTGGCCCCATTACAAGTTCTAAGCATTACATCTACAACTCATTTCACTGTGTTAAACAGGTCACTTAAGCACTGCCAATCTATTTACTTGCAGTCAACACAGCTACCATTTGGACCAATTATTATTTCAAATCTTATCAAGTCCTACGTGAAATATAAAGTTTATGTGTCTGATGTGATCAGGGAATGTGATAAAAGAAGTAGACAAAGAAAACATGATCAGAGAATCAGGATGATTTATGAAGTAATAATGTTTATCAACAGCTGAAGTACACAGGAAATGAATGGTTCAGATATGATCATCTGTAAAGAGAGAAATGGACTGACCGTATGTCACCTCTAAATTCCACAGGCTGACAAGATCAAAATTCCTTTCTGTATAAATGTCTGTTTGTATGAAAATAATAATTTTCAGCTTATAGAATATAACACAGAGGAAAAGCTAAACGAACAACCAGACAGCCTAAATCTGAACTCTTTGGCTAAATCTCTTTTCTTGTAATAAATTGATTCCTTGAGTTACACCACCAAGAACTCAAACTAAATCAGTAAAGGTTTTAATAGTAACATTTATTTTTCATAAACTACCCATGTAGAGCAAACTTCTGATTATGTTCACTTATAGAGGCTTTATCATCTTTTTTTTTTAATAAAAACATTATGTTATAGAATTCCTCCAGATGATTAAATGTTCTGCAATGTTTGGAAAATGCTTCACCTACAAGTTATTCAATATTATGCTTTAAGATTAGTCTCTGGCGCCGTTATCTTGCAACCGCATGGGAAAAAACTGTCTACTTTACAAATGAATTAAAATAGTGGTTCTAAAACTTTTTTAATTAAACTTTTTAAATTCATTTTTGCTCCAATAACTTGTACATAAATCATTTCCCAGGAAAAGTATCCACTATGTTAGTTAAAAATATGACACATACGACAATTTTTTGTGCCACGTGACAATTTTTTGGCACGCTGCAAATTTTTACACAACAATTTTTGCGACGATTTTACACTTAATCCGCCAATGGCAAAATGCGGAAATTCATCGCAAATCTATACTTAATGTATAATTTCGGTCATCACTAATGTAGATTGTGATATTCTGAGATGAATTGTAACTGGTCTTCATTTTTTTATTTATTTATGGTGGTTTTTACATAATCTCGCTTTTTGCTTTGTTTCAATTTGAAATTGCAGCTGCTGTTTGATGGCAACCAATTTACCCCAGCCACTGGGCCATAGTTTAAAGGAGAAACTGATATATGAAATAAGAAAGGGCCTGTATAGAAAGAAAATGCTAAAAACAATAATAGAAATGTAGCCTCACAGAGCATTATGTGTTTTTTAGTTTGTAGGGTGAAGACACACTGAGCTACTAGTAGCAACTACTTGTCATCATGGCTACCAAACTCCAGAAAATACCCTGCCATAGACAATACTGAGAATTGCCTCTGCTAAAACACATGTAGAGAGTGTTATCAGTAAATAATCAGCATTGTCTATTTTAGTAGCCACTACAAGTAGCTGCTACTAGTAGCTCCATGTGTCTTTACCCTTAGGGTCAGTGGCCCTGATTTGAAATCCGAAAGAGGCAGAAGAAGATGACAAACAATTAAAAAAAATCATTAAGGGCTGTGGCAGACGGGGAGACTAGTCGCCCGCAACAAATCTCCCTTGTCGCGGGTGACTAATCTCCCCAAAATGCCATCCCAATGGCGAAAATGTAAAATGGCATACGTGGTGCCACGATTTCCCCGAAATCACGAAACTTGCCTTGAGAGGAAACTTCTGCGATTTTGGGTAAATCGCGGCGCCGCGTATGCCATCCCACCAGCGATTTACTTGCCGGTGGGATGGTATTTCGGGGAGATTAGTCGCCCGCGACAAAGGAGGTTTGTTGCGGGCGACTAGTCTCCCCATATGCCACAGCCCTAAAAAGTTAAAAATATAGACTATTTGTAAAAGGGCTGATTTTTTTTTTCACGATTCTAGTTTTTTAGCATTAAAACTTGCACAATTTGAATTATGGTCCAAGCTGCAAGTTTAAAATAAGGACAACATTGTCCATCATTATTAAATTTTCTTAAATGTAGAAGATGCAGGTCAAGTACATCATGTTGACACCTAAGGATTCATCTGTAACCAAGTACCAAGGGAACTGGCTATTTTTAAAAGCTGTAGAAAAGTAGAACTTATGTACACAATATTTTTTCGTAGGTGTCAATTTTAAAGTTTAGTAGTGTTGTAGGGATGTTCTATAAACTTGCTGACTGTTGTAAATAAGGCTCTTAAGGTCTAAATCTCTGCTCTTCGGAGCACTTAACAAAGAAAAAGCTGACAGCTTTAACAAACTGATATATGTATTGAAATATCTTTGATCATATAAAGTTTGGCCATACTGGAAAAATATTCCTTAAAGTGTTGTAATATTTTATATAATTTTTTCTTTTTTTTACATTTCAGAATCCAAGTCATTTACTATTATTGCAGATAGAACAACAAGCCATGAAAGCATTTTGCACAAACAAACACAAACAAATAGCTGCACAGTCAATTGTCAGACTGTACAACAGCTTTATATTGTCTTGTACTGAGCTCAGATTTGGGTGCTTTGGATTGGTCAAAATAATTTTAATTATCAACTTATCACAGAAGTAAATTCTGAGAAATCTAAAAAAGAATTTGGGAAATGTCCTGTTATAAAAGGATGCTTATTCTATCACTAAACCTATAAAATGCACGTTTTGTAAGGTTGATGAGTATTTCATTCAGATTAATACTGCTTAACCACTTAAGTGCCATCAGAATAATGCATTTCTTTTGCACTCCAGGTGCTTTTTGAACATTTTGTGCTCTCTCACTTCGGGAGCACTATAAGGGGCACATTTATTAATGTACGATTGGGTCCGAATGGGAAATTTTTTAAATTTTTTTTCTCATTTATAGAACTTTGCGTCTTTTCCACTGTATTTTCCACAAATACAGTACGGTTAATTTCCACAACTTTTTTGTGCTTCGCGTCAATTTGTTCGACAAAATCATATTTGTCCAACAACTAATAAAGTTTTGGATTCATTCAAGCTTCGGTATTGTGATTTTCCTTGGGCCAGGTTGGAGCTGCAGAGTGCCATTGAGCCCTATGGGAGACTTTCCTTGGGCCGGGTTGGAGCTGCAGAGTGCCATTGAGCCCTATGGGAGACTTTCCTTGGGCCGGGTTGGAGCTGCAGAGTGCCATTGAGTCCTATGGGAGGTTTCCAAAATCATGCACAGAAGGATCAAAGTCAGGCCGTTTTTGATTGTTGGGATACAAAAATTTCGTAACTTTCGGATTGTGTCATAATATTTTGGCACGACCACGATATGTCTGAAATTATCGTATTTACGCTGAATTTTTGCCAATCGTACTTTTAACTATCTGAAATTCGCTTTGATAAATCTGCCCCCAAGTGTTTTTTTTTTTTTTTTAAGACAACCTATACTTTCTAAGTCTGTATGTTTTGTATAACTCTGGCTCTGGTACAAGTTATAGCGCTCTAAAGGGGTATTTACTAAAGTCCGTTTTCTTTTGCAATTGATATTTTTGTTGCACAAAAATAAAATTGTCGCAGAAAAAAATCTTAATTTTTTTGCTCTGAAACTGCAACAAATCCGAAAGTAAAAATACATCATGTAAAAGCCTTCAAGGTCATGTAGACGTCAATGGCAGCTGTTCTTTTTTGAAAAATCTGAAACTCTTGATGCTCTCAAAGCTTGCATGAAAAAGTATTCTTTTACCCACATGTCATGCCTAAATATGGATGCCAAGGGCCCCCAAAAACAGTGAAAACAGTGTAAATAAAATGTACCTGGTCAAAAACTAGCATTGATGAGAATTTCACTTACCTTCGTAAATTCCATTTCTTCTAGTCCCAACATGTCAGTACACATCGGCAGTATTGCCCCTCCCAGCCAAGAGATAGGACCTATACCAAAGCCAATCAAAATGAGTCCTTACCTATAAGACCATGTGACTTCCTCCTCACCATTGTTATACATTTGCCAAGCTGTACAAGAACCAAATAATTGGGATGGGAAACCCTGTACTGACATATCAGGACTAGAAGAAATTGAATTTACGATATGAAGGTAAGTGAAATTCTCATTTTCTATTGCAGTCCTTTCATGTCAGTACGCATGGGATCTACCAAGCCATGCCCCTAAACAATAAGAGGTGGAAATAAATAACAGTGGCGAGGAGGAAGTCGTATGGTCTTATAGGTAAGGACTAATTTTGATTGGTTTTGGTATAGGTCCTACCTCCTGGCTGGGAGGGGCAATACTGCCCATGCGTACTGACATGGAAGGGACGCATAAAAAAAAGAACAATGTAGAATGCAGTGAATACTATTTTAACACCAAGCAATTAGTAAATAGCCCTCCAACAGCATCTTTTTCTAGCAAATGAATCATACTTGAGCAGTAACCCATAGCAACCAATCCGCAGGAATTTACTGGTCACTTGTATAAAAGTAAAAGCTTAGTGCCTTTTAGTACATATCATGGTTAGTGTTCTGTTACTTTTTCAAGCTTAGCCCTGCATAAGTCTTTACTTCTACTTTTTTATGTTTCCTGCTAGTAAATGAGCTAAATTGTGGCATGTCATAAAATATTGCGAAACCATGGAAAATATACAAAAAATATATTTCGCCAAAATGCCTTGGACCAGTGGAGGACACAATTACAATGTGATTAAAGTGTATTAGCTCTTCAATATTATATACATTGCCCTGCTTAAGAAAATGACCTTTTCACTATGTTAAAATTGTTCTTCATTGTATAAAAAACTCCCAAATTTTCAGTTTCTTCCAAACACAACACACAGATGAAGGGCAGGAGATGGCTTCAGTTCTATTGGTTATAATGTTATAATCAAGGGGCAGATAATAATGACATCTTTGTTTTTCCAGCACAACAGACTGCATTTTTTTTCTCGCATTGTGAAATTCAAGAAGAAACTTTTCACTGCTACCAAAATTATGCATATTGACACCTTTATTTATATGCTCATATATGCAAAGTCCATTTTATTTACAAGTTGTATATGTATTGATTGTTATAGTACAATATATCTTTATCGATATACTGAGAAAGCCAATTGTTTCAGCCTGTTTGCCAATATGTTTTACCCACTGCTGTTTTGCATTATGCATTATGGTAGGTAACTTTTTTTAATGAAATAAATGTGATGAAGCTTAATGACTACAAAACTGCTATAAGATCCAATCAAGGAAAACATGCAAACAATAATGCTAAATAATTCTGTCAGGAAGTGTCTTTTTCCCTATTATTCTTTTTCTTTATTGGAAGGAAACACAATAAAACACCATAATAATGGTAAAATCATACTGTAATTTGATCTGTCTTAATTATACTGCTGACATCTTCACTATACAAGCAACATTCAGTATGTGCTCTGCTCTTGCTATAACTGCTTATTTTGAGACCAAAACTGGGATTGTTGTGAGTAACTGTAATGGAACCTTTATATTGCTTTTGAATGTAATAATAACAACAGTAAAACCCTTTATCCAGAAAGCTTCATATTACAGAAAGGCCATCTCCCATTGAATGCCTTTTAATCAAAGAATTACAATTTTTAAAACTGATTTCCTTTTTTCATCTGTAACAGTAAAGCAGTACCTTGTACTTGATCCCAACTAACATATAATCAGTATCCTATTACATTTATTTAATGTTTAAAAATTTTAATGCAGATTTAAGCTATGGTGGCCCAAATTACAGAAAGACCCCTTATCTAGAAATCATCAGGTCCCCAACATTCTGGATAACTGGTCCCATTTTTTTTTATTTATAATTTTCTTTATTAATCTTGAGGTTCCAACAGTCCAATAATAAATAGAAATGCAGAAAACATATACATTGTAATATTTGGTATTTCTTGCTTTGATAAAAGCAAAAACACGTGAAAATGAATAGAATTAAAAAACAATTTCATCTTAAACTCATTGGTTCCTCAAGAAATTGTACTTAGCTAACCAATAACCAAAAAGCAATAGTTGCAGTGGAATAATAGAAAGTAGGAAATAAGAAATGGGGTAGGGAGAGAAGAGCATACACAGGTCCCATTTCAATAATAATAATATCAAAACGTTATTTACTTTGGTTTTGTATTCTATGTGGCACAGGGAGCATTCTGAATGCACTACACAAAGAACAGTTTTCTTAGTTATTCAGACAGCCAATGAACTAGTCTGCTCAATCTGTTTATTGCATATGCTGTATAAAACCTAAAAATGCCTTTGCCTAGAAAAGGGTATTATCACTTCTACCTAGTAAACAGGACAAAAGAGAGGCTTGGACAGAATCTGACAGGCAGGGTCTTGCAGCTTAGCTCTGACAATTTTTGGAAACAGCATAAAACTAAGTTGTTTAGGTTATGAAAAGAGCACACAAAGTTCGAGAGTGTCCCTAACTGCTACTATCTTTGTTTTATAAATCACAGGTGAGCTTGCACCTCTGTGTGTGTAGGGAGAAAGGAAAATAATGTCCCATGGCTGTCCAAAGCATGTGAACTAACAAAATTGCAGCCAATTGTGTACTGGTGTTTCTGATTTCTCTGTAAAGCATAGTAATGTATTTCAAAGCACTAGCTGAACAGAACATTCCAGGCTTGCAAAACATTCACAGAGGTGCACACACATATATATATATATATATAATGAAAATATCAGTGTTATCAGCTGTCCAGCTATAGTTTTAAGAATATCTAGGACATGACTGCATATTCCTTAAAGAGTAAAATGTCTTTTCAATACTATTGACATGACTCCTGCTATCCCTTGCATGATGAACTACAGGGAAAGACACAAGAATCACTCTATATATCTCTCCATCTAACTGTGCATTAAGAACTGCTGGTTTAAAAACATAAAATATATAGCCATGAATGCAGAGTCAAATAACCCAATCTGCAGGCAGATTGCTTCCTATCAGTGCACAGTGTGGTAGCAGGCAACATACACAGACAGACATGCAAACAAATACTGTAGAAAACAGCAGCATGTTATTACCCTGTTTCCATGTGGCAGTTCAAATTGGCAAAACAAAAATAGTGCTTTCCATGTAAATATAAAACTCATCAGCCCATGCAGGTAGCTCACATAGAGTGTCTCTGTAAGGAAGTAAGCTACGTGGACTTGAATTTATTTTTTTTAAATTGCTATAAATCATAAAGGGAACTGATTGGCAGGACCGTAGATATTACTTTGGGTTGCCTTTGTTCTATGCCACATGTTGTCTGTTAACACACTGTATAACAAGATCAAACCCAGCAAATAATGTTTTTATGGACAGCCCTCCAAAGTTTTTTTCATAAAATGAGCCTTTATTGGATGCAACATTTCAGGCACAGGCCTTTATTAAGTTGGATCAAACTGCCCAGCAAGCATGGTGCTGTTATAGAATATCTGTCAAAAAATACAATCTCCACAGAAAGAGAATGTACATATAGTAGTGACCACAAGAGGTCACCGTTTGAACATATGCATAGGTTTATTGTGATAACACTTCATAAAGTACACTTCAGAATAAATCTAATGATAAACCAATCCTCTCATCAATTATTTAAAATGCAAAGTAATCCGGGTTTAGGATAATTATGAAGGAAAAGAAACATGTAGCCAGTACAGATAAGAGTTAGAAAAACAAAAACTATGCCTATGGCTGAGAAAAATGCTTTGTTTGAATAATATTGCAAGTATCTCTATAATTTATCCTATTATGAATTTTCAAAAAAAAAAAATATGGCAGAAATAGTAAGTGATGATGATGAATATTTAGGAAGTCACACTTAAAAATGACATTTGTTTCAATAACGTATAGCTGTAAATTAAAAAAACATTTTGGGGTTCCCAACTCATTCCTTTTTATAAATAAATGTGCTGGGGGCTACTCAGATAGCCCTATTTTTGTTATCTATGCCCTTGTGACCAGTCTCTGTCCATGGTATCTAAAATGGGAGCATATGGCTGTTTCTCTCTTTCTGGACTCATCATAACAGGAAGTGGATCTCCAAAAGGGCCAGAACAAGGGGTAGGCAGAAGAGGAAAGTGCCTAGAGCACAATGGTGGAGGGGTGTGTAGGGACTAGGGACCCATAGGGTTTAGCTCCTCTATGGCTTTAATCCCCTACTTCTTTCTCATATTACTGTTACTGGGCAGAGTCTTATGTATCTAGTTTGCACTATGCCTCATACCTTATTGGTTATTATGGTTGTTCACACCCCCTGCAGACTGATATAGTGTCTAGCAAGGAGATGTGACTTCCTCTTTGGCTGCCTCTGTCTCTCAGTGCAAAGGTCCACTGAGCCTGGGAGCAGAACTAGGCCCCCGTAAAGCCATTTACCCCAGAGTGACACCATCCACTCTGGTGAAGTCGGGGACAGGGCCCCATGAAAGAGGACTAGCTAGATAGTTACTCTTGTCAAGCACTCTCTAGAAGAGTGAGGTAGAGAGGGAAGGAAGCAAGAGCAGTTTTCCAGCCCCATACAGCAGGAAGTATTTCTTTCATCCGGCAATGTTGCCTCAGCAGTAGGGCCACAGAGTCGAGATAGGAGACTGGTTAGAATAAACCTTGATCCCTACTCACACGGAGGACTCTCAAGCTAGGGGTTATCAACCTGAGCCCTGAGGTATTTATCCTGACTGCTTCCAAAGGGGTTGCCAAGCTGACCAAGTGCATTTACCCTGCCCAGACTCCCAAAAGAGGTGGGATAAACCGGTGTGCATGTTCAACTGCAAGAACATTTCTTGCATCCATCTTTGCTAAATCTGCACTACACAGCTACAGTGAGGTGTAGTTCCACTACACCCTTGCTCCACATGGTCTCTTCCACATAGCGAAGGCCCATCCTGTCTAAGAGAGTCACATGTACCCCATGCTCTAAACCATACTAGCCTGGAATTAAACTATTTCATAGCCAAATAGGGGTTACAGGTGCTAGGCACAAACCTCTTCTTTCACCTTCCTCTAGTCTGGGCCCTTGGCCCCCACTGCCCGCACTTCTTTTTTAACCCTGCAGTCATATTAGTGAACATGTGCTGGCACATTCCTGTTTGCACATGATTATGTGGGATGGAGCGGGGTAATCATTTGGGTATCCTTACATTGCCTGAGGTGCAGGTGGGCCTAAGTAACTAAGCCCTAACATAACCAATCTTGAATGAGGTTTAGCAAGTAATAGCCTACTTCTTGTAATAGTGGAACCCAGGTCAAAGTGAGCAGAAACAGTCCTGAGTTCCACCATTGAGAAATAGTGAGTTCATGAACCTTGGTGTAGGAACCACTGCTAGAAAGGAAAAAAGGCTATTATTTATCCCAGAGAGGCTTCTACTTTTACTGTACAATATACTTTCTATTTATGGTTAATTAACACTGACACCCATTACTTTTATTAATTATTTTATTAAAGCAACAACACATTTTCAAAAGACACTTACAGGAAGGGCTCAGCTGAGACTGAAGGCTGCAGTGTAACAATTTATTGAAGGGCAATCATTTAACCCCACTTTCTTCCGTTATAAATGTGTATGTAGCAAGTTCTAAGGAGCTCTGGCGCTAACTCCTTTCTTCCACAATCTTCTCACCATACTACTGTACAGCTCATACGTAGACCTTACACCAACTATGATCTTTACAGAAAAAGATTCTGCTTTATACCTTTATTGTAATGACAGATATTCATGGACACTCATCCTTTAGTTAACACTTTATAAGTATACAGAACAAAAAATACAGACTAGTTCTCAGACACTGTATCTCTCTCACACGTGCACCCAATGGGCCATTGCCTAACTATTCTACCTACTTTGTTGTGTTGTTGCTTACACTGATTCTACATTAGCACAGTATATGAGAAAAAAAACCTCAAGTATTACTTCAGAAAATATGATATAAACAAAATCAAGTATAACGACTCACTAAAGGCTCAAATCTGAAACAGTCTATTTATTTCTCTTACCACAATAACATTAAAACCAACAACCTTATAAGAAGAACATCCACAGCCACATTCTAAATATAGCCCTCTTAATATGTCATCTTCATTTGTATTCCCTCCATACATTAGTTTAATACACCTCCTATACCGTTTAACCATTAAGGACAACCAGTTTGGGTTAAAAATATGGAAATACAAGTTGTGTTGATGAGATACAAGAAGTAGGTGTGTTTGGTAAGGCACCAAGCATTAACTTACCATCTGCATGGCTAATTCAACATATGTTTTGAAGATACACCATGTAGCACTGTAACAATGCCTGTTGCATGATCCACTATATGGATCTTTGATATCATCTACTTTGTATTCAGTTAGATTATTTCCTTATCTTTTTAATGAAACATCACCACCAGGTAAAGGTTTTGGAATTCCCATGATTATAATTATGGGATCATTTGATTTGTACCAATTAAGGGATTCTTCTTTTTCCATGAAACATGGCAACAATTAGTAGTAAAAGAGTAAAAGAAAATGTTGACTATTTGTTTTGACCAATATAAGCAAAAAATAAATAAATAAATTGAGAATTAGTAAATTTTGCTGAGTATTTCCTCAAAGAATCAGGGAGTGTGTAAATAATCTGCCATCATGTGCCAATGATCTTGAGATTTAGACTCTTGTTATAGCAATTGGAAGAAATTATGGTGGAATAAACAAAACCACTAGCATAAAAATTAACGGAGCCTGGCTCTTATAATGAACCATTTGCATTGGTTCTACAGATGCAGTTAAATAGGTCCTAGTGAGACATATTGTAGTATTAGAATGCCTTGTACTGGGAACTGCAGTGTTGCCTGACAAATTAACTATCCCTAAATTTGTTAATTTATCAGAGAAGTTAACTACCTCTAGAGCACAGCAGGACAGCGAAATTCACTTCTTTTACCTTTGCTACATCTAATGTGTTTTACCTAATTACACAAAAAGAATGTCCCAGCAACACCAATTTTAAAAGAAGCAAAGTATTTGCATCATTAAACAACTATAAAGATAATATCAATCTGTAAGAAAAACTTTAGTAGCTTGAATGGGATTAATACGGACTTCAAAGTCCCCAGAGAGACAGTTTATATAAAAGCTAAATGTGCAAATAGCTTCCTTTTTAACTTTTCCTTGCACTTGACAACTACCTTATGTCAACCAATCACTTGCAAATGGTTTGGTGCTGTCATTATACAGTACACACTCAGCTTGTTTAATGAGAAATTATTTTAAATATAATACAACGCTGCATGAATGTAATAACAATTAAACAAACACTGTATTACATGTACACAAGAATGCCAGCTGTAGGAAGGCCCCTATGCTACTCCAGCTAGCTGGGTACTGGATTCTGGTCAACTGCCACTTAACCTTATAGATCTCCTGTGGGTGTACATAAGTTATTTTACACTGATATGTCTATTTGAACTATGATAATATTTTTTAAAAAAAGACAGAAGAGCAATACTGTGAGCTTGAAAGCATTTATAAAAAGCTGTTTTGAAATTGTTGCTTTGTGTTGTTTCCATTAATACTAATGCATGAGATGTCTGGATGCTGTCAAATAGCTACTGTTAAATGTTCCAGTACACATACATCTTAATAAACAATAAAATACTGCCTATTCTAATCCTATATTTTTGTCATGAACAAGCCACGTACAATCCTATTTACCTGATGTAGCTGGTGGATTGCCAAAGAAAAACATTTGTCCATTTTATTTTATGGAAGACAATCATTTCAAAAGTTAGATTCCTAACATTCCAGTTTACATAATAAAGTGGCTTCCATGAATCTACAGGGAAACGCACAAACAGCCTTTTCCATTTGCGCGTCCATTTGATTAGATTTCAAACTCTTGTGTAGTTTTTTGTGTTTTGTTATTCTCTGGTTTGCTTTTGTTTGGGAAAACCTTACAATGAATCTGATTATGAGCCAGCTTTACTAGACTGAATCCCTATTACCTGAACACACTGCAATTTAGCAATTTACAGTATATATATAGTTTTGTATATACATATATATATGGTTTTGTCCCTGAAGAAGAGCACCGTTAGTGCTCGAAACGTCGGATCGTTTTCAATAAATGCTTTATCTTTTTGCAAAGTCCCTGTGTGTGCAGCTCTCTGCTTCTTTATTATTGTTTTTGCCAGCACCCAGAGCTTTTGATCTTTTGGATGGTGTGCTCCTGTTTGTTCTTATATATATATATATACTGTAGAAATGACCGGCAACACCGAGTCCTCTTGCGAAAAAAATGTGTATTTTTAAAACAGCACCCGAGGTATGATATGTAGCGGTGTACCATCCTTTATGTGTATATATATATATATACATACAGGTATGGGATCCCTTATCCAAAAACCCGTTATCCAGAAAGTTCCGAATTACGGAAAGGTCATCTTCCAAATAAGCAAATAATTCTAATTTTTAAAAATAATTCCCTTTTTCTCTGTAATAATAATACAGTAGCTTGTACCTGATCCCAACTAAGATATAATTAATCCTTATTGGAGGCAAAACAAGCCTATTGGGTTTATTCAATATTTAAATTATTTTTAGCAGACTTAATTTATGAAGCTCTAAATTAGCGAAAGATCCCTTATCTGGAAAATCCCAGGTCCCAAGCATTCTGGATAACAGGTCCCATACCTGTATATATATATATATATATATACCACAAACTATTTCACAACTGGCACACCCTATGTAAAGAAACACAACTTTATTGTGAACGCATTGCACGGAAGTAGTCCAACGTTTTGGTCCTCAACAGGACCTTTTTCCTTAAGTGTGCCAGTTGCATTGGCTGGTTTATGCACTGTCATTATGTTTTGTGCTCATTCCCATTTACTATCCCTGATCGCTACACCCACTCTGCTTTGCGCCCTCTCTCTTCAGTGCCGTTAAACTCTCTACGGTGCCCAATCGCTATATCTCCTGCACCGGTTTGAGCACCACTGTGCCTTTTGGGACATACGGACATTCCCATGTCTTGTGCAGGTACCTGGCCACATAGATCTTGTGCGATCCACTTCACCTTTGTTTGTGTTATTTTCTTTTCTCTCATCTCTCTCCTTACTGTTTACACTTACTCGGTGCCCTGTTTCCTTATGCGCCCTCTAATCGGCAGCTTACAATGGTCCACATGATGTGCGCGTTACAGTTCAGCACTACTTTGGACATGGGCTTTGTATATATTTTTTATTCGCACTTTATCATTTATTTTACTGCTGTCATGCCCCCACAGTATGTCATTTCCCTATACATTACAACCTTATCAATTTGACACTGGTATGTTTGTACATGTGTATATATTTGTTCCTTTGCACTTGCATATGTAAATAATCTGTATTATACACCTTGTGACGTCACTGTTTTGGCGCCAAACTGTGTTTTTTCAGTGCACCAGCTCTGTCTCACTTTGTCTTTGAAAGGCTGCGGAGGCAGCCGAAACATTAGATGTTATTTTGAATAAACACTTCATGCTTCACCTAAGACCTGTGAGTGCGGGACATTCTCTTGCTATTCTTCCTAAATACTGCACCCAGGCATTGCTATTACTTCTGAGACGTGAGTGCCTGTCCACATGGTATATGTATATGATATGGTTCTGAACCCAGGCAATTTTTTTATTTACCTACTTTACTTGTGAATATATATAAGTGCCATTGCCCAGTGTCAGATGGCCACTTTTACCCAAATATTCCTATTAGCAACTACCAGCAGCCCCAATCAAGAACATGCAGGAAAGGATACAGTAGCATAGAGAAGAGATAATGAGAATTAGTATCAAAGGGAAGCAAGTAAAGGCAACATCAGCAGCCAAATCACATAGTATCACATTGTATCAGCCCATGTTGTGACATATACTAGAAAAGATGAAGTGCATGTCATTCTATGATTAATCTTGTATTGTTTGCCTTTATGGGGTGGGGGGGTCAATTATTGTCAGAATACAACGGCAGGTAACACAACCAAGGAATTTATAGTAGCCTGGTTTAGCCTGTGTGGATAACCAGTTCATATTACTTCTGTCCTTTCTTTTTGTAAAGTCTGCAACAATAAATATCTTAGGTTCTTATTACTTATAATAATTCTGTATCCAAATACTGCAAGGGGGATTTGGTAAAAATAGAGGGATTCATCCATATTAAACATAGGCCAGTTTCTGTTGACACTATATTTAAAACCCTGAGGCTGAACTGTAAGTAGTAGTAAATACTACTTGTTGTATAGATATCTTTGTATGACAGGGTTGCAGCAAATCCTCCTGTTTGTACCTGAGGCTCTAGTCAACTGTTCAAACAAGAACTGTTCATTGTATCCCCATTGTAGGAATCTATCCAGAGCATCCTGCAATTAAACCTGTGCCGTTATAGGGCACTATTATCACTATTATTCCTTATGATATGCAGGAACTGGGAGTAGGGAATCCCCCAATCGTTGATGGTGGGTGAAAACTGGCAACGTGTAAGATTGTGTTTCTGTCTGTAGGTTTGTGAAAAAGTTGTGTGCCTAATGTATCCCCATTTCTAAAAATCTGAAGGTCTAGAAAATCTATAGAAGTCAAGTCAAAAGTCAATGTAAGTTTTACATGGGTGTCCAATTTATCAAGTTTTTTATGAAAGGATAACAGAGAGGCACTGTCCCCATGCCATATAAGTAGAAGATCATCTATGTGGCTTTAATATAGTAGGAGATGGGTCCCAGCTAGGGGCATCCTGTTCGAATTGTAACATAAAAAGATTGGCATAGGAGGGTTCCTGCGCACTCCTCATTGCAGTAACAGTTAACTTCATGAAGTAAGACATTTCCAAATCTGAAGTAATTTCTGTTCAGGACCAGTTCTAGGAGTTCTATAAAAACTCTGAGGGCACTTCCTTATTGGAATGCTCCTCAAGTGTTCTTTTACAGCCCCTTATGCCTAAAGGGTGGGAAATTATAGTGTAAAGACTTTTCACATCGGTTGTTGCCAGTAGAGTTTTAATAGCACAACATTTAGAAATGGTCAAATTAGGATGGGTTCTACATTTCCCGATCCAGATCTCATTAAACATTACTTTGTCAAAAGTGCATATAGAAGGTGGTGTATTTGGTGGTTTAAATTGACTATCGAACATGAATTTTGAATAGTCCCTAGTGGGGGTATCGCTGAAGTATTCCCTTAATTTCAACTTTTTCTGAAACCTATAGGTATCAACCAAAAGGCATGCTACTTTGAGGGGCATGGAGACTTGGGGGTTTATATATCATGGTGTATATATACACCAGGAAAGATAGGTCCACACTCACAAGTGTTTCTTCGTAAGACCTGTGAGTGTGAACCTTTCTTTCCTGGTGGATTGTTACCGTCATAAGCCTTCAAAACAAGGCACACTGGGCTTTAAAGGAATACTGTCATGGGAAAACATGTTTTTTTTTCTTCTTTTAAACACACCAGTTAATATAGCTTCTCTATGCTCCAACAGAATCCTGCATTGAAATCCCTTTTTTAAAAGCAGATGTTTTAATATTTAATTTTGAAATTTCACATAACCATTTTCTTAATTTCCCAGGGTGCCACAGCCATGTGACCTGTGCTCTGATAAACTTCAGTCACTCCCAGCAGCCGATCAGCAGAACAATAGGAAGGTAGCAAGATAGCAGCTCCCAGTAGATATCAGAATAGCACTCAATAGTAAGAAATTCAAGTGCAGCTTGGGACTCCTCCAGTTACATGGGAGTAGGAGAAACCTGAAAGCAGTTCTGGCTCCTTCTGAAATTCTCACACTCAGGCACAATGCACTGAGATGGCTGCCTACACACCAAAATTACTACAAAAAATACATTTGTTGGTTCAAGAATATATTTTTAAATGGTAGAGTGAATAATTTGTAAACAGTGTAATTTAGAAATAAAAAGTACACCATAAAAATCATGACAGTATCCCTTTAAAATACGGTAAAAAGAAATAAAGTTTATTTACTATTCTGATGTTTCAGTCTTTCTCTAGACCTATGTCTAACCTTGATATGTATTAAATCATAATATACTGTATATATGTTGGAAATAGTAGAGCTCTCCAGCCAGCCATCAACCTAATATGACAAGGTTATTTCAACAATCAGGATCAGTCGCACTATGTGTGGAATACTGTACAATTACTGAAGTAACAAATAAGTATATTTCTTGGTTATACTATCAAAACACATTGAGAAAATGAAAAATGTTGATCTTGCATGTTCTTGCAGACCTAGATCAATGTCAAGATTAGATTGCAAGTAGCATGTACATAAGGGTCACTAGCCTTTTTAACAGAAGAGTGAATAAGACTGCATCAGGTTTCAAGGTGGTGTTGAATAAGTGAAAACCTAAAAACAGTACAGAGAAGACTTTGGGAAGCAAGGCTGAAGGGTCATGTAGCATGTTAAGGCAACACATTGAGACTTCCTTGGGCTAAGAAACATGAGAACTGTTTTTCTGAAGAATGCAAACAACGCGTCCTTTTTGTACGTGACCACGCCTTTTTTTACGCGACCGCGCCAAATTTGACGCGCAACAAATTTTCCACAGTGAATTTTCACTGAACTTTCACAAAACAATTCGGCAATGGCGAAATGTGGAAATTTGATGCAAATCCATGTCTGGCGAAAAAATCTCGCTCATCACTATTCACCATTCACGCTAAAACTTGCCAAGATCATGTAGAAGTCAATGGCAGATTCCCCTTCCCTGGAGGATCCTTCTTTTGCTTTAAAACTTTTGGATTTTTGACGCTGTTTTTTTTGTGAGCCAATTTTGAAATTTTGAGTCTCAGTTTTCATGCAACGAGTCAAAAAATGCAGAATTCTCCTGACTTTTCTGTGACTTTTCCCACATGGACTTTTTCATTTCAGATTTTTTAGTAAATGCCAGACATTCCTGGAAACAAGTTTACTTGAATTTTGAAATTTAAAAACATGAGAAATGTTAGTGAGTAAGTAAATCTGTATATTAAAGTGAATATATATTGAATAATAAATCAAGTGACATTACCATTACAATACTTTACACCAGACTGTCCAGCTCCTACTGTCCAGTGTTCACCTTTATGCATATTTTCCCATCTCCAACTAAAAGGTCCCAACTTGCCAGATGGGGTTGCTGACCACACCTAGCCCCTTCTTCATATACTATTGAGAGCGTTTCTTGCATACAATAATTAGATATATGGTCTCCACAGCAGACCAAGGAAACTGGTTCTCTGCTAGACATAAACTACTGTTATAGAATGTATAAAACACATTGCCATGAATACATACATATATACTAGAAAATATGTCAAACCAAAGAGTAATTTCTTACAGACTGATGAATTGAACTCTGAAATGTTTGTGTCATCAAAATGAGACTTTGAACATTGTTGACTAAGTGAAAGAATGAATTCTCTTTATTTAAGGGCAGCAGTTAAGCTTGGAGAAGATAGCATTATGGTTTAAGGATTGTTTTGCTGGCTCCTAGGCACAAAGTGACTTGAATAATCAAAGGAGTTACCACAGTATTCTTCAATGCCATTACATGTCCCCTGAACTTATTAGACAGCCCTTTATGTTGAAGCAGGATAGTGATCCTAAACATCATTCTAAATTTTGTCAGAAAAAAAGTAAGATGATGGAAAGCTAAAAGGGATTATATCACAACAAATCTGTTATAAAAGATTCTTAGTATATTCGATCTATCTTTTTGGGTCTTATTTTTTTCCTACTTAAATTTCCTGTACGTGGCTATTCAGTTATTGAGCTGGTCGGTACAGATGCATTCTGACTGGTTGTGGTATTAATTATGCTCAGGTATGTGGGAGCCACTGTGTATTTGGCCATTAGCTGGTGAAGGATTTTCTGTCCATGAGTTTTTTCAATGCAAGGAGAGTAATCCATTCTCAAATGGTTAATACAAAGTTTGACTTATGTTTGTGTCCCTTTCTAAATTGAAGCAATTTTTATACATTTTATTATTTCCACTGATGTGCAAAGCCTGAAGCTGCACCAAGTAAACTCTGACAAGCTTTCTTGCCTTGTAAACACGCAATAAAAGAATGCGTTTAAAATGTCAGCATTCACCCATTCCCATTATTTATACTGTCTAAGCGTGTTTTAATTGGTCCTTTCTTTGCATTTAAAGAAAGGAAATTTCTGAGAAAATCTATATGTTCTCCACTCTCTATTTTAGCAAATTTTATTTTATTGTATCACAGCTTGCTTTTTTTGACTTCTATACTACCATTTACGCATTCACAGACCAATTACCACTACTGTCTCTGACCCTCTAGACCCAGCCAGCAGTGTAATGGCCCATGTTTTGAGTATTCCTTTGATTGTCTGTACTCAATACCCTTTTACATGCTCACCAACACAATCACTCAACTTCCTCCACTCTCCTCCACTCTCATCCTGTAACTGATTCTGAAGTCTCCCAGCTTCTCTGGTTATCTCTCATAGGGTGTTCCTTCTAACCTCTATCAAATCTACTGTACCTCTACTTTTTTGTCACACAAAAAAACAGCATAAAACCTGTAACCTCTAGTTTCAAAGCAAAAGAAAGATCCTCCAGGAAAAGGGAAGGAACATCTGCAATTGACTTCTACATGATCTCAGAAGGTTTTAGCTGGCAAATTGTCAGATTCGGATTTTTAGCCATTTTGTAGTCATAGTAAATCTCTAAGATTTTTTTTCCCTGTGACTTTTAGCGCTAAAAAAATCCAAATTTGGGGAAATCTGTAAATGGCCCCCTATATAGTTTTATGGCTAACATGGTGCAACACTCTGCACCCTATGCAATATGAATTTTTATCTGCATACTCACTTGGCATCTTTGTGTAAAGAAACAAATTGTGTTTTTTTGTACATGTGGAGCCTGCCTACTACTTTTAATATGGCAGATAATTATGCTGTAAAAACCTAAATGTGGTGCTTTTTTTAAAAGGTTATAAAAACACAACTGCATATATTTTTAATAGTAAAATAATATTTAAGATGTTTTTTGCTTTTTTTTTCGCTTTCCTTTTTTAGTCTTTCACGTGGGCATTCGTTTCTCCAAATTGTGTTTATATATACATGCCCCTGGAGGTATAGATGTTAAGCTTGTTTTCGTTAGCTCAAGCTTCTATTCACCAGGATATGAGTCACAATCAGTTCAAAAAGTGTAGGCTGCATTTATATCAGACACAAAATTGGAGAACTCAAAGCATAGTGGTACTGCTGAGATGATAAAATGCACTTATCCAATAAGATGGCCTATTCACTTCCCTAAAAACTTGAATCTAAGGCACAATATTTTCCATTAATTAGGGTGAACAAGATTATTTTTAGAGCTTCTGAATGGTAGCTTATTAGGTATTTATAAAGTGGTTTACAACCTTTACAACTAATAGATTTAGATGGCATTTTTTATTCCTATATTTATTCACAATTAGTAATAGCAGACCTTGTTTCCATGAAACTAAACTTGACGTCATTTTTTTTTTTTTTATAGAAAATCTGGTTCATAGATATCATTTGTGTATTTACGTGTTGTTAAGAAAGATGATAGATTGCAAATATTTTTAAAAATATATGAATTTATTGGGTGAATTAAGGATTTCTAAGGATGCCTTTGTTCTGTGTCATAGCTCACTTTAAATATACCTTTAAAAACAGGGACAAGCATTAATAAAGTATTTACACAAAAATTGCAGGTAATATAACCAGTCAAATGAAGGTATGAAATTTATACAATATCAAACTAGAAAATCATGAAGGATTCCCAGTAGGTCTAACTTGTCCCCATTTTTTAAAACTTCCATGATATTTCTTTGTACCATTCATCAGTATGTGTTTGACTGCTTTGACCAGGTGAACACCTATATGTTTAATTGGGTGGTACTGCTTTACAGTAATCAAAAGTTACCATGGGCACCCATCTGAATCCTTACACCCTCAATGAATATGGCATGTGTAAACAAATGATCCCAACAATTATTGCAAGGAAAAAAAAAAACCACTTTAAATCCAAAAGTGCTGGTAATGTTTTACCGACAAGTAACTTCAGGTAGCTACATAAATAAAAAAATCTCTTTCTCCTTGCATTTCTCGGTATTTACAGTATTACATAGAGCAACTTGCAGAGGCCTACTCAGATATATACAGCAAGCTACTAGTAAAAAAAATGGTGCCACAGTGCTACAAAGAGCTACAATTATACAAGCACCAAAGAGAACCAGACCCACAAGCCTAAATGACCAGTGGCACTCACATTAATGGCAATGAAAAGCTTTTAAAAACTAGTTTTTAGATTAATTGTGCAGTTCCACACATTCTAGACCAGGGATCCCAATCCTTTCTTACTTGTGAGCTTGTGAGCCACAGTCAATTGAAAAAAAAGGTTTTGGGAGCAACATAAGCGTCATAAAAGATCATGAGGGTGCCACTATGGCTACTATGCAAGAGGCTTTGTTTGGTAGTACTAAAACTTGCCACGTCCTAAAGCACCTAGAGGAACCCAGCACATGGACACAGTTGCTCTTTCTGGACTAAAGCTTAACATTCAATACAATCAGACTGGTAAAATCTATCCAGAAGCTAAACAATCTTGGTCTCTCCAGAATACTCTGCAGTAAGGTAATCCAAACAAAAATTGTGGATGGAGCACTGGGAATCCAATTCGATTAAAAAGTCACTTTTATTGATTCATTGAAAAACATCATGGAGACCTAGACATCCAGCTTTACACTTTTTATGGCTTCCTACCAATTTACAGTTGTATGTATTATGTTTACAGAAACCAATTCCCATGTACAATTAGTACTAAGGAATTTTAACTCAAACTATATACGACTCAGTGCTCCCATGATCTGTGTCCATGCTACTTATCTCTATGGGAAACTTCAGACTGGCACTTCACACTCTCATTTAATATCTTTCCTGTCGGAATTCCTGTACTGGCAGGCACTACAGGGCTGCTGCCTTGTTTCAGTATCCCTTAGCATTACAAAAGCTTTTGATTTATGTGAGGGAACAGTCTAGTGATATCAGTGGAAATGGAGCTGCCGTTTCTACACTGACACTGGGCCATTGACACAGGTTTTCCCTTAACTGAGGAATACTGATGAGTGAATCTGTCCTATTTTGGTGTAAAATTAGCGAATCTGCAAAATCGAATCTGAAAAATGTGTGAAATGCGGGTACCATACAAATTTTTTGATGCACACAATTTTTTTGACGCAACCATGCCTTTTTTAATACAACTGTGCCTTTTTTTTGACACTACCGAAGATTTTTCACTCCGAAATTTTACGCAATGGTAAAATGCGGAATCCATGCCTGCCAAAATCATTTGCTTATCCCTACTGAGGAATATGACATAATAAAAAGTCTCCTGAGTATTAAATTGAAGTGAAAAGAAAACACTGCTAATATAAAAATGATCAATAGTGGCGCAGGTTTAAAACATTCATTAAAGTATAATTTCACATAGAAACTATAAAACGTATTTTAACCTTATGCATGTTGTCTTTTCCAACAGTAAACTCAAACAAATATAGAACAGTAGCAAAGTATTAGTTACTATTAAAATATTAGCAAGTATGTGAACTGATTTATAGGTAAAAACACTATTGTGTCTGTCATAATCCCTAATATTGTATGTTCTAAATAAATTTAGGTTCAGGTTAGTTTTCATAAAAGGTTCTGGTTAATTTTTTTCATGCTAATTTGTAGCACCTTACCTACCACATAGACTTTTCCTTTATTAGCAATTTGCAAAGAATTCTTGCTGCTAACTGAGCCCAGGGATTTTAGGATGCAGGGGAATCTAGGGCAGAGAGTGTTTGCTTATAGTGTGGGGTCTTATTACAGGTACAGTATATCAGCTACATGTTATTAATTATTTAGGCACAAGTCTTACATAGAATTGGAATTGGATTATAAGGTTTTACAGATTAACAGGAACTTTACTTAGATAGCATATAGATAAATCAGAATATGGTGTTTCCCATGCTTGTGCCATATAGGTTTGTTCTAGTATAATGTGACATTCTTCAGTCAGTGGATAATTTTATTACAGATCCCCAGTGTCACATTTAATCCCTCGACATGATAGCTGTTGGGTAATGTTATAAATCAGTGATCCCCAATCAGTGACTCGGGGGCAACATATTTCTCCCAACCCCTTGGATGTTGCTCTCAGTGCCCCCAAACCAGGTAGTTATTTTTGAATTCCTAACTTGGTGGCAAGTTTTGGTTGAATAAAAACAAGATTTACTACCAAATAAAGCCTCCTGTAAGCTGATATTGTGCATAGAGGCTGCCTAATAGCCAATCACAGCCCTTATTTGGCACCTCCATTAACTTTCATGATGCTATTGTTGCTCTCTAAGTCTTTTTACTGTGGCTCACAAGTAAGAAAGGTTGGGGACCTCTGATCTAGATTATGTTTCCCCAAATTTATTATACCCTTTAGAATGTAAGACACCCATTGTTGTCTTAATTCAGCGGCTAAAACTTGCCAAGATCACGTAGGAGTCAATGACAGATGTCCCTTCCCATTCTTGAAAGATCCTTTTTTTTGCCTTTAGAGGTTTTGGATTTTTTATGCCGCTTTTTGTGCAACAATTAAAAAAAATTGAGTTTTCGGACGACAATTCCAAAAAGTTGCAGTTTCTGCAGCTTTTTCCCACACAGCATTTTTTTTAGTTCGGATTGTTTTTGTAAATGTCAGACATTTGTGGAAATGAGTTTAGTCAAAATTTAAAAAATAAAAATATGAGAAATGTTAGTTTTAGTAAATCTGCCCCTTACTGTGTATATATTGGTGTATGTAGTTAATGCTCCTCTAAGGCACTTCTTTTACAAGGCAAATTCTCCTGTCATGCCATATAAGTTAAAGTATCCATGTTCAGGATAAATTAATTGTTTGTCCTCTGTGTTTTGATAAATAGATGCCAAAAACTTCATTCCATATTTAAGGTAATGTCGCTGCTACAAAATACAAAAATAGACAATACTGATTATTGTCTCTACGTTTGTTTTAGCAGAGACAATTCTCATTATTACCTATGGCAGGAATTTTCTGGCATTTTGTTCTGGCATTTAATTATAACAGCTGTCTTTCTTAGTAACAGTGTCTTATTTACTTGAAGTTGTTCAGGGCTTTTCAGCAATGGAATGGTTATGTTTCCATTTTTACCCAGATGGACGATTTTTCTTAGAATTCTGCAGAATATGACATTGCATTTTATTGTCTTTCAAAGTTGAGCCACTTTGCATTCTTCTCAGAGGGATTTGGCACTTCATAAATACACAAAACATGCAAACTAGTCTCACAAGAAAAAAGAAACAGTGATTTCCTGCCTAATAAAGATGTCTCAAAGTATCGCATCAATATAATAAAATCTATTGTTCTTCAGGTTTATTGTCTGTTTTCCAGATACAGTGTCTAGACATAGTGGACTATTCAGAGTATAAGGGGTCTACGTTTAACTCATTCTTTACTGCATAGCTAACAGATAGAAACCCCTGTTTAGTTAAAAAAAATCTGGAATTTATTTTAGCATGTTAATATTTTACTCACATTTCCCTGTGTAATAGATACACACATATATCAACCAGTGAAATGTAACTTTATTTATAAGGAGCTACAAGGATACTCAGTGCTGTAAAATCTTACAATGTACAAAAGTGCATACCGGGAGGACAAGTATCATTAAAACACAATAAATAAGTATAAATACAGGTATGGGACCCATTATCCAGAATTCTCGGGACCTGGGGTTTTCCGGATAAGGGGTCTTTCCGTAATTCGGATCTTCTACCTTAAGACTAAAAAAAATATTTTAGCAGTAATTAAACCCAATAGGATGGTTTTGGCTCCAATAAGGATTAATTATATCTTAGTTGGGATCAAGTACAAGTTACTGTTTTATTATTAGAGAGAAAAATGAAACCATTTTTTTTTAAAATGTGAATTATTTGATTAAAATGGAGTCTATGGGAGATGGCCTTTCTGTAATTCGGAACTTTCTGGATAATGGATTTCTGGATAAAGGGTCCAATACCTGTACACAGAGATATAAATGTCATGTGGTTTAAGACACATTAGGAAGGACGTCCCGTCCATAGAGCTCATAGAGCTTACAGTCTGTGGATGGATAACATACAGGCACAAATTGGAGAGGAAAAGTGCACAAGGTTTGGGCACTGGCCCTTAAGTTCAGGGCTAGATGAATGTTCTAGTGTTTCAGAAGGTAGCATCTGATATATTTTCAAAGGGATTAAGAGACAAGTAAAGAAATGTAGTAGGAAGTAGAGGAATAAAGGGCTTTGAAAGTTAGCAAAAGTATTTTGTATGCTATCCATTGCTTGACAGTCAGCCATGCTAAAGATTTTACTTGGGGCTGAACAGGTTCCATTATAAGAGAGAGCAGGAAGATTCTAGCAGAAGAGTTTAAGACTGATTGCAAGGCAAAGGTGGGAGTCTGGGAGGCCGGTTAGTAGTGGATTGCAGTAGTCTAAATAGGATAGGATAAGGGCATGGATTAGTGTTTTAGCTGTTACATGTGATTGTATATAGGGTGTATTTTGTATATAGGGTGTATTTTGGCAATATCATGGGGGAAGGAGCGTAAATCTGACTGAAACAGGCAACTAGGGAGCTGGCACCAGATCAGGGAACTAGAAAGTCCACTCTGGAACAAGTAGCTGGGGAACAAGCCCAAGGACAGGCAGCTGGATAGAGAGCACAAGAAATACAGCTGCCATGGCAGCCGAGATAGGCCATGCTGAAAGTAGTATGAACCCCAGACAGAACCTTGACCATGTGACCAGTATATGGTGGGATTGTGAATACGTTGCAAGGGCAATCCCAATAATATTGGTGTGGGTGGACTGTGGATGGATGGCAAGTAAAAATTGTCTTTTTTGATGTAAAGCCCACACCAACAAAGGCAACTTTTTAGTCATTTATGAAATGAATTCAGAGAGTAGAGATCTGTCATCAATGGCCAAACACGCAAAGTTGCAGACAAAGGCTGAAGTGGAATGCAATGAAGCTTGGAAAAGTCCAAAAAGTTGAGGTCCTCTAAAAAAGATACATTCTCATTACTGGAAGGGAAAAATTTTGGCTAATGGTAAAATGTGGCATTTCACAACAAATCCATACCTGCCGATAAATCACTCCTCACTACTGATCAGTTGCCTGAGCCCACACATTTCTATTTCCATGCTTTAGCAATTCCTGTTACTTATTTTCCTCCCTTCATTTATGTTTGAATTATTATTACTACGGATGAATGGCCAAAATGTTCATGTAAAACACTGCCCCCAATGCCAATCCCAGACCAGTGCTTATGGTCACAGCAATCAGGTGAGAGAAGGAAAGTTCCTTCTGGGAGCATGAGTGACAGAACTATATCACTGCTCTCAACAAGAAATGCTAAAGTGTTTCTAGTAGTAAGCAGCCCTGGGTTTGGGGTAGTTTGGGGCAGTTTGTAGAGCTGTCATCAGTGTAGTGCAAAGTTTTTTAATCAGCATATGTAGAGCCAGGGAAGTGAAAACCACATCACCAACATGTGAAAGCAGATTTACTAAAACTCTAACATTTCTCTCTATTTTTTTTTTTATTTTAAAATTCAAAAGTCTTTCATTTACTAAAAAGTCTGCATGGGAAAAAGTTGAAGAAAAGTAATTGTCTGTCTGTCATTGTGTGTCTCTCTTTCATTGTCCATCATTGTCATTGTCTGCCATTGCCTGTCTGTCATTGTCTTTCTGTCACTGTCTGTCATTGCCTGTCTGTCATTGTCTGTCTGTCTGCCATCGTCTGCCTGTCTGTCACAGCCAGTACTGAAAAGGCTTGCAAGAAATTACCAAGGTCTGTCAAATCACCTATCTTTGTTTTGTGATCCAGAAATATAATGGAACATATGCCAATGAATTTTTTACACCAAATGTGTTTCTCTTATTTCTTCTTCAGCAGGCTGACCACACAGAAATAAATATTTTTTAAAGGACATGCAATAGAAAAAGGAGTACTCTTCAGCATGCTCATTATCTGCCAGCTGCCCAGCATAAGAAATTAGTCATTTTCAACTAATATCTTTGCAAACAGTACAAGAAATGTGGGGAAAAACACAAGAGACTCATGGACATATAAATAACTTACATGAGGAAATTTCAGCTATCTACTGTCATTTGGCCATATACTTGCATAGAATATTACCCCTCAAAGAGATAATATAAAAAGGGAAAAATATTGTTTGTCTATAAGAAATTCATAAGTTAATGTAAGCTAGAAGTCTAAAAAATTAAATATGGCCAATTAGGAAGAAGAACTACAATTCCTGTTACCAAAAGAAATCTTAGCCCTTAGGTTGTATAATACTGTGGTGAATTGATCAAGCCTAGCCTTCTTTCTGTATAGGAAGGAGTCAGGCTAGGCTTGATCAATCGATCGTCACATAGTGGATGCTGCTCCTTCCTTCGCCGTATCGCCTTACTTCAAATGAACGGAAGCCCACTTTAATCAGGTATTTTCTAATACCTGATTCAAAATACTAAGTGGTTTGCAGGATAGGGCAATTATTGGAGCAGGGTAGAATAGATTTTTTACTTAAAACATTTTGGTGTTACTTTTCCTTTAATTATTTAGATGACAAAATGTTGCAACAGCACATGTGCAAACCATATTTGCCCACAGATGGAGGTGCAAAGGGCACAGATGTCTGCCAAGAGTGAGTACCAACCTTGCAATAAATCACTTAAAACTTTCGGTTGTTCCTGAATGTAGTTCTATACTATACAAGCACTTAACACAGTGAACTTGTACTTATTAACACAGTGAAGTAACTCACAATTAATGCATTATGATAGGGGAATGTAATAAAAGTTGTAAAGGGAAAAAAATGCACTCAGAAATAAAAATTCACATTTTCGCAATGTAATATTTTTCATTAGACTGTTATTGCATTGCAAATTTTAATTGTACATTGTGAACTTTTTAAGGCATGCTTGACGGTGGAATAAACTTTTGGAGCAAACGTAACAACTTTTTTTAATTAAGAAGTTTTATGACATACACTGCACGTTATCCCAATAAAATTCGCAAACTTTCTTCCTCTGTCCACAGTTTCCGCATTCGCAAAGCACATATTACATTTGCGCAAAGGCAAATTTGTTTGCACAGAGGCATACATTTTTGCATTGTGAATAATTTTTCCATTACAGGTATGAGACCTGTTATCCAGAATGCTCGGGCCCTGGGGAACTTTCTGGATAATGGGTTTTCAGATAAGGGATCCTATATCTGTAATGACTTTTATTACATTCCCCCATGAATTTCTACATTATAGCTGTTCTAGAAATATAGCTTTGTATTGGATGCATCATGGACTAATCTGACTAAACTAAACTAAAGTCTAATTATGTTTATATAAATCTTTAATTGGGGGAATAATTAAAAACAGAGAGCAGTTGTCAATGAGGTACCTTTATGTTACTAGAAGTAATACATGATATTTGGAGCTTTTAGTGAATTGCAGACAGGTACTGAACACTAGTATTTGAGAAGTGAATAAACACTCCTAAACCCAGTGCTTCTTGATGAAAGGTCCGTATGTATAAATCATCAAAATAGTGGAAACCAATGTGAATCACGTGCTGCTTCCTCCTGATATCAGCTCACCTTTAGATGAGCCTCAAAGTATATATGCAGTAGTGTTGATGGAAGCGCATGAAAATGAAAACAAAAATAAAAATATGGTGCAGATCAATGGAATAAAGGGATCAAAACAAATTAGAACGTGAGTGCTTAGTCAAAACCCCAATGCTAAGTAAAGTGACCCCATATACACAGAGTTGGGGTCACTTTACTTAGCATTGGTGTTTTGACTAAGCACTCACGTTCTAATTTGTTTTGATCCCTTTATTCCATTGATCTGCACCATATTTTTATTTTTGTTTTCATTTTCATGCGCTTCCATCAACACTACTGCATAGGTACTGAACACTGTATCAAGCCATATGTTACTAAATAAATAAGGCAGAACACTTGATTCCATTCAAAATGTTTTGTGTTAATGGGAATTTGGAGATCCTTGTGATTTGAGCAAGTATGAAGTAGAAAGAAGACACCTATTCAATGAGCATGGTTCTCATCATTTTAATGGGGGTGGAAAAGGACCAACACGCTGACATACTGGAAAGACTAAGGATACAGTTAAGGGACCTGTTATCCAGAATGTTTGGGACCTGGGGCTTTGTGGATAAGGGATCTTTCTGTAATTTGGATCGCCAAGCTTTAAGTCTACAAAAAAATTATTCAAACATTAAATAAACCCAATAGGATATTTCAGTGTTTAATAAGCATTCATTATATCTTAGTGGGGATCAAGTACAAGGTACTGTTTTATTATTAGAGAAAAAGGGAAATTATTAAAAAATTGAATTATTTGATTAAAATGGAGTTTATGGAAGGCCTTCCTGTAATTTAAAGCTTTCTGGATAGCGGGTTTCTTGATCAGGAGTTGTTTAGCCGTGTTTACCCTCCACCTCCCCATTCTTTTCCACAACATTGGGGAGGCATCTTCAGGTTTGTTTTTCCTCCATGACTAAAGAGTTAAACTTCAGAAAATCTCCAAGACAGAACAGGATTACAAATTTCTTACTTTTAGATCAGACATGTAAAGTATTTATTTTTATGCAGCTGAAAGAAACCCATTAAGAGGCACTTCATATAACATATAGCATTAGAATTTAAACAAATGTTAGTAAGAGCCCATTTTTGAGTGCATTAGTATAAAAAACATTAATTTCTCACGTAAAGAAATAGTTATAGCATCGATTTGGCAAAAGTAAACATCTCCTGATGCAGATTTAAACAGTCACATTTGGTATTCAAATGATTTGAAACACGACTCACACACTAAAATTACCCTTCAGGCACCTTCCTGTAGAGATAGAAAAAGACAAGACAACTGTGTTAGGCTCACATAAGGTTTACTGTATGACTATACCTCTTAGGACATCACCTGGTGGGTATATTGCATGTATTACAATCTGACAAAATGATTCACAGGCTTGCCAATTTGCTATTAAGCTGTACTTAAATAAAATTGTTGTAATATATTGTCCACTTATTTTCCACTTTTCAGAAGGATAAAGAATGTTATAAAATGTTACCATTTTTCAAAATCAGTTTCCATGACTACTTAGCCATTTACAGTCTAATTTATGTTAAGTATTTAAATGGCTTGCAAGTGCTAATGCATCACAAAACAAAATTCATGCACTGCACATACACAGAGCATTTAACTCATTATTAAAGGAACAGTAACACCAAAAAATGAAAGTGTATAAAAGTAACTAAAATGTAATGTGCTGCTGCCCTGCACTGGTAAAAGTTGTGTGTTTACTTCAGAAAGTCTACTATAATTTATATAAATAAGCTGCTATAGAGCCATGGGGGCAGCCATTCAAAGGAGAAAAGGCACAGGCACATAGCAGATAACAGATAAAACACCATTGTATTCTACAGAACTTATCTTTTATCTGCTATGTAACCTGTGCCTTTTCTCCTTTTTTCCAGCTTGAATGGCTGCCCCCGTGGCTACACAGCAGCTTATTATATAAATTATAGTAGTGTTACTGAAGCAAACACACCAGTTTTACCAGTGCAGGGCAACAGTGCATTATATTTTTATTACTTTAAAGCTCTTTCATTATTTGGTGTTACTGTTCCTTTAAGGGGTAGATTTATTAGGGCGTAGAAAAACTGCTTTGAAATACACCAGACAACTTAACTTTGTCCACTGGGCTTCATTTGTGGGGAGAAGTCATGAGCGAATTTTTTTGCAGGCATGGATTCGCACCGAATTTCAGCATTTGGCCATTGGCGATTGTCTTGCAAAACTTCAGTGAAAATCTGCAGCGGAAAAAAATTTGGACGACAAATGCGTTTTGCAAATTTTCCTGCCGTCTCGCAAATTTTTCAACAAAGCGAAATGGGACAGATTCGCTCATCCCTAGTAGGGAGTTGAACTTAATAAACTTCATTTTTCAACCTAACTTAACTATGTAATTATGTAACTTTAATGCCATGCTATGCCTTGTAAAATTAAAGTTTTGTGTAAAGTTGTGTAGGTGTAACTCAAGTGTAAAATTCTATGGATTTTTTGCTCGAATCATTCCCCTCAAAAAGTGACAGCCAATGATGAAGGAGAATTAAGCCCTTACCCCCTCTGCATCCCCCTCCACTGCCCGCCTCCAAGCTCCCTCCCCGCAGCATCTGTTCTTTTGAGAATTCTTCCTGTGACCTGACCTGCCATAAATTAGCAGAGTTGCTCAGTTGAGTTCAAAGAGGCCATCTTCCCCTGTCTTTTGATCCTCTTCTGTTAAAGCACCAAAACAGATCTTAGAGGAGCATGCACGATGGAGAGGGGTCGAAGGTAATGGTGTAGGGTTTAGTTGTTCTTTAATATGTGGAATGGCCAAAATCTACTCGGTGTGCCTGCACCTGGGCTGACGCAGGTGTAGTTGCAATGATAGGCTGAGGCAAGCATAGGGTCTAATTCTCAGCCTGCATTTATCTATCCATAGGTCGAGAATCAGCCTGGTGTGGCAGTAGCCTTACTGGTCAGTCTTTTATCCACAGGTTTCTATGCGCTCATCCCATAACTAGTATGCAACTTTTGCATGAATCGGTAATGGAAGCAG
The DNA here is from genome assembly GCF_000004195.4 of Xenopus tropicalis. Taxonomy (NCBI): domain Eukaryota; kingdom Metazoa; phylum Chordata; class Amphibia; order Anura; family Pipidae; genus Xenopus; species Xenopus tropicalis. Next base: position 124,191,048 of record NC_030678.2, on the reverse strand, counting down.
GCGGGCATTAAAAATGTTGAGCTGCAAATCAACTTTTAATGGTGTATCTCGCCAAATGTTTCAGAAACCCCTTTTTAGAGATATAAAAACCATGGCTCAGAGCTTTAATACACAGCACTCCAAAGTAACCAACCATTCATTTAAGCTCTGAGATGTAATTAATGTGTCAAGTTCATTACAGTCCATGTTGTCTATAGTATACAATCATTTAGGAAAATGTCAATGTTTGCTATCTGATGCATATAATTGCTTATCTTAAAGGAAAAGCAGCCAAACATGTCACTTTAAATGACTTGATCATAATTTAACTCCACAGAAAATCTACACAGAAAATTTGTTCTCTACTTTTAAAAATAAAGTTGAAGCAACGGGGGTTTTTGTTATGACTTGAATAATGGAGGCAGGTTCCCAAAACATGATGTGAGATATTACAGTAATAGGGGATTTGCAGTTCAGCAATGTGAATGTACACTTGGTTTTATTAATCAATTACATAGTTAGTTACATAGTTACAGGGTTGAAAAAAGGCCAGAGTCCATCAAGTTCAACCCATCCAAGTAAACCCAGCACACACAACCCACACCTACCAATCTATACACTCACATACATAAACTATATATACAACCACTAGTACTAACTGTAGATATTACTATCACAATAGCCTTGGATATTCTGATTGTTCAAGAACTCATCCAGGCCCCTCTTAAAGGCATTAACAGAATCTGCCATTACCACATTCCCCAACCTCACTGCCCTCACCGTGAAAAACCACCTACGCTTCAAATGGATAATTAATTTAATTCAAGTAATTATTTTGTACAGACCAGAAGAAGAGAGATAGATATTACAATTTTGAATTTGTAAACAAATGGTACACTGTATATGTATAATTTTTTATACATCATTCTTTGTTAAACCAACATATTCAACATATTCATTTCAGAGTCATAGTGAATGTAAGTCTCTTCCATTTCTCCAAACATACATAATGCTTAATCTGAACTTCCTTTATTCTTACCATGAAGCAATATGCCTATGTTCCTTCTCCGTGAATACTCTGGTAGAACAACTGACAGCGAGGCTTCGCTTTCTGCGCAACTAATTTTCCCACTGCAAATTTTTCCAGAACTTTTGCAAAACTATTTGCCAATAGAGATGTAGCGAACCTCACAAAAAAAGTTCGCGAACCCGTTCGCGAACTTCCACCAAAAAGTGCGAACTTTTGCGAACTTTGCGAACCCCATAGACTTCAATGGGAAGGCGAACTTTAAAACCTATAAAAGCCATTTCTGGCCAGAAAACTGATTTTAAAGTTGTTTAAAGGGTGCCATGACCTGGACAGTGACATGCAGGAGGGGGATCAAGGGCAAAAATTTCTCTGAAAAATACGTTGTTGACAGAGCGTTGCATTTTGTGCTGTAAAGGGCAGAAATCACACTGCATTTCTAAACTTGTGTAATAAACTGCTTTAAAACGTCCGGCGTCTACATGGCAATCAAGTCGTGTAAAGGTTACAGGCGGTTCACACGCAAAGACAAAACGCCGCAGTAGTGGATACGGAATATATTATTGCTGGTGGAAAAACATTGCTCAGGTGATTTTATTGCAATGCAATGTCACTACTATGTGTAACGTGTTTGGTGCACTACTGTGAACAACAGCAAACAGCACTGGACACATTAAAGAACAGTAACTTAAATTAAAAAAAAATATATATATTAATAATAAAAAAAAAGTGATCTCTGGTTGGTGCTGGGGGTGAACTACTAGGAGCAGCACACCAGTCCCCAACACAGCTAGACTAATAGCACTGGGCTCTATAAATTACAGTACCAAAGTAAAAAAACACAAATAAAAAAAATGATGTGAATGTGTGGTTGGTGCTTAGTGCACTACTATGAGCAGCACACCTGTCTCCAACACACACAGACGAAGCTGCAGTACACAATGAAAAGAAGAGTAACAGTTATCAGAAAATAAAAGCAGTCCTTACAAGGACTATTGGGTTACAGCAGATGAGATCAGCAGGACAGCTGCCCACAGCAGCTACATACAGAGCAGTAGAAAGTAGATTACTAGTCAGCAAAGCTACCTAAACTGTCCCTCAAACCCCTGCACAGCTTCTCTCCCTATGCTAACTCATCAAGCACACACAGGCAGAATGTAAAATGGCTGCTGGGCTTCGGTTTATATATGGAAGGAAGTGGTCCGGGGGTGGTCCAGGAGGGAGAGCTGCCTGATTGGCTGACATATATCTGCTGGCTCTGGGGTGAGAGGTCAAAATTTGGCTCCAGCTAAGGCGAACCCAAAATTGCGAACTTCGCTAAAAGTTCGCGAACTTGCGAACTTGCGAACACCCGATTTTTGTGCGAATTAGTTCTCCGGCGAACAGTTCGCTACATCTCTATTTGCCAATGGGGAAATGCAGAAATTCGCTGTGAATCCATGCCTGGCAAAAAAAATTCGCTCATCACTACTTTTGGGTTTAACTACTGTTTTCACTAATTGTCTTATTAGACTTAAGGTGGGAGATCTGAATTACGGAAAGACCCTTTATCTGGAAAACCCCAGGTCCTGATCATTCTGGATAATGGGTTATGAATGTAGAATGCTATGGTGTTTTTTTAACTATATCAATGCACTTGATCAAATTGATTTTTCTGAAGACATGGGGTGGGCCTCAAGCAAATTGTACACAGTATATGTAGAATCAAACCCTCTCATATGTTTCTTGTCTGACTTGTCCGACTTGTCCAGCTTTATAAATATAAACATGGGTAGAGCAAAAATGTTCACTGTGCAAATAATTCTGCACTGTGCAAATTTTATAAGTTACCTCCAGTGTATGTTTACACCTTAGGAAAGATGTAATCTAATATATTATCATTTTTAATGATAAAAATAGAAACAAACTACCTGTACTTCTCAAAATTAAAGAGAATCAAAAAACTTTTCTCCAGTTAGACTCAAAGCTTGTTACAGGCTGCCATGATGGGTAGTGATGGCAAAAAATTAGCAAAACGCAGCTTGACAAGGGGACTCCTCAATTGACCCTTCGCCTTGAAGCACCCCCCTGAACCCCCTTGTTACATATCTCAATGAAACACCAGGAGACAGAGGTGGAGAAAATGGCCACAGCATTTATTCACATTTTATCAAATAAATAGGACCTTGCCAGCCTAACCCAAGGCAATATTCTAAAGCCATAATTCCATAAGAGGTCGCTACTATGCTCTGCCGTTCCTCGCTGAAGACTTGAATGAGTATTAGACTGCCTCTACCTACAGAGAGGATGGCCCCAAACTCTGCTACCAGCAGGAGCTGCATTACCAACCATGAGAGAAGTTCAGCAGCCCTGCTGCCGGTCCTGGATCTGCAGTGTCTCGATGATAGGAAATCCAAGCAGGCTGTCACCTAGCACAAGCAGTAGTAGCGTCTGTATCTATCAATCCACCGTGCAGTCACAGGAGAGAACCTCCTTTCTCCCTCTGCTAAAATGACCTGTGCAGTACTCTGGCAAGGTCCTACCGCTGCTGTGACAAATAAAACTTAAAATATATTATCATATATTCACTATTTTGATCCAGAGGAAGGCAAAAAACCCAACCTGAAGCTAGTGCCAATTATGCCTCAAAAGGGAAAAAATTCCTTCCTGACCCCCTGGGCGATCGGAAACATTCCCTGGATCAAGAAATCGTTGTTAACATGAATTAAACACAAAGCTGACTCTCAAGTTTATACCATATAAAGATACAGAAAGCACAATATAAAAATGCATTCAGGTAAAATTCCACATTCAGTTATTAATAGATAATATGAAAACCAAAAGAAGAGAAACTCCTGACATTTCTCAAAATATGCAAAAAGAGGGAGGGTGGTGGGATGTTTCTACCTGCTCAGAAGATAAGGAAGTGAGTGCTTTCCTGACATCACATCCCTCTCTTTCTCCGCCCCTCCCCAGGCCAGCCTTCTCCTGCCTTAACTCTTTCCTTCTCACCTAATCACAGTTGCACCTGGTTCTGCCAGTCTCTAAACATAACCCAGTGTAATCTGGCTGCTGGTTATTCGGATCCCTTGTCATGCAGCCCCTACGCTTATATCTCCAGGGCTTCCTTGACAAGGGGACTCCTCAATTGACCCTTCGCCTTGAAGCACCCCCCTGAACCCCCTTGTTACATATCTCAATGAAACACCAGGAGACAGAGGTGGAGAAAATGGCCACAGCATTTATTCACATTTTATCAAATAAATAGGACCTTGCCAGCCTAACCCAAGGCAATATTCTAAAGCCATAATTCCATAAGAGGTCGCTACTATGCTCTGCCGTTCCTCGCTGAAGACTTGAATGAGTATTAGACTGCCTCTACCTACAGAGAGGATGGCCCCAAACTCTGCTACCAGCAGGAGCTGCATTACCAACCATGAGAGAAGTTCAGCAGCCCTGCTGCCGGTCCTGGATCTGCAGTGTCTCGATGATAGGAAATCCAAGCAGGCTGTCACCTAGCACAAGCAGTAGTAGCGTCTGTATCTATCAATCCACCGTGCAGTCACAGGAGAGAACCTCCTTTCTCCCTCTGCTAAAATGACCTGTGCAGTACTCTGGCAAGGTCCTACCGCCACAGCGAGCTCAACTGAAAACCTTCAGTTGGGCTCGTCCCCACCATACCTTTATAATTATTGCTTATTAGATAATAAAACATGGAAAATGTATAATATAGTCATAAAATACACAAAAACATGTTCTATGTAACAAACATACTGTACCCCAGGATGTAATAAAACTGGGCATTAGCCTGATAAAATGTTTTTTAACATTATATGTATGCAGGCATTAGCCTGGTAAAATATTCTTAACATTATATATGTGCAAAAAACATGAATAGGTTGCTTTATTGAAATACAGCTAAAATAATCGGTGACCATGTGTACTGACAGCAAATCCAGCCACCTTCCTGTGGCTGTATATCGGGTGGGCAAGTTAAAGCAAGGCAGACCTACCACTAGGTTACCTGCCATGCCAAACCAAACAGTTCAGTGCTAGAGGACTGGATGGGTACCAAAAAAACAAAACAACAAGAATATTTAATAAACACCAAAGCAACTAGCATATTACATTGGATGGTAGCATTATCTTGCAACAAATTACCATTTACTCTGCCTATGTGGTAAATTAGGATGCTTAAACAGACTTTTTGATTCCAATTTGATTCCATCCTGGATACTAACTTACCATTCTTTTACTGATAATGGAGTGGAAGTCAACCTGCCCATCTGGTCTGAAGGGCCTCAGCTGAACATGCCCAGCTCGGAGGGTAGAGTCACTCAACCACCTTGTTATGTTGCTTCCTTAGCAGCCCATCCACTCTGTAGAGACTTCCCTCTAGCCTCAGGTGCCTAGCTCAGATGGCACAGCATAGAGGGTAAGCGCAACCATTTTGCAATGCTGCCTCCATAGCAGCCCATCCACTCTGTAGAGACTTCCCTCCAGCCGCAGGTGCCTAGCTCAGATGGCACAGCATAGAGGAAAAAAGTCAACCACTTTGCATGCTGCTTCCTTAGCAGCCCATCCACTTTGTAGATACCTCCTTTGAGATGCACATGGCCAGTTTCGGAGGGCCAAGCAAAGAGGGTAAGGTCAACCTTCCTCCAGCCGCACAAGCCCAGTTCAGAGAGCCAAGCAAAGAGGGTAGGTCAACCTTCCTCCAGCCGCAGGTGCCTAGTTTAGAGGGTCAAGCAAAGAGGGTAAGGTCAACATTCCTCCAGCCACACATACCCAGTTCAGAGGGCCAAGCATAGATGGTAAGGTCAACCTCCCTCCAGCCGCAGGTGCTTAGTTCAGAGGGCCAAGCAAAGAGTGTAAGGTCAGCCTCCCTCCAGCCGCACATGCCCAGTTCAGAGGGCCAAGCATAAAGGGTAAGGTCAACCTCCCTCCAGCCGCAGGTGCCTGGTTTTGACAGCCCAGCATAGAGGGTAGGGTCAATCAACCACTTTGCCATGCTGCTTCCCAAGCAGTCCATTAACTCTGTAGAGATCTCCTTCCAGCTGCAGGTGCCTAGCTCAGAAGGCCACATATAGAGGGTAATGTCAACCAGCTGCTTTGCCATGCTGCTTCCTTAGTAGTCCATCCACTCTGTACACAAAACTCCCCAGCTCAGAGGGTAAGCTTACCTGACCTTTCTGACGTGCTGCTATCACCGTAGCCGTTAAGGAAATGTTGTGGCCACCCACCTTGGGGGTTAGACCATCACACTGTGACAACCCACCTTGGGGTTAGACCACCACACTGCGGCCACCCACCTTGGGGTTAGACCACCACACTGCGGCCACCCACCTTGGGGTTAGACCACCACACTGCGGCCACCCACCTTGGGGTTAGACCACCGCACTGCGGCCACCCACCTTGGGGTTAGACCACCACACTGCGGCCACCCACCTTGGGGTTAGACCACTACACTGCTGCCACCCACCTTGGTGTTGGACTTTGATATTATGGCCACTGTAGTGACAAGTAGCCACAGAAATAATTATTGTAACTGATAGCCTTGCCATGACTGGGATGGGGGCTATTCGTTTCTCGATTGCTTGCACCTATAGACCTTGTTCGCCCCCCCATGTAATCCAAGCTTTCTAAGAACTAAAAATCTATCTAGGCATTCAATACCCAGACAAGCACTAACCTTAAGTCTAAAAGCATTCATGCGAATTTTGTGATAACTTTAACAAGTTATAGGCTATGCATTAGCTTTACTTTTGATGCAGTCTCTGGATGTGTTAGCCGCCATACTATGTTACCTTATTCTATTAAGGGTAACATTGCCAATATTGCCAAACAGTACGTAGCAAAAAAAAAACAAAAAACTGCATACATCTTAACTGCATTAAACAATTTCAAGCTTCATAATTAAATTAGCAGTATAACAGACTTACATTATAGCACTAAGAAGGTACGAAAGGTGTAATCAAATGGGGGCTGCTACACGTTTACAAAATGTTATAAACTGCTTTTTTGCCTATACAACCAAAAACGGAGCTCTATAGAAGTGAAGGCTAACATTGCACAGGCACTATATGATATAGGCCAGGGAGTGCTAAATAATAACCTAACTGTATATAAATATAGTACCTCTACCCCCTGGCACACAAAGGAAAGCTGTAGTGAGCAGGTCTTGTATTATATAATCTCTGGGGCTGCCAAAATTCATTATATATGCACAAATATGGTGAAACTGCATTTTACCCCAAGTTGTTTACAAACTGAGTGCTGTGAAACTGAAAGCAACATTTTGCAGGGGCTTAATGATATTTTTACTGGTGCTGCTGCTGCAACCCAAGTATATATACATACTGTAGAACTGTATCTGCCCCAGGGGCACCAAGGAAGTAAAGCATAGTGAACCGGCCTTGTATGATTAAAAAAGGGGGTTGATAAATTACATTCATATCTGCAAATATGGCAAAACTCTATCTGCCCCGGATATATATAAATTAGGCTCTGTGGGACCTACCGGATGCTGTTGCTATGTGATATATTATACACACACACACACATGTATATATATATATATGTGTATATATATATATTCATACATAAATACCGTAAACTACGTTACATCTGTTCCAAGCTACAATAAGCAGGCTCTGTATTGCATCATTTCCTATTGGTACATCCAAACCTACTAGGCATACTAACAGGATTTTACTGTATGTAGGTTCCATCTACAGTGGCAACACTGCCCCCTGAACACCTGGAAAAATCAAGGAAAAGCTACATTTTCCCCGAATAGCATATGAGCCAAGCAAACTGCTGTTAAAGTTGAAGCTACTGTGTGCAGACTCCCCATGATACACTCACAGGGGCAACTGTACTGTAATCCCTCTATATACCTGTATATAAACACAGTGAAGCTACTTCTGCCTAAGGCACACCAAACAAATGAAAAGGAGTCTATAGCCTCTATGGGATATAACAGGGGCAGCAGGAATGATGCCCCAATACATATATAGCTAGCGTAGAAGCTCTCACGGACAAATCATCTATACAGAGATTAATTTAGGGACTTAATAAACCCAGTAAAATTTGAGGTCAGAAGCGGGCTGCTTGATCAACTATATCTATGGATATACTATATCATAGGTAGGCATAATAAAGCAAAGGCCGGGCCAGTTACTGTATTTAGGCTTTGCACCTATTCCTGACTGAGTCTCACAGCTCTCTCTGTATACTCCAACTGTAACTCTCTCTGTATACTCCAACTATAACTCTCTCTGTATACTCCAACTATAACTCTCTCTGTATACTCTAGTTACAGCTCTCTGTATACTCCAACTATAACTCTCTCTGTATACTCCAACTATAACTCTCTCTGTATACTCTAGTTACAGCTCTCTGTATACTCCAACTATAACTCTCTCTGTATACTCTAGTTACAGCTCTCTGTATACTCCAACTATAACTCTCTCTGTATACTCTAGTTACAGCTCTCTGTATACTCCAACTATAACTCTCTCTGTATACTATAGTTACAGCTCTCTATATACTGTAATGAGTTGTAGTAGAAGCAGTAGCAGCAGCTCAGTGTCACAGCCTGGATTTCTATACAATACAGAGGATACTTTTTGGGCCCAGGCTGATTACCATGCTGCCTGAGTGGCTACAGTGAGATTAATTGCTCTAAAACAGTTAATATACAGCAAAGGACTACAAGCAGCTGCCCAAATAGTTCTACCCCCAAAGCCCAGCAGTATAGTGAGGAGTTAGTGTATATACTGCAGCTAATAACATTATATTACAGAGAGAGCTCTGCCTCATGTTTCTACCTGCTCAGAAGATAAGGAAGTGAGTGCTTTCCTGACATCACATCCCTCTCTTTCTCCGCCCCTCCCCAGGCCAGCCTTCTCCTGCCTTAACTCTTTCCTTCTCACCTAATCACAGTTGCACCTGGTTCTGCCAGTCTCTAAACATAACCCAGTGTAATCTGGCTGCTGGTTATTCGGATCCCTTGTCATGCAGCCCCTACGCTTATATCTCCAGGGCTTTCCTGTCACACGACAGCGCCATGTCTATTTTGATGTGGCTGCACCTATTTTGACATGACCACTCCCATTTTGACATGACTGCGCCTGTTGTGATGCGACTGTGACTTTTTTTTGACGTGCAACAAATTTCTCCACTGCAAATTTTCATGGAAATGCCGAAAATCACTGTGAATCCATGCCTGCTAAAATAATTCATTAATCACTAATGATGCAAAGACATTTTACATCAAAGACTGATCACTTAACCTCTAGGCCAGCTCCGCCTTTGATTTTATGCCATTTTATTAATAAAAAAGTCTCTCTATTCTGCCTTGAAACAAGTGATAAAAATAGTAAAAAAGTAAGTAAAAAACATTTCCATTTATGCTCTCACCAAAGGTTATTTGTTGAAGTTTACCACCACAGAAGAATTCATCAGGACTTCATGGCAGTATGAAATGGACTACACAGGGAATGTGGTCTGTGTACATGTATGTTACAAAATTAACATTTTTTGAATGATTTTGCTTTGCCAAGAAATATTAATTTTCCATAATCTCCAAAACTTTCAGAAGATAGTTTATTACTTCAACCTTTCACTATTGTACACATGATGGGTTTAACATTTTTAAGACTATTATACTCTCATTAAAAAAAGGCGAAATTTTATATAATAGCAGATATGGAAAGGTCAACACGTTTTCACAAGACAGTAAATTCTGAGAAAAGTAACTATTTCATAAAGGCAGATTGTAGAAAAAATTTAAAAAGGCAGTAAAATGTTTATTACTGCTATTTTATGTCAACTTTGCAAGTAGGTGATCTTGTTGTGACCATCTTAGTTCAACATAAAAAATAAGTAAAATGCAATTTTACATTTTATAGTTACTCTTGTTGAGAAATAATATCTAAATGCATATTTATCTGCATGTTATCTTATGCTGGGGCCAGTTAGTCACATCTTTCTGCCTGTCAAGTCAAAAATACCAACTTATCTATAAGCTCACATGCATAAACTATGTAAATGTCAACATCAATATTAAGGGGTATATTAATCATGCTGTGTAAAAAGTGTAGTGAAGCATTGGTGATGCTGCATTGGCACTGGTGATGTTTCCCAGGGCAGCCAATCAGCAATTAGACTTTGACAGTTAGCAAACCAAAGCAAAGCATCTGATTGGCTGCTATGAGCAACATCACCGGTAATGTTTTACTCCACTCCACACAAACTGTAGTTTTTAGTATCACAATATCCTTGGATACTATGTTTGTTCAAGAAATCATCTAAGCCCCTCTTAAAGGCATTAACTGAATATGTCATCACAACATCACTCAGAAGAGCATTCCCCAACCTCACTGCCTCTGTGAAAAAGAACATCCCCTTCTGATGTACAGAGTAATCCTCTCAGATCCCAATTGTTCTTTTTTTTTTACATTTGTCTGCGATGGGAGGGGTGGAGCGCCAAAAGTCAGGAAGGGACTGGGTCATGGGGCTGAGGTTTTTTCTGGTGTCCTGCGGGCCCAGTCTGACTCTGCTTGTGCCCCTCTCAACAAAAAACTAGGGAGCACCATCTCTAGCATTCCTTAACTCTCTGGCTGTAAGTAAAAAACTGGGGTATTTCTGTAGAAGCTCTTTCACCATGATCTACTTCCTCTTCTGCCATCTTTTCTCCAGTCCCAGGCAGGTACATTATGGGGCACATTTACTAATCCACGAACGTCCGAAAAGCATCCAAATGCGTTTTTTACGTAATGATCGGTATTTTGCGATTTTTTTCGTAAATTGGCGCAACTTTTTCGTAGCCGTTACGACTTTTTCATAAATTGTCACGACTTTTTAGAAGCGGTACGACTTGCGCGAATTGTCGTGACTTTTTCGTAGCCGTCGCGCCGAGTACGAAAGTTTCGGATTCATTCAAGCTTCAGTATCGTGACTTTCCTTGGGCCAGGTTGGAGCTGCAGAGTGCCATTGAACCCTATGGGAGGCTTTCCTTGGGCCAGGTTGGAGCTACAGAGTGCCATTGAGTCCTATGGGAGGCTTCCAAAATCATGCAAAGTCTGAAAGGTTTGCCCGCCGTTTACGAGTGCTCAATACGAAAAAGTTGCGACAATATACGAGCAAATCGTAACGGCTACGAAAAAGTCGCAACAATTCGCGCAAGTCGTAACGGCTACGAAAAAGTCGCAACAATTTACGAAAGTGTCATAACGGCGACGAAAAGATAGCAAAAAATACGAAAAAGTCGCAAAATGTTCGTTTCCAATCCGAATTTTTCCCATTCGGATTCATGGATTAGTAAATGTGCCCCTATGAAAAAAAAAATAGGGAGCACCATCTCTAACATTGGTCATATTTCATTAAGATTATAGCAAAAGACTGCATTTATTTTATGTGTTAGGATATGACTATATTTTGTGCCCCTTCACAATAGGTCAAAAAAATTTTGCAGAAAAGAAGTTTTAGTTTCCCAGTTTTAAAATGTTATATTTCACATTTTTTTGCTTGCCTGTTCAAACAATTAATAGGAATGTTATTGCTAATTATGACTGACCATGTGTGAAGGTCAATCAAGCGCAATAATTATAATTTATTGCATTTGATGTCAAAACTACAGAAAAACATTAAATAAATGTAAATAATCAAGGGCAATTAAGCTGGTTCATGCTCTAAATAACAAATATTCCATAGCATAACCTTCACATGTAAGGAACGGAAAAACAATTATTCTATCTAACACATCACAAAAATGTTAAAAAAATATAAAACTAATGTAAAAATGTTCATGGAGGTAAATAATATTTTATTTTATAAATTCATATTTATTTAACAAATTGATTAACTTATTGCTATTACAAGCACAGTTTTATCAAAACTATATAGGTTAAAGGTACAGTGTTTCATTGAACAGGGGAAGTATGCAGCAGAAAAATATCTTGGATAAGCAAAATGCATAAAAACAGATGTCAATGGTCTTAGAGGCTGTACTTATATTTCTGTAGATTTTGATTATTATTGCACTGATTACAAGCTATGAAAGCACTTTGAAGAAGAGGACCTTGACCTTCACCAGCACACAAATGCATTCATTCCCTGTACAGGTGGTCCCTTGCCTTCACTAGTCACTTCCTTTGTAAAAAACTGGGGTATTTCTGTAGAAGCTCTTTCACCATGATCTACTTCCTCTTCTGCCATCTTTTCTCCAGTCCCAGGCAGGTACATTATGAGTAGAATAAAATAACTATTTTTTTGCTTCTTTGCCCAGACTGGAATTGAGAGAAGATGGAAGAAGGTGAAGAAGATGGTGGCAAGAATACTCTACAGAAATACTCCAGGCCAGGACAATTTTTAGAGAACAGGAGCACCACCCAGAGTATCAGATAGGTGATTATTATCACTGGGGGGTGCCAAATATTTTGGCAACCACCATCATTTTCACATTTGTGCTCCTTTAATTGACATGTAGTAAGAAACACATTTAAAAGAAAAACCCTTTCTTGTAGAGCTTACAGTCTACGTGGTTTGAGTTCATGTGGAGTAGCTGAGTTTCAACGAATTCACAGAGAATGTATTTAGAAACAGAAATGCTGTGCCACGATTTCTAGTTAAAAGCCCCTGTATTAAGTGCTAAATGTTATTTTCAAAATAATCACCTGTATTTATCTTCTTGCTTTTTTTTTTTTTTTTTTTCAAATGATTGCCTCTGATATTTATTTTTTCCAGGAATATGTTCATTCATTTTTAATCTGTATTGTGAATTAAAAGTTTGGAAATGTTTCTAAACTGTAAGTTATTAAAGTGTTTTATATATTCATACATTTACAAAATATCCTTCGGGTATTTCAGCCAACTGTGATTATAGAAAAAAGAGCCAAAGCCATCTGTCAGTCATTTCAACCAAATGTTTTACAATTGTATGATGAAAAGTAGTGGAAGAAGAAAAAATTGTGCTCAAATCTTTTGTCATGTCATGTAGTTCAAAGGAAGGGCCCTGAAGACTGCATTTGACACCATGAAATAATGAAGGCCCTTAAGCATTTCAGTACATAACAAGATTTGGTACTTTTAATCTATATTCCAGTGTGGGATATTTGTTAAATAACCGACACATATTTGCATTATTAATGGTGGCTGGCAAATGAAATGTAAATATATATTTATTGGTATCCTTCAAGACTAATATTTTGATTGATAAATGGATTTTAAGGCTATTAAAAGCAATATACACTTTGCACTCCTTTATACAAAAATGGAGTGCAAAGTGTTCTCATGGGAGTGAACCTTTAACTCATAATACATAATAGTGTCTAAAGGACCATAGCTTATTTGCTTTGCAACCAACAACCATACCCAACAGGCAAGATGGGAGAGGTGGAGTTGGGCATAAAGAATCCAACTGATTGGTTGCCCACCTTGCCACCCTATGCTTTTTCATGCTGAACTTTTAAATACCAAAGTACAGAAAGAAGAGTGAATTGGGGGTCAAATGAATGACTGGTCAAAAGGGGGTAAGCAGGTCAAGGTTTTTTCTTTTTCAATACTGTTAAGGCATTAAAACATGATATAAGTTTGCCAGCACAAACAGTACATATATATAAATTAATTTTGCAGAAACCATTTGTATCAATCCATGAAGGCAAATACTCCTTTAGCAGTTCAGCTGCAAATTAAAGGGAAACATGATCCAGGCAGGGCACCTACCCCTTCAAACGCAGACTGTGCTGTTTTCTGGTTTCCAGTGTTATACAAAAGCTGTACTTGTCACAGTTAGTATGGGTGTTACAATACAGTGTGACTTACATGGAATAATGTCCACTTTAAGGTTTGCTTGTTCAAGCTCTGGTCTGGGTAGGACCCAATGGCCTGCAGGTTAGACATAAGGTGAAACCATGTATTCATACAATTACCAGTGGTACTGAATCCTCTCCCCTCGGGGGGGTTGGTTGTTGGAAATATCCTTTGCAATACTAACATGTACTTATGAGTACTTATGAGTTTTCTTGTATTGCTCTTTTGGAGAAAGATTCAGTCATTATGCTTTTGCCCACTAAAATATTGAGCAGTTTAACTCAGGTCAGCTTCCCATTTCAGCATACAGAGATGCTCTCATCCGAATAATGGCGTAGTTGTAAAAAAAGGTAAAAGTAATTTCTTTTTATTTTTAAGTGTTACTTTTTTTCTGTAATGTATTTTGTCGCTTTTATGCAAAGATACAGGTACCAATTCCCTAGCATTCAGCTGACTATTTATACTACATTTCATTCTTCTTTGCTCTATGGCAGAAATTCTAGATAGACCTGGTACCAGAGCCACTGTCCAATATAACAAAGCAGGATTAGCCATCTTTCTTCTGCTCTCTGCTGCATGGAGATTCTGGTAGCAGGTTTATCAATGAGAGTGAAAGAAAATGCACATTAACTGAGATAAAGTGCACAGAAGGACATGTAAACCCCACACACAAAAATGTAATCAGTGAACAGCCTCTTTGAAATCTTTCAATACCTGCCACACTGGTTGTCCAGAGGTTAATAGTAAGGCTTCAACATTACTTTATTCACTTTAATTTCCTTCTCCTCCTGTAACCCACTCGTCCCCCCTCAGGAATTTGCTTGATTTCTGGCTTGCCAGACATGCTCAGTTGTTCAAAGCTCAGATTACTAAACACGCCCTCCAGTCTAGCAGCCAGAAAAAGATGGCTTTGCTGGTTCCCATAGAAACTCAGCTCTAGCGGTCTGCTTCAATTTTTAAAGAGAAATTTTAACTGCTGCCATTCTCACATATGTGCAAGGGTCCCCAAACATTGCACAGTTTGTCACTGGGTAACTACGTTCCAATCAGACTTCACCTATTGAATTTTTTTAGTTTAAATTTAAAATGCTACCTTTCTCACACTATTTATGTCAGGTTTCCCAAACTTTGCACAGTCAGTCACTGGCTGACTACATATTCAGGATTAGAAAAAGTGGGCAGAGCCACCAACAGCCAATCCATTTCCACCGATTAAGTTTCAATGGTTTATAATTAAACTGAAGCCATTATTTAATTATTAATTCCAGGGTTGTTAAACTTTCCAAAGTTAGTCACTGGGTATTTGCTGTTCAAAGTTAGAAAAAGTGGGCGGAGCCACTAACAGTCAATCACATTTCATCCACTGAATGACCATTCTCACACTATTTATGCGAGGCTGTCCATTGTTTATCACTGGGTGACTTCGACGCAAGGTTAAAAAAAGTCGGAACATCCACAAACCACCGGAACATCCACACAATTCACCTGTTGACTTTTATTGGTTTAAATTTAAACTGCTGCCGTTCTTTAACTATTAATCCTAGGGTCTCTAAACTTGCAGTTCCAGGTTAGAAAAAGTGGGTGTGCCACCAACCACCAATCAGATGTCACTTGTTGACTTTCAGTGGGGAAATTGCTGCCATTTATATACTATTAAAACCAGGGTCCCCAAACTTTGCACAGTGATTTTTACTATATAACTGTGATCCAAGGTTAGGAAAAAGTGAGCGGAGCCAACAACAGATCAGATTTCATTCAGTGGCTTCACGTTTTTCAAACCAACATGAAGTTTGTTCTCAAACTTCCCTTTCTAGTTCAATAAATGTAATTCTTGTTGGTGTTATACTGGCAATATATTTATACTCTGTGTTACTGTTCTCAGATAAATACAACATATGAGGGGAAATCTACTTAGACCTAGGTTTGGCTGCACTCTGCACCTTGTGCTGCATAAAAAATCCTGCAAGATGATCAGCAGGTTTAATCCAGGCCTGTCTCTATCTTACAGGTCTGTGGCCTATACCTTACTTGTTAATCAGGGAAGGAGGCAGTATAGAGGGCATTTAAGTGCCTCCCCCTTATAACCATCATTAATAAAGCGCTGTTGAATGCAGGGTATTAGTGGTGGCAGTCTCTGCGCTCTCTGTCTGAGCAGCAATTCATGGAAACAGGCAGTGTGCAAAGTGCAAAAAAATGGCAGATTTTGCACTTTGCATAGTGCCTTGCAGTTCCTAAATGAGCCTTTACTTAAATGCCTTCCAGATAAAAACACAGAAGGTGAATGATGGTGCTTGAGGCCTTGTTTTCTGCTGCATTCAAAATAATCTCTGAAAAATGATGTGATAATGTCAAGATAAACAGCAAGCAGTATTTGTAGTTTCACATTAACAGGCATTTATAGAAAGGAATAAACAAAATTACATAGTTCCTGAGTCTCCTTCCTACACATGAATCTCCTTCCTACAGTGTCTAGTGACTATTCTGACTAGCGGCAATTATTATTAAATATAGATTTTTATTTCTCCTCCATTTGTTTACAGCACAGGCAAATATTATTTCAATCATTTCCATTACCAATGTTGCTCTGTGACAGATTTATGGTTAGGAAAATGTTTACTGGAGACTATTTTGTCATGCTAATTAGCCATATATATGTCGATGAAATTCCTGCTTCTGGCTGCATGATAACAAATATTTCAAAAATGTTTCTTGAAAAACTTTTTGGATTGGCTTCAGTAGAAGGTAAATAAAAATATCCTTGTGTACAGTAAATAGAAATAAGCAGATTTTTAGTACTCCTATATTATTTGGTATAGCTTATTATGGAGGTTAAAGGCCACTGTTCTTATTTCTATTTGTAAACTGATCAGCACCTGAACGCAGGCTCAGTAAGCACATATAACAGCAACGTTACACATAAGTGCAGATTTACTTAAACTATACCTGGAAAAATATGATTAGGAAAAACCTGCAGAAGCAAAGCACAGACTTTTTCGAATTGCTGTACCAAAACCTACTGGTCTGTAGTTGGGAATCTGATCAACTGTTATCCTGGCTTTTGCTTTAAAAACCCCATGGGTAAGCTTTAGCCTATAGGATAAACCCAGGTAAATGGGATTTTTTTTAGGAGCCTTAAGGAATTTGTTCCCAGAATCACTTTGGTCTATTTGCCTACGTATGAGGCGGTCTCCTAAACCCTTTTGACTTGTTTGTGAATCCCCACTCCTGGCTCTGCCTAAGTTGATCAAAAAAACCTGCACTACACTGATAAGCCCCAAGAAGGGCGAAACCGATCTGTAGTTGGGAATCTGATCAGTTATTATCCTGGCTTTTGCTTTAAAAACTCAGTGGGTGAGCTTTAGCCTATAGGATTAACCCATATAAATGGGATTTTTATAATTTGCTCCCAGAATCCCTTTGGTCTATTATTCCTACAAATGACAAATGCCCATTGCTGTTTTTGTAAGTCCATAAACCATACTTTGGTAGTCATGGTTATATTAAGAAAATTATCAATGTGCATTTAGTAAGGAAATCAATTTTTAAAATAGACTAAATGCTTTGTTTGCGTATATTTGTAAATGAACAAATAATTTCAGCCTACTATTATTTGAAACCCTACTAGGTTCTGAATGTCCATTTTAGATCATGGGACTCAACAAAATGGATTTGTAGCTATTTCAACTTGCTACCCAAAAGGCCAGTATTTACTTTGTTGATATAAAGACTTTCTTATTTCTGGACAGCTAAATACACCACAGCTCTATCTAGTGCCTGAGGGATTATTATAGCTGTTTATCAAGAGCTATTGTAGACATTATATAAAATAAAAGTAACATAGTTATTTTCTTTTCAATATAGTCATGGTAGAATAAAGCTAAAGCCATGTGGAGTTCACTATTTACTCTGAAAACAAATTTGGTAACAACAAGTAAAGTTGCATACGGGAAATGAAATCATCAATTTGAAATTGCTATTGTGTGAACTGTTTTTATGTATTATAACATGGGTATAAATTTATACTCAATGGTTTCTATAACAAATTAGCTATGGTCAATAAAACATGGTTAGACTGTTCCCTTTATCCATAAATTTAACTGGCCCATAAAATTCCATTTTCCAATTTTGGGTGGAAGGTCATTTTGTAAATTATGTTTTTGTTTGATCTAATATACTGTACCTAGTGAAAGCTTTACACACATCTGGCAGCTGTTACAGTGGGTAAAATCAGCAGTTTACTAAACAAAAACCAATGTGCAATATGCCCCTGATCTTTTCTTACTTGCATGGCGGCAGGAATTCAGTAGCATATTCCCAGGAAAATACTGTAATTAGAATGTCAGTTCAAAGGGTAACATTCAGGGTTAATGTTAAAATTTTAGAAACGTATGACAGGGGTAGCAGAGTATAAAATCTTTACAGAAATCAATTCTCTAATTCTCAGCCCTGGTGAAGGAAAATTCTCTTGGGTGGATATTATGGAGTAAGAAAGAGGAAAGCATGCATTAAATTATGGCAGAGAAAATATGGAAATATAAAACTGAGCTTGAACAAAGAGGATTCTTATATACTGAGAGTGAGACCATACAGCATGTACAATGTCCTTATATCTAAACTGAAACTAATCAGCTATACTTTGTTAAACCACTGCGTTAAAGAACTGAATGCTATACCATTACGTGACACCATAGATGCCTCATATACACACATTTTACAAATCAATTTCACAAAGAAGGAATACTGTATGTGTAGCTACAATATATGGCTGTATGAATTAATGGTAGTAGGGATAAAATATTCTAGTTAAACAATCTGTAAGCTTAACTTTAGTCAAGTATAGATGAAAGGGCTTATGAGAAGGTCACACTAGCAACCAGTCTGCAATGTGAGAATCCTCAGTGCCTGCGGTATTTTGGTAGTATCGAGCAGAACACCAATGGGATACTTACACTATTTAGACCATTTACTAATGGTCAGGGTTTTTTTTTTTCTTGTTTTGGATTTTTTTGTGCTACAAGTCAAGAAAAAAAAGTACAGACTTTTTCAAGACTTACAATGCAACAGAACTGTGACAATTCTGAATCCAACAATCTGAAACTTGTCAGGATCATGCTGGAGTCATGCTTTTATAGTTCAGTTTTTGATAAATGTCAGACATTTGTGGAAATGAGTTTATTTGAATTTTTAAAAAGAAAACAATGAGAAAAATTTGAGTTTTAGTAAATCTGCTTCCTTGGGCCAGATAGGGACAGATTTATAAAAATGTGAAATTAGAACTCACCACTAAAAAAAAATCACCTATGTTCTATTCATTGCTATGAGATTTTTAGAATTGTATTTATCAATGTCAAGTTAGAATTTGCCATTTGATAAATATGCTTCGGAAAATCCCATAGGAATGAATAAAAAGTGAGTTTTTCTGTGGTGTTCTCTAATCTCACATTTTGTTAAATCTGTCCCTATATTTTCCCTTGCATTTACCACCAACAAATAGACAGAAGGTGCAAACTGCTTTCTTTTTCTCCTTTATGAGCTTACTTAAAATCCCATTGGTATTCCAATTCATCCCACACACGTTTAGTTGGGCTGATGTCAGGGCTCAGCACAGGCCAGTCAAGTCCTTCCCCTCACATTCTATGCTCACACTCCTGTTTTTCAGGAAAGACTCTTCTGTAAACTATTGTCACAAGGTAGGAAGCACCTGTATTATACCTGTACATGTATAGTACTCAAATAATGTAAATAGTGACAGGCAGATTTAGTCCCAGCCTTAGAACATCCCTATAGTACGTAGTATAGGGATGGGTTTAGGCTTTAAACCACATAGGGTAGTTTAAGGGCTTCAGGGCTCACAGGTAGATATATGGCAGTCAAAATGTTCTTTCCAATATGCAGCTGTTTTACATTCATTTGAATAGAAAGCATACTGACTGTGTCAGACCCTGGCACTTGGAGACTGGAAACATTTTGAAACGGAAAAGCAGGCATCCCCTGTCTGATAGCACCAGCATCTCTCAAAGGTAGAGCCAAGGAACTTGTTTAAAGTCAATGAAGGTACAGACTGTAATGGTTTCCTCTGAAATTCCTGCAGCAGAAGTAACTCCCTCTTTTGTTATAGATAGCATGAAACCTTGTCCTTGTATTGCCCTATTCTATAATATATTATGGGTATAATTTGGCTGTGTATGTTTTTTTTTTTATTAAACCACAAACATTTTATTTATTCATAAGTGTATATTTAACATTCCCCATATCTCCCTTACCCTCTTCCACAGGAACATTCACTGTTGCTAGCCTTTTAAGTTATCTCTGTGAAGGTTTTTATTCATTTTATATCAGGGGGCTCAAACTCAATTTACCTGGGGGCCGCAGGAGGCAAAGTCAGGATGAGGCTGGGCCGCATAAGGGATTTCACAAAAAAATGGCTTTCAAGGGATAATGCAAGGCACGGCGGGCGGGAGCTGCTGATTGCGGAAATGACGTTATGCCATCATAAGTTATTATGGGAAGACGTTCTGTGTGCACAATTAGCTCCTTAGCAGCTAATTGTGCACACAGAACGTCTTCCCATAATAACTGTTATGATGGCATAACGTCATTTCCGCAATCAGCAGCTCCCGCCCGCCGCGCCTTGCATTATCCCTTGAATCGCAATAAAAATCGCGATCCATTCATTGCTTTTGAGAAGGCGTTGGTGCGGGCCACAAAATATTGTACCGAGGGCCGCAAATGGCCCGCGGGCCGCGAGTTTGAGACCCCTGTTTTATATCTTATATCAAAAAGCCTAATTATTGTACTGTACTGTGCACATGCAGAAAGAGATCATGCCATTTTGCCTGCTACTAAGTGATTATTATTATCAAGATTCTTTTTGGCAAGATGGTTTTTAGTTTTACAGCACACTTGCCCTACTAATTATCATCATCCTGAAGGCAATGTGGTTCTTTGTATAATGTGTTAGAATACTGAGATTTCTTCATGCCGGCACATTTTCTGAAAATATGAAAAACAAATTATCATTGACCAGAGGTAAAGACCAACAAGAAAAACATGTTGAGCACCAGATATATAAAAATAGCATTCTAATCTTTTGTGTAGAGGGAGACTTACAATACAAAAGGTTTCAAACAACATTATAATATAAAATAATCAAATGCATGTTTTTCACTTTTTTGTCCAATTATTTTCTTAAAAGACAAATTTTTAAACCTATTTGCAATGAAATAACCAATACATTAATTAAGTTCTAAATGACCCTGGGCTATCAGAGAATTAATATTCACTGCCATTCATAGAAGTACCAAGCTTATGTTTATTATAATGTAGGACGGTTTTAAAGACAGAGAACATGATTTTTATTAAAACTGGCCCTTGGTAAAGACCACATTTAATATGTAAACATTAGTGACGAGAGAAACTGCCCCTTTTCACAAAAATTAGCATAACCTCATAAATATTAACAAAACAGCAACATTTCAGCAAATGCATTGGTGAATAATCCAATATGGATTAATTATATCATAGTTTTATTATTAAAGAGAAAAAGGAAATCATTAAAAAAAATGAATTATTTGATTAAAATGGAGTCTATGGGAGATGGCATTTCCTTAGTTTGGAGAATACTGAAAACTAAGAGGCATGCATTATCAGGGCAAGAAGAATGGCAGCTCCTACTCACTGTAACTGAAAACAGTTGCAGTGTATCCCAGCATTCATTCTGCTCTCCATAAAATTGGGAAGGACCTTTTTTACTGATTCAGGTTTTTTAGCATGAAAAGTTGAAGAACAAAAACGTGAATTTTTACAGCTTTACTTTGCATAAAAATGGCTAAAAATCCAAATCTGAGATTTCCTCAGCTAAAACTTGTCAAGATCATGAAGAAGTCAATGGCAGATGTCCCTTCCCTGAAGGACCCTTCTTTTGCTTTTGGATTTTTGACGTTGGAAATTTTGAAAAAGCAGAGGTTTTAGTGCGAAAAATAGAAAGATCCAGAGTTTTGTGCCTTGTCTGTATCCTAGGACATGCTTGGAGCTTTTTCTCTACTTAGATTTAACATATGGCATTTATAGGACAGATGGAGGTTCATTTTGATGTGGATTTTAAGCGCAGCTTATCATTAAAGCCTGATTTGGAATAGGACAATAATGCTGCTGATGTACAGTATGGCTGTGGTGAATGTAAGTATGAATGCTAAGTTTGTGGTGGAGTGCCTGTCATTCTACCAAGCACAGTTTAATTAAAAAGCCACCCCAACTGGGTTCTCTAGTGCGGTTTTTAGGTTATTAGATAAGGATCAAATCAACATAAACTTAAATAGCATGAAGCAGCCAAAACTAAATTAATTCCTAATTAGCGCTGCCTTGCACTTTTTGGAGTAAAGGTCTAACCATCTTGTATTTTTCATACAAACACGGAGGTCCTTGATTCTACATGGTTTGGCTAAATGCAGAGACATCCTGGATATTTTGAAGCACTTTTTTAAGAACATCATGCTTCAAAAAATCCAAGATGCCTCTGCATCTCCGAAAAGTGAAAGGCAGCGCTAATTAGGAATTCATTTAGTCTTGTCTGCTTCATGCTATTCAAGTTTATGTTGGTTTGAGCCTTCCCCTATAACCTAAAAACTGTACTAGAGAACCCAGTTGTGGTGGCTTCTAAATTAAACAAGGAGATTGAGCTAGGTAGAATGATAAGTACTCTTTGTCATTCACAAATTTGAGGAGTTCCCCTTTGGGGGTGGTACCTATCAAAGAACCAGGTAAATTCTTTCTTATCCACCATCTATTATATCAATAGGGGATTCAGTCAATAATGGGATAAGATAAGACTAGCTGCAGTATATATATATACGTGTATTGTTTGATAGAGTTGTGTTCCTAGTTATACAAACTGTAGAAACCCCTCTTTAGCTAAATCATATATTAAGTAGGCCTTCCAGCTCCTTTCTCCCCACGAGGATTGCTTCCATCTGGGCTGCCACTTTTAGAAATCAATCTACTATGACTTTTGTCGTGGTCAATTTTTGTGTCTGTTTAGCAAAAAAATTACCAATAGTAAAATGCAGAGTTTTGCTGTGAATCCATACCTGGTGAAAAATTTCCCCTCCAGTACAGTGATACATGAAACACAGCTTATGCCAATTATTACTAGACTGGTTACAATTTTGTGAACAAATTTAGTGTACCAATAGCGCAGGAAAAGACTGAGGGACCATTCAGTTTAATATCTTTCCAGGATATCGAAATCAATTCCAACAATATGGTTTTTAGGCTTTCAGCTATATGGTTGTTAGGCTTTCTCAAGATTAGAGATGTAGCGAACTGTTCGCCAGCGAACTAATTCGCGCGAACATCGGGTGTTCGCAAGTCCGCAAATTCGCGAACTTTTCGTGATGTTCGCAATTTGGGTTTGCCGGCACCGAAAAAATCGCAAAACTTACGATAACGTTACGAATGCTCCGAAAAAGTCGCAAAACTTACGATAACGTTACGACTGCTCCGAAAAAGTCGCAAAACTTACGATAACGTTACGAATGCTCCGAAAAAGTCGCAAAACTTACGATAACGTTACGAATGCTCCGAAAAAGTCGCAAAACTTACAGTAACGTTACGAATGCTCCAAAAAAGTCGCAAAACTTACGATACCGTTACGAATGCTCCGAAAAAGTCGCAAAACTTACGATAACTTTACGAAAGCGCCGGAAATTACAAAAAAGTCGCAAAATTACCGATCATTTCGAAAAACGGCGTGTGTCAATTTTTCAGAGAAGTTTTTGCCCTTGATCCCCCTCCTGCATGCCACTGTCCAGGTCGTGGCACCCTTTAAACAACTTTAAAATCAGTTTTCTGGCCAGAAATGGCTTTTCTAGGTTTTAAAGTTCGCCTTCCCATTGAAGTCTATGGGGTTCGAAAAGTTCGCGAATATTCGCGAGTTTTGGCGAAAGTCCGCGAACGGGTTTGCGAACATTTTCGGCGATGTTCGCTACATCACTAATCATGTCGATGGGCTTGGTGTCTTTGGCAGAAGTTTGTCCTTGCTATGAGGTGTTTTGGTAAGCCCTATAGTTTAATTTGCATTAAAAAACAAATGCAAGAGGATTTTCAAGTATGACATGCCTTCCTCTTGTCATATAATGGTCAGAACTGCATGTGGGTAAAATAGGTATCTACTGACAAATTAGCCTACACATGGATTTATTAGATGCTATTTGTTTTGGTGCAATTCTCTGTGCAGGACTTTGGCTGAACCATGGTCCTTGATCTCTAGAAAAACCTTACAAATAAAATATTTCCCATTTTAGTTATCATTCAGATTTTTGGACATCTGCTTCACCATATGGTGCCAATATGCCTTGAACATAATATATTATTCTGGGCTCAACATGTTCTCGGTGTTAAAAATGCAGCTGCTCATTCTCTTTCTCATTTACAGTGGCAGACTTTCAAGCAGCTGGTTCCAGAATCAGAAAAGGTGGACATGGAATGCCAAATTTTGTTATAGTACCTGGTGGAGAGCAATTTATGAACTTGGCATAAGCGCCAATCACACCTGAGACTTGGAGAGGGCATGGTAACACCTTGACAGAATTGTTATCCTTAGGGCATGGAAGAAATTTGAGGAATTATGACTAGAGGTTATGAGTTATGATCAATTGCCTCCCTAATCTCAGTTCCCCCCCCAAAAAACGGTTTGTGCAATGAGTATTGGTAATTATTGCATTAAATAGCTTAATTTTGATATTGTCATCATTTTTAAGGATTGAGTTTCCAAGAAAATACTTGTTTTTTAACCCTTTAAAAGAAAAGGTGCTAAAGGGGTGGTTTACTTTCAGATTAACTTTTAATATGTTATGGAATGGCAAAAATGATGGCTCTGTGAGGATAAAAATTTGCTTTCTTACCAGACGGTCTCCAATTTATCTTTCAATCTCTTATTCAATCTAGTTGCTAAGGTAAATTAGACCCAAGCAATCAGATTGCTAGTGAAAGTTCAAACTGGAAAGCTACTGAACAAAAGCTATATACAGGTATAGGACCCATTATCCAGAATGCTCGGGACCAAGGGTATTCCGGATAAGGGGTCTTTCTGTAATTTGGATCTCAACACCTTAAGTCTACTAAAAAATCAATAAAACATTAATTAAACCCAATAGGATTGTTTTGCATCCAATAAGGATTATTTATATCTTAGTTGGGATCAATTCCATGGTACCGTTTTATTTCTACATAGAAAAAGGAAATCAGTTTTACAATTCTGAATTATTTGATTATAATGGAGTCTATGGGAGACGGGCTTTCCGTAATTCGGAGCTTTCTGGATAATGGGTTTCCGGATAAGGGGTCCGATACCTGTATTAAAAAATAAAAAAACAATCAAAAAGAAACCCAACAAATAAATTGCAAAGGCCAAGGGGCAGATTCAAAGTACTAGTTTGAATCCCGAAATGGGTAAAATTCGGATTAGATATGATAATTTCTGATGATTGGAAATATCACGAAAATGCTTACGAAAGAAACGTATTAGTCACGATAATATCGTACTGGCGATTCGAAAGTCACAAAATTTTCGTATCTGAACAATCGTAAACGGCGGGAAAACCTGGCCAAAGGAAAGTCACGATAACAAAGCTTTAATGAATCCGAAACTTTCGTACTCGTTGCGACAAATACGATTTTGTTGCGTAAAATTTGTCACAAAGTGCGAAAAAGTCATGCAAGAAAACGGGGGAAAAAATGCAGAAAATACTTACCGTACGAAAACTTAGAAAAAATTAGATTTTTTTGTATTTGGAAACAATCGTTCTTTGATAAATATGCCCCCAAGTGTATTATATTATTATTATTATCATAACACTAAGGGGCAGATTCATGAAATCACGAGTTGGAATCCCGAATGGTATAAATTCGGATTGGATATGAAAATTTCTGAAGATCGCAAATATCACAAAATTTTCATACCGAACGATTGTTAACAGCGGGAAAACCTTTCTGATTTTTCCATGCAAGCATACGAAAAAGTCGCGCGGACGCCGAAAAATTTGCCGAAAATACACTCGGAGTGTTCGAATAAATGCTCCAAGCATTCGTGTCTTAGTAAATCTTCCCCTAAAAGTTAATTTAAGGTGAACAATCAATTTAAAGGTTTTTTGAGAACTTGCTCTTAGTACTTGCTTCTAAGTAAATTATATGGTTTAGGTTATGCTTGAATCTGTATGAATGTATCAATTTTATTCCAGTATTAGAGGTTTCCCTGATTTTTCAAACAATCTGGTAACCTAAATCTATTGGTTGTCCTTTAATTCACCATGTTTTATTGACAAAACTTCTTCATGAGTCTTACTTTTAACTTTTGGTTTATTTCATTTTACAGCAATAAGTATTTTTAATTTGTATGTACATTAATTTTTATATAGAGAAAATGATATATGCAGTTCTATTCAAAACAATACATTCATATAACAGATGGGGAATAATACCATAAATGAACATAAATAACTGTACATAAATATGTACAGTTTAGTGACTCTTTTAGTACTAATGATCAGTATAATTACGACAGTGTCTTTATTAAAACTACTTATTAGAAGGAGTTGCATTAAAAACAGTTCAATAAATTAAAAGAAATCCATTGTCAATACTCATTTTATTCTAGTTTCAGTACATAAAAATGAAAAACCATCTGGCATAGTTCTGCCCTGTTATCCTCAGGCACTATACATAAAATATGAAATTGCTCATGCCAAAGCTTTGTTTCACATCAGTGCCATCTGCAGCAGCGGTTAAGTAAGTTTACTCGTGGAACACCAAATCTATATGGTTACATTTTTTGTTTGTTTGATAAGAAGGGCTGTCATTATAGTTGTAGTATACAGCTCTAATATGGTATTCATAGCTCAGAAAAAGAGATTTTTTTTTGTTGTTGTAACATGATACCATTTTGTTGCTTAAGTAATATATAATGAAAGGCTTCAAGAAAAAGATTAAAAATTACATCTCTTCATTATGCATTTTCATGATGTCAGTGACAAGTACAGGTGTTTTTGTGCATGTAACTTTGATGAGAATTCTTTTGCTTAAACTTCTCTGATTAAGGTTTAGTTACTGCAATTTCCTTGATCAAGATGAAACATTAAAAGCTTGTTTATTTGTGGCAAACAAATAGACAAGAGGCACCGCATTTCCCTGTAAGAGATAGAAATCAGTAGGGTTTCAGTCTGACTTAGGGGTTCAGTCATTTTAAAGGGACTCTATATTAGAGTATAAAACTTCTAAACTGTGCTTAGTATATGAATACCTACAATATAATGGCACTCTTTAATGGTAGACTGTATAGCCAAAAATATCTAAACACTTCTGCCAAAATATATTTAGCTGTAACATTCACTGCTCCAAATTGTCTCTGGAAACAAAATGCAATCTAGTATCTGGCAATCTGGGTAGGTATGGTGGATTTCAGGTAAATGGCACCTGTGTAAATGACTGACTAGAAAGCTTGGTGGAGGCGCAGTAATGGTCTGGATCTTTGTTGCTTTTGCTTAGATGGGAGTGGAAGCAGCTTAGTGGCCTGCACATAGCCTTGACTGTAACCCTCCTCTTGCTCCTACAGTTACTGCACAGCATTCCAAAAAAAGTAGAGCAGAGAACTAAACCCTATAGATGAATATGGCTAGCAATGCCATGTTTTATATACTAAACTGACTGCACTGTCTTAAGGTTTCAGCATCTCTATAGTAGTAATGATTTAGGTCTCTGCAGTTGTCACAGTAGCTTCCCATCTTGGATTTTGTTAGAACTGTCCCGGACAGTGCAAATGCTCAGTGGGCTCTGAGCAGCTGTTGAGAAGCTAAGCTTCGGAGTCATCATATAAACTAATGCTTAATGGCTGATTCTGATGCTATTTGCACTGGTTTCAGAGCTGCCATATAATTTGAATCTGAATGAATGACTAATCAGCCTTACATTGTGAAATTTATATTTTATATATACAGAATATTGTGTCTATCCCTAAGCTCAGTAAGTGACAGCAGCACAGAGCATGTGCAGTGAATCAGCAGAAAAGAAGATGGGGGCTACTGGGGGCATCTTTGGAGGCACAGATCGTCCCTGCTAAAGGGCTTTGGTTGCCTTGGGCAGGTACAGAAGCTCAAAATATAATTTAATTTCTAGCCTATTTATTTTAGTTAATCTTTAGTTCTCCTTTAAAATAGAAAAGGGAGGGCCATCTTAATTCTAATACCTTTGGCTTTGAAATCAAAAATTGGACAGTTTGTTTTTCTGTATAAAAGTTGTCAACTACTGCTGTTACTTCCATGGGTCTTTAATTTCATGATTCAATGTAATTTTCTTGTCAGTTCCCAAAGACATCATGTTCTTGCCCTTTTTCTCCTTGAGCCAGTTCTCTAGCTAGATTCTTATAAGGTGCATGTATCTGTTCCATGCTTTTTAGAATCAACCTCATCAGTCAACAATCTATACTAAAGATTTTAACCTTTGCCCTTGTGCTTTGTATGTCATGGGACTCTTCTATCCATATTTATTAAAACAGAGGGGTATACTTATCTTTCTCTAATCTCACATGGTTATTACATTTGATTCATTCTTATTACAGAGTGCTTCCACTGTCTTTTATATTAGGCATTAAGCTGTCACTAGTATGAATAGTACTCAAGTTATGCAATAAGTGCCACTGGTGAAATAAGCCCAGTTATAGGAAACATTTTATACAATGCATTTAATTTATTACCTCTCCAATTGAACAATCAATATGTAATTTTGTTACAGCAACTGTTGTCACTTAGGTTTTACAGATCTCACAAACAACAGGGAAAGTCTGTTAAACACATTATAAACATATATTATAAATACACGTTCCATTTAAATCAGCTAGAAAACAGCACAGCCAAACAAAACAGAAAACCCACTCCTGTCCATCTCACAATTGAATTTATACTTAAACAGCAGCACTCCCACACCACTACAGGCTGCAATCTGTGCAGATTTACTCTGCTCTGAAATTATTTCTGCAGGATTAATCAGATGAACCTTCACAAATACATGTAGCTCTGACTTTATGTACACACTGTCACCATCCCTTGTCTGATATGCTGATTCAGTAAAGGTTAAACAGTTGGGCAATTTAAGGTCTGTACATGGACCAATTGTGCCTGTACCATTGGCAGGTGTACCTTGCGCCGGATCAAAGTCAAGGCGCAGCTCACAAAGGCACAGGGAGACTTTGTTCTTAATGCCTGAATTATATGCAAGCTAGGGGAATTTCAGAAATTGCTCCTTTCCCCTTATAAAAATTAAAAAGTCTGTGGCTCTCTTTTTTTCTCTTTACATTTCTGGGTGTAAGTTGTTCTGCTAGTCTGAGCTTTGTAGAAAACATGACAAGTTCAATGTTGACAAGATGGTCTAATGACAACAGAAGTAGTTAGTAAGCACTTTAAGTAAAGGAAGGTCATCTAAAGACTTAGTTGGAGGGAGGGAACTTTAGTATTAGAACTTTTGAAGGATTTATTTTTAAGAGGCTTAGTGGGTGACAGCTAGCTAGTTTTGAGAATACAACTAGAGCTGGAGTTGTTTACAATCAATGAAAGGTATGGCACAGCACTGCAGAATATACTGTCACTTTACAAATGTCTCATAATAATAGCAATACTTTGGCTGCCTTTACTTATTGTATATAATAATAAGAGTAGAGCCTACTTTTGAGCATGTGCCTTTCTCTAGCATAAGTAGACCAGGTTACCCTCATTGACACTACATTATCCAGAATAGAAATAGCAGATTTGAGAGTTCTCACTTCATCTTTTAAAGCATAGTTTTTAAGCTTAAAAGGTTTTCAAAGTGAAATCCAGGGACATGTGAAGGGTGTCTCACAAATTTTAGGTCACACCTATTTTTACCACTCTCCCTTGTGTACACCAACTCAAGGTCACACTACAAAGTTCCATGTTAATAAAAACAGAAAATCATATTAGCATTTATATTTTGTGGCTGCTGTCACACTGCTTTTGCTATCAATGGAAAAAGCAGCTCCCCTACCGCAGAATCATGGGGCTTTTGAGCCAAAAATGGGGACATTCTTGAGACAATAGCTGGATTGAGGACTCTGTACAAGGACACTTTTCCCAAGGGACCAAGGCCCTGAAACTGTTACTGATAGAAGCTTTACCTTAGCACCATCTTTCCATCCAAATCTGATATGCTGTTTTTGTGAATAAAGAGCAATATACTCTAATTACAAAGAGCTCATTTCTGCACCAATTCCTCAGGTTTTTTGTTTGTTTGTTTGTTTTTTTGCAGGCAAATTATCTGCCTTGCAGTTGTATCAGTATGAGTAGCCTGCAAAACATATACAGCAGGGGCTGCATATGTAATTAAAGATATAAACAGAAAAGTAGTTGTGCAGGCAAAATATGCTAGATAATGGTGTTTGTGTGTGTCTCAAATGGGTAAACAATGATAGAACTAGTAAAATATAAAGAATACAGCAGACCTCTGAAACAAATGCAAGAAAAACGCATAAATCCTTTCTGAATTATCCTTAAGGTATTGACAGTGTTCCATAAAACAGGATTATCTTTAATCTCTTCGGTTATACCTTTGTCTGGCATATGTAATTAAGCTGCTAATCAATATCTTGTGGAAAATTGTTTTTCTATGCTTTTGTTACAATGTGTATGAATAAGCCTGCAGGATTGTATTCTTTTATGTACGGTGGCTTTAATACTATGCTCACTTATCGCCTGTACTTTAGAAAGGATGCATTTTATTTTACAGGTGTTTTGGGAATATAAAAAATACTTGTTTATACAGACTCCATCTAAGAAGAAATGATTAAAAAAACATTTATTTGAAGTGACCTGTAAAATAATGGAAAATATGCCATGTTTATAGGACGCCTTTTTATTTTTATATTTTGGCTTAAGTTTTATACCATATACAGTACCCTTCCCCATACACACCCCACAATCCAGTCTAAAGTCAAGTCACACCTTTAAATAAATTCACATAAATGGTTTACTGACTGTTAGTGATGAGCGAATCTGTTCCGTTTCGCTTTGCCGAAAAATTCGCGAATCTTTCAAAAGATCCGCGAAACGGCGAAAAAATCGCAAATTCGACAAAAACAAATTTGTCGCCCGCGGCTATTTATTTTGTCGCGTGGCTATTGTTTCATCGCCCGCGGCTATTATTTTGTCGCACGGCTATTGTTTCGTCGCCCGTGGCTATTATTTTGTCGCGCGGCTATTGTTTCGTCGCCCGTGGCTATTGTTTTGTCGCGCGGCTATTATTTTGTCGCCCGCGGCTATTGTTTTGTCGCCCGTGACTATTCTTTTTTGACGCCGCCGAAAATTTTTCGACGTGCGGCGGATTTTTTCGCGGCAAAATTTTTCATTAGTTTCGTGAAACAATCCGCCAATGGCGAAACGTGGAAATTCGCTGCGAATCCATGCCTGGCGGAACTTTTCGCCCATCACTACTGACTGTCAGATGTTTAAATCAAATAAACATAAAAGTAACAGTGGAAGCATAGTATGGCAACGTCCGGGGTGCAGTAGCGTGTAGGAGTTTATTGCTTTACTGTAATGACTACTGAACATATTAAATCACAGTTGAAATCCTAGACAGACATTGCATTGTATGGTTAGATATCTAACATGAGACACCCTTATGTGTGCTGAGACATGCTTTGCTGGTAATTGCAAGCTCTGCCTGTGATTATGTTATAACGTACCTCTTTGCCAGCCTTAGCATTACAACTGCTAAGATTGGAATAGGAGATTATTTAAAATTCATCTTGTTGCCAACTGCATTGTTCCACATTTGGAACGTCTTGAGCTGCAATCTTATGTCTGGCATGTTTCGCAGAATGTATTAGAATGGCTTAGGAGTGCTCCTCTACAGAGACGTACCATGAGTCATGTCATGACATTCATTTTTTATACATTAGTTGTATAAGCACACGTCTAATAATGCCAAAATAAATCTCCTAGCATTAAAATGCTCAGATTGACATAAGCAGAAAATTATTTTAAATTCATCTTTCCAAATACAGTGATTTTGTCTTGGGCTGCAATTTTACGTCTGACAAATTTCACAGTAAGAATTAAAATAACTAACAAATGCACCTTTACAGTACCATGAGTCATATAACAACATTAAATTTTTTTTTTTTACTTTGCAGTTGTGTAAGTGCTAAACTAAGTGCTGTGTTTTATTGAGGCCCAGTAGGCTTGGTGGTACAGGTATAGGACCCGTTATCCAGAATTTTCGGGACCAAGGTTATTCCGGATAAGGGATCTTTCCGTAATTTGGATCTCCAACCTTAAGTCTACTAAAAAATCAATAAAACATTAATTAAACCCAATAGGATTGTTTTGCATCCAATAAGGATTAATTATATCTTAGTTAGGATCAATTACAAGGTTCTGTTTTATTACTACAGAGAAAAAGGAAATCAGTTCTGAATTATTTGATTAAAAGGGAGTCTACGAGAGACAGGCTTTCCATAATTCTGTACTTTCTGGATAACGGGTTTCCGGATAAGGGATCCCATACCTGTAATTGTAAGTTTTGTCTATTATGATGTCATTATGCTTTCTCTAGCTAGGCTTGAAAGGCAATAACTAGTGATAAGTGAAATTGTTCTCCAGACATGGATTCGCAGCAAATTTCTGTGTT
This sequence comes from Xenopus tropicalis, assembly GCF_000004195.4. Classification (NCBI taxonomy): domain Eukaryota; kingdom Metazoa; phylum Chordata; class Amphibia; order Anura; family Pipidae; genus Xenopus; species Xenopus tropicalis. The sequence goes on along the minus strand of NC_030678.2, from coordinate 124,158,557 downwards.
TCGCCATTGGTGGATTGCTTCATGAAACGGGTGCAAGAATTGGGCGCATAAAAATTTGTTGCGCGACAAACAGAAGAGAGTGTGCATGTCAAAAAAATTGCGGTGTGCAAGAAAAATAACGATTGTTAAAAAAAAAGTTGTCACACCCATCATTTCTGGTTCACAAATCTTTTCTAAGGAAATCTTTTAGCAAAGCAAAACGGGACAAATTCGATCATCACTAGCAATAATCAATGCAAGTGTAACTGATTGTGGTGTTATAATGCATCCCTAGCCTTTTCCTTAACGGAAAACTATACCCCCGAACAATGTAGGTCTCTATAAAAATGTATCTCAAAAACCAGCTCATATGTAAAACACTGTTTCATCTAACTAAACCATTTTCATAAAAACTTATTTTTTTAGTAGTATGTGCTATTGGGTAATCCTAAATAGAAAATTGCCATTTTAAGAATTAAGGCCCGCCTCCTGGGATCATCGGATTCACAGTGCACACAAACAAGCCAAGGCACACATGCATGCTAGGCCCCATCAGCCAATTAATTGGCAGCGTTCTGTCTTTTGGGGCTCAGGGCTCCTGTAGCGCCACACGCAGGTGATTGCGTGTTAAAAGTACAACCGTAGCCAAAATAGGGTTACATTTGGAGGCACTGCTGAGATGAGAGCAGAAATCATTAAGCAGAAAGGGCCCTAAGGGAACTGAGGCCTTGTGTGAGTGCTACACCCTCCCTTCCGTCCGTGCTAAAGTTTGGGCCACCCTGATCCACATCCAAGAGGGATTTTGGCGCGAGAGGAGTGAGGAAAGGCTCCTAGCCAATCGGGTTGCAGGGCTGTTGGCGCCAAAGGGACCGAGAAGGCACACGCGAGGAAGCGTGAGAGAGAGGGGTGTAACCAGCGTTTGTATTGGTGCCGCCCAATTGCGTGGAGCGACCGACTGGATCAGTGAGAAAGTGCGCCAAGAGGCCTGGGCGTGACTTAAGGAGTGACGTCGCGGCGGCCATTTTGGAGAAGAGTGAGTCAGCGCGAGAGAAAGCGTGTGCACAGTTACTGGTAGCTTTTGCCAGCAAAGATGACAGCTGCATCAGACAGCAGGGAGATCCTGTGTTGGCCAGAGGAGGATGCCCGGCCGCAAGGAGACCCAGGAGGGTTCGTCAGTCGGAGTGTGGACTGACCAGAGTGCCCAACCCGTTGGTTGGAGGTATCCCAGGGTACTGATTGCCTTGGGACATGGACTCCCTTAAGGAGAGGTGGAGACTTTGATTTTCCAGTTCAATAAGTTTTAAATTTGGTTAAGGGCAACAAGTGTCCTTTCAAATTTTTCTTGTGTGGGACTTACACAAAGATTGAAGGGGTTGAAGGGAAATGTTTATTGTGTTTAACATTTTTTCCAGGTAACCCATTGTATCCTTGACAGACCTCAGGAGAGGCTGTTGAAGCGTGATGTAAAAGTACTGTGTAAAGTATTTGAGTGTGTATGAGATGTCAGCCAGGAGGTGACAGAGTTTCAGCCGGGGGAGAATGTAGGGACCCCAAAGAATTGGGCCCCTCCAGGATTAGTTCCCCTTTAGACAGGCACCATGAGGGTGGCCTTATGAGATTTGGACACCTAAAGGTGGTCCTGGGTGTTTATGTGTGAAAAGGGAGTTTCCCTGCAAGTTAACAGCAACCACTAGATGTCGCTGTGCTAAAAGTATAAAAAGGGCTGACACCCATTTTGTGCAGGTCTTCGTCCTGGGACTGCTTCTTGTAAAGAAGCGTATAACAGGCTTGTGTTCTAGTACAGGAGGTACTGTAACAGGTCACTCTAGGAGTGACAGGCAGGCTAGAGAGAACGGGCAGTGATAGCCCCGACAGGAGAGAGAGGGGTTAAGACCCCCCAGCACTCATGGCTGGAGTTAAGGGCCTGTAGTGTGTAGTAAGAGGAGCCAAGTCAGCACCTGGGAGCGTTCCCAGTGAAGGGACCCTACGCGTGGACCGGGGTGAGTTCCTAGGTGGAAGCATCCGGCGGGAGTACCGGGGGTAGCCCAAAAAGAGAGAGTGTGTGACTTGAGCCGTCTGTGTGATTCCACACTACTTCCTGTTACAGTTAGAGCTGCATTATTTCTGGTCATGTGATTTCTGTGGGAGCACACAGCCCATAACTAAATGGTGGCTCAAGGGAAAGTTACAAAATGGCTAGATAAGATTATACTTGCAATAGCCAAATTTACTAAAACTTTTTTCATTTATTTCTTTTGAAAAATTTGAACAAAACAATTTCCACAAATGTCTGACATTTACTAAAAAGTCTGAACTGAAAAAGTAAGTGTCAGAAAAACCTTTGAATTGTCACAAGCAAAGAAGAATCCTCCAGGCAGGGCCGGATTTATAAGCCAGGCGCCCCTAGGCCGCCCCCTGTCCGTCGCCGTCCCCGCCCCCCCACGCGTGAGCATGCACAACCAGCGCACGCACCACCCCCTCCACGCATGCGCACACTCGCGATAGCGCATGCACAGTCTTTTCAATCGCATACGGAGGGGGGAGAGGCATGCCGCCCCCCCAATTTGTGCCGCCCTAGGCCTGGGCCTTTGTGGCCTTTCCACAAATCCGGGCCTGCCTCCAGGAAAGGCATTCTACTAAAAGATTTTTAGCAGTTGTTGCATAGTAAGTCATAGTAAATCTCAAAAAAAAATGGCCCCCAGCATCTCACAGTTCAAATCCTAAGTATCATGTATTTTAATAAAGAAAAAAAAGCAAATAATATCATGAATGAACTCAGCAAGTAGAAAATTCTTAGTTTAATAAGCTGGTGTCTTAATGCATGCCTGAGCCTGACTTAGCATGAATTTGGCATCATCAGTTAGGCAGAAATAGTTACCCACAATTCCCACTCCCTGCTTCCCTTTGGGACAACCAACCAACCAAAATGCGCAAGAGAGACCATTTTATTTTTAAATGGTGACAACCACAACTTTATTGATTTTAATGCATTTGGAGTAAAAAAAAAAGCTTTGTGTAAAATGTGTCACACGCAAAAATTGACGCCTATTGACTTCACATTTTTCAGCAGTTTCACAGATTTTTCAGCAAGCAAACTGGGACAGATTCGCTAATCATAATCCCTAACAACTAACGGTCCCTTGGACCGATTCGGCAGCTTATCGGCCTGTGTAGGGGCAGAAACGAGGGGCCTGCCCGACCGATATCTGGCCTAAAATTGGGCAGATATCGATCGCCCAGGTTAGAAAATTCAGTCGGATCGGGGACCGCATTGGCTCGACCGCTGCCCCATTGCCGCCAATATAATTTGATCGTTTGGCCCCAGAGCGAATCTCAGCGTGTATGGGGACCTTAAGTCCCTGACTTATTATAGAATCACACTTTAATCCCAGGCTAACATAATATTAAACCCCTAAATGCGCAGAGCAATTACACACTGTAAATATCTAGACACCTTCATTAAATTGTAAATTCTTTGCAGAGTATTTCGAGGCTAATGTGGTCCATATATATATGTGTGTGTGCGTTGAGGCCTAGCCTGCCTTTGCTGGTGATTGCAAGATTTACCTGTATTGCTGTCATAATGCATCTTAGCATTAGAAATGCTAAAATCAGCATATATTAAAACATTTTCAAATGCATCTTTTTGACAGCCATACTGTCTTGGCCAGTAATTTCATGTCTGACATGGTTCACATAATACAATAGAATGACTTTCACGTGCACCTGTATGGTACAGATACACCATGTATAGAAAAATTAGCACTGGCACTCTAGAGCTGTATACGGGACAAGCCCTTTCAAAATCTTTATTACGGAACTGCAACGTTTCAAGGCACAAAATAGCCCCTTTGTTAGCCAGTGCTAATTTTTCTATACTGAATTTTGGGAGGGTGCCGATCCCTCCAGCAGTGTGCACCGAGCGGTGAAATTGTCGGGAGAGCAGAGGGTGTGCGAGTTAAGGCAATTTTTCTTTTGTATACAGATACACCATGTGTCATGTTATGACATGATTTAATTTTCACTCCAGAGAATGCTGTGAGCCATTGCAAAAAAATAAAGTAGTTCTCCAGTATACTTCTAAAGCAAAGTTCATGTGAATACTGTAATGGGAAAAAACTTTTTTTTCCAAAACGCATCATTTAATAAAGCTTCTCCAGCAGAATCCTGCATTTAAATCTATTTTTTAAAAGTTCAAACTGATTTCTTTATATTTCAATTTGAAATTTTACATGGGGCTAGGAATGTTCTTAATTTGTCAGGGTGCTACAGACATGTGATTCATATTAACTAAAGTCCCTCTTACATGCTGAAAGTGATATCACTCCCCTGCATTCCTTCCCCCCCCGGCTACTGATCAACAGAACAATGGGAAGGTAATAAGACAGCAGCTCTCAGTAGATATCAGAATAGTAAAAACCCAAGTCTGGCTCATGACTCCTCCAGTTACATTTAGTAGGAGAAACAATAGGTTACCTGAAAGCAGTTCCTTTTGAAAGCTAAGACTCAGGCACAATGCACTGAGATGGCTGCCTACACACCAATATTGCAACTAAAAAAAAAATACATTTGTTGGTTTAAGAATAAAATTTAAATCTGTATAGTGAATTATTTGCTATGTAAACAGCGTAATTTAGAAATAAAAAGTATACCATAAAAATCATGACAGCATCCCTTTTAAATCCCTACAGGTTTTGCCCACATACAGTATATGAGCTTGTGATTGCAGACTTTGTTCATGTTATATCATAGTGCATCTTGTATCATTACAAGACTGGCGTAAATAGGAATATATTTCAAGTTCATCTTCTTGATAAATAACTTATCTTTGATGAAACAATCTCATGTCTAAACTGTTTCACAGAATGAATTTCACAGAATGGCTCATGAGGGTGTATATACTGCACAGATGTTCCATGAGCCATGCCAGACGTCATTTTTTTAAAGTTTGCAATTTTATTCGCATGGTTAGAAACTTAAAGAAAAGGTTCTTTTCAATCCCAGAGTAAGATAGTTATGCTAACCATGCATAGTTGCAGGCCCAGGTAACAAAACCCCAGGCTGTTGTGTAACCAACAATAACAGCAAGCTTCAAGTTACAAATGATACACAAAGAGGAAGACCACTCACTAACTTAAATCAGTGGCCCCAGTGCATTATCCTAGATCCGAGAATTGGGGTAAGACAATGCTTTTTAATGGGGAACTCTGACTTCCGAACCAAAATTTGTTAGAGACCCGCACAGAACCCTAATATGCCTATCACTGTAATCGTTTGCTTCAAAAAGTATGAATAAATACCATTTTCATATGCTGAAATCCAGCTACAAACCAGTGCAAAGTGTTTCCCCTGGCTCTCATAAATGACCCTCAATAGTTTTTATTGGTCCAGTAAGAAAATCCATTGACATTGTAGTCTAGGGTGGAATTTGATTCTCTCCTGTGAAACTTAATTAGCAAGTGACTTTAGATGTCAAGCCAATCTCTTATATTTTGGTCTGCTGATATATTTATTTCATTGACAACATCTTTTGGGTTGAGCCTACTGATTCAGTTCAAACTAATTACACTGCTACTCTACTGTTTCTCAAAAAGAATAAACCGTTTTTTACTGTGCAGGAAGCTCATCACATCCAGCTGATAGAATGGCATTTTGAATTCTTTGAAATGAGCAAGCTGATTTGTAAGAGAACCTTTAAGTAACAGCTGTCATAGTTGTTAAAAAAAAAGTCTCATTATTTTATTCTCTGCTTAATTAACTCTTTCTAACTAAATGTGTTATCAAGTTTACACACATCATATACTCAAGCATACACTTGTCATTAAAATGATAGAATGCTATGGGGAACTGCTGTATATACACAGAGTACTTAATGGGCAGTGACTTAGGGCCCATGCATAATGCAATTGCGCCCAGGTCAATAGTCTGTGCAGGCTTCTCTTTGCATTTGGTTTTTGCAATTTGTAGTGATGAGCGGATTTTTTCGCCAGGCATGGATTTGCAGCAAATTTCCGCATTTCGCCATTGTTTAGCGAAACTTCCATCAAAATTCACATCTGAAAAATTTATGTTACGGTAGTTTGCCACCACATCCCCAGGTAGCTAACCTGAATGAAGCTACTGCAACTTTACTGCTATATACTGCTTTTACTTCAGACATAGCATAGATGTTCAAGACCTGTAAATTACGTGGCTTTTGGCAGCAAAATAGAATGTTTATAAACTTTCCGGCCACTAGACAAAATGTTTTCTTAACACATTTAAAAGGTTAACTCATCTCTATGGGAACTTAATTGCTAGACAATCAGTCCCTGTCTCAGCATTTGGCACATGTTTTCCAATAAGTGCAAGCTGGAAAAAGAAAAAAAAGCAACAAAAATAATTCAGTTTGCTATCAGTTTGCTTGAAAATCTCTGCTTTCCCCAGTCCTTTTTCTTTGGATTTTAGCAAAGTAAAAATACAGTATGTAGGACTGTTAACAGATGCCCAGAGGCCACAAAGTCTCACAATATAAAGGTGGCTCAGTGCAAGAGTTCCTGGTTGTAACACATAGAGGAGACAGATGTAATGGTCTTCCTAATGCATGGGGTGAGGGTGAATAATAATAATAAATTTAACACTTCATGTGCTTACAGATCCAGAAAACAAACTTTTAATTGCTCTATGGCTTATAGCCTTATGTTCAGCCCCTCCTTTCCATTACAGTGCATACACCACTGTTGCAAACAGACATATTGTGAAACACTAAAGGAAAATTAGAAAATGTGCTACACTTCTTATCACCTATAGCAACCAATCAGCAGGTAGCATACTGGTCACCTGTTTAAAAGTGAGAACCTTATTAGTTGCTATGGATTACTGCTCCTGGGCAAACCTAGTGCCTTTTGTTACATATGGGGGGATGAATATAATAAACAAAAGGTCCACATAATCTTGCAGATGAACATCTTTAATCACTAGCACAATTTCAACAACTCTTTCGACATTTGGTACAGCTCCCAACAATTTCTGGGACTTTCCTTTCACTCGGGGGGCCCTCTTGGCACACAGGTGTCTGGCCCATGATATAGCACACATCAGAGTGGACCATGTATCCCTTGGGACTATTTCCCTAATTGGGAACGGACTCCTGACCCCTTCAACCTTGGTGGAGTCACTTCTCAGTTATCAGAGCTGAAAAATCCCTACCTTTTACTAATTTTAGTAAGCTACACAGGATCTAGCATACGACTATCTAACCCAGGGGTCGGGAACCTTTTTGGCTGAGAGAGCCATAAACACCACATATTTTAAAATGTAATTCCATGAGAGCCATACAATATGTTTGCCCGCGGATGCTGCGGGGCAAGGTAGGGTGGGTCCCAAGGATGCCGGATGTGGATGCGATGCAGAGGAGGGCGTGGTCTGTGCTCGGCGGATAGAAGACGTCTTCTATACGCTGAGTGCAGGGGCAAGGTAGGGTGGGTCCCAAGGATGCGCTCGGCAGATAGAAGACGTGTTCTAAGGCTTAGAACACGTCTTCTATCCACCGAGTGCAGGGGCAAGGTTTAGAACACGTCTTCTATCCACCGAACACAGGCCACACTCCCCATTATTTTTAAAAAAAAATAATTAAAGATTTGGCAGCGAGCCAGATGCAGCCATCAAAAGAGCCACATTTGGCTCCCGAGCCATAGGTTCCCTACCCCTGATCTAACCTAACTATACAGTATAGGACTGATAACTGGCTCACCTTGACTTTCGCACCTTTCTGAGGTAGATGACCTCAGGTCCCTAGGTGTCATCCACTCTGTCGTTTTCATTTGCCAAAGATGATGGGGCACATTATTCTCTCCCGTATATATAGGGCAATCCCCCTGTTTCACACAGAGAGATGCCTGCTTCCCATACCTTCTAAAAATAATTCTATGCCTCAATATCTAGTGACTATAACTAACAATAAAATAATGATTTACATATTAACCCCTTACATTGTCTGCGCTGGTGTTTCCAAGAGGACTTTATAGAAGGCAATTTATCAGCAGTATGCATAAAAAAAACCCAAAACCTAGAAATAATCATAATACTAGCCAAGAAATCAGTTACTTTGGCACTAAGTGCAGCTGAAAGGAGATTGATACCATGCCTCGAAGAAGGTCATCCAAAGAAAACATTTATTTAACTAGACAGTAATTGACTGCTTGAGAAGAACCTTCTCCCATGATTGGGTGCATTCTTCTGAAAAGTTACTTATAAACCCACTTTAGCTGGAGTAGAAGTGGATAGCTCAAAAATTATAAGCATTTTCATGTAGTATGTATGCCATAACTTGTAGATGCGGAGACTGCTTTGAAAGGTTTTTTTGAAAAATGTGCTTTCATGCCAATAATCAAGTAATGTATAAAATCAGTTTGAAAAGGTTGGAGCAGATTTCAGCTTTCTTTTAATATACTGATAACCACAATGTGTCTGTATAACTCTATTAAGTTTAAAGCATTAAGTAGAAAGAAGAAGGGATAAAAGACTACAGAAAAAGTAAGAGAACAAACAAGTAAGTTTCAGCCCCATAGGAAAAGGAGAGACAAGGACGTTTAAGTTCAAAGAAGAATATAAATGATAACTTCCAAATGCTTGAACAAAATAGCATGCATACACTATGATGTGTATATTTTCAGTGGAAAGTGTCTGTATCTAGGATTAATCTTACTGTAGTCATCATGATGAAACTATTTTATTTGTTTGTATGACTTCTAATTTTGCATTACCAGAATAGGTTAGTGCCTTCTGTATTTTACTAAAGTTTATTCCAAAATGGCATCATGTTTCAAACTTATATATAACCTTTCTAGAAGAACCTTGTGTTTCTGTGCCAAGTACGGTAGGCTGTAAATTACATCCACTGAACTTAATTTTAAAGGAGAACTAAACCCTAAAATTAATATGGCTAAAAATGCCATGATGATAACATTTTATATGCTGTATTTACTGCACCTGCCTAAAGTTTTAGCATCTCAATAGCAGCAATGATCCAGCACTTCAAACTTGTCACAGGGGCTCCACATGCTCAGAGTGCTCTGATGAGAAGCTAAGCTTAAGGGTGGGTTGTATCGAGCAGAAAATTAGATTTGTCTGTCATATAAGCTGATGCTACAGGGCTGATTATTACATGCTGATGCTAACTGCACTTGTTTCAGAGCTTCCAATACTAATCAGCCTTATGTCTATGAAGAGTCTCATTCACCACTCATCCGAGTGGCTTCTTCAGTTCAACTGCAGCCTTATATAATCATACAATATAATATAATAAATTACATATACAATAATATAATATGTATATACAATATAATCAGCCTTATATTGTGACATTTATATTCAGTATATACAGTACATTGTGAGTGGCTCCCTAAGCTCAGTAAGCACAGCAGCACAGATCATCTGCAGAAAAGAAGATTGGGGGCTACTAGGGCATATTTTGGAGGCACAGATCTTCCCTGCTAAAGGTCTGTGGTTGCATTCGGCTGGTACAGAAGCCCAAAACATAATGTACAACATTACTTCTTTAGTTATACTTTAGACAATCTCACACATTTTAAAAGGTGTTTTTCATTTATTAATAGATCACCAAAGACGTGTTTAGTGTTTTTGAGCCCAACTTTCTTCACCTTAAGAACACAAAATATAGCGATTATTTCTTTATATTATGTTGCTTAAGCCTGCTGGGAGACCCAGGACTCCAGGATCCTTTTGCTCCTGTGCAGCTGGCACTAGACACTCCATTAACGGTGCAATCATTCAAAGCACACAGAGTTCAGCCGCTCTGTGCTAGATACAACCTATGTGCTTTGCGCTCTGATGGTCACATTACATTTTTTGCAGAGTATGGTTATCATTGAATATAGAGAACATGTTGTTAGTAACTACTTACAAAAAATATTTAATGCTCCATGAGTCAATAAATCCTTATGGTGCAAGGCTATTCAGTTTTTTTTTTATCCAAAATGTATTAAATCCCACCCCCCTTGCTGGATACTTAACTACTTTTAAGACTTGCCAGCATAATTGGCACTGGTTATATCTAGCTACATGGAAGTGAAGGACTACAACAGTATCTGTATGCAGCGCTGGTTTTCAAATCCTGATGCCCCGAGGCCGCCCCCCCCATTTGTAACCCCCCCACGTGCACATATGCGCAAACAATCCTCTACCCCCCATTCCCCCCCGCCGCGCAGCCGCAAGCATGTGTGCTTTTCAACTCACATACGGAGCAGTGAGGAGAAGTCCCAATTGCTCCATATGGGAGCAAGATGTGAAACTTTTGTTGCGGCGGGGCGGCATGCCGCCCCTAAATCTGTGCCGCCCTGGGCCCGGGCCTTTGTGGCCTCGCCACAAATCCGGGCCTGTCTGTATGCAGTTCAGGCATGTTACTGAATCAGTGCCATTTGTGTGCAACATTTGTGCCCCTGGCATCTTTTTACATCCTGCAGGACATAACACATCTCTAATTGTTTTGCATTAGTTTATAACTGAACATCGTTTATAACTGAACTGTTTATCAAAATCGTTATTGCCTTGTATAATAGGTCAGTATTGCTTAATCATGCTTTCTACTTTTTTATTGTATTTACCATATTGACTCACAAACACTGTACGGTTGTTTTGATCCTTAGCAGTGTTTTTATTCCTATTTGCCAATAACTCTCCTCTAGGCATTTTTGACACCTCATCTTTCATCCTTGTGATATACGTTTCGAAAACATAAACTTTTGTACCGTGTTAGCTAGTGGCAAAAATAATAAACAAAAACACAAATAAAAAACCCATTACCTGTCCCTATTGGGCAACCTGGAGGTTCTACCAAGTATTTGTGGATTTTTGGTATCAGATTTGGTATCCTAGGGTGTTCCACGCATAAAAAATCTTTCAGTTTCACTGTAATAATACAACTGTCACATGCATCCATTTTTTTTCTAAATCAAGTGTGTTGGACCGAGGTACTTGTTGTCTCATTCCTTCTTTTTCATAGACCAATGCTGTCCAACTGGTGGCCCCCCTCTATGCGGCCCCCCACCTGTGTGGCTGCTTTGATGGCTTACCTTTGTGTAAGCTTTAATTGGTATCAGTACTGAGATTAACTGGCCCCCTGCATTGCTCACACCTCAGATTCAGGCTGTAATCCCCCTGTATTGTTTAATCATGTAATCCCCTGTACTGTCCACACCTTTTAATATATTCATTGTTTACCCCCTGCATTGTTCACACCTGAGGCTCAGACTGTAATCACCCACATTGTTCAACTGTTCACACTTCAGACATTCCCTCTGACACATCCAGCATTGTGTCACTGTATGCTGCCTGTCTGTGCCATAGGGCAGGCATAGTATGGCACACATAGGCAGGGGAGGGCAGGCATAGTATGGCACACATAGGCAGGGGAGGGCAGACATAGTATGGCACACATAGGCAGGGGAGGGCAGGCAGAGTATGGCACACATAGGTAGGGGAAGCATAGTATGGCACACACAGGCAGCATAGGGAAGGCATAGTATGGCACACATAGGCAGGGTAGGGCAGGCAGAGTATGGCACACATAGGTAGGGTAGGGCAGGCATAGTATGGCACACACAGGCAGCATAGGGCAGACAGAGTATGGCGCACACAGGCAGGGTAGGGCAGGCAGTACTCTGCCTGCTCTATGCTGCCTTTGTGTGCCATACTGCCTTTGCCATATCCCTTCAGTGAGCACCAACCATTGGGTTTTTGTTGTGTTGCCACCATTAATGTGGGGATGGTCTTAAAAGCTCTTGTGATAACATGGGAGTAGTTTGAAGTGGGTGAGGTTTAAAAAAGGGGAGTGGTCAAAACTGGCTTCCATTATCGGCCCTCCACCATGTAGGCCAGAAAAATTCCGTCCCTCTGTACCACAGAAGTTGGACAGCACTGTCATAGACAATAGTATCAATAATAACAATCACACCCCCTTATCTGCTTTTATTTGTGTTTTAAAAGCATCTCTTTCTTTGATTGGGATTAGATTTGCTTTTCTTACAATTCTCCCACATTCATGTACTTCTGCAATAACAACTTTCTCAAAGATGTCCATTGCAACAGTGGGCATATAGGTAGTGGAGTTTTTTTAATGTATCCTTACAGATTCCACTGCTTAGAGGAGCAATATGTGATTGAGAAGACTAAATCCTCTGAATAAGTTGTAACAGTTGTAGTGAAAAAACAGGTTATTGACATGTGCCCTTCCTGTAGTATTGGGATACTATAGCACTATAGGTGTCAAGCAGAACCCTTTGCTTCTGTGTTAGCTTCTATACTTTCTGAAGAATTTAAAGAATAGCTGTATAAACAATAAACAATTTGGTTCATTTGTATCAAAGTTGTGGTTCTTCCAAAGTTCTGTTATGTCCTCACAGTTCAGCTGTGGATGGCTGTGGCCTTCACATACCTTTCCAATTAAGATAAAATCTGATCATTAGAAGGGATAATGTGTACAATTATACTTATAGCATGACTTTATTTTAGCATTGCTAAAACACAATTGGATGATTTATTTGTATAGGCTTTTGATCCTGATGATGCCTTAAAGAAGTATTTCACCTTGAAACTAACTTTAAGACAGCAGTATTGCAGTGTAAGACAATTTGCAATTAGTCGTCATTGTTTGTGTGGGTTTTGATGTGTCTACATTTTTAAACACTGAGGTTATCTATAACCTACTAAAGATTCAGTTTGAATAGAGAGAATACATTCAAAGTCAAATAGAACAAATTGAAAGCTGACTGTATCAGTAACAACACTGAAGCTTCGTGGCTAAAATTTTCAAAAGGATGAAGGCAAACTGGCATGTTAATGTTAGGGGTTGGATTCATGTAGTGGAAGATAATTTTCTTTTTTTGTAAATGGAAAAACTATTAACAATCAAGCTGAGATGGTAATTAGCTTGATATTGATTGGTGTAATGGAACTGCCATCACATTAAATGGAAGAATGTTTTTAAATTTGCTGCATGACTAGTTCATGTCTCATTTAGTAGAATCTCCACCCAGGAAATGCGCTCTCATCTGTCTTGTGATTACATGACACATGGGTTATTACAGATTTTCAAACAATAAAGCCTAAGATCACTGCCCATGATGTATTTTATCATATTTGATATGCAAAAAATAAACTAGTTCAGCCAATCATGCCAAATTTGTGTACAGCTAGTTACACAATATGTGACAAGAAAAATATAAAAAAAAAATTAGTGCCTATTAAAATGATTTAGGGCACTGTCAACTGAGCTTCTTGGAAAATCCAAATCAACTTATATCTACTATACAGAGTTAATATAATGTTTACTCATTTTCTATTGCTATAAAACTGTTACTGAATGGGTTTGCATACAATTCCAATGTTATTTGAGTGTTTGGCATTCCTATATATCAGTATAACAGACTTTCAAGTGACTTTCAATGAACAGTAGCTTGGGTCTCTGGAATATATTTCCAACTGTTATTGAAAAAAATTGTGAAAAAATGCATAATATATTGCAATATAAATATTTCTCAAGAATTCTTTCTAATAGTAAATGTCACTACAAATAATATTTACATGTGTACACAACTGATGTTTTAACTGTGACGTGAGCACTCATTTACCATCATTTTAAAATGGAACTGTGCAATAGAAGTGTCACAAGGTGCACGCCAGATAAAATGCATTGTTTCACACACAGAGGTATCACTTGTTATAAAATGAAAATTGAGTTCCGTTAAACTGAAAGAGAGCCAGATCGCTTTACTGTGGCGTATCACTCCTTTACACCTTGACCTCAGAGTAATGAAAGGTCAAATGCAGCGATCATCTATCTCCATAATTTCTCTCACAATTGGCAAAAACAATTTAGATCCTGCCAAGAACTAAAATTGATCTCATTCGCAGAGGAAACGCATACTTATACATCAAGCCTTCGCTATGTATCAATACAACAAAGGCATTACACGTTTGTAATAAAATGTTAAAGACAATGTCAATTTGTTGTGTCCTGCATTTACATTTAAGCCATAAGGATTGATTTGACAAAACACTACGGAATGCAAGTCATACAGTATAATATGTTTGCTCATATGTTTTGTCATTTGTTTTGCCCACAATGCAACATTCTTTCCCAAATTTTAATTTATTTGCACACCAGCAGCCACCATTGGAGGGAGAGGGGGCATAGTTGTGCCAGGCCCAGTGAAACCTTCTTCCGAATAGGGGCAAATTGTTGGAGGTTCTAACAGGGAAGCGCAGCTACTTGTATACCCTTGGCAATCAGTGCTTCTCTATGGGGACAGCCATACTCTTCGATACTGTTCACAGCCTTGGGTGGGATGCAGATGAAATGGTGAGGGAAGAAGGGGACACCTTCCTAGCCAGCCAGATCAGCGGAATCAATGGAATGGGGTGCCCGATGTCGCAGCCCTCACATCCACAAATTGCTTAAGATGCCAAAATGTACACAGATTACATAACTTTCACAAAAACTGCATGGACTTGCCTTACTTGACTATGTAACTTGCGTATCAAGCAAAGACATTGCAGAAAAGCTTGACAGAGGCAGACTCCACTGACAACCAATTAATTAAAAAACTTAAGATAAATTCCACTGCACCCAATGAACTGACTGACTTATTAGCACATTTATTATTTATTTTAACTGTTTATGTGAACTGTTTGTTATAGCATGGTATCAGCTGTTTATATTGGGATCTATTTACTGAATTATATTAGCATATCCTTCATGAGCTTTTCAGCAGTGGAATGACTGGTTATTGGGCCCCCAGCAAAATCATTGAACCCCTACACTTACACCCCGCAATTTATGCAACTTATGCAAAAACGTAAGTTACTTTCAAAGAAACTACATATGACCGCCACTGACCCCCCCGCATTGAAAGATTTACTTATTAGAATATTAATTATTTTTATTGTTTTTATAAACTACTAATGATTATTTTTTGAACTCCACAGCAAGATCAGTGGGTCCCTAAACTTATGCAGTTTACGTAACTTATGCAGAAACTTACGTTAACCTATGGAAAACTTCATTGACCCCAAATGAACTGATGTTTAATTAGCACATTAATGTAACTCTTTATATGGAAGCTGTTTATATTGCAAACACAAGGGGCATTGAAAAATTTTGGTACTGCAAGCTTGTGTGTTCGTGGGGGAACCCCATAAAAATAACTTGGAATGGGCCCTAAAATTTCTGATGTCTTGTACACCTCACACTATACTTTGGACAAGTCTGCTAGTGCAACACCTACAGGTGCAACATGGAAAGACAGCTATAAACTTAGAACTCAAGGAGTAAAGTAAAGGGCAATGCCATACTTATTTTCTCCATGAAAGCAATTAAAATGTCTATCAAACTTTTGTATTAAACGAGAGTGAGACCAAGTATCTCTAATTGTGGAATTGTGGTTACTTTCCTAAATGTCTAACTTTAATTGTTTATGTATTAATTTATTAATAGTTGAATGTGTTTACATTGCCTTCTAAAAGTATTACTAAGTTATATATATATATATATATATATATATATATACACTGTATAATCTCAAACCAGGGGTGGCACTCAGTCTTTATCCCAGGTGCATAGTAAATAGTTTAAATATCGAAAAAAAAGACCAGCAACACCGGATTTATTGCAAAAAAATTAGTTGTTCATGCAATTTCTAATAAACAACAAAAAATTTTTTGCAATAAATCCGGTGTTGCTGGTCTTTTTTTATATATATATATATATATATATATATATATATATATATATATATATATATATATATATATATATATTATATATATATATATATATTATGCAGCAGAGGCAAATATAGATGCCTGGGTGCAGTTCCACTGGTATGTTCACAAATACTCGGAGGAAGGTACCGCTCACGCAGGTCTTAGGTTCAATTTTGTAAATTTATTGAAAAGGCAAGGGAACTAAGTTCCCTTGCCTTTTCAATAAATTTACAAAATTGAACCTAAGACCTGCGTGAGCGGTACCTTCCTCCGAGTATTTGTATATATATATATATATATATATTTGTATAATGTTTATATACAGTATATAAGTTATAACAAATTAACCCAGATGTGTAATTTGCCCATCCCTATACTAAAAGTGGAGAGAGTACATTTTGCTGTTTTATAAATGTTGCACTTTTTCTTATATAGGACTAGTCTGTCCCCCATGTAACACCATTTAGCTATGCAGGGCACTCTGTTTGATGTCATGTATGTTGGTTTTTTTTCATAATTTTTTTCTTACTGAACTAATATCATTGATTTGTAAAGGCAAAGAGCAGTGTATATGTATGTAAAATATATAAATAGTGTGAAATTGGTGTGAAATTAGCTTGCAGTAGCTGTCTCCCAATACTGCTCTTTATTTATTACCCCTTATGTATGTACGCCTTATGTTTCTGCTGCTGAATCCAGGATAAGTGATCCTTATGTTTGCCATTAATAATATATATACCTTTAGGTCTAAGAATCCAATGATGCAGTAGAAAATGCTTGAAATGAAATATGTTTTATTTTAATGCGAATAGTTGCTCACATATTTTGCTTATGAATATAATAACCCCTCCCTTTTAATATTATTCATGCACTATGATGAGCTGATTTACAAACTTCAAGTAGTTCTAATGTACTGTGAAAACATTTAAACCATCTGCAATAAGAAGCAAAATCTAAATGATTTGGTTTATTTGTTTGTAAGCCTGAGTTCTTCTTTGATTAAAAAGGTCATAATGTGTAATTGTATAAAATTAAGAATTACTTAAGGTGTAACCTCAAATATCAAACATATTGGATACTGAACATTGTAGGTTGCAATTTAGAAAGTAATAATTCAGCCATTTTGATAGCAGTGGTTGTCAGTTATA
Source organism: Xenopus tropicalis (assembly GCF_000004195.4). NCBI lineage: Eukaryota > Metazoa > Chordata > Amphibia > Anura > Pipidae > Xenopus > Xenopus tropicalis. Next base: position 124,141,668 of record NC_030678.2, on the reverse strand, counting down.
GGGAACCCTTTTTCTGCCTCAATTGAGAAATATGCAGTATTTCATGCTATCCTTTCAGTTAAATGACCATAGCTATCCCGGTGGCCATCAAAAGCAGCATTTTGATCACTGCTATTTAATGGGAAGTCAAAAGGTGAGACATTGCTTTTTGATCACTGCATTAGGCCGCAGCGCCAAAAACTATAGGGCGAATGCATTTTTTTCGTACTGATCGGTATTTTGCGACTTTTTCGCGAATTGTGGCGAATTTTTCTAGCGCTCAATACGAAAAAATCGCGACAATTCGCGAAAGTCGTAATGGCTGTGCAAAAGTCGCGACAATTCACGGAAGTCATAATGGCTATGCAAAAGTCGCGACAATTCACGGAAGTCATAATGGCTATGCAAAAGTCGCGACAATTCGCGCAAGTTGTAACGGCTACGAAAAAGTTGTGACGGTGACGAAAAAATCGCAAAAAATACGAAAAAGTCGCAAAATGTTCGTTTCCAATCCGATTTTTTCCCATTCGGGATTCGGATTCGTGGATTAGTACATCAGCCCCTAAGTGTTTGATATGACCCTTAGAATTTTTGTTGGCACACTATTTGATAAGACTAGGGGGCAGATTTACTAAGACACGAACGCTCGGAGAGTTCATTCGAATGCTCAGAGCGTATTTTCGCCTAATTTTTCGTCGCTTGCGCAACTTTTTTGACGCCTGCGCGACTTTTCCGTATGCTTGCACGAAAAAATCGGAAAGGTTTTCCTGCTGTTTACAACTGTTCCGTACGAAAATTTTGTGACTTTCGGATCGCCAATACGATATTATCGTGACTAATGCGATTTTTTCGGAATCATTTTCGTGATATTTGCGATCTTAAGAAATTATTGTATCCAATCCGAATTTATCCCATTCGGGATTCAAACTTGCATTTTCATGAATGTGCCCCTAGGTTTTAGTGATGGGCGAATTGTTGAAAATGACTGTACACAGTAACTCCCGCCTACCTGCTGTCATGAAGCTACTGCAGTAAAGTACACTCAGCCTTGCTATTTAGGTCCCCCACTCATCTGACATTTATTATCTGCCTAGACTAACTATAAACAGATCATAACTCTATATCGTAGAGACCATAACCCAAGTGCTACTCTGACTATATGAGATCGACTTTGACTTAAAGCTCCATTGCACCAATACATAATAATATGGATTTTATAACCTATCTACTCATTTTAAAATATCACTAACTGCAACTATCAATGGGCAGCTGCAGGTTCTCACATAACACTTAACCTGCTGGAAACAGTCATGTAATGCAAAATATAATAAGTTGAACTGAATTATATCATATTGAGCCTGCAAGCCTATCATTGAGATTTAAGACACCCTTGACAAGGCAAATTGGCACATCAAATACATTACACTGGAGCTCCAGGACACAGGTGCACTTTGCAGCCAGGCAACACCAGACCATTGCTCTGCGGCCCAATAAGCTATCGATTTTCATTATATTTTCATACAAGACCTGCATATAACAAACCTTACAGTTGCCCAGATAGGTAAATTCTCTAACCACAATGTGGCCCATGGCCTAAATGCTCAAACTCAATTAACCAACTGGATTCCTACCACTCTAAACCACTCTAATCTCACAACTACCACAAGAACCAGACTCCACCTGCAAAATGGACCCTTCAGAACAACCTCAACTGAATGGATCCTCACAAACTTTTCCACCACCACATTCCCAAAGAGAGACAGATCTCTTACATAACTTTTATGCCTTACGTCACAATGAGCTGGAGGCAATCTTGGACAAAATTATGAAAACAGTCTCCAGAAAGATCCAATAGACCAAAGAACAGAGACCCTAAAAAATAAAATGGACAATGCGATCACAGTCGTGGACAGACATGAATCAGATATTCATAAACTGACAAAACAGGCGGCAGATTTAAAGAAAAACTGGAGGATTTAGAATTGCTCCCACCGATCTAATCTTCAAATTTGAGGCCTCCCAGAAACATATAAAACATAGATCATGACATCATGGAACTGTTACACTTCCACAGCTCAAAATGGACAGAGTCAACCACTCATTAGGCAAGCAACTTCAATCTGCCCTCCCATACAATGTGATTGTAAAGCTACACTGCTTCCAAATTATGGAACTGTTTTTGAGAGCATCCCAAGAAATTGGCCAAATACAGTTTCAGGGCCACCTTATCCAAACCTATACTGACCTAGCTCCACAGACAATGAAATGGCGAGGCATCCTGAAAGCAATCTTGAGTATTCTACAACAAGCTAACATTCATTACAGATGGTGGTTTCTGTTCCCATTACTTTTCACCTACAAAGGCAGCCACCTACACAGAGGCCATGGAAATGTTACGGTTGCTAAAACTTGCTCCTAAATATCAAAATTCCCCAATTCCCTCCCAAAACTCATCATGATCAAGATGCCCAAAACTTTGTCTTCAAGTCACTCACCGTAACTCAACATCATCTATGTTTTTTTTATTGTTTTAGAAGTTAAGGTTTAAATACAACCAGTTACTATAATGACAGTATACGCAGATGAATACCTGAGAGAAGTTTCTCCCATTCTGACTGCACAACTCTGGGTGGAAATGAGATTCTATTTGATCTTAGATATGTAACTATAGTACTTAATCGAATCTCATCCAGCATGGCTACTCACTTAAAGGTTAAGGCCTCAATTCACCACAAAAATGCTCAAGGGCATTCACCTTCTACAAGTCCACTCATGCAGACATAGTCTGCATCAAGAGACTCATTTCGCCCCCAAACATCAGCCCCAATATATATATCCCACTTCTTGTCAGCTTCAAGTCTTTCATGAATTTTTCAGTGAAGCTAAGCGTGACAGATTTGCTCATCACTACATCCCACCACTTCTCAAATACAACTTACCATAGAATTCCCTTTTACACTGAAAAAATATTCTCACAACACTAGTAGACACATGGAGAAAACATCACCCACATATTAAAGACTTTACTTTCTTCTCCGACCCACACAGTACCTACTCCAGAATCAATCATATATGCATACTTCCCAAATTTTATCTCAAACATACATTAAGCCCAAACTTTAACCATACTCTGGTTCAATCATTCTCCTACTACTCTCCCTCTGAAGAGTGAGTGTGACACAGACATCTCCACTTCTAATTCTTCTTTTTATAAGCACAGTTACCCCCAATTATGAAGAATGTCAAGAGAGACAGTGGTCAAAAATGGATTTTCTTGGTTTGGCAGAATCCTTGCCTTCAAGTTGACCTTATTCCCAAGGGTTCTTTACCTTTTCAGAGCACTACCAGATCCAGACTTGAAATCCATGCAGAAATGGATACTTCAGTTTATATGGGTAGATAAAACCCCCAGGTTCACCCAACAAACTATGGGGTTGATTCACTAAAGGGCGATAAAATGAGCGCTATTTATTCATGCGTTAAAAATTTTATTGCTTCTTATTTTTTGCGACTTAACGCTCAATTCACTAAAAGGACAGGCGTCATAATAAAGCCACGATGTTCTTTGCGTTATTTAACTCGCGATGAGCGTTTTTCTTGCGTTATTTCCTGCCGCGTGCGTTATTCCCGCTGCGCAAAATATATTTTGCCGTGTGCTATATTAGCGCACGATGTTACACACGTAACAATTACTTTCGGAAAACTACTGTTCTGAAAATTACCATTTCCCTGAAAACTGGAGGCTGCATCACTCTAGGGCCAACACATACTTGAAAAAATCCCACTGCAAAGTCCATGTTGTGTTGCCAAAAGCTCACAAATCACAATTTTCTTTAAATACCGCCTGCCCCAAGTAGGTGTTAATATTTGCACAGACTAATGCGATATTTAGCGCATTTAACGCTTCATATGTGTTTGTGAATCATGCGTTAGTATTATTTCTATGCGAGAATTAATGCAATGCGAGGTAAATAACGCATTGCGATAGTGTGTTTTTTTGCGCATGCAATATGCATCTTAACGCATGCGAAATTACTTTGATGAATCGGGACTTAATTATCGCATGCTTTTTAATGCAAAAAAACATGCAAAGGGCCCGATTCACTAAAGTCCGAAATAAGGAGTGCTATTTATAGCATGCGTTAAAAATCTTATCACTTCTTATTTTTCGCTCGATTCACTAAAAGGACACTTGTCATAATTAAGAAGCGATGTTCTTGGCGTTATTTATCTTGCGACGACATATTTTCAAGCAATATATTATGCAGCGCACAACATTTTACGCAGCACGTTGCTTGAAAATATGTCGTCGCAAGATAAATAACGCCAAGAACATCACTTCTTAATTATGACAAGTGTCCTTTTAGTGAATCGAGCGAAAAATAAGAAGTGATAAGATTTTTAACGCATGCTATAAATAGCACTCCTTATTTCGGACTTTAGTGAATCGGGCCCAATAAGCGTTATTGACCTTTAGTGAATCGACCCCTATGTATAGAACTAACCATCAACCTAAATTTTCCCTTTCTTCGGTATTGCAGCCCAATTAGTCCCTCTCATCCATTTGCATGCAATGTCCCCTTCTAAATGGCTAACCATTCTCTCCCACCAGCAATACCCAATTTCTCCATGAACCCCATATGTCCCATATGACTTATTTGCTAACATTCAAGTAAATGTTATCACCCCCTCTCCCGGCAGTAGCAATCCTGGGTAACCCTTTTTACCCACGGGATTATCAAATTTAATTGGTGGTCAACCAATGGCTTTAGATTCATATACCACTTCTATTCCTTAAAAGGCCCTAAATCTTGGTACTGGATCACCCAACTCAGAACATTTTCGCTCTTAACAATAATTCATTTTATTCACTCAATTAATAAAAACAACTTTCTTACCATCCCTACCTACTTTCAAAAAAATTGAATGAAATTCCCCTTCTCAAAAAGTCTTATCTCTAACTTATATAAACAACTAGTTTTAGCAAACAGAAAAGTTTCTTTGCCCTACACTATGGAATGGAACAAGAACCTTAATATCAATATTTTAGATGAAACCTGGTCCCAAATTTGAGAATCTATGGCCCATTGCTCCAGAAATACTTCACTTATAGAAACTTTCTATACAGTCCTCATTCGCTGGTATGTGGTCCCTTTCCATAAAATACATAAAATAAATCCTCAACTCGTATGCAGTTCCAAATGCTAACCATCTTTCTTTAATGCCATAATGAATTGATACTCTCGACTTATGCATTAACAATAGACTTAAATGTTAAGCTGAACAGGATAATGAAAAGGACCAACTCAAAAATGTTTCCTTCTCAACTCACCCTTTCTTAACTTCCTCCTATTGTGTAGGTTTATTGTTTGTATACAATATCAAAATATTATAATGCAACTGTTGACATTTTATCATATGTTTTTACTTTACAAGTAAAATTATTAATTGTGTCAACAACTGAGAAGCTACCATTATACTGTTCATATTAGGCTTTCTGAGAATAGTGGATACTTGCCATACTGGCTCTATTCTGTTGAAATGAATAATCCTCAAGGCCTTACCTTGTGACACTAAACAAAAAACAGATAATAACGTTCCACTATATAAAGGATATGAATGGTGTTCACAATAGGAACATTTCTCAGAAGAGCTAAATGATAAGCGGTTACTAGAAAACAGGATTGTAGTTTTGATTGACAAAGATTGCATAGTGAGATAAAAATCTATCATTTGCAATCTGTGCAAAGAAAGCATATTCATATATTTCACAAACCATTTTTATGATAAACATTACAAAGTCACTGTAACCAGTATGTCTCTCCTAGAATGATCTATGAGACAGAGGCAATGTGGAGAATATCAGGACTGTGTTTACGGAGGCTGTTCACTATGATAATGATTCTGCAAGTATATATAATGTATACGATTTACACCTAGATATGTGTTTCTCAATCTTCAAGGCCAGTCTAGCCTGCGAGTCATAATTGCAAATATGCTCTGGTCGAGTGACTTATTGCTCCATATTCAACTTTATTTTAAAGGAAAACTAAAGCTTAACAAAAAAGTAGGATGAAAATGCTGTGCATTATATTTCGGGGTTCTGTACCAACCCAAGGTAACCACAGCCCTTTAGCAGGAAAGATCTGGCTCAATGAAGATGCCCCCAGGAGCTCCCCATCTTCTTTTCTATTGATTCACAGCACATGGTCTGTTCTGCTCTTGGTTACCTGAGCTTAGGGACCAACTAACAATACAATGTACTTACAATATATTATAAAAATCATGATACAAGGCTAATTAGTAATTAATTCAGATTCCTATTACTTTGCAGTTTAGAAACCAGTTAATATCAGAATTTAATAATCGGCCCTGTAGCATCAGTTTCTAAGACAGGGAAACCTAATTTTCTACTTGATAATTTGTGACAATCACCTAAGCTTAGCCTCTCACCAGCTGCTCAGAGCACTCTTAGCATGCGGTATGTCACTGACACTCCTAACAGAATCCAAAATAGGGAGCTTCTGTGACTACATTAAAGACCTGCTGAACCTTTAGCGTGGGTTAGTAAGTTTAATATATAAAATACAGCATTTCTAGCCACATTCATTTTTAGAGTTTAGTTCTCCTTTAAAGGAGAACTATACCCCCCCCGGGCTATAAAAGCCCCCTTAACTATCACTGCCTTGACCCCCCTAACATCTCCCTTATTGCAAAGTTTTTAAGTTCAACCACTGTCCCTATCGCTTACCCCCAAGCTAAAACAGCAGAGTAGCGCAGCAGCGTGCCTGGCATCTTCCCTGCAACTGAACGGTCTTCAGGTCTCACCGCCGATACAAACCCTGCTTGTGCATGCACAGTTGGTGACAGCAGGAAATCTGATATCTTAAACTGCGCATGTGCAAGCAGGGATCATATCAGCGGTGAGACGTGAAGACCGTTGAGTTGCAGGGAAATATGTCGGCCATGTACGCAGTCGCGCTACTCTGCTGTTTTAGCTTGTTGTTAGTGATAGGGACAGTTGTTAAACTTAGAAACTTTGCAGTGATATTTAAGGGGGCTTTTAAAGCCCAGGGGTATAATTCTCCTTTATGGTGTAAGGCAAAAATTTACACAACTGTAACATACCTGCATCTTTTACATAAGCCAAACAAAGATTTGTATAGGTGTATTTTTACACATTACTTTAACTGTAAGCATTGTTTTAGAATTGATCTTTAACTATGGGAAAGTTGGGTTTGTAAAAAGATTTCCTTGTTTAGAGAGAAATGATTAATAAAAATGCAGAATACATCTGTAAAAAGGAACAGCATGATATGGATAAAGAAAAAAAAAAGGACGAGAATCTGAAGCCTGACAATCATACGTTAATACAGAATATAGATACATAATAAGTCTTATGGATCTCAGCACCTTAGTTGAATATGATCACATGACAAATATAGAAACAATGAGCCTCATGTGCGTATGCTCAGACGCTAGAGCACTAAAGAGTCCAAAGTCGTGCCCCTTAGTGCTTATTCAGTAAGCACTTGCATCCAGGGCATACTTGCACTCAGGATCTCATGCCCTATTTGTGCTTTTTTTAACCTAGCTTGAGGTGCAATGTGAGGAAGAGTGAAGTGCAAAAGGCAGCTGTGTCCTTTCCACCTGCTGTAAGGCAAATGGTAAGAACACACACACTGATCTAAGATTGACAGAATATTTACGGATGAAAACATTACAATAAAGTACTGTATAAATAGCAGTATTGTATAACTGAAAATGACAGGTCTGAAAGGATTTGATATTGTTGGTTTTAAATATGTATGTCATAAATGGAGAAGTCTCCAAGAAAGAACATTGAAGTTGTCGAAAATGTTTAAAACGTGTTACACTTGACTTTTTTACTGTAGTTGCTCTTGCACCTGCAGTCTTTTAAATCCTTTGATGCTGGAAGTCTCGGTACTACTGGTGCACATTCCTCAAAGATGGTTAGAAATTTGCAGAACAATTGGAGAACAATTACATTATTTGCTTTGTAAAGATGTAACAAAGCCAGGGTCCTAACTGGTCTTGCCTCCACTAAGCAATTTCAATTCCAGCTGGTATAAAGCTGTACTTTTCATTGTGCTTTGATTGTGCTTTTATGCTTCTGCATTTTTTTTTATCCAATGCCCACTGGTTTTCTCAATGAAGTCTTTGAGCATTGAAAAAGATACACAATAAATTCTCTGTTTTTGATCTTTTTACAAACATTTTTTTTACATGGCTGGCTCCACACATTGCCTAGCAATATGTTTTTCGAGTGAGGAAAACAAAATGAGACGTAGAATCTGCAGCTTGGTGGGCTGGTACTTAATGACATATTTGACTGTTTTAACATACAGGGTTAATAATGTTCATATCCTGTTCCAGTGCTTGTAATATATCTCTGCTTTCAGCCTAAATTTGTGTGTCTTCTTGGTCAGATGGCAATACTATATACATAACATTAGGCATGTGAAAAGCATCTATAGGAAGGAGACTTCGACTGTATTTAAAGAACAGTGTATAACCGTTTGTTTTTTTTCAAGGAGAAGGAAAGAAATTTTGGCATTTTACTGCCAATAGATTTGCCACATTAGTGCCACCTAGAACGCTATATTTATTCTGCAGAAAGCTTTATCATACCCGAGTAAACAACCCTAGAAGCTCTCTCAATTTATTTAAGATAGCAGCTGCCATTTTAACTTGGTCTTTGTCCTGCTGTAGCTCTAGCCCTTGGTAGCTCAGATTACACATTCCTTTATAAATTCTTATGGCGGGGGGGCAGGCAGAGAAGGGAGAGAGCTGCTCAGACTCTGGCCCCAGGAATGAAGGATTTTTCTGAGAGGAAGTCAGATACCGAAGAATATGTTTACAAAAAAGGAGACAAGAAATCTTGTGCTTATGTAAGTTATGTAAGTGCTTATGTAAGTGTTTTGTAAGTGCTTATTTACATAGACCTTTCTGATAGCTTACTTAGTTTTTACCTTTTCTTTTCCTTTAAGCCAACCTTACCCTAATCTCTTAAATTCATCAATTCTAACTTATTCAACTTTCTGCTAAAACTTTGTATTCTAGTACCTGTATAAAAAAGATGACTGCCTTAAGATCAGACAGCTGAAAATACTCTGTATTATGTATATATACAAATGAATGCCATTTATTTATCAGTTCTCTTTTATAATGTGATAATTAATGGTAATTTTTCATCTAAATCTTTATATGTTCAAGACTAGGAATATTTTATCAACTAAAGATGCCCTGTGCTCTTGTTCTAGTTTTTCAATCTGTGCAAGTAAGTTTAATGCCTCCTTAGTACATTGTTTCTGCTGCCAGGATGCCAATTTGATTAATTTTCCTCTCATAACACACTTATGTGCTTCACAGATGGTACTAGGGTACATATCAGATGTTGAGCTTTTTTGCAGTATAGCATTCCCAGCATTTCATATAGAAAAACCATAATGTTATTGTGTATGCTAAATTTTACATTTTATCTCTTTTAATAATATATCTTAACTGAGAGTGTACAATGCACCAGGAGTGGATCAAGAGATTCTGTTTATCTGGATTTCTTATGCCAGAATGTATAAAACAAAGCTACTTTATAAACATTTTGTAGGTAAGGCTTGAGAATATTTATTTCTATCACATAGCAAATGTTGAATTGCATAAACAAAGCAATATTGACTGTAGAGTGTTGTTGTTACTACCATCGCACCTCACTCCACTCCCTTTTTACTACCCTATCCATTTTGTAAGCCACCCGGCATTAGCCAATCTCCTCTCAATATTCTGTTCCTTCATTTAAAGAGCACCCCTTTCCTTTTTCATCTTGCTCGACCTTGCTTATTACTGTACTTGTGCCATCCTCTTTAGCTTTCCAGCCATCTATCTCACTTCTTTTGTCTCTTTTTATCTTTATCTTTGGTAAATACATTGTTACACAGTTAAGTCAGGTTGAAAATGAAAAATATAGATCTTTATAAATAGTCAATGTAGGTAAAAAAAAGTGTAACTCTATAATTCATTTTTTTCATTTCATTTGTCTATTCCATTTTCTTTCAATTATTTTTATTTGCATTTTTAACTTTTACAGATTGAATATCAAAATATCCTGAAAGGAAAGGAAAAGGAAGGAGGAAGAAAGAGAGAGAGAGAGGGGTCCCATTTTGGTGAACAATGGGGCCAAAGAATGAGCGGGAAGAAAGACAGAGTAATAAACTAAAAAAAAACACAATTGACTTGCCGGTTTCTATAATGCCTTTTTGTGCATATAAAGTTTTTCAGCCGACAGGGAAAATGAAGAAATTAATATTTCCCCCTGCTATCCATAGCTACTCTGCTCCATGATAATGATTTGGATAGTATGAACATTCTTTTTTTCTGTAAATGTGTCTTAATACTCCTTTTTTCTACTGATATTGTTATATAGTAGGCTGACCATATAAGGAAAGTTACCTGACTGAAGATTACTATTACTATGTTATTATTGTGTGTTTTACAAGTACATTCTAGTGGGTTTAGTGTTTCTGAGAACAGATTAGCTGCACAATCTAGATTGCAAGGATAAAGCACTTTTCTTTACATATTGTGTAACTGTGTTCTTTATACTCACGCCATAGTCTTTGGAGATAAACATTAATACATTATTATTAAAAAGTTGGAGATGCATTAAATAGCATTAACAGGTTTATGTGTATTTATTTTTGGTAAGTGGTCTTAATGTGCGGATCTGAAGATCAGCTGGAATTTCCATCTTTGACAAATATATATGCCCTTTTAAAATTCTTTAGAGGGAATAATATATAAGTTGTTAATGGGAATACAATGTACCATGTTTTTACATTTTACATTTGTGTTCATATAATTTATTACATACTCAGTATGTATGTACCTTATGTACAGGTTTCTTTTGGGTCCCACATAAATTTGATAACACCAGCAGGTAAGACCTATGAATATATTAATGTGTACTTGTGCCCTATTAGATAGCATTTACATTAGAGGAACAAAACTTTCATTTGAAGCATCATAGAGGGTTTTTCATGGTGAGGACAGTGAGGTTGTTGAATGCCCTGCTGGGTGATATTGTGATGGCAGATTCTGTTAATGCCTTTAAGAGGGGCCTGGATGAGTTCTTGAACAAGCATAATATCCAAGGCTATTGAGATACTTAATATCTACAGTTAGTATTGATGTTGGTATATATGGTTTATGTATGTGAGTGTATAGATAGGTCAGTATAGGTTGTATGTGCTGGGTTACTTGGAGCTTACTTGGAAGGGTTGAACTTGCATGATCTATTCTGGTCTTTTTTCAACCCTATGTAACTATGTAATGCCATAATCTCATAATCTCTAAACTCCTTCTGTCCTTGTTTAAAATACATTTTGTAGTGTGAAACTGATTTTTAAGTACCAGTAACAGATTAATGGCCATAAGAACATTGGGCAGTTGGGAAATAACAAATACTTTGGATGGGCATCCAGTGCTGCCATTAAGTTTCATATTGGCCTGGGATGCATCATTCTAGAAACCCTCCCCACCCCCCACACATGATACAAACAATGTTGTACACTAGGGGGCCTATGTATTATGCAGTGTAAAAAAACATGTTTTTTCTTCTGCTGGATCATATGTAAAATATTGGCTTAAAATCTGGTGACCAGACAGCAAAATTGCCCATTTTACACTGTTTTTTCAGCTAATTTGTTTGACACAGCATAATAAATAGGCCCCCTAGGCATGTGCCTCTTCTACCTTTTAGGGGTCTTGTTCAAGCTCTGGTGTAAAGGGTTAAAGATCTCAAATATTGTTCTTGATAATACTATGCAGATATTCTGTTATGCTGCACATTGAAGTATTAGGAATTAATTAAACTAGATTGTACAGAAGAGAAAAACTACAGTGGCTGAGCACATTACAGTAATTGCTGTAGATTACTAAAGACTTGGAAAAAACCCATAAATAAACATTAGACAACATTAAAAAAAATCCTCAGATGGAAAGAGGGAAATGATAGAGGGAAAATATGGTATGTACTTATACTTAGCATTCCATAACACTTGATGGTTCACATGGGATTCTGTTCATTTAGAGTGAAATGCAGGGATATTCAAATGTCTGAGGAAAAAATGGAAAGGCAAAATGTAACGTCTTGACAATGGAAGTGTCGAAGTAAGAATGTGTGCACAGTGACTGAAACGCTGGGGTTTTAAGTCTCAGTTCACTAGTATATTTTAAATGCATGCATTTGTTTAATATCAGAGAGCTAATCCACATACTCTAATAGTCAACAGACAGATGCATAAAGATGAATAAGAAACTACTTTGCATAAAACATGCATAAATACCACAGAGAGGGAAATATAAGCAGAGCCAAATGTTATATAAAATGCAGAAAGAAATCACATTGTGATTTGCAGGGTCTTCTGTGTATGCCTCAAATCAGTAGAATTCCATTAAATAAGCTTGCAATGACTTTGGCAAACTAGATCTGATGCATAAAATCAGGGCCTTTTCATTCATATTTAAACAGCAATATCTGTGAAATAGACAGCTTGGTCTGTGTCACTGATGTAAAATAGAACAATAATGCACATAGGAGTTGTTTAGCAACAAACCCACAAGGTTGGGTGCTCTAAAATGGAAGCAAAGGAGAGTACATATTGATACAATTTATTACGGTACTTGAGTCCAAACATGCTCCTGCGCTTCCACATGGTTGCCAATGCATCCATCCTGCCTCTTTTGATGAATAGCGCACATCTGTGTCTATTGATGCTAAGGGAACCCTGGAGCTTCATCTACCCTAGATCTGGCGGGAGCTGCAGGTCTTACTCAGCAGGTTGCACCAGTAACTGCACTAGACTTATACGTTGGAATGCAAATGCTGCTTGGAACATGTGCTCTGGCAAATACAACCCACAATTTGGACCCAATTTGTATGAAGACATAGCACAATTGTGTCTGTTTTGACACATAAGTCATTCAGTGAATGCAACTTAGAGCATTGCTGCTCTTAGCTGAGTTCTGATAAAAAAAGGCAATTTCAGTCTGAAATTGTACTTTTTGTTTGTATTTGACCGCTTTAATTTTTTACACAAAAGGAAACTCAGTCCAGCAGTGGGGTATGCATTGAAATGTAAGTTTGCTACAGGCTAGTCACCTACAGCAAACAATCTGCTGGTAGAATGTATTTGTCATCTGTTTGAAAACAAATATCTTATTGGTTGATATACCGTATATACTCAAGTATAAGCCAATCCGAATATAAGCTGAGGTACCTAATTTTACCTAAGAAAACTGGAAAAGCCTATTGACTTGAGTATAAGCCTAGGGTTATTTAATCATTAAATCAATTTCAGAGCATGATTATTGAGACTGACGCGCAGGAGCCAATTTTATATATTTACACTCATTAGGGGAGTCTGAAATAGTCACATTCAGTATGTATACACTTATGGGGAAGTCACACTGGTGTTAGATACAGGGGATGGTCGTTATAATTAATACTATTGTAGAGTTAATTTTGCAGCAGCAGCCTATGAGCTGCAATGGTGCCTGACCAGAAAGGTCTGGATAACTGCCCTCTCAGAACAATGGCATGGTACCCACCCAATGAGCAGCAAATCTTGATGGTGGTAAAATGCTCAGTATAGCATTGTCCTTTAGGGCCCTGGCACATGGGAAGATTAGTGGCTGTACTAGTAGGATGAGGGAAAGCAAGGGGTGCAGAGCTGGTGTGCCCCACATTAATCCCCACATGCCCAAGCACTGACCTGATTAAGGGTTGGCAAGAGGCTCAGGCTCATGGTCCCCCCACTTCCAGCCTCCTCTTCATCATCATCCGGATTCAGCAGAAGCTCCCCACCAGGGCCGTGGCTTAGCCCACATCCGAGCGCCAGGTCAAACATCTCTATTCCAGTGTCGGCCAAAGCCAGAGAGGCACAGGGCATGGCCACAGGTAGTGCAGAGCCGCGATCCTCCAGCACTAGGCCCACACTATCACCTCCCCAAACTCTGCTACCAGCAGGAGCTTCATCTCCCACCATGAGAGAAGTTCAGCAGCCTTGCTGCCAGTCCTGAATCTGCAGTGCCTCGATGATAGGAAATTCAAGCAGGCTGTCACCGAGCAGAAGCAGTAGTAGCGTCTGTATCTATCAAACCACCATGCAGTCAAAGGAGAGAACCTCCTTTCTCCCTCTTCTAAAATTTCCTGTGCAGTACTCTGGCAAGGTCCTACTGCTGCTGTGACAGATAAAACTTAAAATACATTATCATATATCCACTGTTTTGATCCAAAAAAAAAGGCAAAAAACCCACTCATGCCTGTGGCAATTATGCCTCAAGAAGGAAAAAATTCCTTCCTGACCCCCATGTGTAGTAATATGTTTGGAGACTATGCATACATACCTGCAAGTGTATGATATTAGTATCATTTAATTGTATGAATGTACATAGTGCACAAGATATCTGTATAGATTTAAACAGTCAGTCAGATGTTAAGTTAAGCTCCTTATGGGAAATACCTGATTATCTTGTCAGCCAATCAGAACACATCCCTACTTTGGTCAGTGAGATTCTAAGAGTATAACTTGTGAAGCTCTTATAGTCAGGTAGATTGATAAATTGACAGTAACGTAGAAATATAGACACACACACACAAAGATATATTGAGTTAGGTTAGGGAGAAGTCCTTTGAAGGCTAATCCCTATAGAACAGATCCTGTGGGCATAGTTAAAGGAACTCTGTATTATTTGCTGTCTCTGGGCTGGATAATCGAAATAAATTTGCTTCATCTCTGGAAAAGAACCGTGGTTGTTTCCTTTTACCTGGTTGTGGTAAATATTGGAATCTCCAGTATATTTGTAATTATATACTATGGGGCCCATTTACTTACTCACGAATCGGGCGAATGCGTCCGATTGCGTTTTTTTCGTAATGATCGGTATTTGGCGATTTTTTCGGAAAATTATCGCGACTTTTCCGTTGCCAACCGAATGTTGCGCAAAATCTGGCGATTTTTTCGTAGCGTTAAAACTTGCGCGAAAAGTCGCGCCTTTTTTCGTAGCCATTCCGAAAGTTGTGCAAAATGTTGCGATTTTTTCGTAGCGTTCGGATTCATTCAAGCTTCAGTATGGTGACTTTTCTTGGGCCAGGTTGGAGCTGCAGGGTGCCATTGAGTCCTATGGGAGGCTTCCAAAATCATGCTAAGTCTGAAAGTTTCGGCCGCTGCTTACGAGCGCTCAATACGAAAAAGTCGCGACAAGATACGAGCGAATCGTAATGGCTACGAAAAACTCTCGTTTTTTCGCGAAAATCGTATTGGTAACGAAAAAGTCGCGACAATTTCCGAAAAGTCGTAAAGGCGCCGAAAAAATCTCAAAAAATACAAAAAAGTCGCAAAATGTTAGTTTTCCAATCGGAATTTTTC
Source organism: Xenopus tropicalis (assembly GCF_000004195.4). Lineage (NCBI taxonomy): Eukaryota > Metazoa > Chordata > Amphibia > Anura > Pipidae > Xenopus > Xenopus tropicalis. Next base: position 124,126,243 of record NC_030678.2, on the reverse strand, counting down.
CAATTCGGATTCGAATTCGTGTCTTAGTAAATCAGCCCCCAAATCTACACAATCACAACACCATGGTGATCAGAAACATTCCCTGGATCAAGGATTCTTGAACTTATTGCTTCTCACCCAATCACAGCTGCATCTGATTCTGCTAATCTTTAAACATAAACCAGTGTAATGTGGCTGCTGGTCATTGAGATCCCTTGTCATGCAGCCCCTGCATTTATAGCTCCAGGGCTTCCTTTATATTGCAGTGAGCAAAGTGCGAATTTCTGACACAATCGTGATATTTTTTACACGCAGTGCAGTATTTTCCACAGGATTTTCAGCGTCACTGGGGTTGCAAGGGGGACTTGCATCTGATGCAGTAGGGGTTGATGTGTCTTGGATACTATTGTGTTGAACAGTGGTGCGCTAAGTGAATGACCCCTGTATTCTTTGTACTTATGTGTCTCCCTTGATCATTCTTTTGACATTTCCCAGCATTATAATATATATTTAGGAAATTTTTACCATAGCTGGTCAGTACAGGTAATGTATACGTTTTATGTCAGCACATTAGTGGAACTGTAATACAAGCTGAGCCCTGCTGAAGTATATTAAATAACCCTGACTTCACCATTATTACAGAGATCAGATGGCAGTACCTGGAGGGAGAGGCAAAATATTATCATCTCACTGCAATGAAACGCAGGGTTAAGAACAATTTTATCACCTATTATAGAATATTATACAAGCTGTTTTCTACTTATGTTGCTTGGTTATACTTTTTGTTAAGTTTAAAAGGGTTGTAAGGGGCAGATTTATCAAAGCACCAGGACCACAATTACTAAAGATTCTTAGTACTGTTAACAATATTATTGTACGACTTTTTCGTGATATGTTTGTTATTCCATGAAAAAGTCGTATTTTTTGTACTTTTCTCAACAATAACAAAAGTTTGGGAATTCATTCAAGCTTGGCCAGGTTGGAGCTGCAGAGTGCCCTTGAGTCCTGTGAAAAGCTTCCAAAATCATGCATTGAAGTTTCAAAGTCAGAAAGTTTTTCCTGCTGTTTATGATCGCTCGGATACGAAAATTTAGTAACTTTCAGATTGCACCACGATATTTTCGTAGGACCACGATACAAATTTTCGCGCAATTAACGCTCATCAGAAATTATTGTGGTTAGTCCGAATTTTTTTCAATCGTACTTTTAACAATCCAAAATTTGGACTTTGATAAATGTGCCCCTAAATGTAACATATTGCATTATAAAACCAAAATATGATTTTAAGTAACTTAAGAAAATACATAAATTACAGGTATGGGGACCCGTTATCCAAAATGCTTGAGAGCTGGGGCTTTCCGGATAAGGGATCTTTCTATAATTTGGATCTCCATACTTTGTCTACCAAAAAAATAATTTAGGGCTCTGGCACACGGGGAGATTAGTCGCCCGCGACAAATCTCCCTGTTCGCAGGCAACTAATCTCCCCGAATTGCCATCCCACCGGCGAAAATGTAAGTCGCCGGTGGGATGGCACACGCTGCCCTCGCGAGGCATTTTCGGCGGTTTATAGGAGATGGCCTTTCCGTAATTTAGCAGTTTCTGGATAACAGGTTTACGGATAACAGATCCCATACCTATACAAGTTTTTAAGTACTTTAAAGTAATTATTTAATTTGTAATTGAAATCATTAATTGTCTGTTCTTTGCTTTTCTGTGCACTGTTGTTTCTGACTATGAGGCATATTTACATGCAAAGTTAAAATGTTGGCGTTTAGCCAAATAAATTCACAATGCTTTAGAGTCTGGTGAATAAACTTGGCAATAATGAACTTGCACACCTTTTTGCCACTGCAAAACTTCAATAATATGCCTATTTACCAAGAGCACTACCATGATATTTCACCAAAAGTAATTTGCTGGGAAACTACCATTATAAAGCCACTTTTGCATGTCATTTTCTACATCATATCTCCCATGCCAATATCCCTCATATGTTGCTGCTTTATGTTCCCCGACATATTTTCCCTATTACGATTACACTGGCACCATTACACAAAATATTTAAGCAAGCAACTATGCAACATGCTGTATTGTGGTTTTAATGGCATAATTTCAATATTTTTAAAATAAGTGATATCCCAGTAAAAAATACCAGATGAACTGATATGAACTAGCTGTCCATAAATTTACCATTATCAGGTCTTCTCCAGCCAAAACTGTTATTTCCACAGTGCCATGCATGTTCTGTGAAGAGGTAGTACCCATACCAAGTTGAAAAAGGATTCCAAAGACTAAAAAAAACTCATAATGAATACAAGACATCACCTGTGCAAATCTAAATAATGCAAACTGTTACTATGTAATAACTTAAATACTGGGAAATATGTCAGCCACAAATAGAATTATAGATTCAAAAAAATAATTTGTGTATCTAAATCCCCAATTTAATAATAATTCTTTAACAGTGTAAAGGTTTAGATCACAATACAGATTTTATTACACATTAGCTATTCAAAAGAAGTAGCTAGAACACTATAGATTCTTGTTATGGACAATCCATTTTATCTGGAAACTGAAAACTGTGAATACAGACTTATTTTATAATTCAGCATAGCAACTTAATCACCAAACTAGCTAATAATATTTCTGATTAATTAATTTTAATAACCACCACATCATTTGTGAGCTAGTGCCTCATTATTCCTGTGCCTGATCAAATCCCTTTTATCTTATTTGGAAATAATTGACTTCTGGAGAGTGTTTCAACCTATTGCTACAGCAGCACTCTATCCTGAAGAGACTGTATTGTGACATTCATATCAGTTTTCAAAATGTACGAAGCGGTGAAAGATCAAACAGTAATATCCCATCATGCCCCATGATGTTTCAATTAGTGTCATTTTGAATTGCGAGACTACTATTTTGCAGACCTTAAAGATTTACAGGAAATATTGGCATTCTAAAAATTGTGTCTTGTCTCAATGTGACATTCATGTCAGAAAATATTAATCTCAATAATCTCTGTAATAAGTCTGTGTTGTTATAGTGGAACATTTTAAAATATTTCCTTAGTTAACTATCAGTGTTACAAAAGCACAACCATATAAACAATTTATTATATATTTCTACCATAAGTGCTTGCTGTGAATGGCCTGGAAAATCCATGCAAACAAGAAAATGAAAATCAATATATTTGTATGTATGTAGTTATATATTTACATACTGATGTGCTGTCCATTCATTAAAGCTCACACTTGACCTACTGCTACAATTTCTGCTGTAACTATCCCTATCTAATGAAAAGGCTCTTTAGACCATTGAACATCTTCTATTTATTTCCATCTTTTTTTTTTTTTTATTTCTATATCTTCTATCTATTTGCACATTTCCTAGTGTTATTTTCTTTCACGATCAGGCCCAAATAAAACATATTTAGAGAGTTTCAGGGTCTGCTTTTGCTGCAGTTTATTTGCACGGATTCTGAACAAACAGCAGATATGTGACCTGTGCTTTATATTGCAGCCGTCAGTGACTACATTCCATGGTATAGTAACTGTGTTAGGTACAGGTATCAGTTTTGATGAATTAGTTACAGTCTAACAGTGTAAAAACTGCTGCTGCAAAATGAATACTCAACCATAGCTAGTACGTATTACTTGATACCCAAATAGATGTGAATATGCTCCCCTTATTGGTTACAGTCATTTTTAAAAGCTCTATGGATGGCTACTAGTATGTCACCTACATTATTTCCTACCCTTGATTTAAAACAGGTATGGGATCTGTTATTCAGAATAATTTGGATCTGAACTTGTCTGGATAAGGGATCCTTTTGTAATTTGGACCTCCATACCTTAATTCTGCTAAAAATAATTTAAACAATAACAAAACCCAATGTGATTGTCTTGTCACCAATATGGGAGCTTAGTTACCATCAAGTACAAGGTGCAGGTATTGGACCCATTATCCAGAATGCTCGGGACCTGGGGTTTTCCCAATAGGATTGTTTTGGCTCCAATAAGGATTAGTTATATCTTAGTCGGGATCAAGTACACAACACTGTTTTATTATTAGAGAGAAAAAGAAAATTTGTAAAAATGTGAATTATTTGATTAAAATGGACTTTATGGGAGATGGCCTTTCCGTAATTCGGAACTTTCTTGATAATTGGTTTCCGGATAAGGGGTCTGATACCAGTACTATATTATTATTACAGAGAAAAGGGAAATTATTTTTAAAAGTTTGAATTATATGATTAAAATGTATGGGAGATTGCCTTCCTTTCTGGACAACAGATTTCCAGATAAGAGATTGCATACTGTACTGTCTATTACAAGCAGAAACAAGTGAACCAGAGAGTTTCTGTTGGCTATGTCAACCAACATTTATAATGCTACAAAAGATAGAAACCCACTTTTTGCAAAAATATTATTTTTTGTCTCAAAAGAAGCTTTTGCATGACATACAGTATTTCATTTTTACACTGTCACTTGCAGTTAGTGAAACATTATGACAGATTCACTTGCTCATTCCAGACATGGCCAAATTAGCCTTAGGCTTTGGGTTCCTCATAAAATTTAGAAGCTATAAAATGATTAAATATGTGTTTTAATCTATCTCTACTAATTGTCAGTTGTAAGAGTGATGGATATTCATGGACCCACTTCTTTACAGCCTGAATAAACACTGGCTTATAGAGATAGGTCTGAGGTACACTAAGGGGGAGATTTACTAATCCACGAACGGTCCGAAGGCGTCTGAATGCGGTTTTTTGCAATGATCGGTATTTTTGTGACTTTTTCGTATTTGTCGCGACTTTTTCGTATTTTTTCTCAATACGAAAAAATCGCGACGGCGATTAAATAGTCACGCAAAATACGATAAAGTCTCGGCGGCGACGAAAACGTCACGACAAATACGAAAAATCGTGACGGCGACGAAAAAGTCGCAAAATTTTCATTTCCAATACGATTTTTTCCCTTTCGGGATTCGGATTTGTGGATTAGTAAATCTCCCCCTTAGGGTGTATTTATAGATTGTCATAGTAAAAAAGTTGTTGAAGTCTGCACAGATTTTCTAAAGCTTCAGCATTTTCTGTCACTTTGACATCAGCTTGACTTAAAATAGCATTCTTATATTAACATTTATGTCATCAAACAGGGGAATCCATTTATGAGAAAAAAATTGAAAAAAACCCATTTGAATAGAGAGTGTGTTTAAAGTGACCACAAATGGCAACCATTTATCTAGAATGAATACAATTATGTAGAATAATATAAAGTAAAGCAAGCATATGACAAACAATTAGTGATCAGTGAAATGTTTTGTCTCAAATTTTTTGGTTAAATAAAAAACTGTGATAAATGCCTATTGACAATAGTTTTGTGGCAAATTTTTCATCATTAAACACAACTGAAACCCTAATTACTCATTAAAAGGGATGGTTCACCTTTAGGTTAACTTTTAGAATGACCTATTCTTTTCAATTGGGCTTCTTTTTTTGTTTTAGCTTTTAAATTATTTACTGTCCTCTTCTGACTCTTTGCAGTGTTCAAACGCCAGTAGTCAAAAAACTATTGCTCTGTGAGGCTATAATTTTATTGTTAGTTTGTATTACTTATCATTCTATTTAGACCTTCCTCTAAATAGAAGAAAAACTCCGAAAAGTCCAGTTGTTTTAGACTTAATTCTACTAGATACTGTATATCATGACCTGGATGAATGAGAATCTTCATAGACATCTTCCTCTATTCATATTCTCATTCTCATCCTGTCACGACTGGACTACTGCAACCTGCTATTAACCGGCCTCCCTAACTCCCATCTATCCCCCCTACAGTCTATATTAAATACTGCTGCCAGAATTCTCCTCCTCTCATCCAGGAGAGTTCAGGCCCTTCCCCTGCTAAAGGCCTTATCGTGGCTTCCTGTTAAACAAAGAATATCCTACAAACTTCTTCTCTTAACCTTCAAAGCCCTCCATTCCTCTGCTCCTCACTAGTGATGGGCGAAATGTTTCGCGGCGAATTTCCGCGTTTCGCCATTGGCGGATTGTTTCGCGAAACGGATGAAAAAATTCGCAGCGGAAAAATTCGCCGCACGTCCAAAAATTGTCGCCGGCGTCAAAAAAGAATTGTCGCGGGCGTCAAAAGAATAGGCGCGCGTCAAAAGAATAGCCGCGCAACGAAATAATAGCTGCGCGACGAAATAATAGCTGCGCGACACGAAATAATAGGCGTGTGCGACGAAACAATAGCCGCGCGACGAAATAGTAGCCGCGGGCGACGAAACAATAGCCGCGCGACAAAGTAATAGCCGCGGGCGACGAAACAATAGCCGCGTGATGAAACAATAGCCGCGTGCAACGAAACAATAGCCGCGCGACAAAATAATAGCCACAGGCGACGAAACAATAGCCGCACGACAAAATAATAGCCGCGGGCGACGAAACAATAGCCGCGCAACAAAATAATAGCTGCGGGCGACAAATTTTTTTTGTCGCACGACATTTTCGCCGTTTCGCGAATTTTTCGCCATTTCGCGGATCTTTTTAAAGATTCGCAAATTTTTCGGCGAAGCGAAACAGAACAGATTCGCTCATCACTACTCCTCACTACATCTCTTCCCTTGTGTCTCCGTACATTCCTGGCCGACTTCTTCTTTCCTCGCAGAGCAATCACTTGGCTGCGCCCTCCACTACTACTGCTGTTTCCCGCCTTAAACCTTTCTGCCTTGCTGCACCTTACATTTGGAATGCCCTCCCTGATTTCCTCCGGAGAGAATCCTCCCCCAGTCTTTTTAAAACCAAACTAAAAGACTACCTTTTGGAGCACTCGCCCAGCACCTGATCTGGGAACTGGCACTTATATTGTAGTGTCACCCACTGTGACCTACAGCACTTATATTTGCCTATTTGTGTCTGTTAGTTACCCTCCCATATAGATTGTAAGTTCTACGGGGCAGGGACCTCCATCCTCTTGTGTCCTCGACTCTTAACTTATTACAGCTGTATTTATCTGTATTTATTGTTATACTTTGGATTTATCTATTATTATCTTATTAACACCCTGTTTGTATTAATGTATTCTACTGTACAGCGCTGCGTACATAAGTAGCTCTTTATAAATAAAGATACATACATACATACATTGCTGTCTCTCTTTCAAGCCACTGTTTGGTTGCTAGGGTAAAACAGGACCATAGCAACCGTAAAGCAGCTGAAATTTCAAACTGCAGAGCAGCTGAACAAAAGCTAAATATATAATAAAAAAAACACAAATAATAAAAAAATTAAGATTACTTGCAAATTGTCTCAGAATAGCCATACCTTATGGCAATAGCTAACCCCTGTGCTTTAACAACTATGTGTGTCTCTGATCAGAATGGCAATATATATTTGGGGGTGGGTGAATGTATTGCCTTACAGTGACCACAATATGCACAAGGAAAAATTCTTCTCTGGGCAAGCTACCTGAATTAGCATACTTTCTTGGCCTCCCTTTTACTATTCTATTGCCCACAGTTCTACCACTGGCTCTGATCTCCAAATTTTCCAGTGGAGAAGAATAATTGTGCATATTTGGGCATCCTATGTGGATATGAACACCATACATTGCCTCTAATTACATCTTCTGGGTTTAGTGTTAGACAACATAGTGCCCTTGGCACCTTTTTTTAACCTTTTTATAGGCTGGGACAAAGTCTTTCTTCTTCATTGTGTGAAAAAATCAATTTATTAAAGGTATCTGCTTTCAAAGGCACTTTTTGTACTTCTGTATGGTTGTGCTTGATGCTGTTGCCTTTCCTCCTCCCTTTAGTTAAGAATTTTGATGCAGAGGAATCCTAAAGCTACCGCTACCTTCAAAGGTTTGCTGTGTCAACTGATGTAGTGAAATTGCACCTAAAGAATTGCTGCTGAGCCCTTGAAGAGACTTGAAGCACATGCGTAAGCGTGTGAATTTTGACCCAGTTAAATTGGTCAAAATAGCCCAGTTAAAATTAGGCCAAAAATGGTCCAGTTAAGAAGAAATATTTTATCAAAAGAGATATTCAACATGTATCAAATTGATAATGAAATATGCTTATATATATATATACAGTATATGTATATATATATATATATATATATCAGTGTCAGTCATAAGAAGTAAATTAATAGGTCAACAATACTTCCCTCTGGCAAAAAAAATCCATAATTTCAATGCTCTTACTGCAAAGAATCCTCTCTATTTGTGAAGGTGAAATCTCGTTCCCCTAACGTCAAGGCATGACTTCTTGTTCTTTGTACGTTTCTTTGAATAACAAAATCCCAAGTGGGAGTTCTTTGGACTGACCTTGAATATACAGTATGTGTGCATTCTAACCTGAAAGACATTGCAGTTGTTATTAAAGCAGCTGTTAGCTCTTTAGTGGCAGTAATCTGCAAAATACATTGCAATAGTGAACTCAGCAATACTAAGCCACATACACAGCCTCTGTACCCGCTCTACTTTTCACTTAATGCTCCGCTGACATTTCCTATTCTCTCTCAACAATGCTATTAAAATATTTTCCATTGCTGACCTTTTATGACAGGGAAAAAAACATGTAATACCAGTTCCCTCTTTTCTTTTATGTAAATAGACATTTGAATTGATTTATTCTGCACAGAAATGCACCTGAAGATGAATCTTAAATCAACAATATAAAATCTAAGAAAGTGAGGATGGGTTTTTAAGAACCAAAGCTGATATTTTCATACAGCCCTTTTAATTTCTGTGTCTTAATAAAAAGTCAAACTATACAGAACTAAATGTTTTCTTGTAATGTATTCTCTATTGGCAATTCAGAGGGATTCCCAGAAGTTAAATATTTTCCCTGTCTATTAACACTTTCCAACTTGTTAGGAATACCAGACAGTCAGGTAGGTGTAATTACATATTTCTAAAACAAGCTTCATGCCCATATCTCCAGCTAGTAATCTGTTATATCACAACAGCAGCACTGAGTCCTAATACCTACAATGCAAATAGTGTGGGGCAAGATTGAAGAAAAAATATTAAATAAATCATGAATATTCCATTTATGAGCAGTAAAAATTGGTACGTCATAAAAAGTAATAGTGTTATATAAATCTACCCTATATTTAATTATGTATGGAAACTTGCAGGCCTGCAGACTTGCAGTCTGGTTTTCCTATAGAAACTCTGCTTCCAAATGTACATATTTATACAGTATACCTCCTCCAATACTGAAACTAGAGATGGAAGACAAGAAATAAAGGGTCATTTTTGATGTCCCTGGGCTGAACTGCTAGAGCACTAAGGACCTGCAGCAATTCTTTAATGCAGGCAGGCAGTGTGCAAGGTGTGGATGCCTGCTGCTGGACTGAACCCATTTTTATATTTTGCACACTGCCTTCCCAGACATAAATGACCCCTAAGGTGTTAGAAAATGTAAATGGTTAAACAAGGAAAATATTAATGGGAAAGCATAACAAAAAGGAGAAAAAAAGAAGTTACAAGCAAAACAAACTGCAAAAGGTCAATAAGACAACAACGATAAAGGAATGGCTTAGATGAAGGTGAAGATGCAGAAGAAAACAAAATGAATGTCAAAAAGAAAGAGGAGAAGAGAGCAGAGAGGCAACAGGAAATTAAAAAGCAGATAATTAAAATGAGAATTGGCAAAGGGAATGGCAAGGCAGGCATGAGAGAGAAGTAAATATTAACTTATTAATATATTGTCCATTTAGTTAAAAAAAGTTTGTTCTACTGGAAACAAGGATTTTGTAAAAACTTACCTGACTGGTAATGGACATTTTTGGTTTTGTTTAAAGGGTAGGTTATTTTAAAAAGGGCTTGGTCTATAAAAAAATGCAGCGGGCAAAATGCCTGAAATCGTCCTATGTACCCATGCCCTTAAAAATATAGTGATACCGATGAGTACAGATGATCTATATTTCTGTCTACATGGATTATTTGCTCATTCCCTTGTTGCACCCTTGGTTTATAATTTAAATACATTTAGTGACAGGCAAACATTTCTCTTAGATTTCGCTGCCTGATGCTTTGCAGAACAGGGCATAACGCACATACATTTTGTATGCTATTCATGTACAGACCAACAACATTAAGAGGGGCATTTAATAAAATTTTTTTTTTTTTGGCTCAGGTTTTTTGAGGCTGAAAGTCCATTCATTTTAGGGGTCATTTATGAATTGTGGAGCATGGTGCAAAATGGAAAAAATATTTGCAAACTATTCATATTGTTTGCACTTTACACCCTACCCTGCTATTAACACCTATCCCTAGGTATTGTACCTCAGGCCACCCCTTTTCTTAGTGATCCGTGCTGTGCTGCATATGTACTGATCACAGCAGGTTCCCCCCTCCTCCACAGCTCTACAGCTGGATATAGCCGCAAATACCTAGCAGTGGGCCAGCAGGATTCTATAGTATTTGTGTACTTTTTAATTTACTGTATAGGCACCTCAATGCCACACCTCTAAAGTTGCCCCCCACCACACCCTACGCATGGGTCCTTGAGTGCTTATATGCACTACAGAATGGCTTTTCACATGAATACAGTTCTGCCTGCATTAGAGGCAGGCTGGGGGAGGCATGTGGGCATTCACTCTCCAACTGTGCAAGTAAGGGAACACTAGCAGGTGCAGGGTGCAAAGGAGCCCAGTACTTACTGTGTGCTGTATGGCGGAGGTAAGTACCAGGCTGCCTTGCACCGACAAGACTACAGACACAAGGGTTTATTGAATGATTTTGCTCCAGCACTGGGGGTTTTTGTAAATGACTCTTCTAGTCTAGCCTATTAAAGAAAACATGGTTTTCATTCATTAAGTCTGACTTCAGACTTGTGAAGCTTTAATGTTATTATGTTTCCTATTCTGACCTACAGAAGAATGCACACTTCTTACTTCTTATGCATTTGGCTGTAATAAATTACTGATCCATTTAAAGAAATGTCTGATTTATTACAGAAGAATCAATTTTCAGAAATACATTTATGTGAAAGATACTGATATCCATGTTCTCCTCTTTATGCTCAAGAACTTTTGAACAATAAAGGAAATATATAAATCACTGAGTTTCTGTAGAGAAGAATTATCATCATACCCTTAGATGTCAGAGCAACAGCATCAGCCTTTATTGCAAAATATTCAGCATTTTTTTTGGATGCTGATGAAGCAGCTACTGTTTTTAGACTGTGGACATCTGATTTGACAATCTGATCTGCAATGTTCTTTTCTATCTTAAATAAGAACAAAGTCTTACCCTGAACAGAATGCCCTGAGGGATATTCATGGATAAACCTTTGTTTTTGTATGCTTCCTTGCTTATGCACTAGCCATCAAACCTTTTCTTTGTCAGTGCTACTGTACAAGCATGATAATAGATGTAAGCAGCATTCTAAGAGGAAAAAAAATCTTTGTGATGTAAAATCAATGTCAGTTTTGCTTTCTATCAGCAGAGTAGTAATGTGTAAGTACAGATCTGGATGATCTGATGTCAGACCTTGCCATTTCTTTTAGAGACAGTACAATGCAAAGTCATTGCATCACAGTGTGTGCACACAGAACTGACCATTTTGTTATATGCTACATATAACAGTCTTGTTATGTTATATGTTTACTGTATAAAGCATTGGATAACTTATAGGTCATTCTACTTATAGACAGCTGCTATCTCTTCATATGTAACGCTTAATTCCATTTACTCTTGCATCTATAGAATAATAAGTGCTCTACATTCATTTACTCATATCTCAAATTTTAGTTAAAATCTGTGTTACTATCATTTAAGAACAGTAAAAATTTTAGTGCTTATTTACATCTGCTGATACAGTGAGCAAAGAACAATTTTGCCATTTTCTTTCCCCACAATGCAGCTTTTTTTCCCCTAGAATTTGTCATTGCGGCCGCAAGCGGGCATTATGCCTAATGCAGCTGTGCTGTGCCTGGCACAATTTCGTCCCATTCGGCAAGATTAGCACAACTCTTCCTGCATTTCATTGCAAATTGGATGCAATTACATGGAAGTCCATCTGGCATAATTTCTGGTCTTTGGCGTGTGAGTAATTTCTGCACTCAATTCTTGCACCTATTGACACAGGGTGTGAAAGGAAACTCTAAAGCTACCACCTGGTCCAGAGGTGCTTATAGTTCCAGAGTTCCCCTGCACCAATAGGTACAGAAGGCAATAAGGACTGATTTGCACTATACGGAAGTGCAAGGAGTAATGATGCAAGTATCTATAATAAAGGTGGTGTTGCACACAACTCATTGTTGGGAAAAGCACAAGTTGCCCTATGCATTTGCAGACATAAATGAATCCTGTTGTCTTTAAGGCTTAAGCTGGTCATTCATGCCCCGATATTCGTTTTGCACGATATTCGGTGCGTGTATGGCAAGTCGGCGAGTCGACTGATATCACAGGAGGCTGCATAGAAGGCGCCTGAGCAAAATCTGCCGTCAGGGCTAAATTGGCAGAAGGAGGTAGAAATCCTATTGTTTCTACCTCCTTATCTGCCGTTTCAGCCCTGAAGGTTAGTGGCGGATCGCAAATCACCACGTGTGTGGCCACCTTAAAGGCAGAATGAGTGTCTCCAAGCTCTACGGAAGTGCATGGAGCTCATTGTTGTTTTACATGCAACCCCCCACCAAGTGTGGCGACCACAATTGCATTTGCAGACTTACATGAGCCCTTATATATAAGTGCCTATCCACTGACATTAAATGTTATTATATAAAAATTAAGGAGTATTGTATTTTAAAAATTGAAGATTGCAAATAAAAATAAAAGATCTTTGGAATGTAATCGCTGAAAATGAAAGAAAATCTAATACTAATCCTGTAAAAGAAAAAAGAAAAGAATCTAAAATGTTTAGAAAAGCTAGTAATAAACCATTTAGATGAATTGATAAAAAGAATGGAACAAGGACAGATGAGAGCAAAAGATTATCTTCAGCAAAGATGAAAGAAAAGCCCTAAAAGAGCAAGATACAATAGTGATCAAGCTGGATGACAAAGAAGGAAGGATTGTTGTGATGGATAAGGAACATTGATGCCAGTGCCAGAGATTATTGGATGACCATGAGACACAGAAAACTACAAAGCAATCAAATGGATAGATTTCAAATGGAAAATATTTTGAGGAGGGCTAAACACATTGGAGTAATCTCAAAAAGTGAATACAATTTTATTAATATGAAATTCCCCAGGACTCCTCTTTTTATTGTTTCCAATGATTCAGAAACAGTAAAGGAGAAGGAAAGTCATTTTGGCATTTTACTGCCAATAGATTTGCCACATTAGTGCCACCTAGCACACTATATTTATTCTGCTTTACCATACCTGAGTAACATAGTAACATAGTAACATAGTAACATAGTAAGTTGGGTTGAATAAAGACATACGTCCATCACGTTCAACCATAATGCCTATATATAACCTGCCTAACTACAAGTTGATCCAGAGGAAGGCAAAAAACCCCATCTGAAGCCTCTCTAATTTGCCGCAGAGGGGAAAAAATTCCTTCCTGACTCCAAGATGGCAATCGGACCAGTCCCTGGATCAACTTGTACTAAGAGCTATCTCCCATAACCCTGTATTCCCTCACTTGCTAAGAATCCATCCAGTCCCTTCTTAAAGCTATATAATGTATCAGCTAGTACAACTGATTCGGGGAGGGAATTCCACTTCACAGCTCTCACTGTAAAAAATCCTTTCCGAATATTTAAATGGAACCTCCCTTCTTCTAAACGGAGTGGGTGCCCTCGTGTCCGTTGGAAGGACCTACTGGTAAATAAAACATTAGAAAGGTTATTATATGATCCCCTTATATATTTATACATAGTTATCATGTCACCTCTTAAGCGCCTCTTCTCCAGTGTAAACAGACCCAACTTGGCCAGTCTTTCTTCATAACTGAGACTTTCCATACCCTTCACCAGCTTAGTTGCCCTTCTCTGGACCCTCTCTAACTCAATAATGTCCCGTTTGAGCACTGGAGACCAAAACTGAACAGCATATTCTAGATGGGGCCTTACCAGCGCTCTGTAAAGGGGAAGAATAACCCCCTCCTCCCGTGAATATATACCCCTTTTAATACAGCTCAAAACCCTGTTTGCCCTTGCAGCTGCTGCCTGGCATTGCTTGCTACAGCCAAGTTTATTATCTACAAGGACTCCAAGGTCCTTCTCCATTATGGATTTGCTTAGTGCAGTCCCATTAAGGGTATACGGGGCTTGCATATTTTTACATCCCAGGTGCATGACCTTACATTTATCCACATTAAATCTCATCTGCCACTTAGCCGCCCAGATTGCCAGTTGGTCAAGATCCTGCTGCAAGGATGCCACATCCTGGATAGAATTGACTGGTCTGCAGAGTTTTGTGTCATCTGCAAACACTGATACATTACTTATAATACCCTCCCCCAAGTCATTTATGAACAAATTAAACAAAAGTGGACCCAGTACAGAACCCTGAGGGACCCCACTGAGAACCTTATTCCAAGTAGAGAATGTACCATTAACAACCACCCTCTGTACCCGATCCTGTAGCCAGTTTTCAATCCATGTGCAAACGACTTCACTAAGACCAATAGACCTTAGTTTAGAAAGCAGTCGTTTGTGGGGAACGGTATCAAATGCTTTGGCAAAATCCAAATAGATTATATCTACTGCATCCCCACTGTCCAGCTTCTTACTTACCTCATCATAAAAAGCAATTAAATTGGTCTGACATGACCTGTCCTTCATAAAGCCATGCTGATTACTGCTCATAATACCATTCTCCACTACATAATTTTGTATGTGATCCCTTAACAAGCTTTCAAATAACTTGCCCACCACGGATGTCAAACTTACAGGCCTATAATTGCCAGGCTGAGATCTTACTCCCTTTTTAAATATAGGAATGACATTCGCCTTCTTCCAATCACTAGGTACCTGAGAATATCAGAAACAAGGGCCAGAAAGAGCCCTAGAAGCTCCTCCCATTTGTTTTAAGACTGCAGCTGTCATTTTAGCTTGGTCTTTGTAGCTTCCTGCTGCAGCTCTAGCTGTTGATAGCTTAGATCATATATTCCTAAGGGTAAGGGGATTGTGTTTTTTTAAATCTTATGGGAGGGGGGGAGCAGGAGAAGGAAGAGAGAAGAGAGCTGTGCAGACTCTGGCCCTGGGAATGAAGAACCGAAAGAAATCCTGTGTTTCTTTTGATAGAGGACTCAGTGCAGCTTTTCTGTGAGTGCTTATGGCTGTATTTACATAGACCTTTCTGAGTTGCAAAGTAATAGGGCTGCCATCCTACCTAAAGCAGTCTACAGAATTGTTAAACTTATAACATATAAGAGAAATAAAAGGTTATAATGTATTTGAATTTCTAGATACAACAGACGATTCCTCCTTTTATACAAGCATTCAGCATAGACAGGGTATAAGGGCAGTAGGCTTTCAAGATGAAGATGTTGAAAAACAGTCAAAAGAAAAGGAATTTATTTTAGAGGCTATATACTGGGGCATGCCTCTCCCTATGGCAGCACTACATATATAATATTTTATTCTTTGGAAAGGGTCTACGGTTTTGGCCTGAAATTTACAGGAACCTATAGTGGGATGGAAACTACTTTCCTCAGACTGAATCCTTACATTTGTGGTCATTTTAAAAAGGGGAAACAAACTTGTATACACTAAGAGACAGTAATCATAACCCTTATTGGATTAACAATATACCCTGTGGCAAACAAAGGCTAAAATGCCTTCGCAGAAGAAAAGGCCTTTGGAACACAGCCTGACAGAAAATTTTAAAGGATATACGGTAAGGTGGCCAGATCACTTGAAAATACAAGAAAACTTCTAAAAAAATCCAGCTAGCAAAGCTAGTTTAATTAACTAGTTTAATTAACTGCAATCAGTGCTGCCCTGCAACATGTATTTATTTGGCGTGTCCCTAAATTTTCAAATGATCTGGTCACCCTAATATATGGATATCAAGTTTACTGAAACTCTTATGAAACTTTGACATTTAGCAAGGTCAGAATTACTGTTGGAACAAAAAAGGTTTGTCACTAATTATTATCCTAAAATTGGATCAAATTCTAGGGCCTCAAATTCCTGAAAAGCAAGTTATTTATTGACAAGCACCAAATAAAAGATCATTTAGTCAAGAGTGCCCTTTTGGCTGAAAAAATAAGAGAAAGCCATAACATATTGGGGGGATAAAGCTGTCTTTCCTTGCCTGAATTGTAAAGTATGGTTCTAAGTTAAAGCATTTTACATCAAATGTAACAGGGAGACAATATGGGATAACTGACTAAATGTACAGTATAACAGTGCATTTTTAATGTTAGGCTTTAAAACAAGCTTTTTAGATATAAGCTGCCATCAAGGCGCTTCTTGACTCCTGCCAGGATTGTAGTCAGGACCAAGGAGAAAGTGTTGCCCATATAAAAATGAATTCACAATGTGAGGGGAGGGTAAGAGAGAAGTCATTCCATTTATTGCAGGGAGCTGAAAAACATCAGGAGCAGTCACTTAAGGTCCCCATACACGGGCCGATTCTAGCTGCCGATATTGGTCCCTTAGACCAATTCGGCAGCTAATCGGCCTGAAATCGGACAGATATTGATCGGGCAGGTTAAAAAATCTAGTCGGATCGGGGGCCGCATCGGCTTGTTGATGCGGTCCCCGGACCGACTCTGCCTATACTAGTCGTTACAATTCGATTGTTTGGCCCCAGGGCCAAATGATCAAATTAGCCTGGATTCTCCCGATAACACCCACCCATAGGTGGGGGATATTGGGAGAAGATCCGCTTGCTTGGCGACATCTGCAAGCGAGCGAATCTGAAGGTGTATGGGCATCTTTAGTCCTGCTCATGGGAACTGGTGCATCAGGTAAAAAGTCCCAAACTTTTATACATATATGCTTTTATACAAGTAATTCAGTATACAGGTAACATCACATAAAATTGTACTAACAATACTGTTTGGCAAAATATCTTATAAAACAAATATTAACCATACTATTATAAACAGATTGGCTTATGACTTACTGCATAAAGGATTTGTAACCAGCATTCTCTATTGTGCAACATGTGCACTGATTCTGCAGGTATAAACTGTAGGTAAACAGTCAGAAACCAGAATAACAGGCCAAGAAAGTAATTTAGAGTGCACCGTGGAACTAGCAAGAAGAGTTCTATATTTGGGCATTGAACCCAGATCCCTGGTATCTATTTACTTTGATTTTTCTACCAGAAAAGGCATGATGACATCACACACATCCCAAGTGGCACTTATGGGCACCATCATTTTAGATGTGGCACCATATTGTGCTTCTTACAATCTGCGTTAGTAGGTGTTTGATCACAGGTAAGTATTTGTATGTAGAAATATAAAGCAAAAATAAGAATAAGGAATTAGTCTTGTTTTTTTCCCCTTTAAAAAAATTGAGCCAGGTTTATTTCTTGGATTTGAAAAGTTATGGACAACAGGATAACTAAAAAAGCAACATCCTAAAAAGATACATATTTTTTTCTTTATTTTTTATCTATTTTTATTTTTTCCTTAAGCTGGATAGGTGCTGATTTAAAAAAAAACGTTGTACACAGATAGGATTTAATAAATCTATACATGTAATATCAGAAGGATAACATCAATGGCATTGTAATGCTATACACATCTGCACTGCTTACTAACATCTATCCAAAACATCAATCCCAGAAACAAATTGCACACAGGGATTACATTCCAGCATGAAAAATTCATTGTTATATTGCGTATTACTATCACTTGTTAACAAACAGTTAACAGTAGATATCAAACCAGTCTTATACAGTCCTAGCTCTAATTAGATTATTAAAAGCTTACGATTTAGATTCACTTCAATATCTGCATACTTTCAGATAGAAAATGCCCTTTTTTCCTTTCATTATCCTTTCAAAAAGGAATAAATTATAAGAATCGCATACTAAGTGCAGTTTATGTTGCATTTTTGTGTTACTGTAATAAATAAGTATGCAAAATATTTTGATGAACCCGAAAGAGCCTATGTTATTCAGAGAATTCTATTAGGATTGTGTATTCCATTCTGAACATCTTTTAATAAAAAAGGATTTTGCTGAGATTTTTAAATATTATGTTCAATAATTCCAGATAGAATAAATAACATTTAAAAAATGTAATATACAGATAGTAGCAAGAAATATAAACTTTAACAGCAAGCAATGTTTATTCTCTTCTGTTGAGTTTAGTTTGGTGACTAGTGATGAGCCAATTTTTTGGCAGACATGGATTCGCAGCGAATTTCCACATTTCCCCATTGCTGAATTGTTTCTGGAAACTTCTGTAAAACTTTGCGGAAAACGTTGGCGCATGTAAAATGTTTTTGTTGCCCGCCTAATTTGGCACAGTTGCATAAAAAAAAGGCACAGTTGCGTCAAATTTGGCTCGGTTGCGTCAAAAAGGGTGGACAACAAAAACAAAAGATGCGGGCGACCAAAAAAAAAAGATGCAGGTGACAAAAAAAGATGTGGGCGACAAAAAACACACAGCAAATGCGTTACGCAAATTTTCGCCGTTTTGTGAATTTGGTGACCACTAGTGATGAGCGAATCTGTCCCATTTCACTTCACAGAAAAATTACCGAAACTAAAGGAAAATCCGCGAAACAGTGAAAAATCTGCGAAATCCATTTGTCATGCAACTTTTTTGTTTTCTGCATCTTTTTTTTGTCATATGCGTCTTTTGATGTGAGCACGACTTTTCTCTTATGCGTGACAATTTTTTCCACGACAAATTTTCACAGAAGTTTCACAAAACAATTCACCAATGGCGAAAAGTGGAAATTTGCTGCGAATCCGTGCACGGTGAAAATATTTGCTCATCACTAGTGACCACCAAGACCCACTAACCAAGATGGAGCACTCCTCCACTGCTCATTTTTGTTTTCTCTTGTTACTGTTTTTTCACATATCCTGCTATAGCCTTCTTTTTTGCATTTTCTCTTCATGTAACCTATTTTTAATGCATCCTTTTCTTTTAAGCTTGATATTTGTACTTCATATTCTTTCGATTTTTGGTTCTCAGATATTCTCTTATCTTATAATTTCTTCCTGTTTCTATACCTTTGAGGAGCACCTGTTGCAATAGTTTTTTTAATCTGCTTTTCAGATAGTGTTCAGTGAGCAGTGTTGCACAAAGTGGTAGAACATTGAAATATCCCAAATCAACTGCAAACTGGAAAAAGCAACATTGTTAATGAAAACATAAACAGAGTTCATCCTTAAAAGTTTGCTTTCTTTGTCTTTATTTTTTATAGTCCAATGTCTTATGAACATAACAAAATTCACCGGAGAGCTGTATCAGCACAATTTAGTGTAGGTTTAGTTTGAGATGCATAGCACTACATTGTTTCAGACCATAAGGAGCCTTATGCTACTGTGTATGTGAAAGGCAAAGCGGGAATTGTCTTGGAAAAAGGTAAGATAGCAAAATTATAATCATTATTTTGCCTGACTACTGCTTTTAGAGCTGAGCGAATATTTTTGGCAGGTATGGATTTGCAGCGAAATGTTCCTCACTTCACTACTGGTGAATATTTTCACATACATTTGCTGCACATAGTTTCGCTGCAAAGAATTGGCATACTAATTTATTCTGCATTCCAATGTATTTTGCATGGAAAAAGTAGCCCCAAAAAATGTTGCTGTGAAAAAAACACCCATTGACAATGCAAATTTTACTGTTTCTCAAATTTTCCCACAGTTTTATACATTTTTCGGTGAAGGAGAATGGGACAGAGTTGCTTTTCACTAAAAAAATATTGCATTTAATGGGGGTATCTAGCAGGTACAGAAAGGTTAACACTTTCTAAAGTAAACTATAAAAGCTGATTCCTTAAATGTATGATAATTCGTTAAATTCCTAAAATTATTGTTTTTATATCTTTCATTCCATGTACAGGTAGCTTGGATGTTGAAAACATTCTTGTATCATGCCATGAGGTAAACCTCCCTATGGGGTTCCAGGCATCTGTAAATGTTTGGGTGTAACTGGACATGGCCAGATTGGATTTGCATACATTTGTCCTCAATTCCAAATGAAAGTTCCATGATATGAAGAAAGGCCTAAAAGTATTTCTGTTCCAAGCAAAATATTCACAAGTTACTTCATATAATGTGAAAATGTTTTGCATAGAAATCCTATATAAAGCATTTTACAAGAGTGTCTGTAGAACTAGGGATTAAGATGCAACTTGATGATTTATTGTGTATTTTGAACTGAAAAAGAAAGAATGGATGTGTAAACAGAGTTTTAGTTCTTTAGCATTCTCTTAAATCTGTGTAATAAGAGCCTGACTTCAAGCAAAATAAAAATAATACTGCCTAAAGCTTTGGTTATACCTGTTTGTGCCTTAGGAAGTATATCTTGACTTTCAGACAGCCAGATTGTGATTGTTGTTTATTTTTATGCAGTTACCTAATAACCATCTTCCATATGTAAAACAATTATGTATGGCATTAAATTTCACTTATTCTCTTGAAATATATTTGGGGAAAGAGAAAAATTATAAACAGCATTCAGCTTTAGGCAGAAACTATGAAAATCATGACTGTAGTAAATAGCAAGTTATTACCAGAGAAAACTGAGATAATAGAAATACGGAAAACTCCAGGAAACTGTAAAATGTGCTGTTTCTGCAGATGTAAACCAGGTCAACTTTTCCCTTTGAGGCTCCTCCAATCTTAAGAATCTTAATAAGTATGTCATGTGGGCAAAAAGAGTGCAGAAATGCAATAACAGAAATGAATAACTTAGACAAGGTAGTCTAGAGAAAATTAAAGATAAAAGATATAACTGAAATACAAAATGCATTATTAATTATGCATTATTTATTATATACTACTGAACTCCAATTAACTTAACGTGCTAACTTACTGGCAGTTAAGCAAACCTGGGAAACCTCCACTGTAGTAATGAGAGACTGGGAAGCCTTATAGACAATTGCACAATGTGTCCATTTAATTAGGTCCAAGGGATACCCCACTTGAAAATAACATTCTATCACAAAAGCATAGAAATGAAGCACAGAAAAAGGATAAATGAAATCTAGTACAGTATTATACAGTTGTAATGGGGACACACAGGGCCTAGGTCATTTACCATTGTAGCACAAACTAATAGCCTTTCTAGCACAGTCTGCCTAAAGCAGTTCCCTAAGTACAACTGTCCTGCTCAAAGGCTGATTTTTAACATTTACACAGCTCTATTTTGTATATAAAATAGTAAAAAGTAGCTTGATTTTCTAAAACTGGAAAGTACAATTTTTTAAATTGAGAGAACAATAGGGGTCATTTACCACCGTCATGCCAGTGTGAAAGGTACAAAAAACATTTGCAACACACTTATTTTTTGCACTTTGCACACTGCCATCCTGTGCTGCTGAATTACTGCAGGTCCCTGCATTCTGATGTATTCACAAGGAGTGGAGTAGAGTAGGCACGTAGGTGCCCCCTAACTTGAATGTCATTCAGTTGTTCATCATAGGATGAAGGTCTTAATGGGGCCCTTACCTTATCACCTCCCATAGGTCTGGTCTGACACTGTGGTCTGCACCTCATGCCCCTTAGTGCTCTTGCACTTCTTCCCCCAGTCAATGACCCCTAATGTGGATGAATGGATGCAAGTAATCAAAACATACTGTCATGATTATTATGGTGTACTTTTTAATTCCAAATTACACTGTTTACATAGCAAATAATTCACTCTTCCGTTTAAAATGTTTTTCTTGAAACAGCAAATGTATTTTTTAGTGCCTGGGTCTGAGTTTTCAGAAAGAGACAGAGATTACACATAAGAACTGGAGGAATCTCAAGCCAAACTTAGATACTATCAATAGATACTATTGAGTGCTATTCTGATATCTACTGGGAGCTGCTATCTTGCTGCCTTCCCATTGTTCTGCTGATCAGCTGCTGGGAGGGGTTGATATCACTCCAGCTTGCAGCTCAGCATTAAAGTGTGACTGAAGTTTATCAGAGGATAGGTCACTTGGCTGTAGCACCCTGGGAAATTTCAAAATTAAATATTAAAAGAAAATCTGTTTGTGTTTTTTAAAAAATGATTTCAATGCAGGATTCTACCGGAGAAGCTCCATTAACATGTTTTTTGAAAAATTTGAAATTTTCCCTGAAAATTCAAGTTTTTCAAAAGATGACTTATTAATTTTTGATTTACTTTTTTGTCAAAAAAAAAAAAAATTGTCAGGTTTGATCTGTCAAGTACCATTGAGTCCCATGGAGGCTTAGAATAGAGGCTAAGGGGCACATTTACTAATCCTTGAATCCGAATCCCGAATGGGAAAAAATCGAACTGGAAACGAAAATGTTGCAATTTTTCGTCGGTGTCGCAGTTTTTTCATATTTTGCGTGACTTTTTCGTCGCCATCACGACTTAATCGTATTTTTCGTGATTTATTCACATTTACATTAAGCTGCAATTAGCTTAGCCGTACTAGTTGGATTTTCTAGATGTGTCCCTAAATTGTCAAGTGATCTTGGTCATCTGGTCCAAAATATGCAGTAAAACAGTAATAAAAAGAACTAGTGCCTTTATTATTCAGGCACAACAGAAAACATTTGTTAATCTGAAGCAGAGAGTTGTGGGTATTATTGCAAAGTGTCTGCAATCAGCCTTGCTGTATTCCTTATGTAGCCTGCAGGTCTTTATAAACCTCAACTGTAATTATGACTTACTCCAAAGAGCCCTGCATTCTTACACTACATATATTTTTAAATACAAATATTATTCATGGTTTGTAGAAAAGATGCATACTTGTCGAGAGTACAGACCAAGTGAGCATTGTGTTTAAATGCAGCAAGGGCATTTTCATTCTCTGGTGTCACTATTGCTTTTAAGATAACATAAATGCAAACATATCATTATTTAATACCACAAATTAAAATGCACCACACCCTAGAAATGCTTCCCATGCTTGGAGACACAGCTAAGCTCCCTGACCTGCCAGTCCTATTCCTGCTATTTTGCTTCAGACACTGCAAAACGTGCTCTGTGAAAAGTGACGCTTATTTCAGGGATTAATTTCAGCAAATATGCATAGATAGGCTTTATGCCCACTGTAAATGAAACCTTCTGATTCATGTCATGTACGGTGTGTAACTATAAAAATCAATATTCATGACTAAATAATAATATTACTACATTTCACTTTCATAAAATAAACCTCCAAGCTTAACATATTGATTTGTCATTCCGGAGCTGGTAATCCCCACAACAAAAGTTTTATTCTTCTACTTTAGCCAAACCGCTATTAATTATGGGTTGCATTAACCGTGCTTCTCAAGAAGGGTCTCACCAACATACTGGAGGTTATTGTTTGTAATGTTAGAGGAAGAATGAAATATAAAGCCCTGTTGTACACTAGTTGGGTGCAAAATTTGGGCTGGGTCTAGTTACCCAAAGCAACCAAGCAGCAGGTAGCATTTACTGTTTAAAATCAAACAGATTTGAGGTCATTCAACAAAGACCTAGGTGCAAGAGTTAGATCACAAAGGGGGTGGGGGGGGCAAAAGGGGTGCAGGCCTTAGGGCTTACTTGCTATGTACTTACAACAAGGGCATAGCTGGAATCTGCTCTTCACAGTGTAGCAGTAACAGATTACTGTGAAGGGCAAAGCACCGCCATTCCCTAACTTGCATGTCAAATTTGGGGACAAGTAAAGGGTGGGATGAGTGGTGTCCACATACGTGATGAACAAATTTTTTCGGCAGGCATAGATTCACAGCAAATTTCCACATTTCGCCATTGGCGAATTGTTTCACGAAACTTCCGGAAAAATTCACAGCTGAAAAAAAATTGTGGTAGCGTCAAAATGGTTGTGGTTGCATCAAAGAGGACGTGGTCGCATAAAAAAGGGTGTGGTTGTGCCAAAATGGGTGCAAGCGTCAAAAAAAGACATTCCTTGGATTTTTCATTGTTTCGCTAATTTTGCTGTCGTTTCGCCAAAGTGAAAAGTGGACAGATTCACTCATCACTAGTCCACATAATTTACCCAGCCTGCCTGCCATGAATTCCATGCTGCCAAATGCAGGCAGCACTGCATCCATCAGGAAACACATGTAACTGAGCTTCTGAACCACAAGGACCTGTGTCTCTGGTCATTCATGGATCCAATCCAGATAAGAGAAAGATAACTGCTTGATGCAAAGCACTGAAAAGTATACAAAGCATACTTTTGATACTCTGCAGAATTCTGTGTCGCAGCACAAACTTTATGGCTTTTTATAGATGACGAAGTTGTAGATATCATTATTTTAATCAGATATAATTGGTTATCATATGAAATTAATTATTAAACAGTTCTTGCTCGCAGCGTACAAATAGATCTGAATAAGTAATTAGCTTGTGCTCATTTTTTATTATATTATTTTTTATTATATTATAATGTGAACATAGAATATATCAAAAATGCCTTTTCTCTCTTATACCAGTTAAATCCAGTTTTTACAAAACTAAGAAAGTATGTAATACAAGGCATAATGGAAAAATAAATGCAAAACAAACATTCCTTTGCATGAATATAATATAGAATTTGCGAACCTAAATACTAGTTAGCTCATCACTAGGCATGAGGAGATGCTGTAAGAGGGAGAGAACAGTATGGCTATTACATATCAGAAAAGCTGTATTAGTTATGTATTGATATGAAGCAATTGTTTTACTGACCAGCTGTTTTTGAACTCAGAATGGCCTTTAACAACTGGTTTATTCTATTATTTGTACAGAGACAAAATTACTTGACACCCAGGCTAACTCAATAAGGCAAGCTCAGCGAAACTGTCAGTTTCTGCATTAAGGTAATGCATGTACAGTATTCATTGCTATAAGCTATACAGCACTTAGAAAAGGTGAGGTAGCTTTAGACTTATGTTGTATTCATTTACCATCATTTGTTTATGATTAAAATAATAAGCAAAAATATGTTAGTCGCTATTCATTGAATACATGACAAACAAGGGGGTATAGCGTCCCTTTATAAAAGCATTATTTATCTTTGTTAGCTTTATCAAGTGCACTTGATAGTTTGTAGGTTAAATGTTTGAGCAGCTGCAAGTCTCAAGTGAATGTTTGACTACATGTTTTTCCAAGATTCTTATCTGCATGTAGACATGGATTTTCTCATTGGGCTTAAGGCATTTTATACTGCAGGATTTTGATGACTTGAAATGTAGGAGAGATTTACAGAATCTCAGGAAAATGATAACATGCCCTTCAGTCAGAATTACAGATAGAGGTAATGAAATGTTATATAAGTTCTTTAAATGCACAGTATATTTATATTAAATATCATACATTGCATAGGAAGGTAATAGTAACAGACGGATTAGAGCAAGTTAAGAAAGGAGATCACAGAGCACTTAGCTAGCAAGGAAAGCAAGATAGCTTTGGCTGAATTTTCTGTCAATGTTTTATAGGACAGCAAATATGGTACTAATAATAGTAATAACTGTTATAAATATGATAAGAACTTACTAATGATTAAACTGATAAATAAATGTATCTAAGCTGTTAATGTAGAAGTAAAAACAGGAGCTTGGGCTGTAGGGATTAAACAGGCATTTATTGTTGAGTAAAGCTTGTTTGATATGTCTACAGGTGTAAATGAATAAAGCTTCCATGGAATGTAGGTTGGATAAGGATTTTATGGTCTTGAAGGTTACAGAATATTGTCCTCAAACATAGTATTTGTACTTGGATATTTAACTGGCTAAGACATAGATTACAAACAGTTATTATACCTGGAACATTGAGGATAGCGGAGTACCTCATGAGATTGAGTTGGGCCATTGCTTTTTAATTTAATCATAAATCCCCTTAATGATGGCATTGTACATACGTATATACTGTCTGTTTTCATTTATGACAATGCACTATTCAAAGCAATATATATTTCATGCAGGATGTTGTCACTTTTGAATAAATTCAAAGATTTGGGCAGGAGAGACAAGTAAGTTTCAACATTGATAAAGTAAGGTTATTCATGGATTTGTGAGTTATTGTGGATAACAGACTGCATTGACATCAGAACCAAAATCCTTTCTTGCATAAAAAATTGGCAATGATTCTGTTGGTGCAAACCACACTTTCAATTGACAATAAAGCCTGTGGCATTTATGCATAGGAAGTGTGCAGTAATGCTAAACTAAGCCAGTTAAAGAAATGGACTTCACAGAAAAGATTATAGAAGTTGGGTCTGGTTAATTTCAAGGTGTTTACAAAGGGACAAGATAATTCTTTACAAATATGCTAAAGAACATTAATGGACATAGCAGGGATCTTTCTTCACACAGAAACAAACAAAAAACAAGAGGTTACTCATTTAGCAAAGAGGGAAGGTATTTTACCTGAAACAATGAAAATGGTCTATTAATTATGGTAGCAGCGAGGCTGTGAAATGTCTAATAAAGATCAGTGATAATAGCGGATATACTGGAGGTCTGCTAAACATACAGTAATGTGAGACCGGTGCACGTTGCTACCTTCAAGTGTGCCAGTCCATGGTCTCCTTCACATAGGCAAGCAGAGTGCATTCAGACATATGTGCTGTGACACCAGGCATCACTAGTCCCCATGTCGAAATGTCAGCGGACATGCTCACATTACTTTGGCGCAATTTTTTTTTTAACAAATACTAGTTTCATACTCTTTACAGTGCCCAAGCTGCTTCAGAATGACTTTGCCAAAGCCTCTGTTTGATTGCTCTTCCTGGTTCTTGATTGTTTTGCCTGTTCCTGATGACTGATTCTTTGCTACCTGCCTTTTAACCTGTTGCCTGACCCTGAATTTGCCTTGCCTGATCCTTTTGGTACTGTTTATTAGGATTAACCTTAGCCATGTGGAATCCCTGTTAAGTCCACCGCAGTAAGTTCCAGAGCCCCTAATGGGTTGGCGGGGCTCTCCTGATACACCTAAAAGGTTAGTTCTGGTAGTTTATTTCTATACTACAGTCAGTAACGCTTTTTCAACACAAATTAACTATGTATCTATGAGGTCTGCTGAATAATAATATAAAATCCTTAGATTTAATAATTTAATAATGGCATTACACAATGGTCATGAAAAAAACATGGTATCACTGTTCTTTCCATGTTATAGAGTATGAAGCAGCTTCTGGCCTCATATTGTGCAGTAAGGCTAAATATTACA
This sequence comes from Xenopus tropicalis, assembly GCF_000004195.4. Lineage (NCBI taxonomy): Eukaryota > Metazoa > Chordata > Amphibia > Anura > Pipidae > Xenopus > Xenopus tropicalis. The sequence continues at coordinate 124,099,037 of NC_030678.2, read as the reverse complement.
GTGACCACATAGACTGGTAATGCATTAAACATGCAAATTAAAATTAAGCGCCAGCCAAATAAATATTCATGAATGTATCAAATTATATTCTTTAACAAAAGAACAAACTAACTTTCTCCAATCTTTTTCTTTTACAAAGAGAGCAGCTGATAGACACTATGGACTGCAATTCAAGACCATTAATAGCAATAGGATATGTAAATGCTTTAATTGACATAATAGCTTTGCCACCTTCAGCAGGAGTTCAGTTCTCTGCATCAAGCTAGTGATGTTTGCATTCACCTATTCACAGCTGTAATTTACTATTACAACCCCCTTTTGTAGATTATACATGAGAAGAATTTTTGTCTTTTTTATTTTAAAGGTAAACTTGCCACGGCAATTCTTCTTCGTAAAAATGAAACTTTGATCAAGCAAACCTTTCATTTGAAACAGTTTGACTCTGTTGAAATGCAAAGCAATATAATTAAACTTATTTTTTGGTCAGCGGGCAGAAATTCTGTATGCTGACAAATAATTGCTTCTTTTATTGCGGCTCAATATTTCTGTAATACCTTAAATCTTGAATTCCTGTCCAGCATGAGAAAGAAGTAGATGTTGTTTAAATCTTCTTTTAGCTTTTAAAATTGCTTCATTATGCAAGATTAGCCATCACTAATCTGAAGACATGGATATTCATTTACCATTGTGACACCTCTGAAATTAATTTTTCTCAATGTCTAATAATGCGATTTGAATAAGGTAATGAAAGCATTTTCTGCACCTTTAGAAAATACATTTATTATTTACTTTTCAAAAAAAAATTTAATTGGTAACATGTATTTGAGAAATGTCAAAAACTGTTGGAATACAGGTTGATGGCTGAGTTTAAAACTTTACAACAGCATCCTTACTAAAATAATAGAATATACTAAAATCTCCTCCAAAGTACAAGGGGTACAACTAGAGGATTCATGGGTAGAAGGTCAATTGGGTGCTTTGATATGGAACCTAAAAGGAAATAGGCCCGATATGGCAAAATCACCCATATTAATAAATAACTGTCTAACTGTACACAAAGTTAACCAGAAATTATAACTAGCCCCATATCCCGCTCCACTTACTCCCATATACAAAACAGGGAATTCCTACCTGGTATGTTGGACCAGTGCCTTCGGTCTTCCTAATTCGATGCTGAGAAACTTTGTTTCCTCTGATATAGATATTATCAGCTGTAATGAAAAAGAAAGAAATTTGATCTTTAAAGGAGAAGGAAAGGTTAATAAAGAGTTCAAGCTGCAGGCATACCTTCAGTTCTCTCAACAGTGCCCTTAAGTCTCCCCATATTTCACCTTTTCAGATGATCAGAAGCCAAACAGGAAGAAAAAATGCTGAGCTGTGTAAAGAAAGTTCCCAAAATGCCTCACTCCTGCAACGAGCCCTAAACCAAGTGTATATGCTCAGTTTGTAAGACTATGGGGCGTATTTATTATGCTGTGTAAAACTAATTCGCCGAAAAAACAAAAATAAATGGAAAAGATTGCCATCTGAACGCCGGATATTACGCCGGATATTACGCCGGATATTACGCCGGATATTACGCCATTATTTCCCATAAGTTCCGGTGGAAGAAAAACCGCGTAAAACAATTACGCCATTTTTACACAGCGAAGCTTGGCGATGTGTGGCAAATTTTCTCGCCGTTTTTTACACAGCATAATAAATATGCCTCTATGAGTCAGATTCCTGCTGATTGGCTCGGGGGGGGGGGCAGAGTGAGTTGTTAGCATTCTTGAGGGAGGGGAGAGCAGGAGAGAGAAGAGAGCAGAGAGCTGCGTGTCTCTGGCACATAAATTACAGACACAAGAAATCTTTTGACAGAGAAGTCAGTGAAGCATTTCTGTGAGTGCTTATGGCTGTATTTACATAGACCTTTCTGATAAAGCTTACTTAGTTTTTACCTTTCTTTCTCCTTTAAAAGATAATTGGAGGTATTTACAAGTGCAAGGTTTCTTCGGTACATGGGCTTATTTTAACAATTTTCGAGTTTATACATTTAAGTTGAACATAAACTCGCATAAACTCATATATCAAATGCTTTCTTATTTATTAATAAGGAAAACTTGTTGGAATAAAAAATGTGAATGTTTCGAGTTTAAAAAATCGAAAAACTCATAAAAGTTTGAAAATATAGTTTGTCTTTACCTAGGACAACTCCCATTGACTTCTATAGAATTGCACAAGTATTTAGATGGCAAGTTTTTACATTTGAGTTTTTAAAAAAAAATTTGCACACAATAAATACCAGACATTTAAGTTTTTGAACCATTATTTGCATAATTGGGCAAAAAACTTGAATCATGAAAATAAAGGTCAAAATGCTCAGGGAACTTGGGTTGGGGTTGTCACCTGGTTTTGATTATTTAAAACTGGACAGAAATCCACCCAAGCATGTCTAAATGATGCAATAACTCTGCCCCATATGTCATCATGCCCACCTCTGATGTCATCACACCCACCCCTGACATCTCTGCCTCACCCCTGTCTTCATAGGTCCTGTCCCCTTTGGTCAGATTTTGTCTCCAGCAAGGGTGACGATCCTTGTAAGGCCTCAGTAACTGATGTGTTCAAATTCACACCCTAAGGTAAGCATTCCTTAGGAACCTTATAAAAGACATTAGCAAATGACAGACTATTTTCTGTCATAATACACCCATGGGTGTAAGAAAGCCAGGGCTAGTGATAGAAAGTAATTCTTTGCTCCACAAAGAAGAAGTAGTGTGGGGTTAGGAATTTCCAGATGACACTTACCTAAGTGATGGAACACAATTGGAGAAGGACTCAGCCTTTATTTCTGCATTGCAATGCCTTGTTTTGTTGATATACTGTAAGGCTCTGCTGGGGATTGATCCCGGGAGCTACTGGTTCTTGGCTGCTCTCCCTAACTGTTGAGCCAGGAGAGCAGCTGGTGAGAGGGGATTGCTTTGTAATCCCTTTCACCAGTGTCCTGGGCTTCATAACATTACCCCAGCAGCCTTATTGGCTAGGTGGGGTCAGCCAATCAGGGCTGACTCTGCCCTATATAAGCCCAGCCCTCCTCACACTCAGGGCCTGAACATTAATTACATTTAGCACTGTGGCCTGACCCTAGCTGGTGTTCCTGTTCTGGCTCCTTTATCTTGCTTCTTCTTTTCTTTGTTCTTTAGCCTCGTTTTCTTGCTTCCTTGCCCCTTGTCTTGTTCTTGTTTTGCTCCTTGCTCCTCACTCCTCTCCTCAGTCCTCACTCTTGATCTTGCCTTGCCTGCTCTGTCCTGTTCTGCCTGATCTTGCCTTGTCTGCTCCGTCCCTTCCTGTCCCATCTGGTCTACGTTCGCTCCATCCCTTCCTGTCCCATCTGGTCTACGCCCGCTCCGTCCCGTCCTGTCCCATCTGGTCTACGCCCGCTCCGTCCCGTCCTGTCCCATCTGGTCTACGCCCGCTCCGTCCTGTCCTATCTGGTCTACGCCCGCTCCGTCCCGTCCTGTCCCATCTGGTCTATGCCCGCTCTGTCCCATCTGGTCTACGCCCGCTCTGTCCTGTCTCATCTGGTCTACGCCCACTACGTCCTGTCCACGCCTCCTCCATCCTATAACAGCCCCTGCCTGAAGGACTCACCTTACCTTTTCCCACTCACTACAGAATGACTCTTGACATATACTGACATCACTGTTTCCATCTGTACACATCCCTATCTCTACATACTTTATACCTTTCCAAAAAGTCTTCTTTTTTACAGATTCACAGTCATTTCAAATCCTTATTCACTCTATTTCTTCTTTTCCTTATTCACTCTCTTTATTTTCTGCCACTGATTGTCCAACTCCTGGTAACTGCCACATATCGATTTGCTTTCATCATTGCAATATATTGTCTTCAAACATAAATTGTTGTTCAAACATTTTGCCTTTACCCATCTAACCTTATTCAGATTCCTACTCTTGACCTTTCCTACCCTTTCTTGTGCCTTTCTTTATTTCCATTCTGTGATTTATTAATCTATCATATGTTTGTTCATCTCTTTTGCCCAACAGAAACCTAACTCTCAAAATGTCTTTCCTCCTTTAAGATTTCCTTGTTAATTCCTATAACTCCATATTATCCTTTGATATTACTACCCATGCACAATCATGGTCATAATCCCTGCTTCTGGATATAATGTCAAACACATTCTAAATCCCTCATTATCAGAATCTCTCACCTGTTTACACTCTCCTCGGTACTTTGAAAATTTCTTCAAAAACACAGCATATTTCATCCACAGATTCTCATCCCTAGAGGCATCAGTCTTGGCCTTCCTAAGCCTACTTTGTTTTAGTTTAATTCTTTTGATCTTGTGATTGAGTTTGAAGTTTCTGAGCCTTTCTTCTCCTTTCCACTTACAACTTACTTTCTTGATATAAGCCTTCTCTCTTACTTAAAAAAGGAGAAAGATTTCCAGAGCACAGTTTGCCTTTAAAAATATATATATATTTTTACAAAAAATTAGGTGTTAGTACCACATTTTGGCTAAAATATGTAAGCTCATGTGCCTAGCCAAAGCCCCTCATTATATATGAGTCCTACACTGCCTATTAGCATTCTAAGTCTGTAGTGCATTTAAATTCACGTACCCCAGCAAAAAGTGTGTAAGACCATGTTGCACTTACTCATTGCACTTACTGTTAACTCAGGAGCTCTAGTGAGCAAGCAGGGAGCTTTAAGCCCCAGCTAATTATCCTACACCTGTAAGTACTGTAGTTCCTTGTTTTAAAGTTGGAATTGCAGTTAGAAGCCATATTGGCTACAATTTGTACACAAAACACAAAAAGAAATCGTCAGCGCCCAGTCTAACCCACACTGTGTCATTTCTGAAGTCAGACGAATGACGCGTGCCATAGTTTTTTGCGCAACTACGCTGTGGCAATTGATGCAGCCCCCCAGTGGAAAAACTAAAGCTACCACCTGGTATGGAGGTAGTGGTAGCTTCAGGATTTCCCTGCATCAGTAGGCACAACAGTGCTCAGTTTGGAACAGGAGGCAGTAGAAAACAGCCTTAAGTAGTGATGCAAATGATCTCCATGATTCATGTATAATGAAAGGTCACAGGGTATTTGCAATCAAGCTACCTTCTGATTTTCTTCTTACTTTTGTGGCCAATTCTTCTCTGTCTCTTATGATAACTTCTTCAGTATGTGTTGTGACTTACAGAGGTAAAAAGGTGCACTAGGACAGTATCTGATTCAATTTGGGCACTTATATGCCTATGCCCCAACCAAATGGCTGCAAGCAAAGTTAACATGTGCCCGTTAACTGACAATTTACTTAGGTTTTATAACAAAAAATTCTGGATTATTTATTGTAATATACAATACAGGTATCGGACCCCTTATCCGGAAACCCGTTATCCAGAAAGCTCGAATTACGGAAAGCCTGTCTCCAATAGACTCCATTTTAATCAAATAATTCAAAATTTTAAAACTGATTTCCTTTTTCTATGTAGAAATAAAACCGTACCTTGTAATTGATCCCAACTAAGATATAAATAATCCTTATTAGATGCAGAACAATCCTATTGGGTTTAATTACTGTTTTATTGATTTTTTAGTAGACTTAAGGTACGGAGATCCAAATTACGCAAAGACCCCTTATCCGGAATACCCTTGGTCCCGAGCATTCTGGATAATGGATCCTATACCTGTATATCAATACCTCACTAATAAGGAACATATGAAACATGCAAGCAGCTATTAAAGCCATGGCATAGGCATTGGTACATATATATATACTTGTTTATATGTGTTTTTTTTTTTAGTCCAGTTTAGTTGGACCGAAAACTACATTTGGCTAGCTGCAATGCAGATATCATAAATCTGTTTGTTGTAATGGTGTTTTTCCAATATATTTTATTGTTACAGTTATTGAAAAGTAGCTAAACTTTCCATATTAGCATTGTTTTCGTTGGATTATATAAAAATGGTGAAAGAAAATGACTGGCACAGATGGCACAATATTAGCATCCAGCAAAAATGTTGAGACAGAATGCAAGTAAATGAGCTCTTACTGTTATCCGGTCCTCCAGCACAGAGGCAAATGATTTGAAAAGAATACAAAATAAATAAATAAAAATGGAACATGGCTGTTAACAGTAAAAACACAAACATAGGAAGACTGGAGGTTAAGTAGATGCATGAAGGAATGGTGTGAAAGCTGTGCCTTTATATGGAGGTGGTGCAAAATAGTACTACTTACCTACTTACAGGGATTCTGGGGATAAGAGTTCAACAGGTCCTGCCACAGTCATTACAGAGTTGTAGCTTGACCTGGAAGGGCTAAAAAGAGTTGATAGAAATGGCTTCAATAAGCACAGGTACTATGATTGACCAGAACCAGACCTAAGGTTGAGAATACAAACAGCCATGGGCAAAGTGGTAGAAAGTCCTTGAATAGAGAGCAGCAAGAAAAAAAAAAACTGCTGTCAAACATTTCAGTATTCAGAAATCTACCTGGGAACCAAGGGAAATCTTTCCTCGCCCTGGTTAAAAAGAATACAACCCAAGTAAAGTAATCTAGAGAAATTCACAAGATCATTCATGGGAAAGACATACCGTGATGTATGTGCTCATACATTGACAGTGTCATGTGCAAAAGAGATCCATTTAAAGGGTAAGGTAGCCTTTAATATTGTGCTGTTGATTTTAAAAAGTGCTAGAGCGCAAAGATTTTTTTATTGACTGCAGTTAACTTGAATGGAACTAATTATTAATATGCCATTTGTATTAGACTGTTGAGACTCAGTTAAGACTGATTTAAATAGGCAGTTACAGTAATTTGCACCACATAGTGAGACAACAGCCATTCAATATGTACAAGATAATCTTACGGAGTACCCTCAGGGCAACTATGGGAAAACGTATCTTTGTAAATGTGCCCCAGAGGCTGAAACAGACTGGGATAGTAAATTCTGCTTTTCATTTATCACGGATTTCAATTAGACAAACATTTTATTTTAATTACAGATACCTTTTTAAACTGTCAGTGTATTATGCATCCTAGTCTATATCACCAAACTCCATTGCAAACTTCTATGTGAGTCTGTGATTAGGAAATAGGAAGAACTCTATTTATCCTACTGTGGTAACAAATTAGAGCTGGATGCCTACACTGAGCAAATTATCTCCATTTAATCTCAGTACTAATCAACAACATTTACACCTATTAAGGTGTAAAATGTAGCAATTAATACATTTTTAGAACATTTATCAACAGCTGCTCTCTTTATTTTGCCAGTACATTAATGAACTTTGCTGTTTGCACATACATTTTTGTGACTCAGTCCTTAAAATACCTGCAAATTAAAATAAATCATAAACATGAAGATTTTGAATTCCTAGACTCTGATTATACAGATGTGCCATTCACTATATAGTCAGCAAAATCCTGTATTTATACATGTAATGCTGTCTTAATTACTTTCGACATGATAATAAGGTTAAAGAAAGCCAATATGGAAATACACTACTTGATTATCAACATTTGCAGAGAGAGTAAGAAATACCTCTACATCATAGTACTTCTATTTCAGACAGAACTTAAGGTACATGGTGGTATGGGCTTGCTATCCTATTCATGGAAAAACTCTTTGTAGCTCCACACACTGTCACTTGGTTTTCTTTGAAAATAATGCTGTGATGCATCTGAAAATAGAGGAGTGGGTGGAATTTACTGCCTGTTACTTAAATCCATAAGGATCTTAGAAATCTACCAGAGTGACCAATTATGGCAGGTATGTCCTCCATGTTCCAGCCAAGTCCGTTGTTCTTGAAGGTGTTTAAAATCCCATAGTTACAAATACCAGATCACATATTAAAGACATATTTATCACAAAGACAGGTATGGTCATAGATTTCCCAAATGATGGCTTCATTGCACACCTCTTTGCCCACAATGAGGGCTTAAGGGTGATTGAGTGAGTACTTGACATGGAAATAGAAGGAATGTCTGATATACTCTTAAAGTCTTTTATATGAAGAGTGTCAGGACACCTCAATAGCACAGCTTGAGGAAGATTTTGTATATCATGAGGTGGAATACTGACTCTATATATGTATTTGGTTACATTACATCTATTATCTGTTCTTTTATGGTAGGGCAGTATCTGAACTTCAAGGCCAACAAATAGGATTGGCTGGATCCAGATCGTTTTCACCCCACTACATTGATTAATGGTTAACCATACAGTCAATTTTTGAGAGTACACCACATTGTGAGTGATGAGGACAGATTTGCAGAAAGGGCCCTTGAATAATTGTTCAGTTTACAAGACCAACAGTTACTATGGGATCAGAATAGCAGATCAGAACCATGTGTTTCTGACTCTCCTAATATGGCCTATGATTGGTGCATGCTTTTGGTAATTCTTCAAGGAAACAGGGAACACGACTATTAGAAATAAAAGGTATGTTTAGAAGTGGGCTGTGTATCAATTGCAACTTTGCAATAAGAGGTGGACCTTTCTCCCACCCAAGGACTGAGAAATTACTTTATTTCAATGTTTATTACAGTTCAGATGGGTGCATGCAGGAGCAACATCAGATTGGGAAACATTACCTCTCCAGTTGCACAATGAAACCAAAATGAAGTTAGTGCATACATATTTCATGGCATATATTTCTACTGCCAAAAAAATACCTCATCTGATTTACGTGTGGTAAAAGTGGCAAATAAGTTGACAAAAAACTTCATATTTTCAGAAAATACACTTACTGCCAAATGTAAAATGGGTAAATATGTCTTTGTATGGCAAAGTACCAAACAGCAAAGCTCATCTAAATGTAGCGATTTTTATGTAATTTCTGAAAATTGTCTCAATGCTTGAAATTCACCTCATTATATGCCCCACATTTTGTAACGTATCAACATAAAACATTCTAAATTTGAATGCCAGGGTCGACTAAACAGCTTGATGCCCAAAACATCTGAGGCTCTGGCTGCTGCAATATGAGCACCTGGTATGTGTATTATGTGCCATAAGACCCCTATACCCTAGTTAGAGAATGGCCACACACTAGATATTTTTGATGATGAATATCATGCTACCTCCTTAATGGGGCCCACTGAACTAGACTATTCAGTGACTAACTTTGACTCTAAAGAGTTCAAACTACACATAAGCTCATTACAAAGCTCTACCTCAGTATTAATAACGGAGGTCCCCTATTATCAATCCTGCTCCTTGCAATCTCCTACTGCTATATGACTGAGAAAGAGAATAATGTTCTACCTCTGTAGATACAGTATAAACCTTATGTAGGGTATGAGAAATCCCATACATTTGTCTTTCATTTGTCTCTGAAATTGTTTACATACTCTTGCCTTAAACTGAATTGCTAAAAACAGCAATATAAGTGGAAGATGATTTTTTTGTTTGCGGAGGCTAAAGGTGGCCATATATAGGATGATTTATGAGCTACACAATTGATTGCACCACAGTCTGAATTGTTAATTAAGTCCTAATTTTGCCATCAATTAGGATTACTTCCCTTTTTTATACATAAAGAAGTAAGCATACCCGCACTGTACATTTCGTGGCACCTATAACTATGCTACATAACCCTACGAAACTTAGAAATACATTAAGTCCCCTTAGGAAATAGGAAAAAGCATCTCAGCTAGCTTAACTTACAAAGACCTCTTTGGCTTAAGGCTAATGGTGCATAGTGTGGAGAAAATGCAATAAGCTGCCTTCTGACATGTTAGCGCACATATGGGGACTGTAAAGTGAAAATGCATACTTTTGCATGTGTGCACTAACAGGCTAATGTCACACCTGTCTATTTGGGAACAGGGGCAGAGAAAGCTCACTGTGTGCAGTTATCCTAAAGGTGCTATTTACAGCAAACAGGCTACCAGCAGTAACCAATTCACTTACAGTTTAAAAGATACGGGCATCTCTATGTGACCCAACCAGAAGTTTGATAGGATTTAGAATAAATAAATAACACAACCCTGTCTCAATTAATTCATGCTAGTTTTTAAAACAACATCACCTGCCCCTTATACAGTCTATAGTGCTACTGCCACTTGCCATACTCCCGATTGAGCACTATAAAACCAGTCCTTACTATGCAGCTAATTGTAGCAGACATACCAGTATCTGGCATCTCAGCAAACAAATAAAGAACAAGTGCCTAGCTCTCAAACCACAATTGATTACAGTCTGCTACAAACACAGGGTTAGCATAGCCACAGCTTCTTCAGTAGTTTCTTCTCTCAGTGCAATCCCAGCTCCTGCGATCTTAAACACAATGACATCAATTACTTACCTTGGCTGCTGTAAACTGTATGTGCCCCATTATTTTAGAGCAGGTCAATGCAGTGTCTACAATGAGGAAGGGGTTATGTCGAAAATCTAGCAGGTCGATGAACTGGAACACTGCACAACCCTCCCCTGATACAGGTATCAGGCCAGTCCCAGTGCCTTTGGAATGAATGCAAAAGTATTTTTTGCATGGGAGTCAGGCCCTAATAAAAATCTACCTTCAAGCAGCATCTTTGTTTCTCAGCTTCACAAAGTTACTACAGGCTTACACCTTTAACTTGCATTCTTTGTCATCATGAAACCAAATAGCATTTATTTGTTACATTTCCAGTGCTTGTAAAAATGCTCCTTGACAAGCAAAGTGAAATATTGCCTACAAGTATTTTGGCTACCTTATATCTTAAATGCAATTCATAATTTGCCCAATAGGTGTCAGCAATGGGCAAATCATGGTTAAAAAAGCTAACAGTCCATATGAAAAAATGATGTTTCCAAAAACAGATACAGGAAAGAAAAACCCAGAGTCAAGTTATTATTACCCACATAATGTTTAACCATATACATTTGTATATTACATTTTAAATATATAGATAGATATTAATTACAGGTTCTGTTACTTAGTAAACTGAAAAAGTTAGCATGTAAACCAACCAAATGTGGGCTTTTATTCATCTTGGTTCTAATTCTCTTACCACCCTTGTAATAATATGCCATGCTTACCATGAATAGAAATTATAAAAAAAAGTATTCCTGCCCATTAGTGACATTTTAAAAGGAAAAAGACAACACAAAAGTACAAGATCTGGTCTGCAGGAAAAGAAAAATGGTTTTTCACACATGAAACAAATAATTCATCATGTGTCAAAATATCACATCATGGAATGTTATCATCTTATTATGTGGCTGCTTTCCATACACTCCCAGGACTTTCCAGGCTCATTTTCACTGGTTGTCTGCAACCACACTGGCAATTGACAGAGCAGTGTCTGTGACTTCCCACTAATGCAATCTATCATAGCGCAGTTGTGGAGAGATGGAACTAAGAAACTTGGGCCCTGAAAGTGATGAGTAACTAAGAGAAGCCACATCAGGAGAATGATATCAGTATGACTGTTCCACTAAGAAAACAAATGTCATTGGCTCATTTTATAAACACTGGGCAAATTTGCACTTGGGTATTAACCCACAGCCACCAATCACTGGTTAGATTTTGTTCAGCCATCTACAGGTTGATCATCTGATTGGTTGCCATGAGTAACAGCCCAGGTACATATTTGCACAATGTTTATAAATGACCCCCTTTAGCGTGAATGGGAGGACACTGTTATTACAGTGTGAAGGTATCAGTGTATCTGTATCATTGTATACAGGAGGCTACTGAAGTATTATTTGCTGGGTGTTACAATATCAACTGTGGGTTTCTGTAGCACTTATATATAATAGGGTTCATGTCCTATTATATGCTAAAGGTATTTATGCCATTATTTGCTTGTGATCACTTTAACATTATATGTTGGAGGTCACTATGGAAATATATATTGGAGTTAACTTAACTATTGTATGCTAGGATCACTGGTGAGGACCTGTTTGGGCCTCTGTATACTTGAAATTTCAGGGTCTATTTTGAAACCCAGTCCATGTTTGTGTGATGCTGTTTTTAGCCATACTGCCATGTCATGATAATGTAATATATACTTCAAGGAAAGTCATGAGGCGAGCTGAGGAATTTACATTAGGTGGCAGTGCCCTTGGTGTTACCATATTTCAGCTCTTCTACTGCAGAGAGTGCTATTGCATTTGCTGCACTAGTGAGGCCGCCCCCACTTGGCTCCTCAGCCCCCTCCAGGGCACAAAGCTTGAGCTTGGAGACGTGTGAGGGGTGGCATTCCATAAGCCACCTCAGGGCAGCAATAAGACCTAAAATGGCCCTGGTGCCATTTTGTAACACAAAGAACATTCCTTGTGGTAAAACTGGCACGATAAAACAAGCATTGCACAGCAAGGATTGGTAAAGTGCTATGAATAGTAGTTGCAGTTCAGTAATAGCAGGATATGCATTTCTATTTGTCTAATGGCGATATTAAGAACTAATTTTCTTTCAGTAAAGGTGCTTATGACTCGCCTCAAAGACGCCGTTATGTCCAGGAACCCTTTACTAAAAAATACCAGATTAAAATTCTTTGTAATGGCATAGAATTTTCTAAACAACAATCTAGGCTTGCTTATCTCCGTTATATAGAAATGCTATGAAATTCTAAGCTCTTTGAAAAGTTCTGCAAAACGATGAAAAATTTGCGAAAAAGTGAAAATGACATATGTAAAAAATGATCAAGAAAAACAGAGTAAAGTGGTCCCTCAGTCTGTGTAATTTATAGATTTTTACACTATGGGGGCTGAGCTACTAACATCAAAAAACATAGTTGAGAGTCCTGCTTCTTTAATCTTTCTCCCACTGACAAACCCCTGGCCCTGGCCCCGGCCCCTTTGTACTAGGCAGCATGAGGATTGGAACTCAATTATTTTTGTATCAATAACAGAAAAGACTGGGGGCACCATGGGCCTATCTTGACTATTAAGAGGTTAAAACTGTAAGCTTATTCCTTAGTTCAGTTTATGGCAGGTTACTCATTTACTTATTTTTACCTTACTTAATGTAAAAATTAAACCCCAGCTGTAGAAATCTCACATTAATATTACTACCTAGAGAGCTATTTAAAAGGTCTCACTGTGAATTTTTAATACTGGTCTTGTTATGGGGTTGGACTATTACTCCAATAGGCAGACAAGACAGAACATGGATAAGACCAGCAGATGTACATTGTATCCCTTGCGCCATTAGCTTAGAACTGGTTATAAGTTACTATGCACCAGAAAACACTTAAGAATGAAAAAAAGAAGACTCAAATGATGTCAGAATTACAGAGCTAAATGTTCTTACTTTATTTTTACAGTACATATATATTTAGGTGAAACAAGCTTTTTAATCTGCTCAAAGATTGGTATATCTTTAAAGCATAACATCTATTCTCTATAACATCATGCAGTCCATACATTTTCAGAAAGAACATTCCCTGAGATGACTGAATTTTCTTAGTCAATGCTTTTAGGTTTCAACTGTTCTTAAACACCCACTCAAATATTTTGCATACTAAAAAGCAAAGTCAACAGAGACTATCTACTGAAAACATAATGTAGAAAGAGGCCTTGTATACTGTTAACCTTTCACAATTTTGTAACTCAGAATGTTAAGACAAATAACTGTCCTTAAACTTTTTCAGGAACATGGTTAGATACAACATTAGTGGTTATGAACAGTTGCAGGATTGAGCAGAGACATATATTGCACAAAAAAACCTTGAATTTTGATAGTTTTACATTTACTATTGTATCTAGTACATTAAAATAGAGGAGTATTACCCCATATGTAATAAAAGGGAAAAACAATGTTATACATGTAAGTAATGTATTTGTAAAATTATTTAATAATCTAAATGGCATTGATTGTTTATTCTATATATATAAATACCTCTATTACATTTTCTTAAATTCTTAGGAATTAGGAGCTGACACTCCAAGCATGCTCGTGGGCTCTTAACGTTTTAGTCATTCCTGATAAAAGGAAAAATGTTCGTTAGAGTGCCAAATAAGGGCTGTGATTGGCTATTTGGTAGCCCCAGTGTTGATGGGCAGCCTATAGGAGGCTCTGTTTGGAAGTACAGGTATGGGACCTGTTATCCAGAATGCTCGGGACCTGGGGTTTTCCGGATAAGGGGTCTTTCTGTAACTTGGATCTCCTACCTTAAGCATACAAACAAATTATTTAAACAGTAATTAAACCCAATAGGATTGTTTTTCCTCCAATAAGGATTAATTATATCTCAGTTGGGATCAAGTACAATGTACTGTTTAATTACTACAGAGAAAAAGTAAATAATAAAAAAAATGTGAATTATTTGATTAAAATGGAGTCTATGGGAGATGGCCTTTCCATAATTTGGAGCTTTCTGGATAATGGGTTTCCGGATAAGGGGTCCCATACCTGTACTACATCTCAGGTACGGATGAGCGAATCTGTCCCGGTGAAAAATTTGTGAATGGGCGACAAATTTATGTGCATCAATTTTCTCTTACATGCTTGGCCTTTTTTACGTGCACATTTTTTTCTCACTCTAAATACATTAAAGTCAATGGGTGTTTTTGCTGCAGTTTCACAAAAAAAACCCTGCTGTTGGCAAAATTGTTCAACGCAAATCCATGCCTGGTGAAAAAAATTGCTCATCTTTAATCTCCCATACATGTCTCTCTTAATAGGTATGGGAAATCCCATTAAACATCAGCACCCAACTATATCTATTTTGTTAGAAGAAGAATATATTATATGTAAAGGTATTCCGTTTACATATTTGTAGATACAATGCATGCATACAGGTATGTGTATATGCGAATTTCTGTAAAATTCATTCTTCTTTGCAACTCACAGCCTGTAATTAGCGAAGAGCGAATCTGTCCTGTTTCGCTTCAGCAGGAAAATTTGCGAAACAGCAAGAAAGCCGTGGAACGAATTTGTTAGCACATTTTTTGCCGCGGCTATGCCCAGTTTGATGCAACCGTGCCTATTTTTGACGCGGACGCACCCATTTTGCTATGACCTTAACTTTTTTTTTTACCCGATCGTGACTTTTTTTATACGCTCCAAATTTTTTTTCATTGAAGTTTCACAAGACAATTTGCCAATGGCAAAATGCGGAAATTTGTTGCAATACCATGCTTGGAGAAAAAATTCGCTCATCACTATCTGTAATATACAATATACTATTATTTCTTATAAAAACAGACATTTATCATATCATATATGACACGGGGAGGCTTATTTATCAACATTCTCATTTTCGTGGTTTAGAGGTTTGTGAAAAAAATAATTTTCTCTAAAACCATGAATGCCAAATGATTTATTAAAACAGCTTTTTTTTAAAAAAAAAAAAAAAAGCACAAACAAATAGAAAACGTGCACAAACAAAAGCGTATAAAAAACCCAGTGTGGAAAATGTCCCCTGCCATTGACTTCTACATGACCGCAACAGCTTTTGGTGGCATATTTTTACTTTCAGATTGTCTCAGTTTAACAATAATAAATGGCTAAGAAATCAAATTTTTTTCCACAAAAAATATGAATCGTGAAAAAAAAAATAATAAATGCCCCCCATAGGGTGGGAAATTTATGAAAACTATTAAATGTGAATATTAATACCTTCAAATTCTACCACCAACACACACACTCAATGATTCCATAACTAAATGTATCTTTCAGTTGTGTTCTTTATCAGCTATAGATGGAAATCCCTTGAGGAATATACAGAGCAAAAACAGGTCAACTGTAACAAATGAATTGCAAATGTGTTAAAAGCATTGATTGTCCTAAAACATCCTACCACATTTTGCAGCAGCAAAACCTTTGAAAACATGTTTGGATCATCCCCAGTCTCTAATACTCCAACTGTACCAATTTCATTCTGAAAGGCTATGAGTTCTCTTCCAGCTCTTTTCATCTACTGTAACAGTACTAAAATAAGTACATAAAATTCAAACAACATTTTTAGTTAGTAGAATCAGTACATTAACATCATGTTTTGCATAGGAAATTGTTTATCTTGAATTCAACATTCAAGTTCAGAACTGTAAAGCTTTTTATGTATTTGGGAATATAAAATGGAAGATTTTAAAAAAAAATGTTAAACACATGTTATATCTAATGTATGAATGAAAGGCTATTCTCTTATTTTATCAGCAGAATGGCATGTAAATATATTTGTATTGGGGAAATATATGTTTAAGTGAATTGCTGCACTTAACCCATGGGTTTGTCCTTACACTGTTGTTTAATAGCAGAAAAATAATTGAGGTGACATCTATGTCCTTGTGAAGCATGTTGGATGCAGGCGTAATACAAATGCATCCAGACAATTCAAAGAGGAATATAGCCATTTACATCCATGCAGTAAACTGGCTTGATCGGGAACTCAGAAGATTAATGGTTTGCTGTTAAAAGTATATTCATTTGGTACTTTAGGACCAAACTCTGCTTGAAGGCACACATGATTTAATGAAACAATGAAGCTGGATTTTCTGCAAAACAGAAAGAAAAGGACAGCTTTATTCTTGACATTTCAAGAATGAAAAGAACATTGTGCAATAATACTAATTCTAATAATAATATTAATATAAATAGCAAATGTCCAAACCATTGTGTTAACATTGTCTGAAAACAAATACCCTAAAAAAATGTCAGGGCTAATAGTGCTTTAGTTTTAAAGTGCCACCACTCCCCCATTTTTATTATATATAATTACTTTCCCATTACTGGTGCTTCGAGTTTCTGTGAAGGTTTTTTTTTGGTTTAGCCTGAAGCTAAAGCCTGTGGTCATTTAATAGCTATGTGCAAAATTGATTTTACTCATTTCCAACATGATTAAAAATCAGCCTAAGACATCTAGGGACATTATTTTCCACAAAGTAGTATTTCTACCAATGCAATCTGTCAATCTATGAACAGAAAAAAAACATATTTATTATAGTGCGAAAGCCAAAATCACTGGTGATGTTGCCCAGCAACCAATCAGCAATTTGATTTAAATGGTCATCTACAATTAGATTTGAATATACAAGTTAGAAAAAACAAGTAAAGATCTTATTGGTTGCTATGGGCAACATCACTAGTGATGTTGGTTTACACACTATAATAAATATGCCCCATACTGTATTAAGTGCCTTGATAAAGTGTTCAGACTCTTGACCAATTTTTTATTTTACTTAATAACAAATCCTATACTGAAATTATATTCCCTGAGGATTTTTATTCTAAAGATCTGAAGCCCCCAATGATTTTTTTAATCGTAAGAAAAAATAATAGGGATATTTATCATGCTCCTGGAATATTAATAGGGATATTAACAGAAAATGTACAGCTAGAACTTATAAAGAGCTTAGCTTAGACCCAGAAGCACCGATTCTAACTAAAAGATGATGCATGGAACTACTAGCTGGATGAATTTATACCCTGCCAGTGAGCCTCGTGTGACATCCTTTAAACTAACCTTATTACAAAATATACTTTCCTGCAAAACTTCTCAGCTGCTGCTTAATTTCTTGTTACAATATTAACCCCTGTAATGGCCACCTGTGCTACTATGCTTAAAGGAGAATGCAAGTCAAAATTTAAAAAGCATACTGCCCAATAGTCCTCCTATTGTTTAATAAAAACGCCACACTTTTGGCTCACCTAATCAAATATTTACTCAGTCACACTTACTTCACATTTTCTAGAACAGGCAGCCATCTCTAAAAAGGTATTCTCCCTTCCTTTCCCTCCTTGCTTCATACTGCACATGTGTTTCATTCCCTCCCCCCCTCCCCTCTGCCAGATCCGCTTCTGATTGGCTGGTGGGCATGTGTAGCTCAGAACAGGAGACAGGATCAAGTTACACACATGCTCAGAGAATAGGAAGGCTGCCGCTGGCACCTACAGGAAGGACAGAGAGATTTCAGTGATGTCACTGTAGTCTTCACACTGCTGTAGGCTGCCTTCACCATATCTCAGAGAAGCAAGCAGGGATCTGGGAATTTAGATATGCAGTAAGTACTTAAAAAGAATGCCTTTAGAATTACTTTTAATTTATATTAACCTTTCATTGTCCTTTAACCCCTTGACAAGCAGTTCCACAGCTGCAGTCCCATCTTAACTACTGTCTAATTTAAGCCATCCATCTATTATAAGACTTTCATTCAAAGGGAAATTTAGGATTTGGCCCAGTCAAAATCTAAATACATCTTGGCTGATAGGGGAGCTTTAATCCAATAATAAATTTTCTGGAGGGGCACACCATAAGAAATATATGGGGAGTCCTTTATCACACTGTGTTCTCTTTGGAGCTACTAGATTCTCTTTGAATGTTCTACAACTTGAGGCCTTGGAATGACTTCCATCCCACAGAAGCCTCTCTTTCTCAAGAAAATATATGAGATAACTCCTCATGCATTGACACATGCAATCCCAGCCTACCATCAGATTACATGAGCCCACAATCAATATATCAGTAGCTCCCCAAGACTAATTAAGAAAAATAAAGGCTCTCAAGCTCCTGAGCTATTAAAAAGTAACATTATTACATGTAGAAATGGGGCTTCTCCCGCCTTCAAAAAGTAACTTGCCATACTGCACTGCTATAGCAATCCACAATTAATACAAATAGTGATGAGCAAATCTGTTCCTTTTTGCTTTGCCAAAAAATTTGCAAAACTGCAGAAAAATTCGCAAAATGGCGAAAAATTAGGAAAAAGTTTGGTAGAGTCGACTTTTTTGAAGTGCAAACTAAGCAGTTTCCATATACTATAGCAAGTGGACTGAGGGCATTATAACTATTAAAACTGAGGAAACATTTGTCTCCAGCTCCTTGTGCCATGCTATTAGCATTCATAATGCTGCTTTCATTTAAGTATGATTCGGAGACACTGTATGTTCAGACAGAGAGCAAATGACTTGTTGTCCTCTTCTAATATTATATATTGGAAAATGCTTGTTGAATGTTTAATGACTTTTTGTTTATGCAACTTTCTAGCTAATTGATAGTGATGTTTCTTTACTAGCAAAGGCAGCTGGGGCCAAAAATGGATGCTTGCTTAGTATTCTTTTCATTTCTCTCTAATAGCGGAGGGTTCATAACAAATTCAAAATGCTACCTTAGAACACCCCTGCCCCTTGCCATTTATAAAGCAAATGTGAAAGTAATTAGACATCCTTTAAGAGATTACAAAATAAACATTGCATATAAAAGATAAAAGGACCAGTATCATCAAAAAATTTGCACCTGTTGATCCACTGTTTACAAACTCCAGGCTAATGTCACATATGTAGCATATGGAGCATGTTTTCAGCAAGCCCAAAAACGCTTGCCAAGTATACGCTCTATACACATACAGATCCCTCTACCTGTGTCTGCACCCGAATGAATTGAATACGCTTGGGTGCAGGCGGATGTGCCCACATAAAACCACATTTTCTGACGTTTTTATGCAGATAGCAGCTACATGTGCCTGCACCCGAGCATATTCAATTCGTTCGGGTGCAGGCACAAGTAGGGGGAGTTTCAAGCGTATGAAGCGTATTCTCGGTAAGTGTTTTTCGGCTTGCCAAAAATATGCGTCATATGCTTTGTATGGCATTAGCCTTATATTATTAATGTTTTATAGAAGGGATTTTCATCCTCTAGGCCCCTAGATAGATATGAACGGCATCTGACCACTGTTTATACTGTATTTCCGTTGTATTCTGCACAACTTATGTGTTATCTTCTGTATAAACGTGTTTTTTTATCCTATTCAACTATAATGACTTCCCCCATGCTACACAGCAGCTTATTTCTATAAATTATAGCAGTGCTACTAAAACGGATACATTTTTACCAGTGCAGGGTAACATTATATTTGCATACAAGACCCTTTAACTTTTGTTACTGTAAAATTACTCAAATAAAATCAGTATGTACAATGAGGAACCTATTTATTATGCTGTGTAAAACAAAATTCACAGAAAAAATGGTGTAAAAAGTTGTGGCATTCTTTATTATACTTTGTCTGAATGCCAAATTTGACCTTTATTTTATGCCGCTTCAGACCTTGTATAAGTTAAAAAAAGATAAGCCTGGCGATGTGTGGCACATTTTGTTACCGTTATTTTTACACTACATCAGTGCTGTCCAAGTGGCGGCCCCCCTCTGTGTGGCCCCCCACCTGTCTGGCTGCTTTGATGGCTTACCTTTGTGTAAACTTTAAATAGTATCAGTACTGGGATTAACTGCCCCCCTGCATGGTTCTCACCTCAGATTCAGGCTGTAATCCCCCTGTATTGTTTAAACATGTAATCCCCTGTGTTTTCACACCTTTTAGTTTCTGCATTGTTCACCCCCTGCAGTGTTCACACCTCAGGCTCAGGCTGTAATCATCCACATTGTTCCCCTGTTCACACCTCAGACATTGTATGTAGTGCCTGGACTATGCTGCCTGTGTATATGGCACACACAGACAGCATAGGGTATGCAAAGTATGGAACATAGGCAGTATAGGGCAGGGAGGGTATGGAACACACAGGCAGCATAGGGTAGGCATAGTATGGCACATAGGCAGTATAGGGCAGGCAGAGTATGGCACACAGACGCAGACAGCATAATGGAGGCAGAGGGCTGCCTGTGTATGCCATACTCTGCCTGCCCTATGCTGCCTGTAAGAGGTGAACCTAGCAGGGGTTTGTTCTGGGAGTTTATTACTAGTTGGAAACAGCCATTAAATGGTCCCTAAGGTGTGTAATTATGTTGCTGGGGGTTGCTGTGCTATCCACAGGGGAGGAGACATATGAATTTAAGGGTGTGTCTTAATATGACATAATATCATTTTTTCATATATGAATAACTGTTGATATCCCCGCAGTGAGGACCAAGCATTTGGGTTTTTGCTGCACTACCAACATTGTGATATAATGGGTGTGGTTTGAAGTGGTTGTGGTTAAAAAGGGGAGTGGCCAAAACTAGCTTCCATTAGCGGCCCTCCAACATGTATGCTAGAGAAATTCCAGCCCTCGGCACCGCAGAAGTTGGACAGCACTGCACTACATAATAAATCTGCTCCTAAGTGTATCTGTGTAGGATTCTTTTACAAGAGTTCACATATTTTTCTATACAACAGTCTTATAGCTAAAAAGATCTTCTTTTAGTCTCCCATTATTGTCTGCAGGTTTTTTATAGATATTCTTTCCACACTTTTTAATTTCAAGTGGGTTCGGATTTTTAAATTACAAACGCAAACAAGACAATTTCAAAGACAGATAATACTTCCCCAATCAACAAATCGGAGCCCTGAAAGGTTAATAAAGAGGGATCTCTGCTAAACAAAGGTGTGGGCCTGGATTTTTAGGAAAGCCCCCACAGGCCTGAGTCTAAGCTCAGACAGCAAATATTTACAGGAAGTGCCATGTTTCTTCTGCTAGATGTCTCCTATTCAGGGACAGATTTACATTTTTGATTCCTCTAAAACAATGAGATGTGCTTCTCACCCACCACTTCTGCACAATATCTAGAATTGCGTCCCATTGGGTTTTTGTGCAGAAGATTGTGCAGCATGAATACTCTCTGTTTCTTGAAAGGATTAAACTCTCCTGACAATTATTGTCCAAAAAGACTCGCTACAAGCTTGCCAGTCACATGCAACTACTACTGAAGGAATTTAATAGAGATCTCCAACTGTTTCTTTACCAGAGACAGAACCATGAACATTTAAAACAAAGGTAGCAAACTATTAGCCTTATTTCTATGAAAAATAAATACTAAATAATAAAACAAAATAATTACAATCAACGCAACAGATGACATAGTACAAGCGTTTTACAGATTTCATACATATTTATACATCCTTGTACCATAAGTATTAACAATAATTCCATATCTTAAGCAGGAATGCATATGGGCAGCCATAATGGGGGGGGGGGATTCACAAAAGTGGTCATATTTTGACAAAACAGAAGGGGAGATAGATTTGTTAGTTGTTTATTCACAAAGAATCTCCACTTTTGTAATTTTGTCTTTTGGATAACATTTTACTGACATTTTTTATGAATTTGTCTTTAGCTCTTATTAAATCTGTCGGTGTGCCATCAAACCCCCAATGGTGCCCCCACAAGAGGTGTGAAATGAATACTGGTTGAAACAAAACAAAACAGAAGCGCTTAGAATTGATCTGACAGAATTACACTAAACTTTATGCCAAATGTTGAAAATTTTAAAATGTTGGTAAAATGTTGTATGAATGTCGTAAACTCTCACCAAAAACTAAAAAGTGGCAGTTGGTTGGTATTTAGGCAGATCTCTGTTTTACACAAGTTTTAAAAGAAACTTTTACTCCTAAAAACTTTGGATTCCATTGGTTTCATCCAAACATGTATGTAAAGTTGTAGAATTCTTTCTCTGAATCAGTTATATTGGAAAATAGGTTGGGTGTAGTGATGGGCGAAATTTTTTGGCAGGCATGGATTAGCGGCAAATTTCCACGTTTTGCAATCTTTCCCCATAATTTAATTCTGCCATTCTTTTTACCAGTCTAGATACATGTCTGTGCACTTTCTCCATCTCAATAATATCCTTAAGGACTGGAGCCCAAAACAGCACTGCATACTTAAGGTACTTGATTTGCTTTAGTAGCTACTGAATACTAAACCAGTGGCTAGTGAGCAACATGTTGCTCCCCAACCCCGTGGATGTTGCTCTCAGTGCCCCCAAACCAGGTAGTTATTTTTGTATTCCTGACTTGGTGGCAAGTTTTGGTTGAATAAAAACAAGATTTACTACCAAATAAAGCCCCCTGTAAGCTGATAGTGTGCATAGAGGCTACCTAAAAGCCAATCTTAGCCCTTATTTGGCACCTCCATGAACTTTTATGATGCTTGTTTAGTAGAGATGTAGCGAACCTCCCAAAAAAAGTTCGCGAACCTGTTTGCGAACTTCTACCAAAAAGTGCGAACTTTTGCGAACTTTGCGAACCCCATAGACTTCAATGAGAAGGCGAACTTTAAAACCTAGAAAAGCCACTTCTGCCCAGAAAACTGATTTTAACGTTGTTTAAAGGGTGCCACGACCTGGACAGTGGCATGCAGGAGGGGGATCAAGGGCAAAAATTTCTCTGAAAAATACGTTGTTGACACAGCATTGCGTTTTGTGCTGTAAAGGGCAGAAATCACACTACATTTCTAAACTTGTGTAATAAACTGCTTTAAAACATCCGGCGTCTACATGCCAATCAAGTCGTGTAAAGGTTACAGCCGGTTCACACGCAAAGACAAAACACCGCAGTAGTGGATACGGAATATATTATTGCTGGTGGAAAAACATCGCTCAGGTGATTTTATTGCAATGCAATGTCACTACTATGTGTAACGTGTTTGGTGCACTACTATGAAGAACAGTAAGTTAAATTTAAAAAAAAAATAAATAAATAATAATAAAAAAAAGTGATCTCTGGTTGGTGCTGGGGGTGAACTACTAGGAGCAGCACACCAGTCCCCCACAGCTAGACTAATAGCACTGGGCTCTATAAATTACAGTAGCAAAGTAAAAAAACACAAAAAAAAAATGATGTGAATGTGTGCTTGGTGCTTAGTGCACTACTATGAGCAGCACACCTGTCTCCAACACACACAGATGGAGCTGCTGATGGAGCTGATTACTGTTACTCTGATTACTAGAGTAACAGTAATCAGAAAATAAAAGCAGTCCTTACAAGAACTATTGGGTTACAGCAGATGAGATCAGCAGGGCAGCTGCCCCCAGCAGCTACATACAGAGCAGTAGAAAGTAGATTACTAGTCAGCAAAGCTACCTAAACTGTCCCTCAAACCTCTGCACAGCTCTCTCCCTATGCTAACTCATCAAACACACACAGGCAGAATGTAAAATGGCTGCTGGGCTTCGGTTTATATATGGAAGGGAGTGGTCCGGGGGTGGTCCAGGAGGGAGAGCTGCCTGATTGGCTGCCATGTATCTGCTGGCTCTGGGGTGAGAGGTCAAAATTTGGCTCCAGCTAAGGCGAACCCAAAATTGCGAACATCGCTAAAAGTTTGCGAACTTGCGAACACCCGATTTTCGTGCGAATTAGTTCTCCGGCGAACAGTTCGCTACATCTCTATTGTTTAGCTCTCCAAGTCTTTTTACATTTGACTGTGGCTCACAAGTAAGAAAGGCTGGGGATCCCTGGCCTAGAGTTATTGTTATCCACAAAGATCCCCAAATCCTTCTCCATTAAGGAAATACCCCAACTCACTATCATTTAATGTATAACTCACAATTATGCTATTGCTATGCATAATCGTGCACATACTGACATGCTACCCAGGTTTCCAATGTAGTCAAATCTTTCTGCAAAGTAGAAGCATCATGCATGGAACTTTTTAAGAAATAAAGGGGTGTCCAAACAAAACGGACATTTTCTTTCCTTTGCTCAATGAAATAAAGAAATACTCCTGCAGCCAACACTTTAGTTCTAAAATGCCTTGCACACTTCAGTTATTCACCTTCTTTACAAATGTTTTAATTACAAAATATGAAAGGCACTGTGGGAACTAGAGTCTTGACTGGATGAGAGCCGAGTACAAATTGATGCTGTAATGGGATGAGTAAGACAGAGAAAGTTCTGCTTTCAGTCACAGTTACATTTACAGATAACTTCAAAATCACTTTTTTAAATTGTATATTGCAAAGTTGCTTAGAATTACCTTTTCTTTTATTTCTTTCATTTCACATAGAATTTCAATTAACTTCAACTTCAATGAATTTATGTACATAGGTGGGAAGTATTGCTGTCACAGAATGATGTATTTGACAAAGCCGATGTGAAGAATACCAGAGGATTTTTTTTAACTTACGCTGAAAAAAGCAGTACAGGTGCCGCAAATTAATGATTCATCACCTGGGAAAAGGGGGAGGACTGTGTGTGAGTTCTCTGTCCAGGAAAAAGGATCCAGGAACTTAAGCGTGAGCTTGTGCAGTTTTGGGAGGCTTTACAAAAAAAGCTTATTAAACACTGTTTCCTTGATTAATTTGCACTAATAGCAGCTGAGGCACTGTCAAAAACAGCATTCTGAGGTTTTTAAGTGGACCAGTCTTGTCTAGTGTCAAAAGAATATATACCATTGTTTATTTTATTATTGTGTGAAAAGTAGCTGTTTGTGGGGAAAACCCTGCTGTGTAAGGCTTATAACTGCCTGTTGCTATCTCCTATTCCTTTAAACCAGTGATCCCCAACCGGTAGCTGGTGAGCAACATGTTACTTGCCAACCCTTCGGACTCCCAGTAGCCTCAAAGCAGGTGCTTCTTTTTGAATTTCTGGTTAGGGGGTAGGCTTTGATTGCATAAAACCCAGTGTAATTACCAAACAGAGCCTTCTGTAGGCTTCCAGTCAATACAGGGGCTCTCAAATAGCCAATTATAGCTCTCATTGGCACCTCTAGGAACTTTTTTAATGCTTGTGTTGCTCTTCAAAACTTTTTCCATTTGAATGTGGCTCACAGGTATAAAAACTTCTGATAGGCTGGTCATTTATGATATAAAGTTATCATGACTAAATAAAAGTGTGAGAAAACATGCTACCTTGTTCACATAATAAAATGAGTAAATATTTTAGATACATATCCAAAACTAGTTCCAACTCAAAATGTAATATTATTACCCCCGATTATAATGATTTTTAGTGATAAAATCAATGATAATATCTTCCTGTTCTTCCACAAATAAAACATGCCATTGCAGCCTTCACTGTTCCAAAATCTTTTCATCGAAGTTCCCATTTTAATGTCATTGCTCAAATGACCCTTGAGTGTCTGTTTATGCATTCAGAATGCTAAAGGATCATGGGTGTGCTATCAAGCATAGATTGACAGAGTCCATGAGAAATCAGTGACTGGCCAATTATAATGTAAGGTCATGCCTGTTTGTGAGCTATGGACTATATGAACTATGTACCTACCTCTGTCAGATATTTGCAATGTTTGTTTTCAGTAAAGATGTTTAGTGATGGGCGAATTTCCGCATTTCACCATTGGCGAATTGTTTTGCAAAACTTCAGTGAAAATCTGCCGCGGAAAAATTCGGTGCATGTAAAAATAGGCACAGTTGCTTCAGTCACGTAAAAAAAAAAAAGCCGACAAAGAAATTTGTGCAACAAATGCGCTTCACAGATTTTACGATGTTTCGCAAATTTTCCTGAGATTTCGCTAATTTTTTCAGTGAAGCTAAAGGGGACAGATTCACTCATCACTAAAGATGTTGACTTACTACAATTGGATTTAAATATATGACGATGTAATTCATAATATAAATCCACCTAATTTGCCAGAAAATCTGTTTTAAGTCTGCAGTGAGGCAAATGCAAAACTAGGCATAGCTATTTCCAAATGTTGAGAATTAAAAGAAAAAAAATTAAAACCTTTCAGGGACTGGTGGTATTGGATTTGAGTGCTGTAAGTGCTACCTGAATGCTAACTGAATAGATAATGGAACCAGAGATTACTTGAAAATAAAAAGCAACAGCAATAGTGAGACTGCAATTTCTCTTTCTCCTATGGGAAACATAAAGCATAAGTTACAAAAGTCAAAATTGTTATGTGTGTGTTTTGCAAAAGAAAGCGTATAAATAATAATGCTATACTCTAACCTGGAGTGAAATAGGATCTGAGCTATTGCAGAATACAGATGAAGCAGATGAATGTTGGCATGTTTCAGTAGACTAAATCCCACAACTGACAAACTTATAAACACAATAATTTATGGAAAGTGTGCCCCTAATATTAACCATTATTGACTCACTGAGACAATCACACAGTCACATTAGCAATGCATTTTAGAACATTCTTTGCTTATACTTTGCTGTCTTATTAACAGTAGTCCTATAAAAATAGCTATTAATTTGTGAAATCTTAAGTATTGTGTTTCTTAAACAGGAACAATAGATTTGCTTTAAGAAAAAGGTAAGGAATGTTAACATAAAAGATGCTATCTGTTTACCTACCCTAACCCAATTAAACCACCACTTCAGCTACTTCAACTAATTCTTCCACTTTTTCTCCTTCTTCTTCTTCTTCTTAGCGCCCCCCATTTTATAAACACTACTCCTCCTACAGTTTTAGGGGTACAACACCCAACCTCTCCACACTTCTTCACCCTATAGCGGAGCAGGTTGCTTGTGCTTTTCTAAGCGATCCCGCCCCCAGTCTTTTTGTGGTGCCACTCTTAACACCCCAATTTTCCCATTGACTTTCACAGGGAAGATTTTCAAACTGCTGCCACTCTTACAGCTTTGAAGCTACACCCCACAAACTTGTATAACATAATAATGGGGTCACCCCAAATGAGACAGCAACATTCTGCTGCCATTCTGACACGTTTAATGTCAGGGTCCCCAAATGCACAGTTTGTCACTGGGTGACTATGTTCCAAGTTAAGAAAAGTGGACGGGGCCAACAACAGCCAATCAGATTGCACCAGTAGACTTTTTAGGTTTAAATTTAAACTGCTGCCATTCTTTAAATATTAATGCTAAGGTTCCCAAACTTTGCAGAGCTAGTCACCAGGTAACTGCGGTTCAGAGTTAGAAAAAGTGGGTGGAGCCACCAACAGATAGATCAAATCAGATTTTACCCCTTGATTTTCCATGGGGAAATTCAACCTGCTGCCATTCTCACAATATTAACACCAGGGTCACTAGGGGACTGCATTTTTAGGTTTTAAAAAGTGGGTGGAGCCACCAATCAGACTTCCCCTATTGCATTTTTTTTTTTGTTTAAATTTAAAATGCTGCCTTTCTCACACTATTTATGTCAGGGTTCCCAAACTTTGCACAGTCAGTCACTGGCTGACTACATATTCAGGGTTACAGGGTAACCTGATGCCATTATTCAAGTATTAATTCCAAGGGTTGTTAAACTTTCCAAAGTTAGTCACTGGCTAAGTGGCAGAGCCACCAACAGCCAATCACATTTCACCTATTAACTTGCAATGCTGAAGTGTAAAATGCTGTCAGTCTCACAATTTTTATGCTTGAGTCCCCAAACTTTGCACAGTTGGTCACTGGGGGACTGCAGTTCAAAAATAGGAAAAGTGGGTTGGGCCACTAACAACCAATCAAAATGCATCCACTGAATTTTATTGGTTTAAATTTAAAATGCTGCCATTCTTACACTATTTATGCCAGGGTGCCCACTGTTTGTAACTAGGTGCTTTCGACTCAAGGTTAGAAAAAGTGGGCACACCCACCAACCACCAATCACAATTTACCTATTGACTTTTATTGGCTTAAATGTAAACTGCTGCCATCCTTTAACTATTAATCCTAGGGCCCCTAAACTTTGCAGAGTTAGTCACTGGGTAACTGCAGTTCCAGGTTAGAAAAAGTGGGGGCGGAACCAACAACCCCCAAACAGATGTCACTCGTTGACTTTCAGTGGGGAAATTTAAATTGCTGCCATTCAGACACTATTAAAACCAGGGTCCCCACACTTTGCACAGTGGTTATTACTATATAACTGTGGTTCAAGGTTAGAAAAAGTGGACGGAGCCAACAACAGATCAGATTTCATTCAGTGACTTCACGTTTTTTAACCCAACATGAAGTTTGTTCTCAAACTTCCCTTTCTAGTTTTCAATGTATTCATACGTTTACATTAGAAATCTGCAATAGATGTGCTTGTATTTTGCTATAAATTGCTACTGCAATGTTTAGTTACTCCAGCGTCACTGGGCCGGTGCAGTTGCAAACAGGAGCACCAGTCTGGGGTATCAGATAAATAAATACAATCACTGGGGGGTGCCGAAGATTTTGACACCCCCCAGTGATTCCCCCTTTCCTTCTACTTTAAAGTGATACTAACATGAAAAAAAACGAATTTTCAAAATATTAATGTACATAAAAATTTACCTATAAGTTGTGTTGATCATTTTTTACCGACAGGTTTGCTTTTGTAAGTAATTGTTACATTGTTACAAAAGTTCCTAAACCTGACTGTTTTGCCAACCTGACTGTCCCTTCTCAGCCTGTCAGTTATAGCTTCTAATGCTAACAGCCTCCTGCTGCACAAATATGGCAGCCCCCTCATAGAGAAACATGGGGGATCAGATAGAGAATGTAAAAGCATTGGCCAAATACATTTAAGGCAAAACTATAAAGCTCATGCAAAGACAATGTTATGATATACAGGTATGGGATCCCTTATCCGGAAACCCATTATCCAGAAAATTCCGAATTAAGTAAAGCCCATCTCCCTTAGAATCCATTATAAGCAAATAATTCTAATTTTTAAAAATTATTTCCTTTTTCTCTGTAATTATAAAACAGTACCTTGTACTTGATCCCAACTAAGACATTATTAACTCTTTTACTGCCAACGACGTATGGGATACGTCGTGGCAGTAAAAGGGCTTAAATGCCAACGACATGTCCCATACGTTGTTGGCATTTAAGCGCTGCTCTCTGCAGCGGCGGCATGTGCCGCCGCTGCAGAGAGCTTCTATACATGACAGCCCCCCTGGGCAATGTGCCAGGGGGGCTGTCATGAGGGTCCTGCGAGACGATCGCTCGCAGGACCCTCCACATTTACGCACACATGGGGGATCAGATAGAGAATGTAAAAGCATTGGCCAAATACATTTAAGGCAAAACTATAAAGCTCATGCAAAGACAATGTTATGATATACAGGTATGGGATCCCTTATCCGGAAACCCGTTATCCAGAAAATTCCGAATTAAGTAAAGCCCATCTCCCTTAGACTCCATTATAAGCAAATAATTCTAATTTTTAAAAATTATTTCCTTTTTCTCTGTAATTATAAAACAGTACCTTGTACTTGATCCCAACTAAGACATTATTAACTCTTTTACTGCCAACGATGTATGGGATACGTCGTGGCAGTAAAAGGGCTTAAATGCCAACAACATGTCCCATACGTTGTTGGCATT
Organism: Xenopus tropicalis; assembly: GCF_000004195.4. Classification (NCBI taxonomy): domain Eukaryota; kingdom Metazoa; phylum Chordata; class Amphibia; order Anura; family Pipidae; genus Xenopus; species Xenopus tropicalis. Next base: position 124,069,183 of record NC_030678.2, on the reverse strand, counting down.
TAAGCGCTGCTCTCTGCAGCGGCGGCATGTGCCGCCGCTGCAGAGAGCTTCTATACATGACAGCCCCCCTGGGCAATGTGCCAGGGGGCTGTCATGAGGGTCCTGCGAGACGATCGCTCGCAGGACCCTCCAGGAAGCAGCAGACGCGATCGCATCGCGTCTGCTGCTTCCTACTTCCCCCCTGCCGGCCGGCCCACTGAAGAGGAGGCGATCGGGTCTTCAGGACAGGTAAGGACTTTTTTTTTTATGCATTTACACACTTACATACATTTATACACACTTACATACATTTACGCACACTTACATACATTTACGCACACTTACATACATTTACGCACACTTATAGCACACATTTTAGCAGTTTTTTGGTTTTTTTTTTTCAATTTTCACACTTTTATACACTTATTTACACTCATATACACACTTACACACTATCACACAACTTTTACACATGTACACACATGTATACACAAACACTTTGGGTTTTTTTTGTTTTGTTTTTTTTTTTCATTTTACCACTTTGTTTTTAGTTTCTTTTACCTAAAAACTGTTTATTTTGACAGCGTGACTATTGGATCAGATATTCTGACCACTAATTACACAGTCATGTGACTTATTTTGTTGTTTCACTGATTTGCACAATTTTTGTGGTTTTATCGCATTTTATCCCTGTACAAGTGTTCCTAATCTGTTTTTAGCGTAGCTTTGCCAGGTGTAACTTTGGTGTACAAAAATAACTTTACCTATTTTGAATTCATCAGAATGTGTACTTTCCAAAAATATATGGTTTTCTGGGGGTCTCTGTATAGTTAGGGGGGGTTACTGCACATAATACGCTGTCAGGGGTCTCTGTGTGTAAAAGCTGAGTTGGCAGGCGAGAAATCCATATGCGCTATTTTCGTTTTGGGGTCAGTACATACCGCAGACTTTGGTATATCTTTGCATATTGGGCATCAAACTGTTCAGTAGACCTCTGGTGTTCCTATTTGGGGTGACTTGCCTTTGTACGCAAGAAATTGTGTGAGATAAATGCGGCAAATTGCAACATTTTTAGGTGATTTTCTGAAATGTCATAAAAACCAATAACTTTAGGAAAGCTTTGCAGATTGGTACTTTGGTGTAGAAAGGACTCTTTACCCTTGTTGGATTTGTCAGAATGTGTACTTTCCAAAAATATATGGTTTTGTGGGGGTCACTGTATAGTTAGGGGAAGTTTCGGCACATAATACACTGACAGGGGGCTCTGTGTGCAAAAGCTGAGCTGGCAGGCGAGAAATCCTTATGCGCTATTTTCATTTTGGGTTCAGTACATACCGCAGACTTTGGTATATTTATGCATATTGGGCATCAAACTGTTCAATAGACCATAGGTGTTCCTATTAGGGGTGATTTGTCTTTATCTGATCTTTATCAAGAAATTGTGAGAGATAAATGCGGCAAATTGCAACATTTTTATGCGATTTTCGAAATGTCCTGAGGATTCTGGATAACAGGTCCCATACCTGTATTTAAAAACAGTTTAATTTCTGGTGTCAACCCCTGCCTCCAAGGGATTTAAACATAAGCTCTCCACTGGAATCCCTATAATGTGGCAGGAGTTGTCAGAGGACCACCTCACACTACAATCTTCTCAGTGGACCATGAATTGCTCTTACTAGCTCTAACTAGCTAACTATGTCTATTTTGTACCACTGAAGTGTGCTATGACAGTTACTTGTCTTAGGATCTCCAGCAGCATTCACCCACTCCTTTGAGTTCTAAAGAGGAACGATGGGTTCCTTTCCTTATATAGACCTACTGTATAATGCTCCAGGCACAATAAGAGCATATTTTTTCCACAGAACATAGGTTAAACTACAGAGGGCTTCCTAAAATGTAGGGGTGGTATCTAGTTAAGTCTTAACATCACCTACAGAAATTATGTGGCAGCAATAAGACAGAGTAGCATATCTGATATTCCCTGTTTAATCCACCAGCACTGCCAAACAAAAGATCTAGTGCAATTACTACTGCTACTGCTGATAATATTCATAATAAAAAAATTGAATCTTAGAAATAATTTCTGCACAAGGCGAAATTGTGCTGCTCATGCAGTATGCATGCTAGAGAAATCAATTCAGTTTCTGCAGCTCAGAGTGGATAGCAGAGGACTATGATATTTGAGACTGTGAAATAAATTGATTTAGTGTAATGTAAGTATCATATATAGTCATGCTGTATAATTATCCATTTTTTATTTTCATTAGCTAGCTGTTATTTCTATAAAAGGGTGAGTTTTTAAATTGATTTTATTTTATAAATCTTCTACTCATTGGTACTAGCAACTAGTGCAAAATTAGTATCAACCATTAGCAGAAACATCATTTAACTTTATGTCACTATGGAGATAATGATCCAGTCCTGGCATTTTAAATCCTTATTCCACTTTGCACCAAGGTCTTACAACTGCCAAGATTGGATCATTATCTCCCTAATAGCATGGAGTTAGCTGATGTCTCTGCATCTCTCCCTTGCAGTAAATACATGTTTAATAACCCAAACTGTTTCTTTAAAATGTAGAAGAAAATGGGTCAATTGGACAGGAAAGAGCAACCATCTAAAATTATAACTTTCTCATGATATTTAACAGTTTAATGCAGAGAAAACTAGTTTTAAATACCAGCTCAGATTTTTGTGAAACTAGGTTATTGTTTATATATGTACACCATTTAGCATAACCGTTTATACCATATGAACAGAAAATGTGGAAATGTGAGAACAATACTGCTTCCGCCAATTAGTATATCTGTATGTTAATCGCTACAAATAGCAAAGCAAGAGAGGATAACTGTAACATAATGGATGGATGCAATTCAGTTTTTCAGTAGTCTCAGTTAAAAATGTACAGAATCTGATCAATTAAAATACCTTCAAGTTGAATTGTGGATACTTTTATATCATGCCTTTGAGAAAGCCCTTTGCTGACACTGGGCAGAATTGGGTGAAATTTGGAGGAATTTGATACCATTAGGTGAATCATGGTCAACATATACAGTAGAATCCTCATGAGCGCGCTGCTGGGTCTATTACCCGCAACAACCACCTTATACCCATTATCTATACCACCTCACCTTAATCTGACCATAATCATATATTCAGCTGGTCAATAGTGACCAACCGGTGGAGTTGGAATATCTAGGTTGTGTTTTTCTTAGACATTGTATCTTTACCCTCACATGTTATAGGTGATATAGTGAGGTAGTACTGTCAGGACCTGCCTGTGCTCAAATTCTGGACTGTATGTCAAACTGGTCCTGCATTTCATTGTTGATCCACTGGAGACCTTGGGGATCCAGCCCTACACATATTGTTAATCACTTGTAACCCTTTCTTGGCACTGATATCCAGGGCCACACTGGGGCGCAAACAGGAAAAATCCCAAGCCTCCGCTAAGTGGGAGATTTGCAGGGTTTGGAAAGTTTAAGTGCCTCCACCCAGGGCTAAACCATGTATTAGTGGGCAACAACTCCCTGGGAACTGCGACAGCAGTGATTAATATACCAAATGCAATGGAAATAAACCACACAATTGATAGATATGAAATAAATTGTAATATATATGCAAGATGCAATGAAATGAAAACAGTGAATAACAGTTTCAACATAACACATATAATATTTGACACTATTCCCCTTTGTGTAAGAATATGTCCCTTGTCACTTTAAGAACCTTGAGTGTGCACAGGTTAACTCCTTGTATGAAGGTAGTGGTAGCAGAGTTATGTGTTGCAACACCAGATTGTAGCACCCCGGGGTGTGTAACTGTAAAACCTCACCAACTCCTGGTGGCAGTGAAAGGGGAATAGATCCTGTGGGGCAGGGCAGATGCAGGGAAGCAGTCTGGCAGCTTTAATCCTCACTGAGCTTGAGATGCTGGGCTAGAGAAAGGCTTCTTGGGATCCTGATAGAGATTCACTGCAGGTGTCACGGAGGCTGATGGGTAATCCCACATCCAGATCCAGTGTACACGCTGGTAACTCACTACAGGGCTGAAGTCCTAACTATCCTACAGGGATTACTACCCTAACAATAGCTCAGGCCTGCTGCAGTAATCCCATTCACTAAATGGCTGAATGAGAAGGGTTAACTAACTCCCTATGCTCTGATTAAGGGGTTCCCTATATAGAATAGATTGTTCTACAGGTGGAACCCTAGCTCCCTACTTGTACAGATCACAGGAACACTCACAGGAAAGATGGAGAAACCTCAGGCAGCTCCCAGTAATACTGTGCAGAGTCCATGCTTTCCTTCTCCTCTCTTCCTGAATCAGATCTGCCTCACTTTCATATCTTTTTGGCTCCAAAGCTCTTTCAGCAGGGTCACAAGGTCAGAAGCCAATCCCTCCTGCTGATTGGGCCAGGCTGTGACTGGGAACTGTCCCTTTGCAGTACAGTCAGCAGCCATGTTTTTGGTTGCTCCAGATTTAAAGTCACAGGGTTGTGTGTTTGGGGAAAGTGTAAATTAGCACTTCCCTACACACTCTTCACTTGTTCTTTGTTCATGCTCACCTCCTTCTCCCCCAGTGAGCCCAGGTGTTTGCAATCTGGCAATTAATGGGCTTTATAAGCCTGTTACAAGCAACTCCTGGTTGCTTGATCATAAAAGCCTTATACCTTGATCCAGTGCCCATACCTGCCTGATTCCTGCCCGTGTTTCTGCCTGATTCCTGCCTGTGTTCCTACCCCTGTTCCTGCCTGGTTCTTGCCTGTCTTCTTGCCTGATTCTTGCCCGTGTTCCTCCCTGGTTCCTGCCCGTGTTCCTCCCTGGTTCCTGCCCGTGTTCCTGCCTGGTTCCTGCCTGTGTTTTTGCCTGGTTCTGTGTGCCATACCCTGTTCCTCTGCTCCTGTTCCTGACCTCTGTTTGATCTCCTGGTATCGACCTCGGCCTGTTTATTTGACTTCTCCCTGTCTTCAGCCTGCCCCTGACCACAGCCTGTTGTAAGGACTTTCGTATTTGTTTATTGCTCATTTCATTATTCACTCCTTATAATAAATCATGGTTCCTGCTTATCAACAAGTGAAGTACCCACTCTATCCATATTACACAGCAAATAGACTCCTATCTGACAGCCACCCACCTGTGGCTGCTCCTGACAAGTACTGCCTTTACTGGTAGTTTTAACCATTTTTTATTTATTTTTTCCAGTTTAATTTAGTATTACAATAAAAGTTACCGTGCCCGTTTTTACATGACCACACTTATTTTGAAGCATCCATGAACAATTTGACTCGACCGCAACTTTTTTTGACATGCAACAAATTTTTCCACTGCGAATTTTCGCTGAAGTTTTGCGAAACAATTCGCCAATGGCGAAATGTGGAAATTCGCTGTCAATCCATGCCTGCCGAAAAAAATTCGCTCATCACTACTTATAGTTACTCTTCTGCTACTATTGTTTTTCCAGTTATAAGCCATTGTTATATAATTATGTAGAAAACTAAACTCAAATCATCAGCAGATGAACAATATTTATACATGTATTTGTTAGTATGTCTGTGTATGTGTCTGTATTAATGTAAGCAGGAATTAGTTAGTGAGTTGCTGAAGCAGGTAACTTAAAGTGATTAATGCAGACAAGAAGCTTCTAAAGGTGATGTACATTAGTTTATGTAGAAAAGGGTGCTGTGAATTAGGTGTGCATTGGTGATACAGTAAGGTAATATGTAAGATGGTAAGGTAACAGATGTAAGTGGGAAAAGGGGGACCAGGGATAACCATTTTTCAGTTGGACAGCCACTGAAAGCATTGCATTACTGGAAGAACTATGTTTCTATGGCAGATCAGCTTCAGATGCTTGTAAAAGGTGCTTGGATCTGTAAGTGGCATGGTATATTTTTATATTGATTACAGATTTGCATCTTTGGGAGGTTTCCTTTTTGTCTGTGCCTCCCACTTCATAGATATTGGTTTGTTTGCACTGAGACAAATGAATGGAAGTTAGGCCTTAACCCTAGAGACAGATTTATTGTGCATTATCACAGTGACAGAGGTAGCCAGGATGAGTCTGAGGGAATAGGCAGCTTGGTTTAGGACAGTCAGTACAATTTTATTCTTACATTATGTTAGAGTCTCCTTGGAATCTCTTGTATGTTGGGCCCACTGAATAGAATAGAATTCAGGTAGTCAGCTTATATATGTACAAAATCAGATGGCTATTTGGCTGGGGAGTTAAGATATGGTGTGTGGCCAAATATTATTGGATGGGTCAGCTGATGTTGTCATGCATAGAGTAAATGGCTTGTACTGTGATAGAAAGTGTTAGAGCTATTTGGTACATTAACAGGTTAATCAAGCTCTTTCCCATTCAAATAACTCTCTTCTTAGAAATATTCAGGAGACTGTATTTGCAGTCTAAGAGTAATTGGGAAGCTATTTATAAGAACAGGCAGGTGGTCCTGACTGTAAAGAATTGAGGCGGGGGTGTTTGATGTATGCTACTATGATCTGGAACTGATTTTGCCAGGTTTTGTTAGGTCAGATAGAGTTTATTTAATTGATGTGGGTATTGATATGCTTATTTTAGGCATAAGTGAAATATATGATGGACTGAAATTTAAGTTTTTTTGTTAAGTATAGTGAAATGTAGCAAAATGTTATTAAATATCTGAGTGTCAGATCTGCAATTAAAATATCTTCAAATATCCATGCTTTAAAAGTTGTGGTAGATTGCTCAGTTTTCCCACATACTTAAAAACAAAGCACGGCATTATTGTCATCTCTTATAACCCTGGTAATATATTATATGAATGATTAGAAATAATACGTTATTTTTTATTAGAATTTTTGAATTGCTTTTGTTCCTCACTATATTCATCTGACTTATGTAAGATATTTCTTATTAGGGAGCCTGCCATCATTATGGTTTTTTACAATCTTTCAAGGATTTAATTTATACACTGATCTCATCTTCACAGCTTAAAATATTCCCTCAATAGTTGTAGCTTTTATGCAGAACATTATCTTATATGAAATTGCCAAACTTTTAAAAGATCAGGTCCCTAAATCTCAACATTTGAAAAGAGCTTCTGGGAACATCCAAATACAAAAGGCAAATCAATCTGCTTCAATATAGTGACAAGTTTGTAAGCTTACCGCTCTGTAAAAAAAATGGTTTACAGAAGCCTTCCACTACAAATGTATTGCTAATTTACCTCCTTTGAACTTAACCCTCCCTAAATCAATGTTAAGGAGATAATCATATATATATATATATATATATATAAATATGTTTTTAAAAATCATCCAATGAAATATTTATTTTTGCCTCAAAACAATGTACACGGTTTAGTAAAATTATACATTTTTTAAAGTCATCCACGTTGACTTTAGCTCAAAGGGTTAAGTGTCCAAAGGCTTAATTTACTAAAGGAAAAAAAATTGGTGCAGTTTCTTATGTTTTAGTAAACTGCTATCTAATTGGATCAGACGGGACTTCTACCTCAGCATAAGGGGCAGGACATGGGTGTGCATTTACATAAACTTCATTGGTGCTATATCAAGCACAATATTTCCAACCTAATCAAGGCAAGAGTTCAGAGCACTAAGCCAGCAAACAGGTTCATGGTGCAAGTATAGCTGCCTGCAAGCAGACACAAGGGGGGAGATTTATCAATCGATCAGACCATTCGTGTTTTCTGTGACTTTTTCGTACCTTGCGTATTTTCGCAGATTTTTCCGTTATATAACGCAACTTTTTAGTACTGTGCTTAAAAAAAGTGACAAAATCCTATTGTCGCAACGAGTACGAAAGATTCATTCAAACTTCGGTATCGTGACTTTCCTTGGGCCATGTTGGAGCTGCAGAGTGAGTCCTATGGGAGGCTTCCAAAATCATGCACAGAAGGATCAAAGTCGGAAAGGTTTTCCTGCATTTTATGATTGTTCGGATACGAAAATTTCGTGACTTTCGGATCACCAATACGATATTATCGTGACTAATACGATTTTTTCGTAAGCATATTCATGATATTTGCGATCATCAGAAATTATCGTATCCAATCAGAATTTTTCCCATTCGGGATTCAAACTCGCATTTTGATAAATCTGCCCCAAGGGGTTTGCATATGGCACAAATCTATGGCCCTTTTTATGCTTAGCACTGCATCTAACTTTAGTAAATAAGCCATTGGCCTCTAATGTCTAATTACACATGACAAGTATATAGACACACATGACAAGAAATATAGATATCTTATGCCTTCATGGAAGCAGTTTATGCATATATTGTTATAGCCACACTCATGGCTACTGATAGTATGACATAGCAGATAGTGATAAGTGAATCTGTCCCATTTCGTTTCGCCAAAAAATTCACAAAATTGCTAAAAATGACAAAAATGTGGCCACCACATGACTTTTTTTGACGCATCTGCAACATATTTAATGCGTGCAACTTTTTTGTCACTCCAAATACATCAGTCAGTGGGTGTTTTTCTGAGCAAATGTTTTGTTGCGGCAAATTTTTGCTACAGTTCCTTGAAAAAATGTGCCAGTGGCGTAATGTGTGAATCCATGCCTGCTGAAAAAAATCGCTCATCGCTATTAGCAGAGAAAGAGTTGCTTTTGCTACAGACTTAAAATTATTCATTGGTTTAAATTTTCAAAGAACTGATGCAACTCTTTAATCCAGGCCTGTTTAAAATGTAGTTCCCATAATGAAGAGTAGGATCTGCATTAAGGACAATGGGCACTTAAGAGTTTAACTTTCCCTTCTGATTCTGCCTAATTGCTTTCTGCCAGTATTATTTAAACTGTTATAGAATATGTTTGGTGTAAAGGAGGATTTAATATATTGGTCCTTCTGGCTGTTACTTTGCTTGTTGATTTTTTTACTCTTTTTCACTCTCTTTTGTGATATTGTTTTATGAATTTGCCAGGCTTGCTAGTTTCTGAATTCTGTGCTGCGTGTGATCTCGAGGTTGACTTTCTCTACAAGAATTTGTTTACAGTTGAATTTCCTGTGCAGTCTGCCCCCATTAACCCGCTTGGTTATCCTCAGTAGTACAAGAAAACACTAAATATTACAGTCACAACACACAAGTTATTTTAATTTAAATCAGGCTAAATTTGTCCAACTAATTAATTTACAATAAAATCCTCACCCTCCTCCAGTATCAGCTACAGCAAAACCACCCACTGACATACTCACCTTTAGCTTAAGAAAGAAGGCAAAATACCTCTCAGTATTTTGAAGAAACCAACTTCTATAGGTCTGTAAACAAATATATATTTATACATTTTTTTTATCTGAACATATTTAAAAGTTTTATTTACATCTACTTTTATTATTGCTTCTAGAGAAACAAAATAAAATCTGCAATAACCCTCTAGCATATGATACATGTTTTCTGATTAATATGTCTCTAGCTATCTTATTAGCCAGAATTAGAGTTTAATATGAAAGACTGGATTCCATATTGGTATGATAAGTACTTATTTGCATAGAAACGAACTTGTTTCACAATAACTGACACTCCAGTGAATACATAATTAGCTCATTATTGTTCATTTTTGTAATCTCTTGCATGACCAACAAAATCATTGTCTTTCTCATATCCTGGCAAGTGTCATAGTAATGGACTAATTATATTCTAGAACATTTAGAGATGTAAAACTCCGGAGATTATAAGTACTTATTGCTTTCCGATAACCTTATCATAGCATGTGCTGTATAGGACAGTCTGTTCAGCTCGTTCCATTGATCATTTCTTTTAAATTGAAAGTATTTTAACATGGATAATATACATTTTTCGTATCAAAAAAATAAGAAAGTAAACCTAAGTTGGGAAAGTTACTGTACGGTGCTTAATATATTAAAAGATTTCTAAAAAGTAAAGGATAGCTTTATGTAAAATGTAATGAAAATAACATGAAATAATTTTTACTTCATTATTTTTAATATTATCCTTCCAGATTGAAAACAAATCTGAACTTGAGAGACTAATGTAATCTTTCTACCATGCCACAAGTCACTAATAGAGACAAAGTGGTAATTTTTTTTCATAGGGGCTGTTTAAACATAACTTGGTTTATGACTGGTGGTGAAAGGTACGTAGGCATCCCACCTCCTGCCCCATAACTTGTGTGTCATTCAGATGGGCACGTTAGAGAGTACCGGTGGGTGCAGGGAGAAAAGAATCCATGTCCTTAACACCTAGAGCATGTAATAAATCCTGATAAAATTTGTTATCAAATCTATCAAATGATCTACATTTACTTTAGGTCATGCGGTACAGTATATTGGAGTTCATAAGCGGTGTATCCCTTGCGTGCATAGTAACTAAATAACAGGTACCATGTACAAATATTTTAGACTTAATTCTACCAGATACAAGTATGGGTATTGGGTTATCAGATCTGGAACACATTTTGGAAGGTTTATTACACAACCACATTGTGAATGCACAAAATTTCAATAAAAATATAAATTAATTTTCTGAATATATAAAAAGAAAGAGAAAGAGAAGACTGAGAAATAATGAATTATAGTCTATGGCCTTTTTACAGAGCATCAATTGTGTTACATTCTTGTCATGTGCTAATGAACTCAATTAATCCTATTAGTTAGAATTAATGTGAATGTTAATTTAATAGACATCCTAATGTAGTAAATTATCAATACAATTCCATTAGTCCTTAACGCAATAGCACTGTGAAGACTGTAAAAAGCAACAGGCACTAATTGCGTGAATAATTGTAGATTCCAATCTGTATAATGTAAAATCAGATCATGTTACACTTAAATAAAGGAAGATGCAAAGAAAGAGATAATGAGTGATTATGACTAGACTGTAAAAAAAATTCTATATTGGTGATTTTTTGACACTGTGCGCAGTATCTGAAATTGTGGAAAGACTAAAAATAATTTGTATAAATATATATATATATGTGTGTGTCACAAATGGCTAGCCCATTGTATTGGCCTGGGTGAAGTCCAAACATTGTAGATATCCAAAGTGTAGTAAGGGTCCGCACTACTCATGACTTAAAAAATAATAATGTACTTTATTGGGAGGCTGACGTTTCGGCCCAGACAAGGGCCTTTTTCAAAGTGCAAATACAAACATTTAATATACTTGCTATGGAAACTCAAGTGGGAGTGCTGAAATGACGTGTTAAATGTTACAGGTGTTATCCACAACAAAACAGCAAACAAACCTAAATCAAAAGAAAAATCTACCACTCACAATTGACAATTGACAATGTCAATCTTGGGACTGGTAGTCCAACAATACAGGTATGAACACGTGATCCGTCCACGTCTCAATGTGAGGCTTGTTTTTGTTCTGCATCGGCTGTTGACGTAGGTCTTGCATGGGTGTACAATCGGGATGCGTCAATGGTTTTTGTGCTTTGCTGTACTTACCTCTAACGAATCACCTAATAGACCTTTAGGTACTTACCTTTAACGAATCACCTAAATAGATCTTTATGTTTTTACGGCTTCCCTGACAAGGCTTTGCAGGTAAATATGCGATCTAGTTAGATAGTTCTGTTTATACTATATACTACTTATTTTGTATCTTTTTGGTTTGATATATATGTACCATTTCAGGTTGCTTGGAAAAGTTTTGTAATATTAGTGACATGAGACCCACTGAGCTAAGAGATACTGTATGCCGACATCCCAACTAGGGAAGAACCACCCAAGCACTAGCGGGTAGTTACATACTATTATGTGTATTAGTGTAATTCCATTACTAAACGGAATAAAAATATAAAGAGTGAAAAAACCCAATGAATAAAGTTAATTAATAAAGAACAAAAGTGAACTCATTATGTGAAATAGAAAAAGCACAATACATAACAGCGCTAAAGGGTCCAACACGATTGTTACATAAGTGGAATAAATATAATGAGGACCAGTGAAATAATTGAAAAAATTGTAAGTGAAAAAAATTTAAAAGGTGAAAAAAATCTTTTATAAACAATACGGCCATATGCAAGTCCTAAAACACACCAGGCATTAAAAACTTTATAAGTCATTTACAATCTAAAATACTAGGTCATATCAGGGACCAAGAAGAACCTTCCCATTTCTGTATTCATAATGAAGGGTTCTCTCAACAATCACGGGCGGTCCATTCATAAAATACTATTTTATAAGTATAACTATAAAAGGACCTTATCGTCCGCATTATTGACCTTCTTAGTGGAGCAATAGTCACACTACACCCCGCAATTGTACGCCTATGTTAGGTGGCAGAGATGAAGTATACCAATGCTTTATACTTACAGCTACCCTATTATTAATAAATATGACCTCAGATAAATGATATCATGTGTAATAAAATCACTAACAAACTCGAAATGGGAGTGTTATGGAAAGTGTTAACAAACACCTAAACAAATGAATGTATACGCCAAGAACATCAACAACATTTGAAACACCTACAAAATAGTAACATGTCAAAATTTATAAAATTCACTAGAGGTAATCAGGAGAGTCACAAATATGGAAATATATTAAACCTCTAATCCTGGGAAACTCAGAAGTTGCACTATTAAAGCTCTAATCACATAAATACAAATCCATTGTGAAGTGTAAATACAGTCACAGGCATGTTTGCTCAAATCAAGATGTTAATAAAAAGGTGCATAGGAAATAAGCTCATTAAGTCCCCGAGGACTAATGGTATCCAGTCTATGGATCCACCTCAGTTCAGTCTGCAGAAGGATTCAATCCCTATCCCCTCCACGGGGTGGTGGTGACACATGATCAATAATCATGCTTTTTAAACAACCCAAGTAATGTTTTTGATCCAAAAAATGCGTTGCCACAGGGGTGTCACCTTTCCTCGTGTCTAGGGTCATCCGTATAGCTGACCTATGGTTTGCCATTCAGTCCCTAAATGTGGTAACTGTCTTGCCCACATACATCAGGCCACAAGGGCATTTTATGATGTAACTTATGTACTTTGAAGTGCAGGTGAGTCTGTAATTAATTTTAATAGGTTTTCTCGAATGAGGATGGCAAAAACAAGGCCCTGTAAGAAGTTGTCTACAGGTGGTACAATCCAAGCATCATAAATGCCTGGTTTGGTGGTCCCCAACCAAGTGTCACTCTGCGTTTTTTGATAACAATGTGATGGATCAGATTTGACCAAAAGATCCCTAAGATTCCACCCCCTTCTATATGCAATATGCGGCTTTTTCTGAAAAATGGGAGGTAGACTCTTATCTTTCTGTAACACCGTCCAATGATTTGTAATCGCAGAGGCAATATTTTTGGTGTATGGAGTATAAGTACCTGTAGTTGGAAAAATTAACAGATCATCATCAGTAGTCACATATCCGGTGTCTTTCTGTAGTACTTGTTCCTGTGTGAGGGCGAGAGCACGCGTCTTACACCCAAATAGTTCATGTTTAGGATATCCTCGCTGAATAAAACAATCCATCAATTCTTGTAATTGTTGTGATAAGATTTCCCTATTAGTATTGTTCCGTACCATCCTTACCATTTGGGAATAGGACACACTTCTCAATAGGTGATGGCAAGACTTTCTATGTAATAGTGTATTCCGGTCGGTCTGTTTTCTGTGGGTAGTAGTCTGTGGGTAGTAGTCACAAGGTGAACAAGTCATTGATAAAATTCCAAAGTTTATAGATCTGAGACCGGTATGGAGTAAGAATATATTCTTGTTTAAAGTTGGCCATAAAGAGATTTGCAAATGAGGGTGCCACATTAGAGCCCATGCTGGTGCCACTAATTTGTAAGTAAAATGAAAGCTCAAATTTGAAATCATTCATTGTGAGGCAAATGCATAAAAGATCAAGTAAAAACCTCTGTATTTGGGTGTGCAGAATCAGGGGATCTGATCAGTTGGTTAGGTACCACTTCCAAACCTTGTTCAGTAGGAATGACTGTGTATAGTGAAGTCACATAGTTCATAGTTACAAGTTTGGTATTTGGAGGTAAGGGCAAACTCTCATGTAATTTAATAAAAAAATCACCTGTGTCCTGTATATACGTGGCTTGTGACTGTACCAAGGGTTGCAAAAAATAATCAATATATATTGCAAGGGGTTGTAAAACAGATCCCCTAGCACTTATGATTGGTCGCCCGGGTGGTTGATCCAAACTTTTATGTATTTTAGGCAATGCATACAATATTGGACACATGGGGTTATCTTGTATGAGAAAAGACAGTGTAGATTCCAAAATGCACCCCTGGCACAGTGCAGACTGTAAAATCTTATCAATCTTAATTTTAAAGGTGGTAGTGGGATCACCCCTTTAGTTTCTTATACACTGTCTGATCTTGATGCTGTCCCAAAATTTCCACCTGATAATCAGAATAATGTTGTATCACTATGGCACCACCCTTATCTGTGGACTGGATAATTAAAGTAGGGTTAGAGGCCAGGTTTTTAATGGCCTCATTTTCTGCTCTACTCAAATTTCAAATAATCCAGCCAGGGGAAAGTTTATAAGTCTCATCAATGAGTAAACATAATTTGTGATTATATATATATATATATATATTTATATACAGCAAACATGCAGAACCAATACTCTCTCTCTCAAAAGACTTTCTCCTTCAATAATAATGTGTTGTCTCTATCCCCACACTTTGGTTTGAAAACTTACTCTAATTAAAAAAACAAAATCAAATATATATACTGTATATATAAATGTTTAAATAATTTTTTAGTAGACTTAAGGTATGAAGATCCAAATTATGGAAAGATCCCTTACATGGAAAACCCCACGTCCCAAGCATTCTGGATAACAGACCCCATACCTGTAAATATATAAAAGTTATTGTCAACCTCAATAACGACAGGAGGTGCAATGTCATATCATATTTAGAGGTCTACTCAGTAGACATACTGAGCTGTTTGTGTATTGGACACTGCTGCGTTACATGAATTCAGTGCTATCCAATATCAGTAGATCAGTGAGCAAAAGCACAGCTCTCTGCATGTCAGGAAAACAAGGTTCTTACAAGGACAATAAGAATACAAAATAGTTTATGTAACATGGGGATTTGAATAAGTTAACACAGCAGTTGAAACAAATTCACTGCCTATGCCTCAAAAAAAAGTTTTCTTTTCTCCTTTTGGACATTGCTCTGTGCTAATGAAAGAATATAACATGCTTAAAAGGTTGATTTCTTCTTCAGCAATGCACTGGTATGGCTATATCCTACATGAAAAAATAACTAAATTCAGAACATCTACATCATTTTGCAGACAAAATCAGATTTATTTAAAAAGAAGGAAAACATATGAATATTTACCACTTATGCTGCTTTTTATACTGACTGATAATCTGCACTTATTTAAATATGCTGTGAGGTTAACACACTTAAAATATTCAGTATACATTAGTCCTGTAGTTATTTTATGTTTAAATCTAGAGCATTTATGAGATGTCTGTGCCCTGCCTGGCTCAGGGTTAGAGAAAAGTGCAGCAGGGCAAAGCTGTCAATAACCCACTGAAAGACCTCACCCTCCTTTATTGATCAAATCATTAGCAGCCACTTAGTGCAATTTTGCAAAAGAACATACAGTTTTTATTAGCGGTTGCTAATAAATATAAAGTTGCTTGACTGTAGATGCTTCAAAAGGAGCATTCAGAAATAAAAGATATCTATGGGTAATACAAAAGATGCATGACATACAACAATAATCAGTTTATACAAAGAATACAGAATATTATATATATATATATATATACAAAAAGGATGGCACACCGCTACATAACATACCTCGGGTGCTCGGTAAAGGGTTCCAATAGTATAAAAAAGACCAGCAACTCCGGGATTTCTTGTGAAAAATCAAAACATATATTCAAAGTAGCATAAACAGCCGACGTAACGTTTCGGTCCCCATCGGGACCTCTCTCTGAGAAAGGTCCCGATGGGGACTGAAACGTAACGTTGGCTGTTCATGCATTTTTTTAATACACGACTAATTTTTTGCAATAAATCCGGTGTTGCTGTTCTTTTTTTTCGATATATATGTAGTGCTTTACCAAAAATGGGCCCTTAGGACAGACACCCCTAGGACAGGGGCGGATATTGCCCCTCCAGGAGTGGTAGTGGGGTTAAGACCCCCCAGCATTACATCTGCTGGAGTGCAGGGCCACAAGTGGCTAGGTAGGTGGAATGGGTCACCTCTAGTCCAGGAGTCCGGATCTGAGGGTGCTTAGGCGAGAGTACCGGTGTGGCTCCCTGTGGTGAGGCTGCCTAGCATGAGTACCAGGGAGAACTCCAAGAGGGAGTGTCTCCTGGCACGAGTACCGGGGAGATCACCTAGAGGGGAGCATGTGGCGTGAGTACCAAAAGTTACCCAACAGGAAAAGGGTCTCAATGAGAAGTAAGGAGTATTGCCCTGCTGTGTATGAATTGTATATGCCACTCCTGGAGAGGTTCTGCTCTAAATAAACCACCGCATCTATTTCACATATACCACTGTGTCTGAATATCCTTCATATCCAGAGGACCACTACCAAGCTGGTAACTACTTACCCCAGGGTGGGGTACATCAGCCAGGAGTGGGTCCCATTGAGGGGTACAGTAACCTATCAAGTTCCCAGGGTGTGGGTTGAAGTTTCACAAGATCATCCCTGGGTGGAGGCATGCCTTTAAGGGAGAAATCCCTGTAAACCCCCATAGTAAGCGGGGGCTCAGGACTCCTGTAGCGCCAAACCAGAGAAATCAGCAGGTAGAACCACAGAATCTGATAAAGTGGGCTACATATATATACATTCACTTTTTTCTTACATGCATTTTTGCCATTTTTGCCATTTTAGGAGTGCTGAAACAGCCTAGCTGTATATAGTTCAACCTGGTCTTGTGCACCCAAACTTTTCTCTTAAATTAGGGGATAAGCGACATTGCCATTGAATGTGTATATAGCATATAGAGGTGGTTACTCTTTTAATGTCAGCTCTCCCATTATTCCCACCCCTTTAAGGACTGCCCAATAGCTCAGCATTTAAGAGGGTTAATTAGAAAGGTGTGGATACATCACTTTTACTAATTCACTTTTCCCAGTATGAACAGCCCCGTTATGTATAATTTAGCCCTTACTCAGCAATGTGTCATTTAAGTTTTATTTACCTATTCTAGAATAAAAAAACAAGAATGTCTCAGTCCCTTTTCAAAGTAGAAAAAGGTATTATGCCTACTCACTACTTGAACACATCCAGCATTCAAATCATTTTTTCATGTATAATGTTTATTCTCTGTATAGCACTGCAGAAATGTGTTGGCGGTATATAAATACCAAGAAATAAATGTAAAAAATAATCGGAATTCTTTGACTACTTAATTTATTTTGAATGATGTACATAGAATAAGCACAAACAATTAACATATGGTAAAAGGACTAACCTAACTGCAGACAATATCCAGAGCTGCTTTCTGGCATGATTACAGGATTTGATGTGCTAAAGGAGAACTGACACAGTACCTAGTTAGACCAACATTCTCAATTTTGGTCAGAAAGAAAAAAGAATCATTGAGATTGACAACGCTGTGATGACTTTGACAACAGCAGTATTTCCAGGGGCAGCCCACCAGATTTTAATCAAGTCAAGCAAGATGTAAACAGAAGCCCCACCAACCTGTATGACAGTATGGTATTTAGTTCAAAGGGACAGTCGCTGTTTAGATTGTTCTATCCTTGGATAAGTACAACTAATTAAATTTTGCTCTGCTATCCTATAAAGGCCATACGGTCTTCAAACACCCTTATAATGATAAAGTGAACACTGCGAATGTAAGATGAATTCACCCTAATACTGATACCCTTGATAAAAATATGGGAAGCATTTTGTGAGCATCCTTTTTCTGTTTACTGACAATGTGAGATGAATTCGCCCTAATACTGATACCCCTGATAAAATATGGGAAAAGTTTTGTGAGCATCCTTTTACTGTTAAATGTAGCTGCAAACTCCACACTACTAACTATATTGATAATTATATTGATAATTTGAAAATAGACTGTGAATAGGTGCAAAGTTGACAAATATAGTTACCTTGAGAAAAGACACTTGGTGCAAAAGTCTTATTTTCCAATAACTCTAAACAAGCAATAATTTACATGACAACTGAAACTGCACCTATGTGCTTACCAACAGTGCTTGAGTAGTGATGAGTGAATTTTTTCGGCAGGCATGCATTCACAGCGAATTTCCGTATTTCGCCTTTTGCGAGTTGTTTCGCAATACTTCCGTGAAAATTTGTTACACGCTAAAAAAATTTGTTGTGCATCAAATTGGGCGCAGTCATGTCAAAAAAGGCTGCGGGCGACAAAAAAGGCGTGGGTGACCAAAACAGACGCGGGTGACAAAAAAGACGCTGGCGACAAATGCGTTTCGCGAATTTTCTTGCTGTTTCAAGAATTTTATAGCGAAGCAAAATGGGACATATTCGTTCATCACTACACAAGAGCACATGTATATTACAGTAACATTCAACATTCATTCTACTATGTATAATAATACATTTTACTAGGCACTATTAGTAGGCACACAGGTGCAGTTCCAATGACTAATGTTTTTTGTTGTACCTACACTGTGTGTGGGAACTGAAAGGCAGTATGATGTCTGGGGTCTAAGGCTTATGCACTACAAAGTTTGAAAACATGGACTATCTGAGCTGAAGACAACAATGGATGGTTGCTCCAACCAAAACAGAGAAAGAAACGGTGCTTAAATTGGATGTTTGAGTTTTGGTGTTTAGTGTATGCTTGAGAAAGGGCAATAGCCCCTTAAAATATACAAGACTAGTAAAGTAAATGGCAAAATTGTCTGTGTGATATGCTACTTCATATACATTTTTGGTTGAAAAACCAACTTCTACAGGTTGAATTCTTGTTTGTCATGAGAGCATAGACATACTGTATGCCCAAAGGAATTTGAAGGTAAATATTACTATAGGTTTGCGAGTATCCTTATCTCTACCTATCCTGGTTAAACAAACCTTTGGCATTAAATGTAGACTAAATAGTATGAACCATTGAGTTTTATAGCTAAAGCTAACACAGGGTGAGCAGGTATCATTAAACTTTAATGTTGTCTTTTGAAAAACTAAGAAAAATAACACCCTTTATATTGTACCGCCAGCATTTTACATGTTTTACTCCCATAACTTGGCTTTATAGTGGGGCAAACCAGAGAACAAAGACTAGCAATTCCATATATGCTGCAACCCTTCTAGTAATACTAGCGAACATTAGGCAGTGGTCTAATACTCTGTTCTATGATGCTATAAAAATCTAGAAGAAATTTTCCTTATCATGGGGTCTTAGAGATGCAAAGTGTAAGTTCAAAGAATTTCAATGTAGGTTGTATGGAAATTCTTGGTGATCCTTGTCCTTTAATTAAACAACATAATTTAACAACAGTAAATGGATATTCTGAAAGCACACACAGAACAAGATGATAATGTTACACACTAGTGCTCAGTGTGAGCTAGTGCTTTGATTCCTGTGTTATGTTTGGTACCTCTTCTACAAATTGAAGAGATTTGTGGTATAGAAAACAAGAATTTTGAGAGCTTCGTATCATTGAAGAGATTTTCACACGCTGCGTATCCATCCTGACAGAATCGCTAATGACATACCAAAGTATCCTATTGCTGTCAGAAAAGATCTTACCTATTTCACAATGTAATTGGATATATAACACACTGAAGGAAATTTTTCTGAGCAGCAGGTTGGAAATCCCACTCTAAGCAGTGCAAAAGAATATTTTTCAGTTCCAGAACACATTTTTTTTTTTTACAGACCCAAAGTTTAACAAAAAGAAATGTACAAAGTAAAAATAAAATATTTATATCTATATTTCACTACCTATACACTTATGGACTTAATGCAAATATGCATTGACTTTGCCTAGGATGACCCCCATAAAGAAATGTCTTCATCCTTACCGTTACTATAAAGGGAAATGTTTCGCACTATTTAAATTACTCAGCGACCCTATAGCAATAACTATTTCCCCAAAAACTGTTCCTGTATATATATACTACTACTATCAGCTAAAAGTTTAATTTTTGGCAGTTATATGGGTGTGTATTTCAGCCAAACTGTAGTAATGACCCCAAAACCAAGAGATTACAAAAATAATTGAAAAATATTCATCTATGTAGGGATTTTTTGTAAGAAAAATTATGAATATAGTCTTAAAAATTAAAAAAATATATATATATATCTTCCTTAAAACCAGGAGGATGTAATCTTTATATCAACCTAATACTGGAGGCTTCATTAAAACCTACAGTTCTCAATATAACAAGATATGCAGATAATAAGATGATGAGTCAGAAATGCAAGAAGCAAGCAGATTGAGATTAAAGCATAGACTCAAACCCTTCAGCATCTGTCAAGCTACTTTGCTTCTAAGGAGAGTCCTGAAGAGTCTATAATAAAGCTACAGTATGCAAAAGTTTGATATAATATACTTTAGTTACATCAAGGGACTTGAGTGAATAAGTGATAACATTTATTTAATTGTTGTCAAATGTCAAAATGTGAGCAATCATTTCAGCTTGTGTAGGAGGTTAGTGCATCCCTTGTGGCATTTCATTTGTCCTTCCTGGCAATCAGGCCCAGATTCCTTAACTTTGCACATTTGGAACTGGACACCCACAGGTGCTCTGTTTGGCAAGGGGATGGAAAACTGCCTTTGGTTAGATGCCCAGAGCCCCAGAAAACAAGGAAGACCTGGAAAGGAGCTTGGATTTGATGCCTAAAATGGAGATAGGACAATTATAGGCTACAAAAGACTCTCTTCAGCCACTGCCAGCAAAACAAATGTCTCTGTAAGAGAGCAGGGAGTGTGATGCTCTTGCTGAGCTTAGTCAGGAGGAGATGGCTAGACATTTAGCAGCATTAGAGACGGCAATAAAATATCCACACTTTAGAGCTTTCTGTGATCTCTAGTGAGAGAGTCCAAGTGAGTATACCATTTAGTAATGTGAATGGGAGGATACTGCTACAAAAATGCATTTTTAGTATAGGTTCTATTTATTGTGTTTTCAATGAAAAAAGGTATACATACATTGGTGCAGTGATGAGT
This sequence comes from Xenopus tropicalis, assembly GCF_000004195.4. NCBI lineage: Eukaryota > Metazoa > Chordata > Amphibia > Anura > Pipidae > Xenopus > Xenopus tropicalis. Next base: position 124,048,109 of record NC_030678.2, on the reverse strand, counting down.
GAAATTTTTCACCAGGCATTAATTAATAACGTGTTCCACCATCAGCAATTTTTTTCCACAAAACCGCAGCAACAATTCACAGAGAAAATGTTTGACCCTGTGTTTCGCAAGTTTTCCACATTTCTCTAATTTTTTTGGCAAAGCGAAATGGGACAGATTCGCTCATCACTAGCCTTTTTACATCTTATGTTTCCCAATCTCTTCTACAAGTGGGGTATGGATATTATTATTTTTTACAGGGGTCTTTATAATTCCAAATCTAGACAGCAATGCAAATAATTGAATGATAAACCCTCCTCATGTAAAACACATACTGTGAATGATATGCATCTCCCAGACATGTGGCTCCATGTATGAGCCAGAGCTGCTAAACAGTGAATATAAACAAATCCAAGAAAAATCCAAGTATCTAAAGGCAGAGCATTGTATTAGGAAGAAATCGGATTGGAACTTTAAAGATACAAAAGAATTTAACCAATAATAGCGAAACATGAAACTTGATAAATCCTACTTTGTATATCGGTTGTGTTAGAAAGACATGGAATGTTAAAATGTGAATAGCTTGTACGAGCAGTAGAATGTATATATTCCAGAACTGGCATGCATCACAGATAGCTCACGAATGAGTAATAATTGAAACATCTGATGTTCATGTCAGGAGATTCAGTTTGTGCCATTCTATTTGTAAAGCAGTGAAGCTTTGCACAGCCAATGTATTGAAGGCAGTTTTTTTTGCTTCAACAAAACAAATTCCACCTGTAAATGTAATATATCAGTGCTTGAATAATTTATTTGTTAGGGGAAAATAAGAATAATCTCACTACTTCAAGGCATTTTGTTGACTCAAAAAAAAAAGCATCAATCAGAGACAACAGATAATACAGGTGAATTATTGTGCTTTTACAGTGCTTCATCAAACATGGAATTTATTGCATTTCTCTTAAAATACAGTGAAAGTTTTTCTAAATTTTCCTTTCTTTTTTCATACCAAGTCAGTTGCTGGTGAAGCTGCACCTGCAAGAAGCATGAATAGATCATTTGCCTTTTGCATTAAGGTCATTCATGGCCAACCTTCTTGTTTCTTTAAATCACTATAACGTAATGTAATCAGGATTTGTCAACCATATAAGCTTGCCCAATTATTTTCAAATTTGAATTTGTTGAATGGTAGCCCAAAGTAGTGGCTGGGCAGGATAAACCCTAAGGTCAGAGAGGGAGGGATTTTTGGTGAACACTAATTTTAAAAATGCTAACCAAATGTTGAATGTTAATGGCACTCATAAAATAACTAATATTAACAACCCCCAAACTCTAGCAGCTTGGAAGCACAGGGGTGCTGTCATGGTCGGCACCCTAAACCAGAGCAGGTGCCAAGTTCCCTTGTCTCGGCTCGGCTTCACCAGTATTGTGACCGCCTTTGGCTTCGGGAGGAGCCCTAAGCTACTCAGATGCCACCTGGACTTAACGAGGGGAACAAGGCAGGAGTTCTGGCAAGCAAAGGGGCACGACTGTAGATAAAGTCAGTTAGGCCGGTCGTCGTCAGGCAGGCTGGGTCGGGGCAGGCAGAAATCAAGGATAGTCAGACAGGCAAGGGTCAAACCGGATATCAAAACAGCAGGATGAGACAAAATCGGAGTCAAAGTACAAGCCAAGGTCAGATATGGATATCAGAATAGTCAGGAGCAAGCCGGGTCAGAAACACAGGAAGGCAACAAGCAGGATACAGGAACGAAGTGCACAAGGCTCAGAAAAGCATCAGGATCAAATCCTATCACGGGCAATGAGTCTAATGCAAATGGCCCTTTAAATATTTTGAATTTGGCGCCTTTGCGCCTTTAAAATGCGGAAGTGCGCGCGCACCTAGGAGAGAGCCGGCACAGGGAGCAGACGGCGCGGCGGGCGTCCCCACCGTGCCGGTAAGGCACCTCTCATTACAGGTGCTTTTCTTTAGGCAACCAAGATGAAAGCTCCATATTCTTATGGAGTCTTTGTCCAACTACCTGGTAACATTAACAACTATGAGAGGCAGCAAACATATAAAAATGAAAAAAAGAGGCAGAGTTATCGATAATCATTTTTTAAAAGAGCAGTAACAATACTTACAATGTAATAATATTCTTTCCTGGCACCTTTTCATGATTAAAATGATGTGGAAGAGATATTATCCACAGACATTGCAATAGGATTATCAAAGTCTTCTATCTATTTTAGCATCCTGAGGAATCTATTCAACTTGGTCTTGCAAGATTTCTCCACATAGTGAACAATAGAAATTGTCTTTTTTGCAGCTGCCAAACATTTCCTGACAAAAGCCCCATTGGTAAGAGGGGAAAGTGACATAAGTTGCTGAGTGAATGACAGAGCAGAAACAAGACCCAGGAGCAGGGATAATAATTAAGTAATTAACTGTTTGGAAGTTATGGGGTGACTTTACCTGAGCCAGAGAGATTCTTGTCATATACCAACATGTATTGTACTTACTCATATAGTAAATAAATTGTTTGTATTCAAAAATGTCTATAGTTAGTCATATACAACAACAATTTTCCAGTTATCTCTCCCAAAGCAAATTTTCTACTATACAGGTATGGGACCTGTTATCCAGAATGCTCGGAACCTGGGGGTTCTAGATAAGGGACATTTCTGTAATTTGGAACTACATACTACTACTAAAAAAACATTTAAACAATAAATAGACCCAACAGGATTGTTTCCCTCCAATAAGGATTACTTATATCTTAGTTGGTATCAAGTACAAGGTACTGTTTTATTATTACAGAGAAAAAGGAAATTATTTTTAAAAATGTGTATTATTTGATTATAATGGAGTTTATGTATGAGAGATGGTTGTATTCTCATAATGTGGAGCTTTCTGGATAACAGTTTCCAGATAGTGGATCCTATACCTGTACGATGTTGGACAACATTGATAGATACAAGGAAAATTCTGAAAAAGTGCCTTTTACAAAAAGCTAGGTCCAAAAATAGAGGCAATTTTTCTCTGTTATATTAATTGCATATAAGAAGCACTTACCACTTAGATTCCAGTATTAATAAGTGTTTTATATGCATATGAGTGCCTACATTATCCCACATCTATTTTGAGGGGTGGGGAGTCAAATTGCACCAGTTTCTGCACCTTTTTTTACACTATTTAAAAATTTTGTACAAGTAGGAGATCTTTATTTCAATTTTAAGCAAATAATTCAACAGTTGTTTTTAATATTTTGTTTTTCTCTGTGATAATAAAACAGTACCTTCTACTTGCTTGTAACTAATCTGCATGAATCCATATTGGTGGCAAAACAATCCTGTAGGGTTTACTTAATGTATAAATGTTTATTAGTAGGCTTAGCAGACTATAGCATTTCACCTCTTTTAATAATGAAAAAGTATAGGAAAAGTTACACTACAGGAGAGTGCAGGCATAAGGATGAATTCCTTGCACCACAGGAAAGTGGGAAGTACATTATTGTTGAGGATAAATGAAAATACTGACTGAGATTAATATTAATAAAATTCAGCTTAAATATATTTCTTTCTGATCCTTCCTAATTTTAATTTCACTTTCGTTGCGAAGCAATTTAAAAATGACCACAAGAAAATAGTCTCGCTGTGAACCTATTAAATCATTATAATTGGAAACTTCAAAAAGGTTTCATAAGCACATGAACTTAATTACAATAAGCAGGTTTCCGGCCGTTGTTAAAAGTGCATACAGACAGATCTATTTGAATGAAAATAAAAACATACCTGTAAAGATATGAGCTGTATAATTTCCCTAATAAAAAATGTAAACAACTATATATTGTTCCTTGTCATTGAAACCTTCAGTAAAAATAATTAGTGTCAAGGGGAAAGTTCCAGAAGTATACATTACCCCAGTATTTAATAAAGGCATTAAGTTAGCTCAGGTGCAGTAACCCACAGCAACCAATGAGATGTTTGTTTGGTCTTTGTACCTATCAGATGTATTGCCCTTATCCATAAATATTTTTCAGGTTTCTTTGAATTTTAATATTTGCAACACTGGGGGCATGGGTTTGATTCTGACCACCCAATATTTGCTTATATTTGCAATAAGTTAACGTAAAGGCTTAGATTTACATTTTAAATTTAAAGTATATTTTTCAAAACAAATTAACTATATTAATTATATAACTAACATTAACAGATTTATAGAGACCCTGTTAATTACCTAAGCACTTGCATACTGGAGTCTGGCTGTGGTTTATACCTTAGTGCAGTTCCTGGGGTCAGTACAAAGCTCAATTGTGACCTGCTCCCACCGGTGCGTCTTAACTTGTACATCTGAATTATGCGCAGGCTAGGGATAGTGACGTGCAAGTCGGAAATGAAAAGTCTGAACCCTCCCACAACCTTTAGCATGTGCTGGTGTGCCAAACACGCACAACCCATTGGTAAACATTACAGTGCCCAACTTTCTCTTCTAGCTGCCTGTATATATAGGCACATGCCTGCTCCACACCACACACTTGACGTGATGTCAGAGATAGGTGAGCCAGGCACGGGTCTATAAATACAGGTAAGTCACTGGGTCGGCTAGGGTGTGGGTTAGGGCTGGCGGATTAAATAAAGTAGACCTGCAAATTACTAGTAGAAGGGAAATCCTATGTACTTCCCCTGGAACACACAAAGAATACAGTGCTGCTATACAAATGCATAGATGTATTAATGGGGCAATCAAAAAAAACTATGCTGTGTTTCCTGTTTTTTGCAGTTTTCCTTGCCAGTAGTTAATTACCCTTCATGAGCTGAATTTCTTTTACCTTGAGCTCAAACTCCTAAATACACAGTTACATAGTTACATAGGGTTTAAAAAAGACCAGTCCATCAAGTTCAACCTTTCCAAGTAAACCCAGCACACACAACTTATACTTACCAATCTAACCTAACACCTTACACTTGCTTCTAGCATTTCCCTTATAGCATGGGTATGTATTGCTTGTCTCTATTAAATGAGAATTTTGAATCTCCCAGTGTATTATATTTATGATGCAGTAGAAGTTGCACAAAATCCTCAATAAAGATACAGAGTTGTGCCTGGGAAAACCCACACCACCACCACGAATATTCAAATATTAATGAGCTAGGCGAGGTATAACATTACTAAAAGTCAACTTGTTTTTCATCATGTATTCACATATAGATAGAATACAGATACTGTGATTAGCTATTTGGTAGCCCCATGTGGACTGCTAGCCTGCAGGAAGCTCTGCTTGTAGTAACACTGTGTCTCTGTGCTTCCAACTTGCAGAACAGAAATAACATAACAGAAATATAACTTGCATAACAGAAATATAAAAATGGGCACCTACAGTACTTTGAGGCCACTGGAAGAAACATCAAAGGGGGTGGTGAGCAACATGTTGATTGCAAGCCACTGGCTGGGGATCATTGTCCCAGACTGTAGTTCCTAGTTACTCCTGTTCTTGTTTGTAGCTTTTATTTGTATACCTAATCCCTTGAATACTGTTTTAATACTGTTTAGGTCTGTTGCCATTCCTTCTTGCCCGTCCTGTGCTTGTTTGTAAAGCCTAAGGCACATGGAGTGTGTTCTCCACCTTTTTTTCCAGCTGACAGAGAAGCACTCAATTGTGACAATTAAACCTTTCATTTACTTAAATCCATCTATCACTGTTTTTGGAAAACACAATTCACTGTCTGCCATAGATCTAAACATTGACATTTGTCTGGCTTCTGTCTGTAATGAGGCATGATCTGTGAACTCAAACTGTACTCTATTATTTGTGTATGTATCTGCCACCTTTGCCTACCATTCTGGGTGCTCTGGGAACCTCGTGCAGTAAACCATGGAGGCAACTTAGTAGCCAAGGAGGCTGTTATAGGGTGAAAAGCACATCAGGCCCAGGTCCATTAAGCAATCCCTGGGTTTTGGTTGCCCCATGTTACCTAAACTCACAGTAATCATATGTGACCCCAGTGTCTCTGTGTAAAGCAGGGAGCTGTTTTCCCAGTAAAAGACACATTACTGGGAAAAGAGCACCCTGAAAGTCAAATAATACTGAAGACAAAGAAATTGTCTGGTTATACTCTGGGATAGAATTTCCCATAGTGCTTACCTACTGTATCACTAGGACCTGAGCCATCCTGTCCAGTCTTCATCCTCTCATCTGAAGATGAGCTTTCCCAAAGGCAATCTTTAACCTGGAGGGCATATGGGGAATTTTGAAAATTTGAGACTAGGGGCAATACCTTTGCAGGTCAAGTCTGTTTAGGATAATTAAACAGTGCTAAACCCATACATTCACAGAATTCGGATTTACACTTTTTAAAATAAAAAATAAGTATAATGGAATCTTAATGTGATTGAAAAACAGTTATAATGATAACAATCCAGAGAAACAAAAATGTCAAATCTAACTCAAAATTCTACGAAACAGAATTATTACAGTAAAAGAAAGGTTAAAGATTTAACCAGGTTTTATTTTATTTCTATAATAGGTCAAAACTAATGGTTTAATTTGTGAATTTGAATGCGCTCCACTTCCGAAACTTCTACTTTTGCATCTCATCAGCTGCAAACACAAAGGTGTTCGTATTTTAAAAGCTTATTTTTAGTTTTACTTCATGTCAAGAGTTAGAATAAAAGCTTTTAGTACTATTACTACATACTTTTATGCTAATGTTTTAAAGATTTGTAAATGCGCTAGAATAATTAGCATTTGTTATTTATTAATATTAATGCTCTTTCATCATACTGACAAGTTTCTATAAGGAGCATGTCAGTATTACTAAGCAAGCAGTACTGCACAGTTATTTTATATTTATATCTATAATGCCCCTGAGCTGCCACCATCCTGCCCTCCAGCCCTACAATTGAGCTCTGAACTCGAAAACTTCCTCTAGGGGCACAAATATGTGTGTGTCTATTACAGTGATTGAATGCATGCAACACTGGTACAGAAAGTTGCAAATGGATGTCACAAGCAGAGGAAAAGGAACTAGTACACAATTCACACATTGGAAGTTGGGGTGTTTGCAGTTCATACTGTGACATATTGCTCCAGCCAACAGTGTTTAACATTTTTATACACTATAGCCTACAAGTAACAATATTTAAAAAGCTAACTCAGGGGTTAATATAATAAAAACTGCAATGTTTGCTATTCATCACCTAACCTATTAGCAAGTAGCATTTACTAGTGGTTACTTGTTTAAATCCAAACATATGACTGGTTGCTATGGGTTACTATACTTTGCCCATTTTATCCTTGATTATTTAATAGCCCATTTGGTACGAGGGACATTATAATAGGAAATGTAAATGCTCAAAGAATGTTTAAAGAAATACATCTATACAGACAGTAAAAATGACTTAACATTTTTCTATCAACCAATGTTGTTATGCAACTCATAGCATCTGGATTAAAGTAGGGTATCTCTTGGATGTCCTTATAGGCCATGTGTGTGGGGTTAATGTTATTACGTTGTTCTTCACGTTCCTTCCTTTATGCAAGGGGTGTACTCAATGAAAGTGCCCCAAGCAAACAGAATAGATTAGAGCTGTTACAGTACATTGAATGACTTCTGTCTCTTAAGGTTGTGATTTATTCCTCTATATGTATATAGGATACATCATCCAGTCTAGTGCCCCACTTTTATGTGGCTGCTTGTATGGAATATTGCCTAAGGCTATCCCTGCTGATCCCCGTATTTTGGCAGTTTTCTGTATTTAACAACCCAGTTTCTATCCTCCTCCCCCCCCCCCTTGTTCACTTTTTATTTAATTTAATTGTGTCTTTAATATCAGCACATTTTAAAGTGTCACTGCCCATCACAGCTTTGACTATCCTGTGGTGGAGATATGATTGTAAGCACTGCTGGTTATTTTGTGAAACCTCTATGTTATGTGAAGGCACCTGTCAACTGCCGAGCCTTATCAATTGCAAATTGTCGTAAACGACATCATTCAAATTGCTTTCATTTTTTCGTGCAATAAGCAATAGGGAAATCTACTATTCAAACTGTGCAAATGAGATTATTTTATTAGCATGCAAGTATTAAATCTGCATAGAAATATTCATACTGCAAGTGTCTGCTCCAGGCTGGAATGCTCAATGGTGTCATATAACTGTTAGAATCCAAGTTGTGTCTGTGTGATGTAAATGAAATATGCTAATTTCATTCAACCATTTATTTCATTGTGAAATTTACAATCTTATTTTAGTATATTGCTTTTTATGCAGATGCAGCTTCCTATAAAGGAGCCACTACACTGCATTAGCCAAGTGGTATTAAACGAAAAGACCATCAGACTTGTTGGGTAGCAACTTTATGTCTGCAAATAACATACTTCTAATTCATTTGGATACTTGACCCAAACATAAATTCATCTGATCAAACTATAAAAAGAAAGTTTGTTAAGAACCCTTTGCAGCTTTGAATGTGTGTATGTATACATGCTTATCATTTACCAAGAATTCATATTTTCCTATCCAGGAAAGATTATATTAAAGCCGCAAATAAGAAAGAATTCAGCCTTATGAACTCTGTATAGAATTCACTTGACACATATAATAAATGTAACAAATCCATTGAAAAACATATTATTCCATAAAGCACCATTTCAATATAAAAGCCCCACAGTTGCATTAGAATCTTAAGCATAAGATGACAGTTACAGGAGCCTGATCTTAGAAATCAGTTGTTAACATGATAATGTTTAACATATATATACAATCACTTATTATAGATACAGTGGGTCATGGGCATATTAGGTAGAGCGTTTGCTTTAAACATTCCAGAGTACCACTCTTAATCACAACCCAGGACCTCAGAAAAGCTAGTAGGTCTCAAAAGTTTACTTACAAGTAACACTACAGACATATATGAACTACAGAATAAATTACATACCTAAGCACATTGTAAATTGTTGGGGGTATGGAAAAGGAGGGGGATAGGAAAGGAAAGGGGAAAGAAATAAAAAGGAAAAGGGGGAGGGGGAAGAAAAGGGAAAATTAAGTTGGTATGATATAATAGAGTGTGTACTTGTATAGCAAAGCAGTTACATTGGTAATAATCAGGCAAAGTGGTAACAAGAATTATTATTTTCTACAATTTAAATAGAACAAACATTCATTCAAAATAGTGACATTCATCCAGAGCTACCCTTTTCGACCAGATTATGTCAAATCTGCTTGGCAGTTTCTGCCTTAATGTGGACTGCATTGGTGTTGATACCAGTCTCTAATTAAAGGAGCCTGAATAACTGTACAATGAAGTAGTACACGTTTTTTGGTCATTAAAAATATTGAAAGAAGCAGTAATCTTATAAGTTTTTAAGGGGGAGATCCTTTGTAATGCCCAGTAGACTTAGGTGTAAGTGTAAGAAGTTCCATATGTCAATCCAGTATTTCTGAATAACAGTACATTGCCAGAACACGTTCAATAAGGTTCCTTGTCAGCACAGCCTCTAAAGCAAGGATTTGTGAGAGTGGGGTAAATTTTACCAGCCTCTCTGGTGTGTGGTAATTATGGCTAAACAATTGTATCTGTTTTAGTCTGTCTTTAGCTAAAATGGAAGTTACTTTAATTTGACTGCTGATTTCTAGTCCTGTTTCTATTGTACTTGTTTTTTTTTTTTTCAATGGGCCTAAAGCTAAGTCCATAATACCCTTATAAAGGTTTAAGTTTAGATGCTGTCATTATAGAGCTCCATTTGTGGGCCATCCCACAAAGGCCAAACATGAAGAAATGGCTTGTGTAAGATGTCGCCTAAGAGGTGTTAATCTGAACTCTGGAAGTAGTTGGTGGCACCCTTACTAGAGACCTTTGTTATCCAGCAAGTTGGTGATTGAGAGCAAGGTGAGATGACAATAATCTTCCAGTGGAGCTCTGCCTGAACACAACTTTCTCTTAGGTTGTCAAGCCATGTCCCCTCTGTATAAATATTTTATATAAATAAATACATTTCTACCAAAGGTTTGTTTGTTTTTTTTGCCCTTGTTTTAAAGTGTAACTTTCTACAAGGTTTGTTTCCTTACTATTCTACAAGTTACATTTTTATTGACTTTTGACAACCATATTTAAACTCTACCACTGATATACATTAATTATTGTTATTGCTAGAGATTAGCAATTAATTATTATCAGTTAATTAATAGTTATTAGTTATTTTTTTGCTACTTTTAACTAATTTATATAATTACATGGTATGTGTATGCAAATTGGAGTTTGTCATGCTTTGTTTAATTAAATTCTTATTAATGAACCTTTGGAAAGTATCTTGACCTCTGTTGAAAGAGAAAGCAAATGGCAGAACTTGTTGATTCAAACCTTTGGGAGCTCTGGGTAAGGTTTTTCAGGTTAGCAAATTTCATTGAAATCAACTTTTGATGAAATGTGCTATAAAGAAAAATCAAAATGATGTTAACCTTTGTATAAGAGAAAACAACCAGTAAGAGCATACAGTCACAGTGTAATGTTACACTTCATTAACTTTCTGAAAGTCATGTAAGAGTCATTAAGTAAGAACGAATTGGGAGAGATAGAGCATTGGAGGTAACTGACCTGAATTGGGCTAATTACTATATTCTCAATGACCTGTTAATGGTATCTGTTTTGTTTTGAAACTTTAATGTTTTAGTTCAGTAAATAGTTCCTTAACTACAAAATATTTATTCAACAAACCTGTGATTTTAGTTTATTGTTTGTGGACTTCCTACAGTTGTTTTAATTATTAGATAACCATAATAAAGTGGGTTTTTGGCAGAGCATTTGCCAGGGCCATCTAGTATGGGAACCCATCCACTTTTTTCTATATTTTTTTTTTATATTCTTTAAAGACAACAAAAGAATAATCTTTAATCAAATTTGCTGTACAGCCCTGTTTTGTGCAGGAAAAAGCTAATGGATCATGCTTCTATGTGGTCTTCTTACAACTAATAATGTGGCAAGATTCCAAGCAAATACACACACAGGAACAAATTATAGATTTGTGTGTCTTCTACCAAATCTTTATCATTTATATTGTTCCTTTCTGAGACAATGGCATTGATGCCTCTGTGCCAATAAGAGAGCAGAGATGCCATTGCCCACACTGGATGAGCCAACACCTGCACATTATAATATAAAGTCTCGTGCCTTAATTCCTTTTTGGGAAAAAACTATACAAAATAGACTCCACATAGACTTGACCCAAGTGCTGTTGGGAGATGTACTATTATTATTAGTAGTAGTAGTAGTAGTAGTAATATAACCTGCATTTAGCAAATATTTTTTTTAGTGCTTCAGAGAAATTCTTCATCATTCATATTAGTCCCTGACAAAGAAGAGTTTATAATCTAAGGTCCCTATAACATACAAACATATACACACTCAGTATGATCTATTTTATGAGGAATCAACCTGCCTTGCAGATAGTGAACCTTGGACCACACCTAGTACCTTAAATAAAGAACAATATATTTTAGAAGAACGTATTTTGAGATCACATGAGAAGTACCCTACTCCAGTTCATTCTGATAACCCTGTAGCACCTAACATATGTTTATATTTTTCTACATGCACTTTGATGTTCTAGTGCCCCTTTAGGACATTATGAAAGTCAAACATCAGTGTCACATCTCTTCTTCATCAGTTGTCAGGCATGGTTTTCCTACTCAAACTTCATTTTTGACCTACAAGGTACAAATGAGTCCTGACACAAATATATTACAGATGTCAAATGTATTGTTTTGTAGTTGACATATACACATGGAGGGAAGGGCTATAAGAGCAATAATATTACTGCTTTATTGCATCATGCATCTGATTATAATTTAACCCTTCAGCATGTTTTTTTATGTGTGAATAAGGAATGAGATAGCAATGTAAAATGTTTATTTAACATTTTAATAATCCTGTTACATTTTAATACTCCTGTTAAATAGAAACACTTATTTAAAAAATATCACCCTGCAGAGTTGTGCTGTAATGAAGTGTATTTTACAGTAGTCCCATAAATCAATTTGACATAGAAACACTACACCATGTACAGCTTTACTGAAATCTATGCAGCGCAGAGACTATCACTAATCTGGTGGAATCAGGGGATATTTATTCATCATAGGGTTTTTTTGGCGGTTGCCATTAAAATAATGCCTGCATAATTCTTTAGGCACGAAATTTAAAACAGGAGGTGCATCTACCTTTTGGAGAAACTAGATTCCACATAATTAATTTTCCTAAAGCCCACACTCTATTGAAAGGAAGAAATCAGGGGCCCTCCCATGAACACAAAAGCACAGTACCATTTTGCCATGCTGTTTTGTGCATAGGGAGAGGGTGTTTATTTTTTTGTTTGGGGAGGCTAAAGATAGCCATATATGCACTTACTTATAAGCTAAACAATGGGTTGCCCCACCGCTTGAATGGTTTATTAAGTCGCAGTATTGCCATTTAGTAAATAGGAAAATGCATGTCTGTTAGCTTAACTAGCTTACAGTCCTCTTTGGCCTAAGGCTAATGGTGCATAGTGCACCAAAATGCAATAAGCTGCCTTCCACAATGTTATCACACACACGTGGATTTTTGTGTGAAAATGCATGCTTTTGCATGTGTATACTGGCAGGCTAATGTCACACCTGTCAATTTATTTGGAAAAAAGGAAAAGAAACCTCCCTGTGTGCTATTGTCCTAAAGGTGCTTTTTAAAGCAAACAGGCTACCAGCAGTTCCCAATTCACTTATAGTTTAAAAAAATACAGGCATCTCTATGCAACCCAACCAGAAGTGTGATAGGATTTACAATAAATAAATAACCCCTTCCTGTCTCAAATAATTAATGCTAGTTTTAATGAATTAATCCCCTGCCCCATAAACAGTCTCCTCCAGTGCTCATTATGCGGGTGATTGTAGCAGACATACTAATTATCTGCCATCTCAGCAAACAAATATAGTACAAGAACAAGTGTCTGGCTCTCAAACCACAATTGATGTCTGCTACAAACACAGGGTTAACCTAACCACAGCACCTTTAGTATGTGTTGATGCATATATGTGACCCAAGGCAGAATACATCTCTTGATAAATATGCCCCTTTACATGTTTACAGAAAACATGAAATTTCCCTCTGGTGAACTACGGCAAGCTCTATTTTTAACCTTTCAAAATATAGCCTCTGGTGTTTCAAAAAAATAGTTCCGCTAATAGTTGCCTTGATTTCTGTAGATTTGGTACTGTGAGTTCCACAAGAAGTGAGCACTTTATACTCTAAATACTTCACTAACATATTTCTGCCAAAAACTATAAATTTAAACATGTTTTTTTTCAGTGTAGTTAATATATTACCATCTGAATAAGAATATGTTGGATAATGCTGCACCAAGCTCCAGTATTATTACGATTAGAAGATATGTCATTATTTTTCTATCTCAGCAGATTACCCTGAAATTAAACGTATACTGTATATTTCCCCTATAGTCCTTCTTTAAACTGAAATCAATCCTTTCTCAACACCACCATGGTTCACAGGCTTTTATTCATGCCTGCATTCCCCAGTAGGAATAAGACTGCAAATTCCAGCACAATTGATTCCCTGTCTATTTAGGGAAGCCTATTTGCAGGGTTTGGCATACTGCATTGCTCTCTCGTGGTGTTTCTGGGAAATGTTGTCCGTATAATAATTTGAATTTAACCAGTTGGAACTTTAAAGACTGTATATAAATAATACAATATACAATCTAAAATAGACTGTTGTGCCATTTCCCTGAAGAATTCCTGTAAAGCATTTTTACATCTTTAGCATTCTTAGCTGCCAAATGAGAACAGGTGGATGGTCCCTTTCCATATTTTTAATCTGAAATGTTATTTTCCCCTTGGATCTATTATAATTAACACAGTGAGCGTACTGCTGAGCTCTGTATTATTTAAATTTTGGTTATTTTCCCTTAGCCACAAGTGGATGTACAAATTACATAAAGATATGACAAATCGTTAGACATGTATTAAGATACTGCAATATAGCATTGTAATTTATTATTGCTTTAAAATCAAAAGTAAATATCTAAATAAAATTATATCTCTTTTCACATAGGTCATTTTTATCATTAGAAATGGATCATTTTCTATTGCTTTTTCTCAAGATAAAACTAAAAAAAGAGGACAAAGTGACAGACACAAACTGTCGTGGCATATTAAAAAAAAAAAGCTACAGGTGATTACAATTTACATTGGCACTTTATCATCACATTTAACTATGTAAAATGAATGCTTAGCAGAGTGTAAAATTCTTGTGGAATAAGACTGTGCCATTGTGCCAGTCATAGGCGGAGAATTTTTTTGTTTGGGGAGGCTAAAGGTGGCCATATCTGAGCTGACTTTGGATGATTTCATTTTTTATATATATAAAGAAGTAAGCCACCCCACACTGTACATTTCATGGCACCTACAACTATGCTACATAATGCTACCAAATTTAGAAATACATCAAGCTCCCTTAGGAAATAGAAAAATGCATCTCAGTTAATGTAACTTAGAAAGACCTCTCTGGCTTAAGGCTAATGGTGCATAGTGTGGAGAAAATGCAATAAGCTGCCTTCTGCCATGTTAGCTCACATATGGGGACTGTAAAGTGAAAATGCATACTTTTGCATGTGTGCACTAACAGGCCTGTCAGTTTATTTAGAAATAGGGGAAGAGAAAGCTCACTGTGTGCTGTTATCCTAAAGGTGCTATTTGAGGCAAACAGGCTACCAGCAGTAACCAATTTGCTTAAAAGATACAGGCATCTCAATGTGATCCAACCAGAAGTGTGATAGGATTTACAATGAATAAATAATCCAGCCCTGTCTCATTTAGTTCATGCTAGTTTCTGAAACATCACCTGCCCCACTTCTATGTGCTACTGCCACTTCCCATATGCCCCACCAAGCACTATAAAACAAGCTCTTACTATGCAGCTGATTGTAGCAGACATACCAGTATCTGGCATCTCAGATATGTTGCTGCACCTAGCTTCTTCTTGCAGTGGGGTTCCAGTTTCTGATGGATATTTGATGGAATGGCATCAATTACATATATTGGCTGCTGTGAACTGTCTCTGCCTCGATATTTTCCAGCAGTTCATTGCAGTGTCTATGATGAGAAAGGGGGCGGATGAACTGGAACTCTGCCTAGTTTGAATTATCAAACAAAAGGCATAGCATTCTTGCTTGAAACCAACATGCTCCTTAAGAGCAAATAGTTCTACCTCTACTAGTGGGCATCATTTCCAATAGGGCAAGAAGCAAAGTGCAAAAAACATGGTGCTTTTGACCCTATGCACCTTGCATTTTTTTGGAATATGAGGTCAATATTTTAAGAAGATTATGTAACATAAGTTACACAGTTTGCTACATTACCTATATCAAACATTCAGCAGGTAGAATTTACTAGTCACCTGTTTAAAGCAAGCACCTTTTTGGTTGTTATAGATTATTGCACTTGGACAATGTTTGCTCCCATATGGGGTACATGTAAAAATGCAGGTGAAAGAAGTGCCGACAGGTGAAGCTTTGTGCATTCTATCCATATCACACCAAAATCCTTCCTTATCTGAGATACATTTAGGAAATACATTTCTAAAATGAAATCAAATAAATTGTATGTTTTCCATGAATGAAAAAGCATCTTTCACAACAATGACCCAAGGACATTGAGAAGATTTGAGAAACCTTGCAAAATAGCCAGGGGGCATTTTGGCTGCCATAGACTTTAGATGCCATTACTCTCTAGAATATTAATCTGAAAAAAGGAACAATCTCAAAGCAAAACACCAGAAGACATTTTTGGAATTCAAAATATTTTAAATGCACAAACTACCTGGAAAATGGACCTGTAGAAAATTAACTTCTTTCCAGATAACAAAATTCACTCAAATATAGAAGACTACATGTACGACAGGGTGCCCTGCTCCAGAGATCATCTCTTTTTATTATGAAGTATAAAGCCCCCAACTAGATGTAATAGAAATTAGTTACTATAAAATCAGTTCATATTAAGCAGGATAATATATTCACTACACTCTGCTAAAGCATAATAGGTAGTGTAAAACCAACATACATGTCTAAATAACTGCCCCAGGGTTGTGTGATAAATCATTCCTTTGATTCTGATGTATGCTGTAAATTCACAAGAGTATGGGGCCCATGTATGATTGCCAAAGCTTTCGTGCTCAAGCAATCATAAAAGAAACCCTGCTAGAGTTTACTAATCATGGAGGTTTTTGTGACAAAAAAGCTCAGCAATCTTCATAAGTTTGCCTTTATAATGTATAAAGAAATATAAAATTTCAGCACGTAAAGCTCAGCATGAAAGCTCAGGCAATCAGAAATAGGCCCCAAAATGTCCAGTTTTATAAATATGTTTATTTTCCATCAGACTATTTGTTTTTTGGTGTAAATCGTTGCCCAGTTTTATAAACATGCCTTTTAATATAGCCACCATTAGGAAAGACATAACTGCTGTTTTAAGTAGTCAGATACTGTATGCACCAGAAAATACACTTCCCCAAGCTAGAGTTAAATGTTCCTATAGCTGTTTTAGTAAACTGTACATCAAGCTACACTACTTCACAAAATATTACACTGTTTATTATGATGATAACAGTATCTCTTTGAACTGGTATGTGCTTTTAGTGATAACTATAATTTATATGCATACATCGAAAATAAACTGCATTATAACTACTTGGTTCTAGCATTTCTTACAAGCCTAAATGAATTCTTATATGCAATCTTAGCCAACTATATGCAATCTTGGCTGCCTAATATGATCCGCTGGTGTCAAATCTAGTGAATCATATTAGTAACAAGACTCAAATGAATTGCTTGCTAGTTTTTGAAATGCTTGATAAGGTCACAGTAAAGGGAGGGTTGAAGCATGAAATGTGATGGGGCAGGGGAAAGGATCAGGAAAACATACATTTGCAAGGGATTTAGGGATGAAATAGATAATGAAAGAGAAGTGTAAATATAGCTCCAGGCTAACATTCTAACATGGTGAGAATAACAGGCAGTATAATAATAACTAATAAGCTTTTGCACAGTTTAGATGCTGTGCTTATCTAACATATTTTTTTGCATGAGGCTGTGCTGCAGATTAATTAAAGATTATCTGTATGTATGGTGCATTAAATTAATCATTTTGTATGCACAGAACAACATTTTTCTTGAGGCTGAAGAGGCTGAAATACGTGAATTTTTGCCATATTGTCATATTTCAGAGAAACGAGGATAGATAGATAGATAGATAGATATAAAAAAGAAAGTTAAAAGAAATGAGGTGTTAGTACCGCACTTTGGCCAAAATATGTAAGCTCATCTGCCTCTTCATTGTATATGAATCCTACACTGCCTATTAGCATTCTAGGGGGCCTATTTATTATGCTGTGTAAAAAAGGAGAAAGATTGCCAGCTACTTGTTTACTAAAGCTCCTTAGTTAAGGATAAGTGCAACATGGTCTTACACTCAGTCACGTAGAATGCTAGTAGGCAGTGTAGGACTCAATACAATGAAGAGGCACGTGAGCTTACATATTTTGGCCATAGTGTAGTACTATCACCTCATTTTTTAAAATTTTCTTTTTTTATCTGTCTATCTACATACAACAAGGGGCCTTGATGAGGTACGTGAGCTATCATTTTTGGCCAAAGTGTGGTACTAATACCTCATTTTTTTGTAACCTTTCTTTTTTAAACTGAGCACTGACACTGAGGACTATTTGCTGGGGGACTTGATTGTAATTGCACTACAGACTTAGCCCCCATATGTAATAAAAGGCACTAAGTTTGCCCAGGAGCAGTAACCCCTAGCAACAAAGATGTTTCTAGCAGCTGGTCAACTCCATAATGTGGGTTAGACTGAGTGCTGGCATAAGGGTGCTTCTAGCAGATAATCAATGCCACACTTCAAAGGTGTTTTTACATTAAAATAGTTGTGTTAAATAGTATATATATATATAATTACAAATCTGTACTTTTTGCAAAAGGTTGGATGGGCTGGACTTGGCAGAAGTCTAGCTGTATGTCTCTACTGTCTATATTTTCCTGCAAATATGTCATATGAGATCCCAGGTAGTATATCTTATATCTAGAGATGTGTGACAAGTGCTGATCTCAGTGTTATCTGAAGCTTTTGCAGCAATGTCATTTTGAAAGGGAGGTTTGTCTGCAGTTAGTTTGCACTGAAAGCATCCACCTATTTACACAATGCCGAAGCTTTTAAATGTTAATATTTACAGGAAATAAATTGGGTTAAATGATACTGATGACTTAAAGTAATCCTTATCCAATAGCATGAATTTCAGATCGGGTATAGTTTTATTCCACGCAGACTTTAAAACCTGCATATCTGCCTGAGTTCTACTATACTGCCTGATGTATTTATCAAAATTAATTTTGCTCATTGCCTTCAAGAGTTCACATAGTGGATTTATAGACTCGAGTAGTTAAAATTGCTAGTGAAATATATTAAGAAATATATTTTTATTGCACTTTTTTATCTTTTAACAGCAAACAGTTATTTTCAGTAAATCTCACTGTATCCATCAACATAATCACGTCTGTGCAATTTTAATGATTTGTTGGTGTTGTAAAATGAGAACAATGACCTTTGTTGTAATTAGTTTGTATGCTGAACTTACTGAATTGTAAAGTATGGAAATTAATGGGCTCTAAGATATATTTTAATCATAAAATGATCATAATATCTAAATCTAATTATGGTAATGAAATGGGATCAAATAGACTGTGTAGCCAGTATATGCTAGAATATTTTTTCAACAACATTTTGCATCAAAGTTTCTATGGGAGTGTAGATTAATTTGTCTCATTAGCACAGATGCCTTTATAGATATTTTCAGAAGTACCATATTAGTGAACTTCCCTCTCAAAAATGTATGTTCAGTGTTCAGCGGGTTTACTTATTCTTTTACGTTAAAAATACATTCACTTTAAATCCTCATGTGGCCAGAAAATACATTATTGAAAGTATGAGCAATTTTCTAACCAATCATCTTTTCTAGAATTAGGTTTAACCTTTTTAGAGGCTACTCAGGTACAGATCCTTTTTATAGCAAAAAAGTTCCTTTTATACCAAAAAACAGTGGATGGTCATTCATATAGAGGTGGGGATAAAAGGGTAGTTCACCTTAGAATTCCTTATTTGTTCCACTGACTCATTCTTCTGTAGTTTCACAGTGTTTTTCTATGCACTATTCTGATTTGTTTCTGTGTAATTTACTCTGATTGGTCACTTTCTATATAAATAGTGTGTAATAGGGAGTGACCATTAGCCTATAAATAAGTGCCCCATAAGGCACGAAATGCGTTGGGCTGCTCTTTTTGTCCTAATAAATTATTTTTTGAATTTTACTTCACACTACTATGTCAATTGCTCTCTTTTGCACCTGAACTATTCAAATAGTTCACCTTATAATTAACTTAAAAATCTGTATTCTAAAGCAAGTTGTAATGTCTTCATTGCTATATTGATTTCCAATTTTTGCTCTGCAGCTCTCAGGCTTGGAATTTCAACAGTTTTCTGGTTGCCAGGACTTAATGACCCTAGCAGCTAGGCAGAAGTTTGGAAACAAGTGTAACACTATTTAGGAAACTGGGTACCTTAAGCTCTTAATTACCCCAGATGGATTACCTCAGACATGGCCAAACTGGTGTAGGGCACATGTAACATGCAACTCTACTTTCAGATGGACCCTTGCTTAAGTGTGGAAGGAAGGGTAAACCATACTGTATTGCACCACAAAACAGATATTTCAAATAACTTTGGCACCAGTGTTCCTTAAAACAAAATCAGTTGACAGATGTTAAACAATCTTTCATTGGATGCTGATTTCAATATTACAGATTAGAAATTAAATCAAAAAATGCTCAAACCTTTTATTTGCTGGATTTGGTATTCACATATGCACAGGCGTAGAGTTTGCAATGCCCCAGAGGTAGTACTCACTGGTTTGTGAGAAACAATTTTAGCACTAGGCTAAGCTCACAAAGGTTTATTACTCCAGGAATCTCTCTATTCTTGAGACTAACCTAAACCTGCCAGGGAAATTGACCTGGAAAGAAACACCTCCTCCCAACTGTGCTGGGGGTGTCAATCACCTGCCCTTATTTGGATTAAGTGCTAAATTCCAACTATCTCTTGAAGCACCTCCAGCAAAGAACTATTTTAATGGAACTTAACAGTATAGATTTCCTTGGGCAAACAGATACTTTCAAGCCTAATATCAATATGTGTAATGTCACACATTAGTAGCGTAAAGGACAGTGCCACTGGAATGGCAGAAACACATTTTCTAGAGTAATTCAACTTAATTATCTGGCTGTCCAATCAAGAGCATAAGCTTGGTGTCTAAATATGTAATGAAAGCTGCAACATTTTATGGAGGAGGAAAAATGGTCTTGGGCTGTTTTTCATGGTTTCAGCTAGGGCCCCTGATTCTGATAAATAAGTCCTTCAGAGGGATTATACCCTTATGCACTAAGTAACGGGTTTGATTTGGTGACATAGGAATAGAGAATTTGACCAGCCTGTACATAGCACTGAAATAAACTCAAATGAAATGGGATTGAATAAGAACTGTGCCAAATACAGTATTATTGCCCAAACTCATTAAAGTACTTGTGGTTGAATAGAAGCAAATCCAACCAACAATATCTAGTGGAAAGGCCAACCAGCAGAGTGTGTTGCAGAAGCAAAGGGAGGATCAACATAATATCAATACCTTTGGAAGTATTAAATAGGCATGTGCCAAGGTACATTTGTCCATAAACTGCCCTATACAATAGTTGTTCTTTTGGAGATGCGGTAAGCTTGTGTTAACAGCATTAACATGAAAACATTATTTTCAATTAAGAAGAAAGGGTCTACAAGTTCCTGAACATATGTTGTATCCCCTTTAGGACTTTTTACTGAATGGGTAATCAGTAAACATATTTGTTATTATTTATAAATTAATAATACATTACTAACAAATCTGTGATACATATATACATAGTACATAGTAGTCAAGGATTAAAGACATATGTCAGCCAATATAACCTTTTATTATTTTTTTTATTGATAGTTTTTGCATAGAATTTTGTACTGTCTGCAAAATGTTGGTCAATTTGAGTGATTACATATACATATCATTTAGGCTATATAGGTGCAATGGAAGGAAGTTTTGTGCCACTATACAGCAATATATAACTTGAATAATGTATTTTTTTTTGTAACTTACATTTTGTATTAAATTTAAGAATAAACATAGAAAATGACACTGCGATTATAGGTACATGATATGTAATAAATAACTAAAGATAGGAAATAAGATAGGAAAAAAAAGTGGTAGTAACACCAAGAGGAATTTAAATGTGTAGCAATATGTCTCATATGTCAAAGAATTCAGGAGTTAATGCTAGCTCAATCGAGTCCTTATTCTTAAGGTTGCAGCTCCTGAACAGACCATATTGAATAATCTATTTTTTGTCTTTCCTGTACATTTAGCACTGCTATAATCTTGTGTTTTTTTACTTAAATCATTTACTGGGCTGGGTCAGCTCACTGATAATCCCATATACAGATAATAACAAGATAATTTAATAATATGCCAAAATATGCTTCTACATATCAGGGCATGGAACGAGTGCTGTTATTTCTTAAAGGAAAATTATACGCCCCCCCCCCCACAATAAATACTTAACCAACAGATTATATCAAAATAAGTGGCCTATTTTTATCTTAAAATATTTATTTTTATGAAGAACTGTATTATTTAGGGGTATAGTTTTCCTTTAAGTTCTAATATTTCATAAGCACTAAGAAAATGACAGTTAAACAAGGCAGTTCCATGGAACTAACGTGTCTTTCCTCACAGCTACAGGTGATTCTACTCCCTTTTGCCTCTACCTCTGCTGTAAACTGCCTTATTCACCATTATATTGCAGCCCTCTCTAAACCTGCTTAATTCCTAAAAATACTATTTTATTTGTATCTCTCACCCCAATGACTTTTATGTTAGGAACATGTTGATTTACTATTTGACAACCATTTCCAAAGCACATCTGTGTCCACAAACAGTAAGATATTTTACAACCCAAAACCTTGGTTTTGTTGTTGTAAAACAGTCTGGCACAATCTGCTTGTCTTGATCACTGATTAATTGATGAATTAGTTAATCAGGCTCTGGTTCTCCCAATCACCTGAATATTCATTTAGAGCTGGCTTAGGGTAAGGTACTAGTGTCAGGGGCATGGCACAAGTACACAAGATTTTTAATTGGCATATTTCAAGTGTACATCACATTCTCATGGCTAGTACATAGTAAATCAGGATCCTCTTTTCTCAAGGGACATTAAGTCCTTGATGTGCCCCGGTACAAAAATATAAAGTATCAAGTATTAGTAAATTATACCAGCAAAAAAATAGTAATAACAACATCAATTTAAACCACCAGGTTCTAAATCATAATTATATATTTTTCTTGCTATTTCTAGTACAGAAAGTACATGATAATAAATATAATCATCCTAACAGTTAAAGTCCATATATACAAGTAAGTCAAGACTCATTACTGTTCAGTGATATTTTTCCTAGTATGACATATCCATATCCATTTCCTCCATGAAAGCCAAGTTGCTTTATAATAATTATATTTGTCTTGTAGAAATGCTGTGATTCCCTCCTTAATCCAGGTTTCATTTATAGTTTTTATTTTTCCAGGACAAAGGTATTAAAGTTTAGCTGCTATCAATAATTGTGGTAAGATACAACCCGATTTCCAATTATTTCAGTGCAGACAAAAAAGTATTTGAGTCCAATCAACCTCCAGCATTGATCATTCTACATTAACTCTATTTTTTTACCTATACTGGGGTTCTTTACTAGAGAGACAACAGTTTATAAGAATAGTTTATAAGAAGTTTAAATCTGCTTCTCAAGCCTAAGTAAATGTTGGACTATGGGGGTGTTTGTGATCAATACATTTTTTTACATATTGTAGAGCAGTGATCCCCAAGCAGTGACTCCTGAGCAACATGTTGCTCCCTAACCCCTTGGATGTTGCTGATTTGAATTCCTGACTTGAGGGCAAGTTTTGGTTGAATAAAAACAAGATTTACTACCAAATAAAGCCTCCTGTAAGCTGATAGTGTGCATAGAGGCTGCCTAATAGCCAACCTTAGCCCTTTGGCACATCCATGAACTTTTATGATGCTTGTGTTGCTCTCCAGGTCTTTTAACATTTGGCTGTGGCTCAGGAGTAAGAAAGGTTGGGAATCCCTGTTATAGATTATGTCTCAGTGGGGTATTTATTATACTTAAACTTTCAAAGTTAGTGAAAACACTAGACATGTAAATTTTCTCTAGTGATGAGAAAAATTTTTAACCAGGCATGGATTTGCAGTAAAATTCAGCACTTTGCCATGGGCAAATTATTTTTGCCATGCATAATTTTGCTGTGGAAAATTTGTGGTCATGTAAAAGAAAGCCGTGCTCGCATCAAAAATGTTGTGGTTGCATAAAAAAATGCAGTTGCCTGTTATGAGCATACAGCTCATAACAAAGCTCTTCAATCATGGTCACATAGACTTGAACCCAACTGGTATAAAAAAACAGATTTTTGCAGCTATAAATCTGCTCTACTTTTCTGCAATAACAGCCTCTGCCAAACTAAACAAATGTACTTTAACACACTCATCGATTTACTCAGCAGCACAAATTTCCATAGCTTAAACTCACTGCTCTCCTCTTCCCCACCACCTCCATGTGTTTCAGTCACTGCTCAATATATTGTTGAGCACTTCAAAAGCAAAATTGACACTGCAGAAAAAAATCCTCCTTGCCATTTATCTCTCAATTTCCACACTTCCCAGTCTTTTCTGTGTTCCATCTTCTCTGTGACTGAAGAGGAAGTGCCAAAACTTTAAGTTTTGTCCACCATACTACCTACCCTCTTAATCCCATTCCTATAAAACATCTTCTCAATCCCAGCTCCTGCCTTAACCCATATTTTTAATTTTTCCCTCTCAACTGAGATCTTTCCTTCCAGACTTAAACATGGTCTCATCACCTTTGTTCTGAATAACACTCTCTTGATTTCTTTGTTTTCCGTAATATACAACTGACTGATTTTATACCTCTCTAACTAGTGATGAGCACATTTTTTCGGCAGGCATAGATTCGCAGCGAATTCCCACATTGCGCAATTGGCGAATTGTGTCAAGAAACTTCTGAGAAAATTTGCCGCTGAAAAATTTGTTGCACGCCAAAAACAGTCGAGGTTGCATCAAAATGGACGTGGTCATGTAAAAATGGGTGCAATCACATCACAAAAGGGCACGGTCGCACCAAAATGTACATGGGTGACAAAAATAATCACACGACAAACACGTTTTGCGGATTTTCCACTGTTTCACGAATTTTGCTGTCATTTCGCGAATTTTGCAGTGAAGCGAAACGGTACAGATTCGCTCATCACTATCTCTGACCATAACTTTCTAGACCCACTACAAACTGGCTTTTGGCCACAGCATACATCAGAAACTGCCTAACCTGACTAACTAATGACCTGTCAACAGCTAAAACCAAAAACCACTGTTCATCACCTTCTCCTCCTCCAGTCCCTCCATTTTGTGACACTGCCTTGTCTTTGTTTTCCTCACTTTGTTATGGTTCTGTCCTAGGCCTCTTATTATTTTATCTTTGCACTTTCTCCATTGGAAAACAAGACTAATCTCTACCTGACTGTGTAAGGAACTCCCAGAGGGGCTGTGGTGTTTCTTGCCACTGCAAGAAGCAGACGGAGCCATTCACAAAGTGACCGAGTGTCTGGAAAACCAAAAGGAAAGCCAGGAGGCTTTCCCCAACCAAGGGACCCAGTGTAGTGAGAGAACTCATCAATGTGTGAAGGTAGCACCCAGAGGGCAATGTTTATTTTTATGCTTTATGTTTTGTATGCTGAAATCAGCACCGCTGTGTTAAATAAACTGCCTTAAAGTGAAGAAAGTGTCTGTCATGGATCCCGCAAGTTTAAAATCCCTAAAACAGAAATTATTCTCTTTCCCCTATCTCTCACCTATAACATCCCAGAAGTGTCCTCAACTGTTAATAGCTCAATTTTTACCTCATCTCCCCAGGTCCAGTGCCCAGTTATGCTTAATTCTGTACTGTCCTTCACTCCTCACATTTAAACAATAACTAAATCATGTCACTTTCACCTTTATTCCCAAAATAGGACAATTTATAACTAAGATACCACCAAATTTCGATTTCACTCTCTTATTATATCACGCATTGACTACTGTACTGTTATTTCGTCATTCCTTTCAGTGATAGCCAGCTTTCCGGTCGATAATCAATGTTGTTGCTCCTACACCTCAGCAACTGCTCCTCTGCCATGCTGCTGTCAGTCTCTGCTTTAGCTTCTGATACCTATTATTCTATTATAATAATAATTTTGATTATATCTTTTTGCAGCCCTTTGCTAATGTATATTCATAAATGTAGATAGATCAAGATGCCTAAAGATGAATGTGTTTTGGATAACTGGGCCTTAAGCTATATTCTAAATTCATCTATTAATTTCAGTAAAGGGAAGGTATTACATTTGGTATTTATCCAACAAACAAAAATTAGCAATTTAGCTATTTTATTTTTGAACTCACGTATCTGTTTTTTAATAATCTATATGGTTTGCTGCCTATTAATATTGTGCTATCTTACCTTTGCTTAATTCCATTAAACATTTTATTATTCCTTTCTTTCAGTAGCAGACTCTTAAAAACCTTAATGCTTGAAAGTTTCACAGAAATGAGAAAATAAGCCATTGTTCCTGAGAGTGGAAGACCAATTATAGTGTCCATTTGCAACTGTTAAGAAATAAAGACTATATATTAACCGCAGACTTTGGCAGCTGGTTAAAATACACTTCTATACACTGCATATGAGAAGTATTACTTCTACTGAGCAATAAAGATTTAGGTATTAGATAGTGTCACTCTGGGAATAAGCTGTCACTTGTCAGTTCAGTGACATGACAAAGGCATTGATCAGAATTCAATTGTCAGGATAAAAAATGCACACAGAGAATCCATTAAATGTTATTATTGGAACATAAATTAACCTAAAGTGACTTAAACTGCACACCAGGTAGATTAAGCTCTAAGAAAGCCAATGCTTTTTACTACATCTACAGGAGAAGTAAGAACAGTGCAAACAATGTAATAGATGCATTGGTACAAAAGGAGGATCCGCTGTTAAGAAAACTAGACTGAATGTAAAGACATTTAAAAGCTAATACCTACAATGCAGTCTAAGTATTACATTTACTTTAGGTCAAACAGCCTCAACAGAGATGAATAAAAACATAAAACATGAACTTGGCACTATAAAATAAGTTCAATAAATTAAAAAAATGTATTACTTTAAAGTATTTGTAAATAAAATTTATTTTAAAGATGTATGGGTCTCTTTTCTCACTATTCCCTTTTCTGCTTCAGTTTTGACTATTCTGATCGAAATATTGCATTGATTGTCAGGCTGGGGCGTCCCACCAAAGAAACTTCAGGGAGCCTGGAGTTCAATGCAGCTGCCACCCCCACCCCTCTGCCGGCATAAGGGGCTGGGGGTGGCAGACCCTGCAGTATGGTACTGTATGCTAGCAATCCTTCTTCTTTTTTTTGTATACAAATAATGGCTTTTAATAGTTTCTAGCAGCTGGTCAACTCCAGAATGTGGGTAAGAATGAGTGCTGGCACAAGAGTGCTTCTAGCAGCTGCAAAAGGAAAAGGTGCCACAAGTAACCTCTGTAGATAAACTCACCAAATGGAATAGTGGTCCAGGTGCACCAGCCCCAGACCCTCAACCTAGGGAGCTTTAAACTGTTAGCAACAGAAACAAAGGGGGACTCCAGGCACTCTAGGACATGCAAAAATAATAATTAAAATTCCCTTGATGAAGCTGAATTCAAACGTAAGCATCTGCAATGTCTCTATGCATTTCATGGCTAAAAGGCATTTAGTCAAGGGTTTTTAGCTTCTAGCTGCCATTCAACCTTTAGAAAAAGAAACTACTTGCAGGTGTAAGATAATTAGCTGGGGCTTAAAAGCTCCC
Source organism: Xenopus tropicalis (assembly GCF_000004195.4). NCBI lineage: Eukaryota > Metazoa > Chordata > Amphibia > Anura > Pipidae > Xenopus > Xenopus tropicalis. The sequence goes on along the minus strand of NC_030678.2, from coordinate 124,020,996 downwards.
TGGTTGCTCACTAGAGCTCCTGAGTTAGGGCTCTGGCACACGGGGAGATTAGTCTCCCGCGACAAATCTCCTGTGTCTCGAGCGACTAATCTCCCCGAAATGCCATCAAATGTAAATCGCTGGTGGGATGGCATACGCAGCGGTGCAATTTCACTGAAATCGTGCAAGTTTCCTCTCGAGACAACTAGCGCGATTTCACTGAAATCACGCCGCCGCGTATGTCATCCCACCAGCGATTTACATTTTCGCCGGTGGGATGGCAATCCGGGGAGATTAGTCGCCTGCGAACAGGTAGTTTTGTCGCAGGCTACTAATCTCCCCGTGTGCCAGAGCCCTTAAGGGTAAGTGCAACATGGTCTTACTACTCAGTCACACTGTTTGCTGGGGGAATTGATTTTAATTGCACTAGATGATTAGAATGCTAATAGGCAGTGTAGGACTCACGTACAATTAGGGGCCTTGACGTGGCCTGTGAGCTTACACCTCATTCTTTGTAAAAAAAACAATTTTTAAAGGAAAACTGGGCAATCTTTCTCCTTCTTTCCCACAGTAGGGTAGTTTCACCATCGTTTTTAGAAACTGAATTTTTGACTGGACAAGCTGATTTCTGATACAATGTATCTGTAAACAGGTAAGCAGTAAAGAGAAGAGCAAAAGAGCAGAGCACTGAAGAAAAGAAAAGTACAGACACTGCTTACCATTGCAATTACAATTTTAAATACAATTTAAATAATGAATACTGGAAATTTGTTTTGAATTGCAATTTCTTCAGTCAAGAATAAATAAATGTGTAAATCCCCCCCCCCCCACACACACTTAAACCATAAATGCAAACTGCAACTTGATCAGACTCACGGCATTCAGAGTGTGTTGAAAAAAGCTCTGGGCAACAGCATATTTTGCACATTAGAAAGAAAGCTGGAATGTGAAATAGCAGAATTATGTGAAAATCTAGTTATCTAAGAGGATTTCTTCCCCTGTGTCTGTAACATATCTGATGCAGAAATTCTGGAAAATTCAATTAGCCTGTTTTAGATAAGTGTTGCGAATCTAATAGGAAGCAAGCGTATTTGTGAAAATGAAATATATGCAAAGTGTGTGTTTTAAAAGAAAAAACTGTGAGCTCCTATAATGTGGAAATTCATCTTTTTTTTCTTTCATTCCATGACAACCAATACAAATATATATGGAAGTATTCACTGATGCCAAATAAATGAGGGCACATGTACAAACATTTGCGCTTTGGAGAGCCATTGCCATGGTTTTTTTGGAAATCCAAAAAAATAGGAAAAAAGCTTCAGCAGGTTTACTGCAAAACATTTATTGTGGGTAGTGGTAACTACTGCCCACAATAAATGTTTTGCAGTAAACCTGCTGAAGCTTTTTTCCTATTTTTTTGGATTTCTACAGTTGTATTTGTTTGCAGCACAGAGCAACAACTAGGAGCAAAAGCTTTTTTTCACAAGTTATTTATACAAAGTTCACCAACAATTTTTTATTTTTTTATTTTTTCCATGGTTTTTTCCCACAATGTTGTTTAGCCAGAATTCCTGCATCACTGCAGTCGCAAGGGGGTGATGCTTTTGCTGCAATTGCACTGCACATACCACAATAGCATCCAATTGGCAAAATGACAGCAGCATCACATTCTGTCAAACATTTCTGGTGTTCAGCATACAAGTGACATATGCATCTTAGAATGTGGAGACTTATTCCCTCCCTACCAAAATTGCCCCCCTTGAATGTTATGCCTACCCAAGAAAAACACAATGACACCATAGCTTTTGTGGGTGGCCCCAGCTTTATTACAGAAATCCAACATCAGAGAAAACAGTCCTTGCCATGTAATACAAACTTTACCAAACATCGCAACAACATTTTTTATAACTGTTTATAACGAATGCCGGCCACTGCAGAGGGCATGTGAAAACCATCAAACACCACCATAGATTAAATGGCCAAGGACTATCCCCCGCCATTTGCTGTGACAAACCGAAATATAAAGTATACATATATATAAGTCTTTGAAAAACTTTTTTTTTTGCTTAAAGAGAGCCTGCAAAGAAAATATATAAAATATGCAATTGGGAGAACTTACTGACCTAAGGATACTAGCTATTTGTTCTTAAACAGGGAGGGGGGCAGGGAGATGCTGCTCCGTGCCTGCAGAGAAGAGCTGACAGGCAAAAAGGGGAGGGGGTGAGTACTGCTGCTTTCTTTCCCGCCCAAAGGCTGAGCTCTTTAACTCCTTGCTTGCTGGAGGGAATCAAGTACAGATCGGCTCCCCAGTCCCTCAGCGCTTTCTTTAGGCATTTCAGCGCCTTCCATTCTTGAGGTGTAAGTGTTCTGTGCCTAATGTGCAAAGGGAACCTTACAGCTACCACCTCTTTAGAAGCTGGCAGTAACTTCAGGGTTCCCCTGCATCAATAGGAGCAACAGCTCACAATTCGGTAAGAAAGACAGAAAGGACTGAACAGTGCCAAGCAAAACGATACTATACTATTTTGACGCAAGTATCTTTAATGAAAGTGGTTTTATGTGCAAATGACTGTGGGGAAATTGCGGGAACTGTGACTGCACTTGCAGACGTATATAAGTCCTATGGTGTATTTACAAATCTCTGTTGTTGCCCTTACATGTGAATTCATGCATCACAAGTGCAGAAATTATACACTGAAAAACAACTGCTACTAATATTAGTGTAGGCTTGTCCATGTCAGACCTGACTGAACCCACTGAAGCCAGAGGGATAAATTATATAAATTAGACAGTAAGTTTGTTGTCACATACTGTATTATAGTAAGTGGTCATTGAAAAATGATACTCAATGTAAATATGTAACCCAGTTTTAGGGGCAGATTTATCAAAATATGAGATTAGAGTTCACCACAGAAAAACTCACCTTCTTCATTTTTATTCCTATGGAGTTTTTAGAAGCATATTTATCAATGGGTGAAAGTTAGAATTTGCCACTTGATAAATATGCTTTTAAAAATCCCTTAGGAATGAATAGAAAGTGGGTGAATTTTTCCGTGGTGACCTCTATTCTTATATTTTGATAAATCTGCCCTTTAGTGATGAAAAATTTGTGAAACAACTGAAAAATTTGTGAAATTTATTTAAGTCAAAGGTGAAAATTTTTTACGCAGGCAACTTTTTTTACGTGCACTTTTTTTCTTACTCCAAATGCATTACAGTCAATAGGGTTGATTCGAGTGCTATTTATAGCATGCGTTAAAAATGTTATCGCTTCTTATTTTTTGCAACTTAATGAATTATTCACTATAGGATACTTGCGTTAATTAAAACGCAATGTTGTTTGTGTTATTTAAGTCACGATGAGCGGTTTTTCTTGCGTTATTTGTGTTAGTTTATTGTGTTAATTCCCGCTGCGCGCAATATATTTTGCCGCGATTTAACGCATGATTTAATGCACGTAACCATTAAGTTCATAAATCAAGCATTATTTTTTGCGTCAATTTTAATGCAAAAAAGCATGAGATGAATGTCGCTGCAAATCCATGCCTGTCGAAAACATTGGCTCATTTCTACCCATTTTCTGTCACATTCCTCTAGAATATAATAACACAGAATACACAAAATGTCTATCGGGCACCCCGAGGCCATCACCTTTCTCCCCCCTTCCTACACGTATGCATGCCTGCTTAGCTCACATACGAAGTGGGGAGAGTTTCTGTGCATCCAGTCCCCATTGCTCCGTATGTGAGCAAAGTTTTATTGTGGCTCTGGCGGCATGCCGCCCCTAAATTTGTGTGCCACAAATCCGGGTCTGATGGCCACAGGAGGACACCTGCATGTGGGAGTCCATCAGACTCCCTATCTATGAGAATACAAGCAGAATGAATGATTAAAACAGTCCATAAAAATGACATTTCCATTGTGTACTCTGGGTTGGGATAATTTAAAAAGTCATAGTTGTCCTGGCACAAAGGTCTTTCATAAAAGCTTTTAATACCACAGTTTGTGCTATTTTTTCCTGGGGCTACCCTCCAGGCAATTTTCTAGCCTCCAGCCTCATTTGGAGGTGCCATGTAATTTGTGTTAATTTATTTCTCTCGCTCTGCCTGCACTTTCTCTCAGCTGCAGATGCATTAGGTACACTAGGCAATTGGCTTTTGTGAAAAATTAGCGAAACGCCCGAAAATTATGTACATCAAAAAAAAAATTTGCATGCTTGTCAAAAAAGAGGCACGTCACAATTTTTTTTGACAATTTTTGGTTGTATGTAAATTTTTCTTCTGTGATTTTTTGTCCCCGTTTCACGAAACTATCCACCAATGGTGAAACATGGAAATTTGCCGCAAATCCATACCTGCCGAAAAATTCCGCTCAACGCTAGCCAGCGCTAGTTCATTGAGTCCTTTTGCTGTAACCAAGCCTCCTGTTCCTGAGATCCTGATTTCTTGTGTCCTGTGATCCTGTATTCATAAACTTATTGTCTGCTGGAATCCTGTGGTGTCTGTTCTTGTCTTGCCACCATTTTCTGACTCTCAGTTCTGACCCTTGGCCTGTTCCATGGATTTTACTTTGCCACCTGCCCTGTCCTGTGCATGTTTTGGGACTTATTTTACATACTGCCTTTCCAAAACATTGCCTGTGTTTAGGTTTGCCACTTTTTCTGGAAAAAAATGCCAACCTTCCTATATTGTTAATTACCTATCGATAACATTGGCATCATATGTCATTTTTACAATCCTGTATCAATGCCACCTGTGTTATGGATTTGCTTTCTGCCATTATTGTTATTGTACCATACATTGGTTATTTTTTTTTCTTTATGAAATCTTGCTTCATCTGCACAGGGTCTCTGACATGTTTGCTAGAAGTTAATTCCACAGGTAACACTGATACCAAGAAGCGGGAGAGCCACGGCTACCAAGCAAATCATTGTGTCGTATCTCAGCATACTTTATTGGCTAAGGCCAGTGAGAGATGGTGGGAAGTTTGAATTGCAGAAGCAACTTATTTTTGGGACAGGGATTAGGCAGCTTCCCTTTCACCCTCCCTTGTAATATCTGCTATTTTATGTACTGTTAAAATATGTTTCTTTGAGCAGTTGCTTGTATTTCTATTTTTTTCTGTTTATCTTTCAATTTTTACAGCTTTGGAAGGCTTTTCTGCACTGCTACATGAATTCATAATCCTCTCTTTGGTGATTTAAACTGCAAGGCCCTATAATCCTACGGCTTGGTCCTCTTGCAGCAGGAACTTTTGCCTATTGTTATGTTGTTCATGCCTGCTGATAGCAGCAGTTGGCATAATGTGTTTGGTTTGTATTATTGTTAACCATATATTACCCTATACTGGCCATATATAAACCTTTTTCTTCATTATAAGAAATGATTCCACTAGTAATGGAATCTATTATAAGCATGGGCCACAAGCAGAATATTGTAAAGCATATCATTTGCTTGCAGAAGTTTAATTGGTTAGTGACATTATGTTGTTCTGTTGAGTAGCACTAACCAGCCCATCAATACAAATAGGAAAATATATGAAATATGGACTAAGAGCAGTAAAATGAAATAAGAATATCAACAGAAACAAAATTTTCTAGTGAAAGAATGTTATCCTGAGCATTCATAGAAAATATTGAATTCAGTGATGTCACTTCTTTTGGAAAATGTAATTTGTATTGAAAGCAGTGTCTGTCTCTCCTTGGCTATTCTTTGCTCTGATGGTTCCAACTATTTAAGCAATGTATCAAAAGATATCTGAATAACAGATTCAAAGAATTGTGGAAGTCTTGGCTTGCAGAGAGCTGATTTATCCTACATTGTTTCAAGAGTAAAAACCAGGAGTCCAAAAGGGACACACAATTACTGATTTCAGGTGCAGTTTACAGGTATAGGATCTATTATTTAGAATTCTCGGAAACTTGGGTTTTCCAAGTAAGGGATCTTTTCGTAATTTGGATCAAAATTTAATCACAAGATAAACCCAACAGGATTGTTTTGCCACCAAAAAAGACCTTGTCCAGCAATGATGGTAGAACATGGGTCATAGTAAACTCTCTTACCCAAATGGGCCCTTTCTAAGTGAAAGAAGTAAGGAAGATGGTGTCGTGCAACTACATCTCCACTGTTGTGCAGAAATAAAAATAGGATGCCAGGGGTTCATGCAAACAAAACAAAATGGGGTTTTATTGAACCAAATTACAAGGTTAATACTCATTGATCATTGAGTAAGCATCATAAGTGATCAGATGCAATCACAGTTAAGCAGGGTTCTGTGACACCACTGTGAAGATACTTGGTAGGTAACTGTTGTCCTGGGGCTAATGTCCTCTAGGAAGTCCAGGAGCAACTGTAGGAACACACCTTCAAGGCTACCACCTAGTGGTCTTTATCCCCTCTAGTGGAAACTGTTCAGGGAGCTATATGCTAAGTTTGAATCCCTTCAGTGTGGTCCCTTAACTTTAGGCCAGTAGTGCTTAAGGAAGAGATACATCCAGCTATTAGTCCTTTGTTGGCGCACAAGGCCATGCCTAACTATTTTACCGTCCTGCCTGTAACCAGACTAAACCTTGTTCATGGGGTCCCTGTACCTTGACTTTTTCTAGAAGGATTGTCCTTCTACTCTTATACTGTACTTTGATGGTAGCCTTGAAGGTGTGTTCCTACAGTTGCTCCTGGACTTCCTAGAGGACATTAGCCCCAGGACAACAGTTTGTGATTTGACAAAATTGAAAAACTGAGTAGGAAAATGGAATGCAAAATTGTAAATGAGGTTCAACGTTGAAAAATAGTGATGAGCGAAATTTTTCTCCAGGCATGGATTCATATCGAATTTCTGCATTTTGCCATTGGTGAATTGTTTCGCGAAACTTCCATGAAAATTCGCCGTTTCACAAATTTTATCGGCGAAATGGGACAGATTTGCTCATCACTATTGAAAAGTTATGCACTTTGGTAGAAATAATAGAAATGTGAGTTACACACTAAATGGTAGTGTGTTGGGGGGATCCTTAATTGAGAAGGATCTGGGCATTTTTGTTGATAACAAGTTGTCTAATTCCAGGCAGTGTCATTCAGTGGCTACTAAAGCAAATAAAGTGCTGTTTTGTATAAAAACGGCATTGAATCAAGAGATGAAAACATAATTTTGCCTCTTTTAGGTCCCTGGTTAGGCCTTACCTTGAGTATGTGGTGCAGTTTTGATATTAATGAGCTGTAGAGAGTGCAGAGACGTGCAACTAAACTGGTTAAGGGGATGGAAGGTTTAAATTATGAGGTTAGACTGTCAAGGTTGTGGTTGTTTTTTCTGGAAAAAAAGGCACTTGCAAGAGGACATGATTATTTTGTAATTAGAGGGGATTATAGGCAAATAGGGGGTGTTCTTTTTTTCCATAAAGACGATCAGTGCACCAGAGGCCACCCCATTAGATCAAAGGAACAGAACTTTCATATGAAGCAGTGTAGGTGGTTTTACTACAGTGAGGGCAGTGAGGTTGTGGAATGCTTGGATGAGTTCTTGAACAAGCATTGTATCCAAGGCTATTGTGATACTAAAATCTACAGTTAGTATTGATGTTGGTATATATAGTTTATGTATGTGAGTGTATAGTCAGTATAGGTTTGTGTGTGCTGGGTTTACTTAGAAGGGTTAAACTTGATGGAGTCTGGTCTTTTTTCAATCCTATGTAACTATGTAAGTATTTGTAACTATTACTATAATGTGCAAAGCAAAATGCTTTGTTAGTGTTTTGTGGGTTATTTATGTAGGTTCAAAATTAATGCAATATAACTTAGTATTTTATTCATTGTATATTTTTTTACTTTCTGTCAAATAAATATTGGGGTGAACTTTGATTAGAGGGAGAACAAATTGTAAAACCCTGTTAATGCTCAGTAGTATGTAAATATAATTAATGCCATTCACCAAACTTTTTACAGTAACACATATCTGCCATGCTTTTATCTATCATGAATTGCACAGATCTTATGACTATAAAACTGCTTTGCTTGAAATTAACCGTAAAAAAACATATTTCGTCAGCTTATACATTGCTCTTCTATAAATGTGTTTGGCTGAGACTTACCTATATCTACACCAGCCAAATTCACAAAAGTGAGCCAATTGTGCTTCAAGATGTGTATAATCTGTGATTATATTTAAGCAGCATTGTTGTAAAAGAATATGGCAGAAATGTAAAAGGTGTACTTTTAAGATTACACACAGCTGAATAGCAAGCTGCAGTTAAATATTATTTCCTTAGGGTTTAGAGGTTGCTAGGAAATTATCTGATGGAAATTCTATTCATATTTAAGCAGCAATTGATGTTCCAGCAATTTCTAATGAAGAATGAGTGCTAAATGGAGAGCCAATTGGAATTAATATTGTAATTAAATAAATAGCATATATATATATATATATATATATATATATATATATATATATATATATATACTAATGGCAAAAGAGAAAATATGCTCACCACTAATCATTTATAAATTATAGAGCAGAGATACAATGATTCGTTCATAGTGTAACAGATACAAACAGAAAAAGAGATTTGCCCATATCAATATAGTAAGGGCATTAAAGACATTTTGTAAAAAATTCTACACAAAAATGTCCTCTTCTGTAAATATTTGTCCATATATTGCAATTTATTTAGGCTGACCAACTAAGTCAAGTAATTCCTAGTCTGGCCATTACTACACTATTCTAGTTTTCATTATGTATTGTTAAAGACATAGGGGCACATTCATGAAAACGTGAGTTTGAATTCCGAATGGAATAAATTCGGATTGGATACGATCATTTCTTAAGATCGCAAATATCACAAATATGCTTACGAAAAAATCGTATTAGTTACGATAATATCGTATTGGTGATCCGAAAGGTCACAAAATTTTCGTATCCAAACGATCGTAAAATGCAGGAAGACTTTGATCCTTCTGTGCATGATTTTGGAAGCCTCCCATAGGAATCAATGGCACTCTGCAGCTCCAACTTGGCCCAAGGAAAGTCACTATACCAAAGCTTGAATGAATCCGAAACTTTTGTACTCGGCGCGATGATACGATTTCTTACAAAGTACGAAAAAGTTGAGAAAAATACGAAAAAGATTATGGATTAGTAAATCTCCCCCTTAGATTTACCAAAATGTAATATTAATGCTCATCACAGAAAGACTGCTTTATTAATGGGTGAAAGTGAGATCCTCTAATGCAGGGGTCCCCCACCTTTCTTACTCCTGAGGTTTATTGCTCGATGTTTTGGCCTCACACAGAAACCTTCATCTGGAGTGAAAAACAAACCTAATATGTAAATGCAAAGATAGGAAGGTTTATTACTTGACGTTTCGGTCTCACACAGAAACCTTCACCTAGAGTTAGGGCTCATGTTACCATTACTTGTGTTTGCTGGAACAAGTTTTCTGACTATGCAATTCTAATCTTGACAAATTTGAGATCCTGAGACCAAGGGGCACATTTATCAAAATGTGAGTTAAGAGCTTAATACATTCCCATAGGAATGAAAAGAATGTGGGTGAGTTTTCTTTGGATCTATCAATAAGTCCTAGGTTCAATTTCAGCCAAGATACTATCTCTCAGTCCAAAAACTTAGCAGCAGGTTAATTAGCTTTTGCTAAATCTGTCCTTACTGTGTGTGTCCTTATTGTGTGTTAATAAGACAGGAACTTAAGACTAAGCTCTACTAGGGCAGGGAATTACTTACATTGTGTATATCTGTAAAATGCAGTGGAATATGTTGGTGCTGTATACAGAAAGGAAAATACCAATAAGTAGGACCTTGCAGTATCCTTTGGTTTGGTTTATTAGATTACCAATCCTATTCAAAGTACATTTAGCACATCTCAAGCCAATGTTATATTTATTTATTACAAATGTTACAGTGCCATTACATTTGGAACCCAGAGTGCTAGCGTATGTTATAACCAGAAAAGATAGAGAAGGTGGTACCTTTTATTGCTTTTGGGACTACTTAGGTCCTTGCTTCAGGTGTATGTTATATGCATGGTGGAGTATTAATATAACATGATGTTTAATTGCTTACTATATAAAAGTGCAAAATATATATTGGCCTTTGTCTGCTTGCATTTGATTCTGATTTATATATTACATTTCCTGCCTGGGCACATATATGCATCATTGATTTGAATACTTGAGGGTTCATTGAAAGTTGTGCATAGCCTTCAGAAGCAAACTCTGAGGCCCATTTTTGCATGCATTAAATTGCCATTAAGTAATTGTGCCTAAATGGTATTGTGCCTAGAAAAAAGCTGCTTTTTTATGTAATATTAATGAGGCATTATGTACATGGCACAGAATGTAGAGGCTTAAGTGGTACATGTGCACCCCCCCCCCCCCCCCCCCAGTAACATGATTTTGAAGCATGTCCTGTCCCTAACTTTTCTGTTTTCATGTATGTACAATTGTGTGCAATTTTCTGAAAGAATGTTTATAGCAGGATGAATGAAGTGTCATGTGAAAATATGGATAGGCAGTCATTAAATCTGGTTGATTACCATTCTCATGATTTCATAATTTCTGTGACTATAACAGGGGCCACCCAATGTGCCCTATAAAATCTCCCTGTGATAACTGTAATTCTTGGACCATGCCAGTTGCTTTGCCACAAGTTATTGCTTTCTCCTTTTTACCTGCATTTCACCCTAGCCAGCATACTCTCTAGCTACAGATTACTTCTCCCCCACATCAACTCATTTATAAAAGAGAATTGTAGAACACGAGAAAAAGTAAAATGATGAATGATTTCATGAATGTTACTGTAATTTTGGTAGCACTTGGCTGTTTTATTCACACTGTGGCACACCACCTATTTTCAAAAGCCCTGCTTAAAATAGTCTATTTTAAACTTGTATACATTTGGAAGAAAAAGAAATATCTCAAGAAAAATACTACTGTTACCTACTTAAAGAATTACATGCTTGAGATTCCTTGGCTGATTCAAGCAGAAGAAATTTCCAGGAGATGCAAACAAGGTCATAGCATATTTATAATCTTTATAAACCTACAGTATAGTACTGGTAAGAATGGCTAAGCAAGTGTACTTAACATTACATGCATATACCTATACCTATACATATAAATTAAAATCCAGACAGTGTATCTGGGGGCAGCATACTTTCCCCATATTAATTGAATTTAACACCAGCCAGAATGTATAGATAGAAATATCATTTGAAACCATGGATTGTAAAATTGTCTTGACATTTGTTACTTTAGTGTGAAGATAAATAATTTAAAGTTATTATTCCTTTAAAACTGACATATTTGTTGATATCACAAAATGGTATTGTACAATGCCTTGCTGTCTGCTTCCCTTAAATCTGGATTACACTTGTCCTCTTCCTCCACCACCAAACTCTGTTATCAACCTTCATAAATTCTGTAATGTCTGATAAAATATATTTAAGTTTTCTCAGGGTTCCTTCTTCTGTTTACTTCCACCTGTAAGATCTGATTGTTAAACTAGATGAATAAGATACCTTGCTGAACCAAAAGGTCCCCTCAACCAGAGAAGTAGTTATTAAAGGTAGAGGATATAGACTATGCTACTCTATTCATTTAGAAGCTACATCAAAGAACCTCGCCAAACTGGAATATATCTGTATATATTTCCCTTTTACAACCTCTCCCTTGAGCCACCATTTAGTGATAGGCTGTGTGCTCCCTCAGAGATCACATGACCAGAAATAATGCTGCTCTAACTATAACAAGAGGAAGTGTGGGAGCAAAAGACAGAACTCTGTCCATTCATTGGCTGATGTGACCTAGCATGTATGTGTGCCTTGGCTTGTTTATGTGCACTGTGAATCCTATGATCCCAGGAGGCGGCCCTTAATTCTTAAAATGGCAATTTTCTATTTAGCAGTACCCAATAGCACATACTACTAAAAAAGTATATTTTAATAAAGATGGTTTATTTAGATAAAGCAGGGTTTTACATATGAGCTTGTTTATGCAATATATTTTTATAGAGACCTACATTGTTTGGGGGTATAGTTTTCTTTAAGCACCATTTAAATAATAGCCTATTTCTATGGGTTTATTTATCAATAATATCAAATGTAGTTCCTTCAAACACAAGTAGAAATGGAAGTGTAGAAATATTTTCTTTTCTGATGCAGAACCTCTGTAATTGTTGTTTTTTTTAAACCTGGAAGTGAGAAAACTCACTCACAATCAAGAAGATTGTGATGATTATCATGTGTAGACTAAAAGGCCAGAAACATTTTTAAATACAGGTATGGAATCCATTATCCAGAAAGCTCCAAATTAGGGTAAGACTCGCTCCTATAGGCTCAATTTTAATCAAATAATTAAATTTTTTTTAAATTCCTTCCCTTTCCTCTTGTACTTGATGGTAACTAAGCTGCAAGAATCCATACTGAGAAGGGGCCAGTTGGGCTCTAAATATGTCATACAGGTACTAATGAATATACACATTTTTAGCTAGTTCTGCATTATAGCCTTTCTTGATACCATTAAAATGGACTTACTGTATTTTCTGAATAATGGGTTTCCTGATAACAGATCCCAAACTGGTAAATGCTTTCCTGCCTGTTTGTTTATCTATCTATGTGCCTGCTCCAACTTGAAATCAGTTTTCATTGCAGCAGCTACATTACTTGTTTTTTTGTAATTTAATCATATTTTAATATCTAAGAACTCTAATAGCACTGCTTCTGTCTGCAAGTCAATAATTCATAACATTTATTATATATTTGGTGAGCTGGGAGTTTATAAATATTGAAATTCAGCAATGCATTTTTCTTCTTTCTACAGATCCCCCAATGGCACGCCGGCAGGTTGTGTGAATCTCAAGTGAAAATGATCAGTGAGGCTCTGATTGTCTCATGTTTTTACAAGCTTACCCAGAAGTCACTGAGTAATGACAACGATGTAATCAGCACTGAAACTAACTGGGGGATTATTTGTTATCTTCCCCCTCCGATCACTGTATTTGCATGCTGTGAGAATCCTAATCAAGCCTGTTTAGTTAGATTTGCATGAATTACTTTTTATGCCACATAACATGCCTGTTTTCACTTAGACATGAAAGAGTCTATTTCTGTTGAGTATCAGAAAAAAACAAACTGAAATCCACTGGCATTCATTGTTCTATAAGATATCCTAGGCACTAAATATCCTGTTAAATGATGTATCAAGTCATTCTACTTCTACTAGAAGACTGAGTAGTGTCTGTGGCTGAGTAGCTTCATAGTAGCTAGTCCAATTGTTAATCAACCATACATCATAGGGTTCATTTAGTACCAATAATTGCAATATTGCACCCATCAGATACCATAAACTAATTACTTGCTCCCTTGCTAACACAGGTATAGGACCCATTATCCAGAATTCTCTGGACCAAGGGTATTCCGGATAAGGGATCTTTCCGTAATTTAGATCTCCATACCTTAAGTCTACTAAAAAATCAATAAAACATTAATTAAACCCAATAGGATTGTTTTGCATCCAATAAGAATTTTTTACATCTTATTTGGGATCAATTACAAGGTACTGTTTTATTAATACAGAGAAAAGGGAAATCAGTTTTAAAATTCTAAATTATTTGATTAATGGAGTCTATGGGAGACGGGCTTTCTGTAATTCAGAGCTTTCTGGATAATGGGTTTCCAGATAAGGGATCCCATACCTGTAGTTAGTTGTACTGCACCCAGATTGATAATCTGGCACAAAGTACAGATCACACTGCTCAATGGCAAGAGAACTCCAGTATCTACTTTGGACTACCGTGTATGTTGCATCTGCCTTGAATCCTGAAACTCCCGGTAGAATCGCACAGGGATTGGAAGGGTGAAGTTCTAGCCAGTCTGAAACTTCACCCATCCAATGCCTGTGTGGCTGTACCGGGACTTTCTCATACACAGTACACACACACAGAATCCTGCTTTTCCATCTGAGGTCTGCAGCTAAGCCCCCCTTGGGGGGAAGGTTCATGACTGAGGTGGGGTCTCCTGAGGTAACAGTCCTGCTGGGCCTCATACACCCCCGTCCGACACTGTGTAGATTTGCTATTTTCCCATTAAAAACGCAAAGCAGTGTCATTGCTGTCAAATGTACATATATTGGTGGGTTTAGGGTCTTCCCCAGCAATATTTATTAAAGCACAGTTGGTATCCCAAGTTTCTCCCACCAAATATATGCAAGTACTGTGTAATGCTACATAAATAGGAAAATAATGTAGATAAAATACCTTCTTGTTCCCTTTCCTCTTATTCTCAATATGTTCACTACTGTTGTATCATACGCTTCTTTAGGTTTTACCTTTCCTAGATATTTGTTTTTTCACCCTCTAATTGTCTACTTGATATCTTCTGATCTCCAAAAGCCCAAATCCTGCTGTCCTATTCTCACTCTCTTTTTTTCATTTCTATCCTGCTCATTCCTTATCTGTTTTGCTTCCCACTACATCCATTTCCTTTTCTCTTGTGTCCCCACTCATTTCATGTAATCTGTTGTTCTTTCATCTTCAGTTTATGTTCTCCTCCTTATTTCTCTTCCCTTACTCTTGATGAGGTCAATTTATCAAAATTCGAGTTTGCATATGTTTCATGATTCGAGAAAAAGCTCAGCAAAAAACACGAATGTGAATATATTCTTAAGAACCACAAATAGTCTGTATTTATTAAAGAAAAAAATCTTAAAGAAAAGTGGCCAGTAAAAGCTGGCATGATTCTATGTGATTCTCGCCAGAGTGCGACTTTTTTTCCAACACAAAACCCAGATGGGTATATTCTGTTTTGTTTTTTTCTTATATAAGCTAGCATTCAAAAAGAAAAGTTGCATGAGTTTTGTCACTGTTATTCTTTTCACGTCCATGTTTCCCCCTGCCCCCCTGCACCCATGTTTCCATACAGATTTTTGCCTTTTCTACATTTTGTAAAAAAAAAACTATAGCTTGGGCAAAAGCTGATCATTTTTCAGGACAATAATCCTAAACCCAAGGCCAAATTAGCACTGAAGTGCCTAAAAGAACAAAAAGCAAAATGTCCTACCATAACCCAATCAAAGCTTTGATCTGTATCCAAGTAAGAACCTGCAGACAAATAACCTAAACAGCCTTGACCATATTTGTCTGAAAGAATGGGCAAACTTATTCCCAAACAGTATCCCAACTGGGTATCTCTAAATTGTGGCAAATAGGGGTTATACCAAATATTCACCTATACTAACAGCATATTTTTTTTTCTAAAGATTAAAAAGAAAAATTATTTGGGGTTTCGGTGCTTTAAAGTTAAAATATCACAGAAATGAAATGTCATTGTAGAATTTGTTATTTGTGAATATGATAGAAATGATAGAAAGTATAGGTACTTAAAACCATGGTAATTTTACTGAAGTAATTTTAATATATACACAGTAATTATTCTGCGCTTGATATTTTCATAGGATCCAAAAGATAAACCTATGCTACAGCTTTTTCTTTCAGCGGTCAATACTTAGCAGACTCAATTTAGTAGAAACCATAAATCTTTAAAGCAATGATGATTTTTGAGCTTCTCAACTGATGATTGCCTCTGGTTACAGATTTGGTTTAGCCTGAATATTTGCTTGTGATATATGTGATATATTTTTTGCTTGGATAAAAATTTGACATTTAAATTATTGAAAGTTTGATTGCAAACAGACAGCACCAGTGTGTCTTTGTGTCTGTTTTTCCTATGTAATATTTTTGCCCTTTTCTTAACATACAGTAAATCTCTATTCTCTTCCTCCAGGGCAAAAGCTTATTGACTCTTCTTATGATGGTATCTGCCATGGTGACTATTGATGCTATGAATGCTAAGGTTGCTCAGGGGGATAATGTTACTTTGGTGGTTAATGCAACGATGTTTACTGATACAAGTCTTATCTGTCAACATATTTATTGACTTTTGAAATGTATATATTTGTGCAGTGTTATTCTTCATTTAATATGACCTCCCTTATGAATCACTGGTGTCGAATCTAGTTAAATAGGCTGAAATTGTGTACTGAAGAAAACTTACACATGCATATATTTTAAAGATGCATGGAAGACTGACATTTTAAAAAATAATTCATTCCACTAAAAGCTACTCTTTGCAAAACGTTAGAAGACTCTCTTATTGCAAGCAATTTATCCTCCACCTTACCCTTTTTCTCTTTTCATTCTCAAACAACAGTATACTTTAAATAATCACTCTACCTTGCATTTACTACAACTACATAGCCATCTTCATCATCTGTGGTGCATGAGGATAATGTGAGGCCATCTATCAGAAGATTGAGGCTCAGCTAGCAAAGCTTGCACAATGACAATGACTCTAAACATTTCAGTGCATCCACCAAGGAATGGATAAAAAAGAAGAAAAAGAAATAGAGGGTTCTGGAAAGGCCAAGCCAAAGCCTGGATCTAAGTCCCTTTAAGATGCTGTTGGGGCAATTTGAATAAGGCTTAGCATGCAAGAAAGCACCCACTAGAAACACAGAGAAGTGCTCCAGGTTTGTTTAAACACAATTCTTTACAATTACAGATTGCACTGCTTGTGATTGTTTGATCATCTGTAAGTGCAATCTGCAATTGTAATAAATTGTTGAGTGTTTTAAGTGCACTTGTAGTGCTCCTCTATGTTTCTATGGATTAGGTTCCCTTGGCAATGAGAGACAGGAGTTGATGTGGCAGTCACTTGTCAGTGTAAAGCAGCTCTGAATCCAGAAGTCAGTGATCCGCTGCAGAGGGAGTCAAGTGTTCTGTGTGAAGCCTGCCATTCAAATAAAGCGCCCAAACATCAAGCTGCAGGAAGAATGCAGCAAGAAGAGGGTAATACCAAGTATAAGAGCCAAGGGTGTACTTACTTCTTCCACATAAAGAAATGGCATTTCTGTTGACTTTTTGGTTGAATAAATGATTGCAAATTACTTTCTTCATAAGTGTGTATATACTGTTTGAATAAAGATCAAATATTGGTATATACACATACTTTGTATTAAAATAGTATAAACGTCTTTAATTTGAACATCAACTTACCTGGATGCAGGTAAAGTACCTAGCAAAATGACATAGTATCACACTGATCCAGATATGCAAAAAGGCTTATTTATTGTATAGAAAAACAATCCATTGGGCAGCAAAAGAGACATTTAAGATAGCACTGTTAGATGATAATGGAAGCTGTGAAATATATGAGGACACATAAAGTCAAATGATGTAACCAGGTGCTGCAGAGTTAAGAGTTGCATTTTATAAAATGTTTTTTCTTTACTGAGAAGTGAAGAAAAAAATTTGAACAGTGGGAGAGGTTCCACCATTCACGAGATAACAATGAATGAAAAATAGAGAACAGTGTTTTTTGTTTTTATTTTATTATTCTTTTCACATTATTTTGTCTTAAATGTCACCAATTTTTTGAACAATTTGTTCTTCTTCATTTAATGGACACCTCCAGGGGTAAAACTGTAGTTATCCTTTGAAAATTATATATTATCTTTTAAAGACAACCTAGGCTTTCTACATCAGAATTTTTGTTTAAATTCTGTTTATAGTTAAAATGGCAATAAATGCCTGTAAAACGAAAATATATATTTTTCATAATATAGAGAGTTATATTTTTATGTGGAAAAGCTGATTTAGAAAGAGCTGTGTCTACCCAATACACCAATACTAAATTTCAATTGTTTTGAAGCAATTCCGTATTTTTATTGCACAAAAACCACACAAATTACCATATTGAATTTTCAAAGCACCACAACAGAGATCAGCACACTTGATTTTGTCAGAAATATGTACAGCCCTTTCCTAAATTTGACATTTTTACTGACATTATAAAATGTCTACTATAATTCAATTTGCACTGACACTGTAGTTTATATTTTAAGAGCCCCTCTGTCAAAGTTACCAACAAAATTATCAGATAGGAGTCTATGTGCTGTGTAACCAATAGCAAATATACAGAGGCTTGACAAGAGCTTTGCTTCAACAAATAGATAAAATAATGAAACCTGAAAAACCCCAGCAAAAAACCTCTATAAGCAGCAAGTAGAGAAACAAGTCAAAGAGACGGGACATTGGTCTGAGCCGACAGCAAACCACCAAAGTCCAAGTAACAATGTGTCTAAATCAGAAATGGGGGACAAAGGCAGGGCAAAAACAGACTTACTGGAAACAGGAATGCAACCCCTAAAAGCACTTACAAAGGATACAGATGTTCTAGCTCAACCTTAGTCATTTTTGCTGCAATTTTACAAAGTGACTTTAAACTTGCACTTTGAAGCATCTTATTTCCATATGTCCTTATGCACAAATATAAAACATCATATATACATTAATCCTTTGTATTTTCTTAACATTTTAATACCCAATATCAATATACAGTAGAATTACAAAATGATTAGGGACATAGAGAACATGACATGAAATACTGTCAACAATGAACAACTAAAAATGCACTAAAAACAGTAAAAATTACAAAAATAAAATTGAAATAATTATGTGGTGTGATTAGTGCCACACTAATTAGGCAAAGTAGCTAAATGAAAAGAATCCTTTTTCATCCTAAATACAGCATCAGCTTTCTATGGGGCATAATAATACATAAATCTAATGTATAATAAAATGAGAATTTATCATAAGAATGATTGATGTGATGTTAGTGATGATCAAACTTAATTGTCCATATGTTCTAGTATTAAAAGGAAATTCTTACTTTGTAATGAACTGCATGTTATAGTGCACTCAGTCTCTTGTTTCTTTTGTTTTTGTTTTTATTTTCCCCTGAGCTCAATTCCATCCTCATCCCTCTCCATGTTGAGTAGCTTTGTATCTTGATGGCTCTGTATGCTTTCAGACATAGCTGTTTATAAAAACCTGTCCTCTTATTAGTAGATTATAAAACCCAAATGGCACCAAAACATTCTGCGCTTCTTTTTTATAGGTAGAAGATACTTTACAAAACCTTCTTTGGTATTTAGACATTACAAATGAAAAAAAGGGTTCTGAAAAATAAATAACTATGCTTAAAAGCCTAATATAAACATATCTGAATGCTATATTATTTATATCTCTTCATCTGCTTAGTTTTTTTAAACAAAAAGGCACAAAATAGCTTTAGCTTCTATGGGATGGGGTAATGTTTAAAACCTTGTTGAAATTACTTTCTCTTGCATCCTGCAACCACTCATGAAATTAGATCAGCTGTGTGCCTTGCATTTAGAAAAAAAAAAGTTATATAAAAATTTGAATCCATAAAGGCATTTGAGGCCAATAGCAGGTCTTCTTGTACAGAAGAATAAGAAAAATGTACCCAACATAGGTAAACCACTGAGTAAATGATAACATTTATATAGAAAGGAAGTGCTTTGAAATAAATTTATATCAGATAATGCCAAAGGTAAAGTATAAAATTACAGAACATACCTAGTAATTTGGGAATCATGGGTATAAGAAAAATCTTTTTCAACAAGCCAAAGAGTACCTATATAGTAACATAGTAAGTGATAAACAAAATGTATCTTGTTTTGCCAGTAAAATTATTATTTAGGGATATTTTTTAAAATGTATTTATAAATAAACTCAAGGTTGGTATTACAATTAGAGATGTAGCGAACCTCACAAAAAAAGTTCGCGAACACGTTCGCGAACTTCTGCCAAAAAGTGCGAACTTTTGCGAACTTTGCGAACCCCATAGACTTCAATGGGAAGGCGAACTTTAAAAACTAGAAACGCCATTTCTGGCCAGAAAACTGATTTTAAAGTTGTTTAAAGGGTGCCACGACCTGGACAGTGGCATGCAGGAGGGGGATCAAGGGCAAACATTTCTCTGAAAAATACGTTGTTGACACAGCGCTGCATTTTGTGCTGTAAAGGGCAGAAATCACACTACATTTCTAAACTTGTGTAATAAACTGCTTTAAAACATTCGGCGTCTACATGCCAATCAAGTCGTGTAAAGGTTACAGCCGGTTCACACGCAAAGACAAAACGCCGCAGTAGTGGATACGGAATATATTATTGCTGGTGGAAAAACATCGCTCAGGTGATTTTATTGCAATGCAATGTCAGTACTATGTGTAACGTGTTTGGTGCACTACTATGAATAACAGCAAACAGCAATGGATACACATAAAGAACAGTAAATTAAATTAAAAAAAAATTTAATAATAAAAAAAAAGTGATCTCTGGTTGGTGCTGGGGGTGAACTACTAGGAGCAGCACACCAGTCCCCAACACAGCTAGACTAATAGCACTGGGCTCTATAAATTACAGTAGCAAAGTAAAAAAACACAAATAAAAAAAATGATGTGAATGTGTGGTTGGTGCTTAGTGCACTACTATGAGCAGCACACCTGTCTCCAACACACACAGACGGAGCTGCAGTACACAATGAAAAGAAGAGTAACAGTAATCAGAAAATAAAAGCAGTCCTTACAAGGACTATTGGGTTACAGCAGATGAGATCAGCAGGACAGCTGCCCACAGCAGCTACATACAGAGCAGTAGAAAGTAGATCACTAGTCAGCAAAGCTACCTAAACTGTCCCTCAAACCCCTGCACAGCTCTCTCCCTATGCTAACTCATATTTTCATGAGATCAAATCACTCACTTCGCTAAAAGTTTGGAATAAATGCATTAGAGCTACATCTTATTACACATAGTTTCCATGCAGGATATATCCACTTTGCAAAATGGATAAATGCATTAGAGAACATAGGAGATAACTGGCTCAATGTTGATAAAGAAAAAGTATGACTTGGACCAAAACAGCCTTACATTTAATGGAGTTGTGTTTCAAGCCTCCTTAGTTAAAAGAGACTTGGAAGCAATTGTGGATTCAATACTTTACAACTTTACAACTGGAAATGTCAATCAGTCTGCTAACATTAATAAGCTAGAAAAAGTGAAGAAACATGCAGCTGAACTGGTACAGGTATTGGATCAATTATCTGGAAATCCGTTATCCAATAAGTTCTGAATTATGGAAAGGCCATCTCCCATAGACTCCATTACAAGCAAATAATTCTAGTTTTAAAAATGATTTCCTTTTTCTCTGTAATTATAAAACAGTACCTTGTACCAGATCCTAACTAAGATATAATTAGATATAAAACAAGCCAATTGGGTTTAATCAATATTTAAATTATTTTTAGCAGACTTAAGTTATGGAGATGCAAATTATGGAAAGATCTCTTATCCAGAAAACCCCAGGTCCCGAGCATTCTGGATAATAGGTCCCATACCTGTAATATGTGTAACGGTCACACCAGTCCAATGCCAGTGGTGCAAAATTCAGATTGAAAAGCTCTTTTAAAATCAATGCACCTTACCAGTTTGCTAGTCTATGTTCCTGCTGGTCATTCTGCCTGTTGCAGGTGATCCTGTAACTTTTCCTAATCCTGTTTTCAACCCTTGACTATTTGACCCTACCAGTACCCTTCCTGTATTGACCTTTTGCCTGAACCCTTGCTGTGCCTCAGACTTTTACCTAACTTGCCTGTCATTAACCAAGCATATGTCAGTACCTTTACCCTGCATTGACTAATTACCCTGTCAGTACTTCAAAACAAAGTGTATCTATCAATTAACCTTGCTTGTGCCAATGCCTATCTTCTTGACAATGCCCATCTTATACCTTGCCTTGTACATTTGCAGAGAATATGCTCCATACACTCAAAATTGCCCCTACCTGTGCTTGCACCCGAATAAATGGAATACGCTCGGGTACAGGCACATGTAGCCGATATCCACCGAAAATAGGAAATCTCACGTTTTTTGGCGGATATCAGCTACATGTGCCCACAACCGAGCATATTCCATTCATTCATGAAGGCACAAGGTAGGCTGAATTTACAGTAGCGGGGCGTATTCTCGGCAAGGGTTTTTCGGCTTGCTGAGAATACGCCTGTGTGGTATTAGCCTAATGTGTGCACAAATCATGTGCAGTTGTGCTGAAAATGTTTGGTGTTCAGATGTCATTATTTACAGTATCTTCCTTAAACTGACATCTGCACCCTATTATTTAGGTGCAAGTTCACAACATCAATTAATGCAGTTCGCTAGAATAACTTTGGATGTACAAGGAGTAACTTTGGGTGTAATGTTCTTTAAAAAATAATATAATATATGTCGCTAACAGAAAAAGCAGTCGCAATGAGGATAAAAATTTCACATTTGTGATGTAAAATAGCTTTTCCAAAACCCTTTGCCTTTCATGGGACATTAGGACAGTAATTGCAAATTGTTTAGCTTGCACCAGTGCGTAGTATATCTAATAAAACTCCTAAATGAAAAAGTTGTTTTGCAGATTCTTGCACTAACAATTATGCCATCTTCAAGCACGCGATTAAAAATCGCAATGCAATGAAAGTCTAATAACAACTATAACATTGCGAAATGTGAATTTTTATTCTTATTTGTGCACAATTTTTTTTCGATTACAAATTTGAATTACATTCCTCCTAATGTGTATTCGCCCAATGAATGCAGAAAACTTTGCAATCATAAATGAGCCCTAAAGTAGGGCTAGGCACTAGGCCTGTCATATTTATGTATTATTTGTCCAACAGAGTGCCTTGGGCACCCTATAGGACAAATAATACATACATTTGACAAGCCGAAAAGAAAACATTAAAAATGCTAAAATTGCAATGCTGACTTATCTGCTCAGGCAAAAAAACCACAATAAATAAGGATAAGGATTCAATATGGATAAGGATTCAACTGCAAAAAGGATTACTAAGCAGCAAAAAAGTAAAAACCTAATTTAATAAACACATTCCATTTCTGACACATAATAGTTAACCATGTCAAGTAAATATCAACCACACATAGAGTTCTTCTCAACTGATAAGGAAAGGGAATAATTCATCGTGAAATGTCATTTACAACTAGAATGCAGAGCATGTATTTGACCCATTAAAAGGAAACACAATGAAAGACTTCATGGTGTCTCAGGTACTGCAGTGAAATAATTTAAGGTGGAGCGCTGTTACCTGGATAACAAGGCACTGAAATACATGAGAAAAAACAATTTTAACACATTCATGTTTTGATGATTAATGATGTAAAGTGTAGAGTTAAAAAAAATAAACATAGCAGCTACTTGACTCTTGTGTTTATTTATGGTTACATGCTTTACTGACAGAAGCAAACATTTGAAATTAGATATTCTTTTTTCTATAGCATTACTATAGCAAGTTTTATTCCATGCAGAATACAATTAGTCACTGCCCCATTGAGGTTATAAACTCATTTCGGAAGCAAAGAAAAGCAACTTAAATGCATAATGTCACAAACCATTCGTATAAGAATTTTGTCATTTTTGTTATTGTTGTTTCATTGTAACAACAGGAAGGAGAAATGTAAAACAGGCAGAATATACAGTAGAAAAACAATACAATCGCTTTGATTTCCCTGAGGAAGTTTAAGAGCTAAACATCTATGTGAATATGCTCTTCAAGGCCTTTACAATGTGTTTATGAATTTTGTCACTTTCCAGAAAAGGTGCTTTCCAGAAAAATCAATCAAAGTTTGGTAACATTCAAATGATCTATAACACAGTATTAAGTCCTTTTGTTCTTTATATTGAATTCTGAATTTGAATTGCATTGATGTCAATAGGTGTTTTTTCATGGCTACTGTGCAACTTTTTTCTATGCACGCGGCTTTTTTTCCCCCTCCAAATAAATAAAAGATGTTAAAAGGTAACAAATAAATAGTAATTTAGGTTAACATAACATTTTTGTTGAAATGAAAACTGACCAACTTTTTCTCAAGATGTATTAAGATAGTATGCTTGCAGTTACCTGAACTAATCAATTAGCCATGCTTCTGGTCAGCTGAGAAGATCACACTTTAACTTGAATGCACACACAAGAGGTTCTTTGCACTTATCCATTATCATTGGGTTTTTTTCCTGCATTTTTCCCCTTTTATCCAAGCAAAATAAAAAATAAAAATCTAGGGGTACTGTTTGATAAATATTTAAGTTGTTTGAGACAGTACAATTTATTTTTAAGCATTGTTTCAAGTTTACAGCCTTTCCACCTAAATCTTATATTTTACAAATTTTGGATTGCTTACTGATTTTGCTGAAATATAAGATGGGTAGACTTTCGGTAACTTTATGTTATATTGTTTTTCATTGAATTGAATTGGGCTCATCATTTTCAGGCATTGTCGGCAAAATTAAAAAAAAAATCTATTTATTTTTGGTAGTTCAGATATTGTTTATGCATATTTTTACACAAGCCCAACTGAATGAACTCATGTCAAAAAGGTATATTTTCCTTTTAAGATATATAAAGGTATATATAAAGCCTTCAAAGTTTCTGCTAGTCCTAATGGTCCTCCCTATAGTTTTATGGTCACAAGAATATAGAACTTGGTAAATTACACAATTACTATTAAATATAATGAATACATTCATTTTTCTATATTGACCAACATTATCCACAAAATGATTGGCCTGTTTTGCATGTTTACATTTACCCCAAGGTACCCATCATAGGCTCCTTCAATAGATACTCACATTTGCGCCTAAGGAATCAGAATCGGATGCAGCTGTGCCTAATACAGCATTCATGAGTCAAACGCAATGCAAAATGTCCAAAAGTGCTCACTGCATCAGGGTAAGTAAATGAGCCCTAACATGTCTTGATCCCATAACCATGACTAAGGGGCACATTTACTAATCCATGAACGTCCGAAAAGCGTCCAAATGCGTTTTTTTCGTAATGATCGGTACTTTGCGTTTTTTTCGTAAATTGTCACGACTTTTTCGTAGCCATTACGACTTTTTCGCAAATTGTCGCAACTTTTTCGAAGCGTTACGACTTGCGCGAATTGTCGCGACTTTTTCGTAGCCGTCACGCCGAGTACGAAAGTTTCGGATTCATTTAAGCTTCAGTATAGTGATTTTCCTTGGGCTAGGTTGGAGCTGCAGAGTGCCATTGAGTCCTATGGGAGGCTTCCAAAATCATGCAAAGTCTGAAAGGTTTGCCCGCCGTTTACGAGCGCTCAATACGAAAAAGTTGCGACAATATGCGAGCAAATCGTAACGGCTATGAAAAAGTCGCAACAATATACGAGCAAATCGTAACGGCTCCGAAAAAGTTGCGACAATTTGCGCAAGTCGTAACGGCTCCGAAAAAGTCTCGACAATTTACGAAAAAGTCATAACGGCGACAAAAAAAATCGCAAAGAATACGAAAAAGTCGCAAAATGTTCGTTTCCAATCTGAATTTTTCCCATTCGGATTCGTGGATTAGTAAATGTGCCCCTAAGTCTGTGTGAAAATAGAAAAAGTTTTAATAAATGGTAATTAAATCTTTTATTCTACATTGTTTACACTATACTGTGCTATTGGAATACTGTTTTTATGAGTTTAATAAAAGTGAACTACTCCTTTAAGATGAATAAGGCCTCCATTTACAATGCAGAAGGTTAATAGACAAACATATTGTACGCGGTCAAATTTAAATTTCAAACTATAAATTCTTTTAGGTGGAATACTAGATGCTAATGCTGCAAGCACTACTACATTACAGTACAGGTATGGGACCTGTTATCCAGATATAGGATAAGGGATATCCAGATATAGGCAGCGCCGGATTTCTACTGGGGGCACCCCAAGGCTGCCCCCATTCGGCACCCCCTATCTCCCCCCCCCCGCTGTGTGAACACACATGAGCGAACACCCCCCCTGTGCTGCATGAACATGCATACGCCAACGCCAATGTTAAAGCTCCCATACGGAGCAGTGGGGAGAGGTCCCCATTGCTCCGTATGGGAGCAAAATTTCAAAATTTGCGTGCGGCAGGGCGGCATACCGCCCTAGGCCCGGGCCTTTGTGGCCTCACCACAATTCCGGGCCTGGATATAGGATAAGGGATCTTTTCATAATTTGGATCTCCATAACTTAAGTTTACTAAAAATCATTTAAATATTGAATAAACCCAGTAGAATTGTTTTGCCACCAATAAGGATTAATTATATCTTAGTTGGGATCAAGTACAAGGTACTGTTTTATTATTACAGAGAAAAAGAAAATCATTTTTAAAAATTAGAATTATTTGCTTATAATGGAGTCTATGGGAGAAAGCCTTTCCGTAATTTGAAATTTTCTGGATAGCGGGTTTCCGGATAAGGGATCCTATACCTATACTACTTTTTAGGATTTAGGATTAGCAGCTGCTTACCTAATACTTGCTGACATTTATGTTATCTAAAATAACATTTTGTTGCTCCAACAAAATAACATTGTTTTCTGTGGCCTTCAATTTTCTTTGTTCATATTTAGCATTGCACACTTATAAGCTACATTTCTTGAAACATGTAGTTGCAATATACATATCAAGGTGAAATAACATGCTTGTCTGTTTTTTTCTGTAATATTGGTTCTTGCTGGTATCACTCTACTTGATTGACTCTGGGTTGTTTCTGGCTGATTAATATCATTATTATTAATGCTAGGGCACACAGGCTGTGTGTAATGTCTTTGCACTCTGTGGAGTGGTAAATTGCATGTAGGTTGTGGAACATGCTGTATTTCCAGTACCTGCTATGGTGCATTTGTGGGAAAAATCTTACTTTTCCTTTATGTTATTAATTGATCCCTCCTGTGTACAGTTGGGATTGAGAGGTCTGCAACTATACTTCCAAACTGGGAGTTTATTACTGTATCCCTCTCACATAAAGATTGCTTTTTTATCTCTCCCCATGATGTCCACATATGCAAGTGTACTTAAAGGTGATGTAACTGTCACTCATTAAAAAGAAAAAACAGGATTTTTGCCTTTGCCACTATAATGTAATCTTTATCTAGTTATTTTTACTATACACTATATGACATAGTGATTAGGGTGGCTTGCCATTGCCAAAAGTAGAGAAACTACTGTATATTCATATGCAATGATACATTCTCCATTGAAAAAACTTTTATTGGTAGCCTCCACAAATAAATATGTCACCCCATTCCCCAGATTATGCGATTGTATGTGTGCTTTTTTTCCAGATTTATAACATTAGCAACAATACTTGGTAATCTCAAACTACTAAGGAAGGGTGTAATGCAAAGGAATTTAACCCACACATTGTGCATGTCTGTCTGGGGACCTTCTTTGGATTGACATAGAAACAGTAACTCCATGCAGGTAGAAATTTAGGGAAGCTATCTAAGGTTTATGAGGGTCCTTTAAGGAGTGTCCCACTGGGCTGAAACCTAAGAAACAGAAAGGAATATTTGAAATATTACCTAATCTGGGCTTTGCCTGGATATGTTGTTATAGCCATTTTCCTAGTGCTAGGTTCGTCTTCATTCTAAACTCTCTGGGTATTGGTGAATGCTTGGTGATAAGGTGTAAGTGGATCATTATTTCATTTGGACTATCGCTCTTATACATTATCTGTGATTGTTTATTGAGTGCTAGATGTTAATGGTGAAGTGAATTGCTGTACCATTGCTATGGCTAGAATATTTCTGTGTATTATCTGTTGTCTTGAACTTTATTGCATCACATCTCATTGTGTAGCCCATAAATAACTTACTCTTACTTTTGTATCCTAATTGTATCTGAAGCAAAAATGATCAGTTTTAGTATAGTTACAGTCTATGTACCACAAAGTCAATTTGATACATACTCTGCAGTGCTAAAGGTTCAAATATTCAAATATGGATAAAGGCAAAGATGAAATCATTTCTTGCCTTGATCATTTTTGCCCTGTTATTATAAAGGACAAGCTTAAATTGATGTAACTGAATAACTCTATATAAATGAAAACAAATGAGTGGGAACATTGTATAAGCCGACCACATAATGTATCAAAACATTTTATTATTTCAACACTAACTATGAACCAAAAAGTGACTTCATGATTCAAGTTCATGAAGTTTCTGTTAAATAGAAACAAAGCAATACATTCATGCAGGTCTGACTGAGATGCAAACAATAATAATAATAACTACAGAGAGCATCCAGAAAATGTTGTTTGTCTTCAGTCTCCAAAAAGAAAAAGATTTGATGAGGGTAGGGTGAGTGCATTTCAGTTAAAGCAAAAAAGGTGATGAGGGATAACAAACCAATGTCGCTTTTATAATGGCATTGAAATAAAGCTATGATTAACCCTTTCACTGCCAGCCGTTTTGGACCAAAGTGGAACTTCTACTGCCAGACAGTTTTTGAACATTTTGCACTGTTTCACTTTAGGGGCTTTTCCTTGGGGGGACTTTTAGTTTACCCAGGAAAACTATATATTGTTTTTTTCAGGACAACCTAAGCTTTCAAAATATGGTGGAATTTTTGTGTAATTACAATTCTGTAACAAGATATAGGCTTCTAGATATCTAAAAAATGAAAAATTATATTTTCCATAATATAAACACATACATAAGAAACAAAAAATATTTTATGCACAAAAATACAACTGATTTGGAAAGTCCCATGTCTCCTGAACATGCCAATACCAAATATATATAGTTTTATGGAGATTTCTCACTTGTATAGGTCAAAAACTCCCAGCAGTACACTACCAAATTTCCAAAGCACTGCTCCATAAAGCTGCATACTTTAGATTCAAGGTCACAAATTCCACTAACATAAGGTTTATCCCAGAAAATTATACATTTTTAGAAAGAACAGATTCTGTGGAATCCAGAATAGATAGAACTGTCTGTCTACTCCAAACTATCAAGTCGCAATGCTTTCCTAAAGTTATTGGTTTTTATCAAAATTTGTGAAATGTATTAAAAATTGCTTCAAAGCTTCCTGTCTATAGTATCTTATCTCCTACAGGTCATAAAGTAACCAGATAAAACACCCTAAATATGAACGCCAAGGGTCCACTGAACAGTTTGATGCCCAATTTGTATAAGTTTACTTAAGTATGTGGCATGTAGGGGTCCCAATGTGAACATACCCCCATGTGATCTATCATTTCTGTCATTCCAGCTTCTGCAAAATCAACACATTTACATCATATTGTGTGGGATAAAGCTACAAAAAAGTACGCTTACCCCAGAAAGCCATATATTTTTGGAAAGTACACATTCCCCCGAATCTAAAATGGGTACCTATGTGTTTCTACTCCAAAGTACCAAGCCGCAAAGCATTTCTAAAATTAGCAATTTTGATGACAATTCCAAAAATCCCCTCAGAGCTTCCACTTTGCAGCATCTTATCTCCCATATAGCATTAGGTACCAACATAAAACACCCTAAATATGAACGCCAGGGGTCCACTGAACAGTATGATGCCCAATATGTATAGGTTTACCTAAGTATGTGGCATGTAGGCGCCCCAATGTGAACATATACCATATGATCTGCCATTTCTGTCATTTCAGCTTCTGCAAAATCAACACATTTACATCATATTGTGTGGGATAAAGCTACAAAAAAGTACGCTCACCCCAGAAAGCCATATATTTTTGGAAAGTACACATTCCCCTAAATCTAAAATGGGTACCCATGTGTTTCTACTCCAAAGTACCAAGCTGCAAAGCATTTCTAAAGTTAGCAATTTTGATGACATTTCCAAAAATCCCCTCAAAGCTTCCAGTTTGCAGTATCTTATCTCCTACATAGCATTAGGTACCAAGATAAAACCCCCTAAATATGAATGCCAGGGGTCCACTGAACAGTTTGATGCCCAATATGTATAGGTTTACCTAAGTATGTGGCATGTAGGGGCCCCAATGTGAACATACCCCCATATGATCTGTCATTTCAGCTCCTGCAAGATCAACACATTTACATCATATTGTGTGGGATAACGCTACAAAAAAGTACGCTTACCCCAGAAAGCCATATATTTTTGGAAAGTACACATTCCACCGAATCTAAAATGGGTACCTGTGTCTTTCTACTCCAAAGTACCAAGCCGCAAAGGTTTCCTAAGTTTGCTGATTTTTTCCAAAAATCACCTCAAACCTCCAATATGCATCATCTTATTTTCTATAGGTCATTATGTACCAAAATAAAACACCCAAAATATGAACCCCAGAGGTCTACTGAGCAGTTTGATGCCCACTGTACATAGGTTTATCAAAGCACATGGCACTTAGAGACCCCAAAATATACTTTGTGCACACTAATTTCATGGCTTACCTTTACCTAATTCATAAACACATGGCAGTTTTATGTGGGATAGAAACTGCAGAAATGTAGGGTAACACCTGAAAACCATATATTTTTGGAAAGAACACGTTCAGACAAATCCAACATGGGTAAAGAGTCCTTTCTACACCAAAGTACCAATCTGCAAAGTTTTCCTAAAGTTAGTGGTTTCTATGACATTTCAGAAAATCGCCTAAAAATGTTGCAATTTGCTGCATTTATCTCACACAATTTCTTGCATAGAAAGGCAAATCACCCCAAATAGGAATATCAGAGGCCTACTGAATAGTTTGATGGCCTATATGCATAGATTTACCAAACTATGCAGAGTACAGCGGCACCCAAATAAAAATAGTGCATATGAATTTTCACATAAGACGCTCTGGCTCATGCAGTTTTTGCACCCGGTATGTGTATTATGTGCAATAAGACCCCCTAACAGTACAGAGACCCTAGAAAATCATACATTTTCCGAAAGTACACATTCTGACAAAACAAAAATGGGTAAATACGTCTTTCTACTGCAAACTACCAAACTACAAAGCTATGCTAAACAAAACGGTTTTTATGGCATTTCTGAAAATTGTCACAAAGCTTGCATGTTACCTCATTATGTACCCCCCCCATTTTGTAACGTATCAACATAAAACTTTCTAAATATGAACGCCAGGGGTCTACTGAACAGTTTGATGCCCTATATGCATATATTGGCCAAACTACGTGCCGTACAGGGGCACCCAAATAAAAATAGTGCATATGAATTTTCACATACGATGCTTCGGCTCATGCAATTTTTGCACCCGGTATGTGTATTATGTGGCATAAGAACCCCTAACAGTACAAAGACCTTAGAAAGCCATATATTTTCTGAAAGTAAACATTCTGACAAAACAAAAATGGGTAAATACATCTTTCTACTGCAAACTACCAAACTACAAAGCTATGCTAAACAGAATGGTTTTTATAATATTTCTGAAAATCGTCACAAAGCTTGCATTTTGCCCCATTATGTACCCCCACAATTTGTAACATATCAACATAAAACACTCTAAATATGAACGCCAGGGGTCTACTGAACAGTTTGATGCCCTATATGCGTTGATTTACCAAACTATGCGGAGTACAGCGGCACCCAAATGAAAATAGTGCAAATGAATTTTCACAAATGATGCTCCGGCTCATGCAGTTTTTGAACCCGGTATGTGTATTATGTGCAATAAGACCCCCTAACAGTACAGAGACCCTAGAAAACCATACATTTTCCGAAAGTACACATTCTGACAAAACAAAAATGGGTAAATACAACTTTCTACTGCAAACTACCAAACTACAAAGCTATGCTAAACAGAACGTTTTTTATGGCATTTCTGAAAATCGTCACAAAGCTTGCATTTTACCTCATTATGTACCCCCCACATTTTGTAACATATCAACATAAAACTTTCTAAATATGAACGCCAGGGGTCTACTGAACAGTTTGATGCCCTATATGCATATATTGGCCAAACTACATGCCGTACAGGGGCACCCAAATAAAAATAGTGCATATGAATTTTCACATAAGACGCTCCAGCTCATGCAATTTTTGAACCCGGTATGTGTATTATGTGGCATAAGACCCCCTAA
Organism: Xenopus tropicalis; assembly: GCF_000004195.4. Lineage (NCBI taxonomy): Eukaryota > Metazoa > Chordata > Amphibia > Anura > Pipidae > Xenopus > Xenopus tropicalis. The sequence continues at coordinate 123,989,258 of NC_030678.2, read as the reverse complement.
CAGTACGAAGACCCTAGAAAATCATATATTTTCTGAAAGTACACATTCTGACAAAACAAAAATGGGTAAATAAAACTTTCTACTGCAAACTACCAAACTACAAAGCTATGCTAAACAGAACGGTTTATGTGACATTTCTGAAAATCGGCACAAAGCTTGCATGTTGCCCCATTATGTACCCCCACATTTTGTAACGTACCAACATAAAACACTCTAAGTATGAACGTCAGGGGTCTACTGAACAGTTTGATGCCCAATATGCATAGATTTACCAAACTATGTGGGGTACACAGGATGCCAAATTGAAATACAGCAGACAAAATATCCATATGGCAAGAATAAAAATGATGCAGTAAAAAAAAAAAAAAATTACAAAATTACATAAGTGTGTAAGTGTGTGTGTACGCATGGCAAAATGTGTTTTATGTGCATGTGTGTGCAAGCAAGTGTGAGTGTTGTGAAGGTGTGAAACCCCCCAAAAAATGTAAGTGTGTGTGTAAGTGTAAGTATAAGTGTGTATTAGTGCAATATGTGTGTATATGTGTGTATATGTGTGTGTGTGTGTGTTTGTGACACCTACCCCCTGTCAAGATGCTGGAGATCGCTGGTGGGAGACATCAGACCCAAGGACTGCAGCTTCTGCGACCAAAAATCCTAAGTGGGTGGCACAGGAAGTGAGGGGGCCACCACTTACCCCCCTCTGCTCGTTCTCTAGGGGGTTCTTTATCCTGAGATCGTTCTCTGCGCTCGGATTAAGCGCCGAGCGCAGAAACGAGAGCAGGATAAAGAAAACGTTGCTCCTACGTGCGTGGCGCCTAACGCCTTTTAATGCCAGCACGTAGGAGCTACGTGCTTGGCGTTAAAAGGGTTAATAGAGTGCAAGTGTATACATGGAATTAAGTTAATTTTTTTATACCATCTACTCTATTTTTCAGTGTAAAGAATGACAGTTTTTGGATTGCATGTACAGGTAAAGGACCCATTATCCAGAATGCTCGGGAACCAAGGGTATTCCGGATAAGGGGTCTTTCCATAATTTGGATCTCAATACCTTAAATCTACTAAAAAATTAATAAAACATTAATTAAACACAATAGGATTGTTTTGCATCCAATAAGGATTATTTATATCTTAGTTGGGATCAATTACAAGGTACTGTTTTATTCCTACAGAGAAAAAGGAAATCAGTTTTAAAATTCTGAATTATTTGATTAAAATGGAGTCTATGGGAGACAGACTTTCCGTAATTCGGAGCTTTCTGGACAACGGGTTTCCGGATAAGGGGTCCGATACATGTACCTATTTCTTGGATGTTATTAAATAACATGCCCCCATTTCCTCATTTGTACAATTTTTATATGTTACAACTGTAGTTTTATAATGTAATGCTAATAACATACAATGCAGTTGACTATAATATTATTATATTATCATATAGATACAAACTCTTACTGTATTAAAAAAACTACAAAGTATCTATACAATGATAAATTTGTTTTTAGAAAATGTCTATGTCTATGTCTATTATTGTGCTACAAGTGAAAACCGTTAAATTGTGCTTGTAATTATGTCCATACATGTTCCTTTAAAACTTGCAGCGCTGCTGTTCAGCCTGCACTGATGAATTACATGCAAGGACACAAGGGAACTCTGGAATTGCTAGCAGGCTGGACCGGTGGTGATTCCACAGTTCCCTTCGAGGGTTGTGTCCATAACTACAACTTATCTGCAGTAAGAGAATCAAATGCCGGTGATTTTATTGACACCATAGGGGTCATTTATCAAAACTGGGCATTGCCCATAGGCAAATTTGCCCAGTTTTGATAAATGACCTCCCCATGAGTTGAAAGTGGTGATAATGGCGCACAAAATAAATTCTAATACGCATCCATATTGATGCTAATGCATATAAAAACTGTACTACTTAGTAAGGGTCTGCTATAATGATGAAACTGTAAAGAAAATGATACATTGTGGGTAGTGATAAGCAAAATATTTTCGACAGGCATGGATTCACAGCGAAATTCGGTGTTTCACCATTGGCGGGTGCAAAAATTTGTTGCAGAAAAGTTTGTTGCGTGACAAAAAAAATTGCACGCGTCTCTAAAAACTTTTTTACACGCCTCTTTTTTTGTGTTTCGCAAATTTTTTTACAAAGCAAAATGGGACAGATTTGCTCATCACTAATTGTGGGTAAAAAGACACGGTGATTTGCTTCCTGTGCTGCACTTTCTACTTCCGCTTACATACATTAGTATAAGTCTATTGGACATCGGTTGTTGGACCCCTAGGACAATAGTCTATCCGGTCTACTAAGCAAAATGCCAAGTTCCAATGAAACTGGAATCCTTTAATGGTGCTTTCATGTTAATGATCCTTTAATGCATTATTGTTACTGCAATTTTAAATATTTTTTGGTATTAAATTGTAATTACACTATGGGAGTGCAATGTCTGCTGTTTTTGTATTTTAGCATTTCTAAGTTACTGTAAACAAAAGCAGACTCCTCAATGTAACTGTCATAGAACACTGCATTTCACCAAGATACTGTGAAAACGATCTGACAGTTGGAAAAACTAGGCCAGGAGAATGTAACTAGGTAACAACACACACCCACACACGCTAGGGTTTTAAATGAATGCAGGCCAAAACAATACAGCTAAGTCTACTAGGAAAGAATGATATCATAGTACAGTAGGGCACTACCGTGCAGTAGGCCTAACACTATCACAAGGGTGCTATTGAGGATAATTGAACTCCATGACTCATAGTATTAATAATCTTAATCATTAGAGATTTTAACCTAGAGAACATTATCTTGAATATTATACAAGAGTTCTATTACTTGCACATTTGCAATGTGTTCAGTGATGTTAGAAATCAACTAGATCCTATATAGCAGCATTTCAGCTTGAATCCTCAAAAACCTGTTAAACCATGTGAAATTGTCAAGCAGCAAGTTGAAACTTAATTACAAGTGTGTATATGCATTGGTAGTAGCTAGAGAACACACACTAGGTCGACAAAACTAAACGTTACAAAAGCAAATTTCAGTTTTAAGATGATTGCGTTACTTTAATGGATTGACTTAGACAAAACACAGACCAAAACTGGTTGTACAGTTTAAATTTAACTTTAAAGGATCAGTAACACCAAAAAATGAAAGTGTATAAAAGTAACTAAAATATAATGTGCTGCTGCCCTGCACTGGTAAAAGTTGTGTGTTTACTTCAGAAAGTCTACTATAATTTATATAAATAAGCTGCTATGTAGCCATGGGGGCAGCCGTTCAAAGGAGAAAAGGCACAGGCACATAGCAGATACCAGATAAAACACGAGTGTATTCTACAGAGGTTATCAGTTATCGGCTATGTAACCTGTGCCTTTTCTCCTTTTTTCCAGCTTGGCTGCCCCCGTGGCTACACAGCAGCTTATTATATAAATTATAGTAGTGTTACTGTAGCAAACACACCAGTTTTACCAGTGCAGGGCAACAGTGCATTATATTTTTATTACTTTAAAGCTCTTTCATTTTTTGGTGTTACTGTTCCTTTAAGTTAAACTTATAGAATGGCCAGTCCTTGGCAACTTTTCAACCGGTCTTCATTTTTTTCATTTTTGAATTATTCGCTTTCTTCATCTGTCTCTTTCCAGCCAAAAAACTATTGTTTTTTAAAGCTACAATTTCATTGTTAATGATACTATTTTATTACTTATCTTTCTATTCAGAGACACTCCTATACATATTCCAGTTTCTCATTCAAACCACTGCCTGGTTGCTAGGGTAACTTGTATCCTAACAATCATATAGCTGCAAATTAAGGATCAGTTGCAAATTGTTTCAGAGTAGCACTCTCTACAACATACTAATGGGCTTATTTATCAATTTTCCAGTTTGTGAATTCGAGTTTGTTTTTCTAAATCGAATAAACTCGCATATCGAATAGTCACTTATTTATTAATAAGGAAAACTCGTGTGAGTAGTGATGAGCAGACATGGATTTGCTTTGAAATTTTGTATTTCTCCATTGGACAATTGTTTAGATAAACCTTCACAAAATTTGCCACAAAAAATAGAGTTTGAGAACATGGCCTGACTTTGCCTATGACAACTCCTATTGACTTCTATAGAAACTCACAAGCTTTTACATGGTGAACTTTTACATTCCATTTTTGGATTTTTTGCACTTAATAAGTACCAGACATTCGAGTTTTCGAACCATAACTCAAATTCAAAATTTTTAAGTGTAAAAAATTTTGAACTGAGAAAAAAAATCAAACTCAACCATTGATAAATCACCCCCTAATAGTTAATTTAAACATGTACAACCCCTTTAAAGTTCCTAATTAGTGATGAGCGAATCTTTCCCATTTCGCTTCCCCATAAAATTCGCGAAACCACAAGAAAATTTGCAAAACAGCAAGAATTCCGCGAAACGCATCTGTTGCTGCCACGATTTTTCTTTGATTCGCAAAAATTTTCTTGCGCCAAATTTTTACAGAAGTTTCACAAACAATTCACAAATGGCGAAATGTGGAAATTCAATTCTAATCCATGCCTGGTGAAAAGATTTGCTCATCGCTATTCTCAATTTATAAAGTATACACACAACGATCAGTCATATAAATATGTATGTATGTGCTATAAAACAAAAACAGGAAGGAAATTTTTTAGGACTCATTCATAGTAGTAAGAAGGCTTAGTCCAAGCTAATTGCTTGTGACTAACACAGTACAGGATATAAAATATTAAAGCAAAATTCATGTGTATGTACCCTGATGAAATACATACACAAGCACTTAAAGACCTTACTTGAGTTTTAGCCAGTCCGTGGATGGATTGCAGAAAAGCTAAGGTAATTCCCATACTCAAAAGGATTTACAGTCTAGCAATTATAGGCTTGTAAGCTTGACATCTCTAGTGGAGAAATTATTTGAGAGTTTTCTAAGAAATTACTTCAATTCCTGCAGAATGGCATTATAAGTAGTTACAAAAATTCTCTACTTAGATTTTGCCAAGGCTTTTGATACGCTGCAACATAAAAATTTATCTTCTTAAAATAGGCCTGTTGAATGAAGGATATTAGATTACATCCTCTAATTAGAGTAGGGTTTAGGCATTCCAATTAGAGTAGGGTGTATTCATTCTTTAAATGATTCGGAGGTGGGAATCAAAAGCAATATATCTGTGTTGCTATTGACAAAAACAGTGCAGAGCAACTAAATCCATATAACCTCAGTCATCCATACAGAAGGGGGTAGACAAACTAGAGTTGTGGGCTGCTAACTGGCTAATAGGAAAAATTAAATGGGTAGTTCACCTTATAATAAGTTTTTACTTGGAATTAGACTGTAGTATTTGCAGTTGATCCAATTCTATTGAATTATGCTTTTGAATTTACTTTTTTGTGCAGCTGTGCTTGGAAATAAGGCTTAATTACTCAAAAATTGAGTTAAAACCTGGAGTTAAGTCATAAATAAGAAGAATAAAGATAAAAAAAGCAGAGGACCTAAAAAGAAAGCCTCAGACAAAATATTTTGCACTGCAATCAGCATAGCCTAATCTCAAGAGTTGGGTTCTGTAGGATTTTTCTTGTCTAGTTTTCATCAATATAGCTGGCCATCACACTTCTGGATTAAATTTCATTGAACTGTGCTTGATCTCAGCTGCACCTTATCTTTGTACATCCCACTTAAATTAAGCTGTTTTTTTCTCATTGCATGCTTTCATCATTGCATGCCAGCTTATTAAAGCTTGTTACTGCTCGTAGTAATACTGCTCATGGACCCTCAATACTAAATGAATGCTATGGATTGCCTTCTGGACAGTACAACATGAACTTGGTAAAAATATTAATGAGTTCCAGAGCTGATGTGTGATTACCGTCATAAAAAATAATGTATTTTCCATTCTGACAATATTTTAAAGAGTTGAAACACAAAATGCAATTAAAATATTCATCTTTTATTTATTTAGGATGGAATAAAAATATATAAACACTGAAAGCAAGATTAAAGAAAATATGCCTTACTGTAGCTCTAGAACACAAATAATACCAAACATAGATGAAAAGCTGATCTTTACAAAATTACATGTTGACCATTTTTATTATATTTTTTTATTGATCTACTTATTGCACATTGGTATAAGGACAAAACAAAGAGGAAATGAAATGGATGCAAGATAACCTTAAAGGTCGATCGCAAAGGTTGATCACACTATGTACCTTTTGTAGCCAGTCTGTATTGTATAGTTAAACGGATTCATTCTAGCTGTTTTGACCTTCAGGCACAAACATTCTTAATTAAAACTGAAAAGATATTTTATATCCAATGGCAATACATCTTAAAGGTATGCATTTTGGCATATTGTACTTTTTTTCTATAACGATTTTTATCATTATGCTCAGTTAAGTATGTGTTATAATACTGATACATAAACATGTAAATCTGCACCTAATAAATTGTCCAATGCAACAAGTTTTAGAAAAAAGTACCAGTGAGTCTGTTCCTTTAGTTCTGTTATTGTTCAATCATCCTATCTATCATCATAAACATTATAAACATCATATGGCTTTTTACATTGGGGCTTATATCTAACTCTATTTTTGGACTTGCTTTGTTACCCAGTAATGATTTTTGGAACTTCTGTGCCTTTTTAACTTGGGCCTCTCTGCATACTGTAGTTATAATGTCACACTAATAGAAAATATACCCATGACAAATTAAACCAAGTCCTAATCCTTGTACATACTAGTGAAATATGGTGTTTTTTGCATCAGTATTCAATCTCCACTAAATTATAGAATTTTGTGAGATCAGCATATATCCCCACTCTTGTTATTTTATTACCCCTCAGGATATAAGAATTTCATGTCCCACTCCCAGACACACATTCCACAGACCTCTTTCTATGTAAATTCACCATTCTAATCCACAACTCTGAGATCTTCTTGCATATCAGGACAGGCTCCTGAGGATATCCAAATAGTCAGACATGAGACCAAAGGTGACTTTTGTAAAACAAGCATTTCTTGATGCCATTTTCAGTGCTTCCTCTGAGTTTGGGTTACCATGATATAAATTTCCCATATGATTCTGATGTCTCTCATATGTGTAAAATAAGTAAACATTATATTGCCTGCATTAAAAGATTTACACTGTTTTACTGACATAAGAATCTAGGTATCCATAGCAACTAAATGAGACATTAGCTTTCATTATTCTAATTGTGCTAGTCCAATCAACTCTGACTGCTCATTTGTTACTATGCATGAATGCACCAGTCTGAAATCTGCGCCATTGTTGAAGTATGTTCTACAAATATATCTAGAAAACTCACTCTTAAATCAAAGGTCAGATGGTGACATTTACCAATGTATTTGGAAAGGCTTCACAGCTGTTTCTGTAAACTCAGTTGAGACATCAATAGGCATTAAGCACTATTGTTTCACTATCTTAAGATCATCCGTCAAATAAACGCAATATTTCTGTTCTGTAGTCCAGATTTTGTTTGTCATGGATCCCAAGTTTAAACATAGCTTTCATTTTATATACTGCTGATATTATTGCATCTTGTTTAAAGGAATCAAAGTGCAAGTTCTAGATCATCGGAGAGTATTCGTATTTCTTTTTGTTAATTATCTACTGAACTTAGACTAAGAAATATGTAATTAAAATTGCAGGGATGAGTTTTCTCAGATGTGGATAGCACATTCTCTCGATGACCATTTAGCAATAAAGCCATTACTAAAACACATGGACAACTTCAATATTGATACTATATTAGTGACGCTTTGAACAAATTTGCAAATAGTGCATCTAACTTACATGGCATATGTTATATGCTCTTTGTACACAACATTTTGACTTTTCCATTTTCTTTATATTTATCAGTACAATAAATGTTGACCTTAATTATGTCATGGGTATTATTTAAAGGCATTCTATTGAAATAAATTAGGACACGACTGGTTTGATTCAATAAATGCAAACGTTGAGGGAAAAAAGCTATTTACGTGTGTGCATTTTTGCAGTTTAAGCTACTCAGCTGCTGGAAAATATTAACACTGCACCTGGATTCAGTATAGTCAAGCAATGTTTAGGCAGCTTAAGGAACACCCAGCTGGCAAGAACTTTAAAGCGTTATATAAACATTCGCTGAATTAAACAGGGAGTTTTGACTCTGGTAATCACCAGCCAACTGCATATTCATATTTCATAAATGTATAAAAACAAAATATTAAATTAATATATAAAAATGTTTTCTATAAAATCAGAGTCCTTTCTTCAAATACCTTGGAATGTGGGTTGAGGTATGTCTGCACAGGTTTAGACAACTGATCACTGACCCATTAAACACTATGGGGCTGATTTACTAATCCGAATCCCGAACGGGAAAAAATCGGATTGGAAACGAACATTTTGCGACTGTTTCGTATTTTTTGCGATTTTTTCGTCACCGTTGCGACTTTTTCGTGAATTGTCGCGACTTTTTCATATTGAGCGCTCATAAAATTCGCGAAAGTCGTGACGGTGATGAAAAAGTCGCAAAATACCGATCATTATGAAAAAAACCGCATTCGGACGCTTTTTGGACGTTCGTGGATTAGTAAATGTGCCCCTAAATTTATGAACTGGTCAGGCCTCCCACTTAATCTACTGGGGTGTCAAACAAAAATGTTTATGCTCCCCAAGCTATTGCGCCTTTCCATAATTCCCCAGTTTCTCTACCTAAATTATTTGCTAAATTAGTTTCTCTGATCCACTCCTTCATATGGGGCACAAGCAGTTCCATATAAGCCTTAAAACATAAATGGCAATGGATAAAATGGTGCTACTACCTAGCTGCACAACTAGTGTGTGCTGTCTGGTGATTTTCTCCTTAGCCTGAAAATACTGCCTTTGCCACATTAGTGGAGGCGGAATGAGACACACGGATCTGCAGTAATGCTAGATGGGGTGCTTCATTTTACTATTTTTACTGAATTTTTATTTATTTATTTCCACCGAAGGAGCCCATCTCAGTCTCTCTCTATTTCTTCTCCTTCTCCCTCTCTTTTTCTTCCTTCTCCGGGGCCTCACCAGAGGTTCCAGCTCTCCTCCCTCTTGCTGTCTCGCTATAGCATACCTGTTGGTTTGTTTGTTTAAAAGAGCAATAAAGAAAATCTTACAAAAAAAGGATTTTATGCCTAAGTTTACTTATTTAGCAGTGTTCCAATAATAAGATGACACATGTTAAACTCTTTTTGCTGTAGCAAGTGGTGCAGGCTTTAACAAGCACATTAAATAGAACCTCCTGTTAACATGGCAGCAGTAGGAAATGTATATTTAGAAAGTGTGCTCTAATTTTACAGCAACAATCAGATTTTTAGTTCCCCTCAAATTTAGTAAATTTACTAAAGAGACAGAGAGAGATTGTTTTCACTTTTATTTTCTTAGTTTCCACTTTTAGAAATGTTCCTGTCTTTTATTACCACAATAATTCACAAAGTTTCAACTCTGCCATTTATTTGCCTCCTTCTCTATCAATACGATTATCATCAGTTATCCTGTTCAAAACAACCTCAAGGTTCCTTGACAATTGCGGTCCTGTGTTTCAGTCGTTTGACTTACTCTATAGAGTTTAGCAGGCCAGTAAATAAGCCTGAATTAACTGCCACTTTCCAGGTTTTCAGATTTGCAGAACTGACAAACAATATCACCAGTCTATATTTCTTGCTTTTATTCCATTTGTTTCAGATGTTTTCCTTTCCCTAAGACCATAATTTCCTGAACCTTTAAAATAGTACCTTGTGTTCCAAAAGCATCACACAGAGTGGTATTCTTGTTGCCAAAATGACAAAGACATAAGGGGTATACAAATACTTGAATGCTGGAATATTTAAGGCATTTCCACATTAAAAAAAAACTTGAAAAGGCCAACTATTTGACAAAACTGTTTGACAAGGCTTTTGAATTTTCAAAGCAATAATTACTAGTCATCAGAAAGGTACAAACATTCCAAAAGCAGTTAGCATTAGTATTATCATATGATAGTTCCTTGTAATAAAAATGGCAGACTATGGGGCAGATTTATCAATATGTGAGGTTAGAGCTCAATATATAACAACTCACCCATGTTCTATTCGCCCCTATGGGTTTTTTAGAGGTGTATTTATCTAATGGTGAGTTCTATCTTTCTACCCACTGATAAATCCACTTCTAAAAATCTCTTAGGAATGACAAGAACATGGATGAGTTTTTTATGGATTAAGCTCTAAACTCACATTTTGATAAATCTGTCCCTATGTATTTATCAAAATGTGCCTAATTGTTGTTAAATTGAAGTGATTGTAGGTTTTTTTTTCCTAACTAAAAACTAAGAAATTGTATTAGGGAAATAGCTTAGGGTAGCTCCACTAATAATGTTATTCTGCCTGTACAACAATATGTGAACTATACAGAGAGAGTATAAGAAAAAGAAGACCTCTATAATAGTTTTTTGGAAACTACAGCATTAAAGTTAGATATGCCTTTGGAAAATTGCAACTAAAGATTCAAAGTCCTGCCGTAGGGTCCAATGTTCTCAGTGAGTACTTGTCAACAGGTAACAGGCCCCGTGCTGGCTGTACACATTCCAAATTCAATACAAATAACCCGGAGAGTACACATGTTCAGCCTTCATGCACCTGAGGAAGGCTGTTAGCCGAAACACGTAGTGCAGTGATATCTCAATAAATCACACTGTTTCACCCCTAATGTTTCACTCCACTTTTTACAGAGCATAATAACTATACCCTTTAGTTTGTGTGAAAAACACATGACGTGAGCAACGTCGGATCTTGACCTGCCTTTCTCCCAACCTTAACCCTTTTTCCTCTTTTACTTACCAATCCCAATAAACACACGGACACCAATTCTTGTGATAAAAATGGCCGCAGAACATTTATTAACAACAACCAAAGTTTTAATTTAAAACATATCATAAAGAACAAAATGATATACAAAATATCTCATGAACACAAAACAAATGTTTGTATAACAAACAACCAACTTTGAATAAACATACACCATAACAAGCCAAATAACTGCGCAGCGCAACTGGCGCTGCCAGCTGCCCTTCCAGCCCGGAACCCCCTACCCAACAAAACTCACCTCCTGCTCCACTTACTTACCCCTGAGGTTCCAGGCATGCCCCAAACAATTCTCAAACTCCCTTCCTAACCCAACCATTGTTTTCCCTCAACTCAATCACCCCGCCAACACCACTCGTTACCTCCACCTCTATAGGGAGAGAGGGTGGGCGTTTTACTATGCTGCCTAAAATGGATGAGGAGCGGGAACGGTTCCAACTATTTATACCCAATACAAAGCAACCAATCACATAAAAAATGTGAGTGGCTACGTCAGCCCTACGTCTACGTCATGCCCCTGCTTCCCTATGTTTCCCTACGGGTCATTGGGCTACTGGAGTACAGAGACTTCAAATATGTAGGAATACAGGGCATGGTATTCTTCTTGATTTATGTTCTGTTTTGTCTGTCTGTTTTATATTTTCATGGGATGAATCTTATATTATATTTTTGTTTTTATGATCAATTTATGTTTTTAGTTCAACTTACAAATCACTGAAACACCAGCTTCTTTGAAGAGAGTGAACCGCCTCCTCTCCCCCCCCCCAATAGTATACACCTCCATTATCTAATTGATATACAAGGATCCCCTCTGATTGACAGCATAACACAGTGGGCCATTTAATAACAGTCGGAATTCTTTTCTGATTCAGGTTTTTAGTGCTAAAAGTTGCAGGGGGAAAAAAGACCTTTTTCGAGATTTACTATGTGACTAAGGGGCACATTTACTTATCCACGAATGCTCCGAGCGTTTGTTCGATCGGTCCAATCGTATTTTCCACGACTTTTTCATACCTTGCGCTTATTTTTAGCGCAAAAAAAACGTATCGGTTTTGCTGCTGTTTAGAATCATTCGATACGAAAATTTGGGGACTTTCAGATTGCCAATACGATATTATCGTGACGAATACGTTTTTTTCGTAAGCATTTTCGTGATATTTGTGATCTTCAGAAATTTTCGTTTCCAATCCGAATTTTTCCCATTTGGGATTCGAACTCGTGTTTTGATAAATCTGCCCCTTAATGGCTAAAATTCAGAATTCAGAATCCGGCAAAGCATGTCGAGATCATACAGAAGTCAATGGCATACATCTTTCTCTGCTTCTAAACTTTAGAGGGTTTCGGATTGTTGATGCTGGTGTTTTGTGCGACAAGTCAAAAACATTTTTTTTGCCTGACGAAGGGGCCTTAGAGCTCCGAAAGCTTGCAATGTATTTTTATTGTTAAGCAATATAGGTATCATTTCTACAATACTCTTGTATGTGTGTTTTTTTTTTTAATTATTTTTGACACTGGCTAACACGGTACAACAGTTTTTGTTTTGTGCCTTTTCTGTTTTTCCGCACAGACTTTTTCATTTCAGACTTTTTAGTAAATGTCAGAAATTTCGTTTTAGTAAATCTGTCCCATAATCTACTATAAAGACAACCCAGAAATCAAAGTTCACAGTTAGACAGTGTTTTAGGAGTGTAACCACTATTTTTGAAAAATGTTCGCTCAATGTCAGTTTTGTAATAAATATGGGAAAGTCCTGATGTGCCCTGTAATGTGATTACATTTATAGGCATTGCTCTGCCCTGTTTTGGCTAAGCACCAGGTGGACTGTTGAATGAGTGCTGCATTATATTTAAAATGCACATTTATCCGACATGCAGTATTTTACATTATAGGAACCCATAATTTTAATTATTTTCACTCATAACATCTCCGTGGGTTTTATTCTAAATCAGCTTTCTATAAAACCAATACGAGCAGTACTATTTCTAACTAATGTGGAAAATGTCTTCATTTGCTGAACATTGCCAGCTTGCTTTTACAGACTTTAATTCTTCAGCAGCAGATTATAGGTAAGCATTTAGCTCTAGCAAAAAAAGAGTTTTAATGATGTATGTGAACAGTAGAAAATGCATTAGTTTATGTAATTGTTGTGCATAATCTGATGATTTTGGATATGTTTAGCTAAATATTTTGCTACAAAAGCACATTATTTTTAAACACCTATTTTTGGGATTTATCAAAATACAGTCAGTATTTATATTAGTCCTAAAGGGAACATTAAAGCATCATCCACTAAATTTAAATTTGCATATATACTTTTATTAATTATAGTAAAAATGCATTTACTATACATTGGTCTGGGTATGAAATGTAATTTTTTTTCTGTGGTTCAAATTTTTGGTGCATTCTCTAAAAGTACTTGTCAAATGACCAAGATCTTTAAGTGTGAATGCTTAGCATCAGGTGCGCTTTTAGATATCACAAATTAACATTGCCTCCATTATTTTCCTATCTTCTTACAGTGGGTTACTGACTTTTCCCGCTCTATTGAAGATAAATGCTTTTGACAGAACAAGATAGAACAAGGCCCATCATGCATCTTTAAGGTAGTATATTTGTTGCCTTCATTCATTTGAAGCTGTTTGCTTCTTCCAATGTGCACAGATAATCTTCTGGCATAATGGAAGGGATGCGTACTGGTAATCTAATTATGTATGTAGAACAAATAGACAAATGGCCACACATATAAATGCTTTAAAAATATTTATTCAGTTTCCAGCCAGTCATATATCCAAAATTATTGTTCCGATCAGCATTCAGTTCAACTGGGCAACACAGACAGGCTTACTCCATAATGCAGTCACTCACATCCTTTTCACTCGACTAGCCTTTCTCAACGTCACCCCCACTGGAAGCTCACTTCCCACCTGTCCACTTGACAGTCTGTCATTCCTCTAACACCCCTCTGCCCTTCTCTGAACAGGAATTTTCTGGCAACGTCCCTTGCCAAAGGTCTTTTCTGCTAGTCCTAACACTGACACTTCATGCCTTACTGTGGCATAGCCAAGGCTCTTAAGCCATCTACTTCCTTGTTGGGGTGTGGGCTACCCATGCTAAAAAGCCTGTCTGCCTGAAACACCTAGTGCGTCTCACTGTGACACCCTTTCTGTCTATCCTGCTGATCTACCATCAAAAAGCCCCTAATTGGCTGTGATACCCTGCTTATATACTTTCTGCTCTATGTTTCCCTCTAGTGGCTGGAGGCTCTATTACACCTAATTTTCCCAAACTTGCAAACCCTGCCACCTAGTGCCTAAACTGAACAAAGACATTCTACAATAACTAAAACCTATGCTGGGGAATTAGCAATCACTTAGGCACCCCCTTACATGTACTTCTTAAGGCCCAAACATGAAGCAGCTTCAATCTCCCTGTTTGCCCTGTTTAGCTAACAAAACACATAGATTTCTCTATGTTCAAGCACAAGCCCTAATCACTGAACTCATGATGAATAAAGAGCTAAGATACCAGCAGAGCTAATTTAAGAATTACATTTTTCTAATTTAACTTTTATTAATTTCATTAAACTATCACACAGACCAACCTCCTTAGAAACATGAACCCTTGCCAACATAAGTGAAAAACCATGTTAATAGTAAGAAAAACATTATATATCAAACCAATAAAATGTCATGTAATACATTCATATATAGTGGCATGTTTTATCATGAACATTAGTTTTGACCATAAAAGTCATTGATCTTTCTTGTAATTCATTCTTTTGGGGATCATATAAACCAAATCTTAAATATTGTAAGTTTAAGGGAGATTAATTGAATTCAACATTTCTTCCTCTCCAGCAAAGGTTGGTGTTTTATCTAAAATCGTCTAAAAATGGGATCTTGTAACAATACTCCCCAATTTTCCAGAGTTGCATACCCTTTTTCTGGATTGCATCCCAGGAGGAGCAACTACATCTAAGGCCCAAAAATCACCCCACTGGGTTTCTTCTCAAGCAAGAGGCTGATGCCCACTCTGGGCATGTAACAGGACATTATGTATAATGTAATGCACTTACAGTAAGATTTGTGTTCACCTTACTACCTCGTATGGAGAAAATCGCATAAAAAACTAGTTACTCAGATGGATGTGTCTCATATGTATATTTCATGTTACAATATTCTACAAAGCATTGTAGGGATGGCTTGTCTATTTCCCAGACCTCAGTGCAATCATCAAAATAACAATGACATCTTAATTGAATTTACATCCCCAAAGACATGGAGCTGCTCCCACCAACCCATGAAAAGCTTGGAATAGGTGATGGCAAAGAAAGCCTGCATAACAGCTCCACGGCTCTGGAGATAAAAATTACAATCAAGCAAAAATTAATTAGACTGCAACAAAAAATAAACTGACTGCATAATAAGGTGGTAAGGAAGCAATCAAAAGTAAATTACAAATACAAGAATAGACTGCATTTACAGGATCATAAATACTATACAAGTATGGAGCCTGCTATCCAGAATTCTTCGGACCTGGGATTTTCCAGATAATTCGGATCTCAATACATTAAGTCTACTAATAAAACATTTAAACATTAAATAAACCCAAAGGGATTGGTTTGCCTCCAATAAGAACTAATTGTTGGGATCAAGTACAAGATACTGTTTTTTATTACAGAAAACAGTCATCATTTTAAAAAATGTGTATTATTTGATTAAAATAGAGTATAGGCTTCATTTTAATCAAATGAGATGGCCTTCCTGTTATATAGAGCTTTCTGGATAATGGGTCACTGGATAACAGATCCCATACCTGAACTACCTAGAGATCACAGATACTAAGTGACCTGAGATCTCAAACAATGGTGTAATTAAAATCATGTCACTATATTCCCTATATTATCACTATATTCACTATATTTAAGGACAAAGAACAAAGAATTAAGGATAACATAAAGGTTAGAAGGTATTGGAGATATTGTAGATGCTTTTGGCAACTTCCTTCTTCCTTTTCACTTACATGAAACCATTTGGAAAATTGAGGCCGGCACTAACAGCAGAGCAGCCTCCAGATCAGCACTGGCTGAGGTCTGATACATATATACTTCCACATGGGTCCTTCAGCTGGATAGAAAGAGTTCAGTCAAAGAAAAAAATAATTGCCTCCTGGGCTCAGTGGGCTGGTAGCTTTGATATTCGTGTTTCTGAAGAGCATAACTCAGTTAAACTCATTTTCATCCAAAACCTTAACTTCATCATTTGCGATTTGTACATGAAATTAGTTTATGGAACCAGAATTAGGAACAAAAATTATAAAATAAAAAATTCTGAATTCGGCAAGTCATCTCCCACAGAGTCAATTATAAGCAAATAATCAGATTTTGTTATGATTTCTTTTCTTTTAATAATGAAAAAATATTTTGTACTTGATCCTAACTTAGGTGCATAAACCCATATTGGTAGTAAAGCAATCCTATTGATATTGAGTTTATTTCATAATTAAATGTGTTTTGCAGACTTATATTTGGATCCAAATTATGGAAAAACCTCTAATTTTAAAAACTTCAATTCCCAAATGTTCCAGATAATTGATCCAATACCTGAACTATTCCATGCTAATAATGTGATTTATATTATCATTTGCCTCTGAAACAAGATCTATGTAGTGAGAACTTGCTGACTGCTCCATGTTTGAGGAATAGCTTAATGCTTTTTCTGTCCAGACATTTTTATAGCAGCATGATAAAAATGTCCGGTTATCCAATTTATGGCAGTTGAAGAAGTAAAGTTTGACTTTGGAGGGGTGATATTCAAAGGTCACCATTTAAAGAGACTGAACTGATTTATAATTTGGGTACATTGAACCTAAACAGTCTCAGTGCTGGAACTGACCTCCTTAGATTTATTTGAATTTAGATATAGACATTTTCCATTTATCTCCTTCACTACTTTTTATAATTAGTTTCTTTTTTTAATGTACAGTAGGCACGTTAACTAAAGGCTTCCAGTATGAATAGCGGCCATTTTTTTGTTTTTTTTAATAGTTGATGACTGACGATGCTATAATTCTAAAATAAAATTATAAAAGTTATAATGCTGCAAGTTTTAAGACTTTGGATTGTGCCCTTGGCATACTTTAACATAGATTTCCAAAAAGACCATATAAACTATATAAGGTAAAATGTAAATTAAAAATATAACTCTCAAAACAATACAGGGCTCATTTGCAAACCGAGACGAAGCATTCAAATGCAAACAAAAAGGCCACAATATGATTTTTTTTGCACTTTGCAGGCTGCATCTGGGTGTGCATAAATAGCCATAGGCCTATGCTTTCCATTCCAGTAGCCAGAGATCTACAAGTCCCTTCACTAATATCATGCAGCACTGTATTAGTGAAAGGTGGGTGGGGGTGGCATGTTGGTGATCTTGGGCCCCTTAGTACAATTGCAATTGTGCCCCCCCAGGGTCAAGAACAACTGTCTGTGTGTTATGTACAATAGTAAACCCAGCTAAACATCCAAACTCCTTGTTGATAGTGCCATAATTGGAACGGTGAACCAAACCACTGCACTGCATATGTTATGTTCCTCAATTGGCCTTATGATTTACTTTGCAGCCATTGCTAAATTTAGTTTCCCAAACGAAAATTCCTTTATGCATTTCTGCATAAACCCAGATAGAAGATATTGTGGCTTGTCAGATATGTTTATAATTTGCATTGATTAGTAAAATGGTTCAGGCAAGAGATGGCCCTTTTTAAACCCCTTTTCATTACCTATTGCTTATAAATGGATAAACTTGCTCCATAGGATTTATAACCCCAATTGATTTGGGTCTTATTAACATAATTTAATGCCATTCTATATTATTTGGAATCCGAGTAGATTGGGGTAATTCTAGACTAGACTGGTTTGTTGGACATGCTAACATTCTCTTTTCTAGTCCTAGGGACATTTTAATGACTAACTTACATAAAGGGCTAATACAGTGATCCCCAACCAGTGGCTCATGAGCAACATGTTGCTCGCCAACCCTTTGGATGTTGCTCCCAGTGACCTCAAAGTAGGTGCTTATTTTTTAATTGCTGGTTAGGAGGCAAGCTTTGATTACATAAAACCAGGTGTAATTGCCAAACAGAACCTTCTGTAGGCTTCCAGTTAACATAGGGGCTATCAAATAGCCAATTATAGCTCTCATTGGCACCTCCAGGAGCTTTTTTGATGCTTGTGTTGCTCTCCAAAACTTTTCCATTTGAATGTGGCTCATGGGTATTAAAGGTTGGGGATCCCTGGGCTAATATGTGCTTTAAAAAAAAGTTCAGCTGTACGTTTGAACTTAAATGTGTATAAAAGTACATGTAACATTTTTTTTCAATTGGTCTAGATAGTAACTGTTGCAACTCTAAATTCCCCCACCCCATGACTATTGGACATCCATAGAAGTGGGTAGGGCTATATAAGAAATACAGGCTGTGCAATTAGGAATGTTAAGTAAATAATATTTTGGTTAAATTAAACGTAAGGAAAACAAATTTAAAAAATTTAACAATTTCAATATTTAAAAGAAAGTAGTTGTAATGTTTTGAACAATCTTTTTTTAATTAATTTAGCAGGCTCAGTACCACCTAACAGAAGAAGAGTAAGTTAGATTGAAAAACATAAGTCTTCTGAGCTCAAGTTTTAATATAAACTCATAAACTAATCTAAAGGAAGGAAAACTCCACAGCAGTTTTGCCTCATCGTGTTGGTGGCTATATTTTTACATGATGATCATAATGCCTTTTAAGGTGGCTTTCTATAAAGAATAGCCTAATGTTTTAACTTTTGTCCATTTGTAATTTTCTCATACATACTGTATATACTAGAGAACATTTTACCCAATGAAATAATTTATGTACTCCTTCCATGTACATTCTTTCAGCAGTGTGTATGTCATGAAAAAAATTGTCGGTTGTTTCTCTTTACACGCAAGAGAGAAAAATAATATTTCAAATATGATCTTCTTCTATATCAACATTTATTGATTTTTTCAGCTGATCTTAGTAACACTGTGGCACCTACTGTACTATTCATGTACTTAAATAATGTTTTGAATTAGCCTTATACTTCACAGAATGTTCAAACATTCCATTTTATGTTTATTAGAGCACACCTGAGGGCTAGCAAATGGACACAGGGATATTCAGTATCTGTTATAGTATGTAGTTATCAATAGTCTTTGGATACATTTGCAATAATTCACTGTATTTAAAACATAGCTTCAGATAGTTCTTTCTTGTTCATATAAACATCATATACAATTCTGTAATATCAAGTATAGTAAAGACCAGCTATAAGTTAGCGGATTTAAAATGTACAGAGTTGGAAAAATGTATGCCTTTAGGAATAACAGGATTTGTAGCCTGGAGACAGAGATATGACCCCTTTGCTTTCATTGGTAGCTCGTGTATGCCATTGGGGACTGAACATAGGCAAGAATATATGTAAATTATTCAACAAATGCCTAAGAGAAAAGTGTATATGATTTTCTTATGCACCCATGCAGCACAGTATTTGTTTTGCTGGTTAAGAATAATGAATATAGCATACCCAAAATACCACTTCCCTTATATATCCAAGAACTGTAGGTTGTCAAATTCCATCAGCTTTTCTAACTAACACCATATACCCACATGACATATATATTATTTAACATAGTACTAGGCAAACTGTGGCACTTCAAATTTTGTTACTTAGTTAAGCTGGGTTAAAAAAAAAAGTCCATGTTTAGCCCGTACAAACAAAGCCCTGTGCACATATATACACACGCACATACCTACCTATCTATACACTCACATATATCATTTTATACCAATATCTACTACTGTACTACTGTAGATTCTACTGTAGATTTTAGTATCTCAATATCCTTGGATATTATGCTTGTTCAAGAAATCATCCAACAGAATCTGCCATCACAACATCACTCAGCAGGGCATTGCCAACCTCATTACCGTTACTGTGAAGACCCCCTACGCTGCTTCAACTGAAAATTCTGTTCCTCTAATCTAAAGGGGTGGCCTCTGGTGCACTGATCATTTCTATGGGAAAAAAATGATCTTTCACTATCTGTCTATATACTTGCAAAAAGTAATCATGTTTCCTCTCAAGCATCTTTTTTTTTCTAGAGAAAACAACCCTAACTTTGGGTTTTTTTACTAGTTTAGTTGCAATCTCTCCAGGTCATTATTATCCTTTTTAAGGACTGAAGCCCAAAATTGCACTGCATACTCAAGGTGGGGCCATACCAGAGACCTGTAAGGAGGCAAAATGTTGTTTTCATCCTTTGAGTTAATGCCCTTTTTATGTAAGACAACACTTTATTTACTGTAGCAGCCACGGAATGACACTGCCTGGAAATAGACAACTTGTAATCTACTAAATTCCCCAGTTCTTTCTCAGTTAGGTATAACCCCAACACAATACCATTTAGTGCATAACAGTAGAAAATGTTCCATTTATTACACTCTGCAATCTTTCCTTTAGCAAGTTCTCAAATATTGTGTTCCAGGTCAATATTTCTTCATTTGGCCATAAACCTTGTGTGTGGTATTGTATCAAATGATCTAGCAAAGTCAAAGTACATCACATCCACTGCCATCCCAGAGTCAAGGTTCCTGCTTACCTCCTTATTAAAGACAATTAAATTAGTTTAGCAAGATTTTTAATGTAGTCAAATATCTAGTCCCTTATTACACTGTCCAAAAGCTTGCCTATCACTGATGTCAGACTAACAGGACTGTAGTTTTCAGGCTGAGAATGGAATACCTTTTTGAACAGGGACACAACATAGCAATTCGTCAGTCTCTCAGCACCATGGCAGACCTTGTTTGACAAACACTCCTTCCACTACCGGAGGTTTAATTCCCTAGTGTCCATAGTGCATTAGAATGCTCATACTTGATCTGACAATGAGGGATATGCAATAATATTCACAAATGCAGATGAGGGCAGATGAATTGTCAGGTTTTTAAAGACAGAGCAAGCAAAACAAAGATGCACCACTGTAGAGGGTAGTCTGGGTAGTAACAAAGTCCTTTGGATTACTAACTCTAGTGATCCAGATCCCATACAGCAGAAGTGGATCAAGGAGAACAAAGCTAAACCTGATATCCTTGTCACTGCTGCAGTCCCTTCGCTAAGGCAGAACAGCCTGTAAAAGAAGAATACTCTCAGCTATCTCTCCTGGTTGGAGCAAATAAGCTACTCTTGCTAGCTATATGTGACTATCTCACATTCCTAGAAGGCACTATAACAAAAGATATCCTGCACTTACTAAATCCTCATTCACGGGGTCCCTACCCCCTGACTTCACTAGAGATAATGGCTTTCTCTAGGGCCAAACACTTCTGGGCCATGTGAATCCCAGGCTTCCTAGAGCGCATCCACACAGATCAACTGCTGAAGGCCAAGAAGAAAGATCCACCCCTAACCAAACACTATATTAAAGTTTGGCAGGGAGTGGTAATACTTAGACAATAAAGTACAATTTTCTAAATAGCAAAAATAGATACATGGGCTTCTGTATAGAAACTAGAAACAGGGAAGTGTAAGGTTTAAGCCATAGGGACATAGTAACCCTATGGGTCCTTACATATGTATATATATTTTTTTTCCTATTTTAACTAAAATTACAGCTATATTGTTGTTATTGTTTGCACCATACAATACTCTACTTGCAGTCCCTCATAACAGTGGATATAGAATAATTAGACTCATGCATTGTCTCTTGCACATAACGGACAGCATATTTTTTCGGTCTATAGAAATAAGTGAATACATTTGTATACCAGTATTTCTCTAAAGCATGTAAACAAACTGCCAGTAGCTTCCCTAGATGCCAATGTGACCGAGTCATTTTGACACGCTATCTTTTGATAGAAGGAGACAGGAATCTTATGCAGTTTAAGGCAAAGATACAGTAAATAATAATAATGACAGATTTTTTTTTTTAAAAAGACTAAATAGTATGGTAAAACAAATACTGTAATTGGTAAATCTTCCTTAGCAAACACATTTTATTTCTGTCACGTTCTAAGAAGTTTGCTGATAGGGGGAAAAACACAAAATTAAATATTGTTCTCTATGATTAAAATACAAAATCCTAAAGGTATTGAGGCATGTGGTGCTTGGCTTCTTTTCAGCTATTTTGTTTAACAGTTCAGTCTATACACGTCTTTCACTGAATAAAGCTGCATATCTCTGTATACAAATTCACATGATGTTACACCAGATGTCACAAAATGGAAATAGCCAATCATAAACAATTGATTCGTATTGGATTTCTTTTTACAGCAGGACTAGCAGTAGGGAATTCATTCCTTTATCCAAAATATGTTACAAATATATTTCACAATAGCATGCATATTTGTTTCCAGTCATAATTATATATATATATATATTTTTTTTTTTTAATTTTATTTTATTCATGTTAAAATTAAATTCAGTCCTTCATAAATTATGTTTTCAGGAATCTTGGTACATTTGGTATGTTTTATTATTATTTTGTACTTTGTTATATAGAAGGTTGTGCAGTTACACTGAAGGAACAGGGAGCAGGGGAAGCTGGAAATTACATTTCTATTCAATGTTCCATGATTTTAATTTTCTGGGCAAAAGTCTTAAAGTAACATTCTTAAACTGATTATTTCTGTTACTCTACATTTAGAGCAAAGGAACACAGTATTCAAGTTAAAATGCAGACAGATCTTTAGCCTTGTCTCCATCTGCTTTGCTGGGCAGCCACAGTCACCATTTTATAATAAAGAAATATTTGCAGCCTTGTTCTACAATATTTTTAGTCTTATAGATCTTGATTTCCCAGTTGTTCCTTCTCATATTACACTGAATCTTGCAGCCTTACTCTACCAGTTCTGCTTACATTCTCTCTGCATTCTCTGCTTTCTCCGGCACTCTATGCCAATTACAGCATCACAAGATATGCAATCCTGTTCTGTAAGTAATTGTCATATCTTTCATTACCAATGTAGTAGCTCCATTTATCTTTCTAGTATTCTGCTGCACCAGCTTTACATTTGTCTTTAATCTCATAAATTGATATAATACATTCTATACATATCATCCACCTATATAGATACCTTCTTATCACACTGTTCTCTTGATAGTGTATAATTATAATAAAGGCCAATAAGAGGTTCAAGTGACTGTACATATTGCTCAATGTGGCAATTAAAAAGCACAGCATTCATCAGTCTACAGCTAGTAATGTAGTGCTATATGTGCAAATGAAAGCATTTCTGCATCTGTGATACCTGGGTGTTTGCAGTTATACCCAATTCAATCTAATGTATATTTATAAACATGCATTATAGTATCTGACTAGTTGAATAATGCAGAAACAAGATATGGCCTGGCCTCCTCCAGTTAGCAGAATGGAATATCACAAATTACTATAGGCAAATGGTGTTTAGATTATGCAAATACTGCACACTGAGAAATGCATCAGGACACTAACTGAAACTGGGTTCTTGAGTTGAGCAATGGGACCAGACAGTGTTCGATGAAAATTAATAGGAATATATTCTGAGTTGTGAGAAATGTCAATCTACTGGGAAGAACAATGCAAAGGTGTTTGTTTCCCCTGGTTCTGAGAAGAGGTGCCATATTTATTACATAATCTCTATATTTAGTTGGATTAGTGTTGAAAGAAGAAATTTATTTCTATTAGGTTTTAAAAGATACAGTCCCATTTTTTACTTTGGTTGAGTCATAATTTTATTCTGCTTCCTTCCTGTCTTATGATTCTAGCTGTTTGTATAACTAAAGATGATGTATGAGAAGCGGCTAAACAACTACAGTAGTTATTGCTTTACAAGCCAGTAACCTTGGGCATTAAAAAAGGTAAAAGTATATCATCACATGGCTTCATTTGCTTTATTAAAATACATTGCATGTAATTTTGCAGAAGCCATGCTTTGATGCCTCTATTAATTAAGTCATCTACATGCATTTGTTTTTAAAAGATCAGTGGACTTATGTTTATCTCCCTTGTTTGGCTTACATTAACTAATAATCAAACTGCCATTTTGTGGATGGCATAAGATGCAGGAAGTAATGTGGCCATAACGTGTTTTCAAGAAAATATACTGTAGTTCAAATTAAACTAATACTAATTTCACTCACAAATCATTTTTACTGTGATGAGATTATCTCTTTAATGATTTCCAAGCCTTATGCCTCAGGAATAACCTTTCAAGCAAATTCATAATTGAGGGTCTGTGACTGCACCAGATTTCTATTAGGTTATATCACTATGTAAACTCAAATCCCTGAAGAAAGCGGCTCGCAAAGCACCATGGTCAGCCAGAAAATGGATAAAACTTGAACTTTATTTACATTCTTAAAAACCCAGAATGCCTGACACATTCATGCCTATGATTAAGTGCGGGTACGCACGAAACGCGTCAGGCGTTCTGGGTTTTTAAGAATGTAAATAAAGTTCGAGTTTTATCTATTTTCTAGCTGACCATGGTGCTTTGCGAGCCGCTTTCTTCAGAGATTTGAGTTTGCTCCCTTGGGCTACGGGTTCGGGGCTCCAAGCACCCGAACCAAATTTCAGCATCGGTGAGTGTGTGTTTATTTATGTGATCTTCACTTCATGTGTACTAGCATTTGAAATATTTCGCAAGGGACCTGGGGTATATACACCCAGGTCAACACCTGTTTTAGGTAAAGATTTTTGTCTTTAACTTTGATCTCTTTTATAAATTGTCTAATTAAACTGTGTTAGCACACTATATAGATAAATTGTACTAAATTGGGTGTATTTATTTATATATCACTATGTATATCCTTCACAGGCATGAAATAAACAAAAAACTTTGTGTATGTAAATATTTAGTTCAGTCTCCTAGTGGATATGTATCAGCAAATCATGCATCTACTTCTACCAAGTATTTTTAAAAGCGTTGTCAATTAGTACCATTGATAATATCCCATATCTTACAAGCCCAGATTAGAAGTCTGAGTTAGAGTTCTTTATTATTATCTAATTTGCTACTGTAGAACTACCTTTTAACCAATTTAAAATCTGATTATATATTGTGCGTAATTACAATGTCTATTCAACGTCTCAGTGTTACATAAAGTCTTGGCAAACAATTTCTACTGATCCACTGAGAAATATCTTTAATTTGTTTCTTAAAGTAGCATATAAGATATTTGCTTATACATTCTATGTAAACTTTTTCTCGCACTGTAAGCCAAAACTGTTTGTTGAGTTAACACTTTTCCTTTTTTTTTTATTAATAAAAATTACTAGAATTGCCAGAAATCTGACAATGTGATCACTTGTAATTTACATATGTGGTATAAGTATAGGAAGTATAGGATGGTGAGTGGTAAACTAGATCATTTCAGTATATTGCAATATTTCGGGGATATTTTTTCATGATTTCTTTTACATTTATTTCACACACATTTGTAAAGAATGCTTTCCTAATTGACTTTATGTATTTATGCATTTATGTAGAAAACAAAGTACCAATGAGTGACCACTGTGAATGTAGATTTATGCAACCTTTTTGGGGGCCATGGTGAACATGGCCCCCAGCCAACACAAGTCCTTTAATCATTTTCGTTATTTTACATTGTCCTTTTATTGTAAACCATTTGCTAAATATGTAATACATCAGATAAATATGCAGAAAATTAAAAAATGTTGGCTACCACTAAAGCAGAAAATACCATATCCTACCAAATAATTCAAATAATTCTCCAGCTACTGCTTTATCATTTGTACATGAAGCAATTGGAAAATTGTCTCAGTTGGTGATAATCTAAAGATTTTGAAAATTTATTTAATATATAGGAGACATCATTTTCTTTTAAAATTTTTCATACATTAGACTGAATAGCAGCTTGTGACATTTTAGACCTGTGCTATTTGCCAAGCATGACCAAGGATGTAGTTATGTGTGAAGCATGACTGAATACATAGTTGAGGGCTATTTAAACCATTTGCATTTGGTCACATGATTAATTCACTATTAACCCAAAGTGCATTACATTATATTATCCCGTTCATAAAAAAATTCTTATAGGGTTATTAACTTTCTAATCCAACAAGCATGTATGTTGTCACAAGTGAGATATAGCGTAATAGGAATTGAAGATCTTTTTATATAAAAGCTTTACACTTGACAAATTATAACTTTAAAACTAATATGCTTGAGAGTACTAATAATTCTTTGTAATAGAGCGTTATATCACATTTAGGGGCATATTTATCAGAGATTGAATCCCAAGCTTGCCACAGTCTCCCAGAGTGACATACTTCCGCTTTCTCTTCAATTTATGAGATTTTTAGAGATATTTTAATAAAAGGGTGGCATGTAAGCTCACCTTTTGATAAATATGCTTCTAAAAATCCCATACATTTTGCTTTTGTATAGCAGTCAAAAAGGGTATTGGTTATAGCAAGACTTTAATCTACCCAGTAAAGCAACACCTGATGCGTAAAATTTTATGCAATGGAACATGCAAGTCTGTTGATTCAACATTATAGATAAATACTCTCATTGTACAAGTCA